>NC_138770.1:469505205-470185830 GCF_965119305.1 Pelophylax lessonae | reverse complement strand
ATGATTTTGCCAAAATGGAAAAAAAATGATGTTTGCTTTGTATATTCTTAAGTTTGCTACATAACTAGAACATGTAACAGTGTTATATCATTGCAGGAGATTTCCCTTCACTTCCTGTCTTGGTGTCACCAGGACAGGAAGTGAGGGAATCTCCCGTGGGGATACAGCCAGCAATTCTTTCCTTTTATATATACTATGGACATTATAAGGCAACAATTGCAAGCTATTTCCCCACAGTGATATTCCCCTCACTTCCTGTCTTGGTGACACTAAGACAGGAAGTGAGGGAAAATCTCATGCAATGATATCACCCTACTAGAAATTGTAGTTCCGTCTAAAAAGTATACATAAAGTAAGCACTTGGTTTCCAAAGTGGCAAAATTATGGAGGAGTTAAAACCCCATAGTGTGATCGGGTAATCTGACGGTGTGTTCCTACACTCCTCAATGTGTCTGTTCATTAAGCTGTGCTGAATTATCCTTGATTCACAATTCCTGCAAGAGTTGCACATGGTATGTGGGAGATGCAAATTTAAGGTGGCATAATTATCCACACAATCACACATAATCCTTTTTAAAGGTCACCAGCAGAATTTGATGGCATAGTGGTTCACAGCAGTGCCATCATATTCCAGTTAGATCTGTCAATTAACAAAGCAATGGGATCTGGGGGTGTATTTAACTTGCAATGGACACCCCCATTCATTATCATATGGCAGTGTGAGATGGGTCTGTTGGGAATGTGATCCATTGAGACAAGTGATTATACACTCATGTGTTTCTTTTAGAGGTGATTTGTTCAAGGCAATCCTTTGAAGACATGACCATTCCAGATTTTTGTGATCACTGATTCCATCTCAGGTGAACCAATTAGCTGCTGTGTGCAGATCCAGCTTATGATGGTAAGAGTGTCAGACAAGACAAACGGGGCCGAGCTTGCAGTGTGTATGGATGTATGTAAGGCAATAATTTTTTGCATTATGCATTTAGGGAATATAATGTTTCTAATCTTGCATATATGAAAAGGGTCAATACATTTGTCTTTATCTAGATAGATTCCAAAGCGTCAGAGCAATCTGTCACAGATAATTGGGTTTCATTTTGTGTAAAAGTTGAAACGAATCAAATCTATCTATATACAGGCATAGCCCACTTTAAGTACACAATGGGACCAGGGCATGTATGGAAACTGAAAATGTACTTAAAGTGAAGCAATCCCTTTTTTCTTTTCTCGATGCATGAAAATACACCAGCTCCATTGTAAATTTTGGCCACATTGACATAGCCTTACTCCCAAACCATGTGGGAGCATGTTAAGGGGATCCAGGACTATGACATGATAGATTACCTAGGCAAGCTGGCCAGCCACAAAATGGATATGGTGTAGTCCTGGGTACCTGGGTACCCTGTCGTTGCTCCCTAAGTTTGTTATCCCTGTCACTTATGGTTTGTGAGCAGTGTCATGGCAAGCTGAACAAGCTGTGTCCTTACTCACGATTGTATATAAAGTGAGTGTACTTAAAGCAGGGTATGCCTATCTATATCTATATAGAAAGTTCAGAGATGTGAACCTGTTCCCTATTATATCCACTAATATATGGTATATAACATATTCTATAATGTATCTAATGTATATATATTGTATATAATATATACATAGTATATATATTGTCTAATATATATATTTTTTAGATACACATACATACATCTATATATATATACACATATAATATATATATATATACATACATATAATATATATATATATATACATACATATAATATATATATATATACATATAATATACATACATATAATATACATATAATATATATATATACATATAATATATATATATACATATAATATATATATATACATATAATATATATATATACATATAATATATATACATATAATATATATATATATATATAATATAATATATATATATATATATAATATATATATATATATATATATACATATAATATATATATATATATATATATATATATAATATATATATATATATATATATATATATAATATATATATATATATATATATATATATATATATATATACATATATACACACATATATATATATATATATATACACACATACATATATATATATATATATATAGGGAACAGGTTCACATCTAGGAAGTTTCTATAACAGGAAGCTTCTAGATCACGTCTAATAGGCAGAAAGTGCATGCGCAGATCAGCAGACCAAAAGTTTCTTGCACACCCGCTAGATAAGCGACCCACCCAGCCACCATCCCCCATCCCCCATCCCGCACCCTGCACACTCACACCCCCTCCTTACCTTACACACAAATGCCACGATTTCGGCTGTAAACAGTGCAGGAGCCATGATGCACACTTACGACAGGGCCTGGACAATTTCCGGAAACGTGTGCACGCAGCAAAAGTTTCGTTTCCGGTTTCATGTATAAATGTGAGAACGCGGTTTTGTATATTCGCGAATTCGCGAATAGTGAACATACACAACCATTAAGCAGATTTAACTTAGAAAAAGAAATACAAATACATACATTTGTGGACACCAGAAAACTTTATTTAGACACATGAAGACATTTTAAAAAAAAAATTGGAAACATGCTGTTTATTACATTTGTATTTTTCAAACCAAAACAACCTTTGTACAACATTTAGACCATATACATCGACAAAGAGCCCATAATCAACAGATGCATGTGCAGATTGACAGAATTATGTTAACAGCAATAAATACTTACAGAGAGTCAACACACAACACAGCCAAATCTCACCTCCATAAATAACAAAGGGCCAAAAATGTTACCCATAAAACATGTGACACACAAATATATTGGACCTCTTCGTAGGTCAAATCTTTCCTGATGTCTGAGTGAGCTATATATAATCCAAGCAAACACACCCAGAATGGTAACGCCCAGTCCAAAAATTAACTGTGTGTATCCTGTGTGTTTTGGAGCATGCTCAGTTGCCAAAACAAGGGAAATAGAAATGAGGAATAGAAATGTATGTAGGTGTGTATAGTATATGTGAATTGAAAAAATTCTCTCTTGAAGTTTGCTAGTCATTATTTAGAATGTTTAGATACAGGAATACATACATATATATACAATTACGTGAGAGAGAGAGAAATATATATTTAGGGAAACAATTGAAACACACCTTTTGGGATTTGAGAAGTGAGATTGTGACGATTGACCAGATATGTAAGCCAACAATCTGACTCATCACTCATGAACATCCCTAAATTTGGCGTGGCAATTATATCAGGCGTTCTTATGTGCATTTTGGCTGGCGTTTTCACAGGCGTTTTGACATGCATTTTTTGGGCAGGCATTGTTATATGAAATCACCTACAAAAGCCCCAAAAACAGACCACAAACACGTACATGTGAACGTAGCCCGTTTGGGGGCGTTTGAGGGGGATTTGTCCAGCTCAAGGATCAGCTCCCAAAACAGGCAAAAAATCCAATCCTATTCAGTTCAATGGCCCCTGTTCCCATGTGAGCATTTTGACGGCATGAGGAAAACACCCAACGCTCACTGAGAAATAGCACAATGATTAGGGAGTCTGCCTTCCTGCTGTAGGTTTGTAAGTTCGAATCCGGAAGGTGCCCTCTGTATGGGCAACACTTGGATATCTCCAATCCTCCAAATGTTGACATCATTAATTTTGTTCATGTTTGAAAAAGGCATGTGTATCAGCAAACTTTTAATCCAAAGACATGAACAAAATACAAAAGATGCCCCATAAAGTCAATATGTAGCAATATTGTGAGCTAAAGCTCTATTTGTTTGTTGGGCATACTTTGCTAATTAGCCAAGTATAAGGGATATATATATATATACCTTCAGTTAAATGTGTAGTAAAATGGTAACACTTGGCCATACCCATATGGAAGAAAAGGTAGTATTTGCAATATATTTCTAAAAACATTCTTTGGAAACACATAAAATATTGTCAAAATTGTGACATTTCCTTGATATGTGTGAAATGCTAATAATCTTTCTTTGAAATATGTTTTACATCTATTTTTTTTCTATCTGACGACCAATTCCCCAATGTAATATTTTGTGGGTTTTTTCAGAGAATGTGGAGGTTCTATATAAACACTGTAGATTTGACTGCTATGATTTCGGAGTTAGCAGGAAAGGTGTATGGAATGTGATGGTGTTTACTAAAGGATCCCTTGTTGGAAGTGTGCATGTTTTTCCAATTCCGCCGGTTTTTGCCATTTTCTATGGGCGAGACAGCGGATTTGCAAGCGGTATTCAAAAAAAAATTGACCCAAAATCGCGCTGGCGAAATTTTTTGAGCCAATTTGACGTTGCGCATGCGCACATTCGCGAGTTCGCAGCTCGCGGCTGGAGGAGCTGTTTAACCTTTCCACACTTTCGCAGATATCTCTCTTTCTAAGTCAGTTTTTGAGATTTTTTAAACGCAAGTCATCTCCAAATTGACTTCCACACCTTCCACAGTGATTTGGGATTTTTGGGGGTACAGGGGAAAATTTGGCTAAACTTTAGTCGAGCTTTTAGCTGGCGTGGTTTTAAGTCGCGCTCTGACCATATTGCATCTTAATGAATCTCACACTAGGCGCTATTTTCCGCCCGCCGTTCTTTGAATGCCAATTTCAGACTTAAATAATCGCCGCTTCGCAAAATCACGCCGAAACGCCAATTCGCCGTACTATGAATCAGGCCCATAGTCACAAAATTGATTCAGATTAGTCTGACCTGATCTGCCCTTAGCAAGGCCATGTTGCTTTGGGTCCAGCAATTTGTGTATTTTTAAATGATCAATAATCCTTCTTTTCAGGAGTGATTCCATTACCTTGACTACAACTGATGTTAAACTCACTGGGCTGAAATTGTTCTACCTTGCTGCCCTTCATGTGGATAGGTACAATATTAGCTGTTAGCCAGTCATGGAGAACTTCTGCTGTTAGAAGAGATTAATAAAAAGATCTGTTAATGGTCCAACAACTATACCTCGCAATTCTGGGATGAATACCATTAGGCCATTGCTTTACTAAGCTTTAACCGAGCAAGTTCCTCTGCTACCTCTGTCTCCAGAAATTCTAAAAATGAACCATCATTACTAGAACAAATATGATTCCCAAACTTGTTACTGTTAGAGCAATTTATTTCTGAGAAGACTGAACAGAGATAATTGTTTAAATGGTTTGCTACATCCAGATCTCCCTCAAGATAAGCGGTGTCCCCGGTTTTAATTTTAGTGATCCCATTGGATTTTTTCCTTCTATCACTAAACTACCTACAAAAGGTTTTTTTTTTGTTCCATAAGGTTTAGAAAAAAAAAAAAAAAAGGTTTTATCTCCTTTCTTAATAGATTTAGCAATTTCTTCCTCTTTCTGTGCTTTGGCAGCACTGATAATGTGCTTGGCCTCCTTTTGTCTATTTTTAAAATCTTCTCTGTCAGCTACACCTCCTGTTTCCTTGAATTTTCTATATGTTATTTTTTTTTCTTTACTATCCTACTTACCTCTTTAGTGAACCATGTTGTTTTTTTTTCTTCCTTTATTCTTACTAACTTGCCTGAAATATGATCTGGTTGCCTCCAGGATGGTGGACTTTTACAGTGCCCACTGATTACGTGCTCCTTTCATTTTACACCAACCTTTCAATTCATTTTTTAGAAATTTCCCTATTTCAGCAAAATGTGTCCTTTGAAACCTTTGTTTTTGTTTATGATTTTTCAGTTCATAAGACATTGGTGATCACTAGAACTCAAACTTTCTTCCACCTCAACATCAGACAGTCGATCCCCATTTGTCAGAACTAGCTCTAGAATATGATCACCTAAAGTTGGGCTTTTTACTAACTGTTTTAGAATACCCCATTCAGTTGTTTCATTATATTCCTGTTCCTGCTTGTAATAGCAGTTTGAGAATTCCAGTCAATGTCAGGCATGTTGAAGTAACCCATAATCAAAACCTCTCCTTTAATTGCAATTTGAGTTGTCTTATCAATCAACAAGTTCTCATAATCTTCAGTCTGTCCTGGGGTTTACTACACTAATTCTAAGGGAAGATCCCTCTCTGGTTGGAAGGCAAGGAGGAAAAACATTCAAACTGCATTCACACATGCCACAGTTGACTTGGTCTCAGAAGTCCTGATATAATTAGAAAATTAACTGAGAATGACTATGCAAGTGCAATTAAAATTAGTCCAGGTGATCAAATAATGACATGAACCAGCTGTAAAAAAGGAAAAACTACAAGAAAAGCCTTTCCAAAACAGATTAACAGTAGAGCTAAGAAATTTCTGGAATACATTTATTCAGATCTTTGCACTCCAGGAAAGAATAGGTATTTTTGTTCACTTTGATAGATGATTACTCCAGGTATACTACACAACATCTGTTACACAATATAAGTAAAGTACCAGAAAAATTAGAACAGCGATTGGCTCAGGAAAGCAACAAATGTGGCAAAATGACAAGTGTATTGTGCACAGACAAGGGAACTGAATACACAAGTGATAACACACAGGCGATTCTTAGAAATCATGGCATAATATTTCAAGCTACTGTACCATACAACCCAGAACAAAATGGGATTGCAGAAAGAATGAAACGTAGTCTATATGAGAGTGAAATAACGGTGCTGTTTGATGCCCATATGCTAACCACATACTGGGGGTGGCAATTATGACTACATGCCATCTGCTGGTATTGGTCCACTGTGTTTTATCAAGTCCAAAGTCAATGCAGCCCTCTAACAGCAAATTCTAGAGCACTTCATGCTTCCCCTGCTTACCAGCTTTATGGAGATGCTGATTTCATTTTCCAGCAGGACTTGGCACCTGCCCACCCTGCCAAAAGTACCAATGCCTGGTTTAATGATTATGGTATCACTGTGCTTCATTGGCCAGCAAGCAGGCCTGACCTAAACCCCATAGACAATCTGTGGGATATTGTCAAGAGGAAGATGAGAGACACCAGACCCAACAATGCAGATGAGCTGAAGGCTACTATCAAAGAAACCTGGGCTTTCATAACACCTCAGTAGTGCCACAGGCTGATTGCCTCCATGCCATGCTGCTTTGATGCAGTAATTCATGTAAAAGAAACCCTGACCAAGTATTGAGTGTATACTATACTGTATATAGACATAATTTTCAGTGAGCCAACATTTCTGCATTAAAAATTATTATTTTTTTAATGGTCCTATGTAATATTCTAATTTTCTGAGATACTGTATTTTGGGTTCTCTCTAGCTGTGAGCCATAATCTTTAAAATTAAATGAAAGAAATGCTTGAAATGTATCACTGTGTGTAACGCATCTACTGCATACACTTTTTGAGACAAAATACTGAAATAATAATAGATAAAAATTCAGCGCAACTGTATAAAATAATATAATAGAAAGCTGCTATGCACTAAAGGATCAATAAACCAAAAGTCCCAATAACAAATATATAACAAAAAGTGCAGCGCTATCAAATATGGATTATGAAGAAGATATCGAGGAGAGCAGTCCACAGGTGAAAATTATGGTGAAGCATGCACAAGATATAAACATTCAGTGCTCTTCAATGTGCTGGTAATCCTCCACCCAGTCTCATTAGCCTCTCACCTCACACTTAGCCCCTGTGTCACCAGACGGGCTAGTAAGACAAACTTTATCCAAGGATATCACAAATATAGATCAAATCAGTATTCCTCTTCATCAGAAGATAAGGCTCACAGGTAACAGATCACAGGTCCATAAAGCGGGTCACAGGTCCATAGGAAAACAAAGGTCCGGACATAGTGCATTACCGCAATAAATTACTTTATTGAACATAGCATAAAATCATAAAAATTACCTTGTAAAGCACTATACAAGTGCATGTGATGAGCAGATTGTATTACACACAGCGGTCTCGACCGCAATGGATGGCGGGTGACGTCACCGGCCCCTCCCCCTTCGCACGCGTTACGTCCCACTGCACGGGACTTCCTCAGCTATTGGTAAGGGAGAAGGACAGGGCTACTTATAGTCACTCATAGCCATCAGACCCGGAAGTGCAACCAAGAGAACACCTCAGACAGGAAGTGAACACCTCACACAGGAAGTGAACCCCTCACACAGGAAGTGAACCCTTCACACAGGAAGTGAACCCTTCACACAGGAAGTGAACCCTTCACACAGGAAGTGAACCCTTCACACAGGAAGGGATACTCTGTTGCCCCGGGGACAGCCAAATAAACAATAAAGACGCCAGGACTCTAAATGCAAGCTACAAAGCAGATATACAGGAATCAACTGGCGGTGATCACCTTCTATGAGCACATATAAACATATTAAAATAATGGCTAATTGCATATACATAACTGATCAGACCTGCTGAATCAGATATAATATTTTAAAATTTTAAAAGCGAATTACTTTTATAAAATAGGATTTCATGGGCTGATCTCAACTGAATAGTTTTAGAAACACAACCCAGAATCTGCAGGAAAAAAGGGGCCAGGACCTCAAAACCAGCCATCCATATAACACAAATAATACACCACATACAAATCGGTAATAATGAAAAAAATAATAAATAAAATAGGATTAATATATATAAAAATAAAACAAAAACAAAAATGCAAATACAGATACTAACGGTCAGAAATAAAACAGTTTAGATCGAACTCCACGTTAAGACCTCTGGGGGCAGACACCTTAGTTTCGTGAATCCAAAAAGATTCACGTCGGCTTAACTGGCGTATAAAATTCCCTCCTCGCCAGTGAGGTTTAACGTGTTCGATGCCCCAAAATTTAAGACTACGTGGATCACGGTTGTGGACATTCCGAAAATGTCTTGACACACTGTGTGTTTTTAAACCCTTTTTGATATTACTCACGTGTTCTCGGAGCCTAACTTGTAGTTGTCTGGAAGTCCGCCCTATATACTGCTTGCCACAGCCGCATTCTAACATGTATACGACTCCTACACTAGCACATGTTATGAGACCTCGGATGGTATATGATTTATTAGTGGCAGTCGCAGTAAAATCTTTGCGTTTTTTGCAATTGGTTTTAGAGTGCCTGCATGCCACACATCTACCACATGCATAAAATCCTGATAAAAACAGAAAAGATCTGTTTTCAACAGGAATCGGAGGATCCACCACACCAGGGGCTATACGGTCCCTTAAGGTGGGTGCCTTCCTATAAACAAATTTGGGTATCTCAGGGAGGGTAGGACCCAGTACTCTGTCTTGCTTTAAAATGGACCAGTTCTTTTTGACTATTTTTTCTAACTTCTTATGTTGTATATTATAATCAAATATGAGTCTGTATTGATTAATTTCAGGAAGATGGTCAGCACTGGGTTTAGGAGCCACCAGTGTATTTCTATCAAGCTCCTTTACTCTGACTACCTCATTGGCCAATATGTCCCTATCATAACCTTTTTGCGCAAAGCGTTCTACTAGTACCTCTGCTTGTGACAAATAGTCACCTTCAGTGGTACAGTTACGCCGTAATCTGACAAACTGGCCTTTTGGAATATTGCAGAGCCATGAATGATGATGGCAACTGTCGAGCGGAATATACGCGTTTCGATCAGTTGCTTTGAAATGGTTCTGCATCTTAAAATGGTCATTCTCAATAGAGATCTCTAAATCCAAGAAGACAATTTTCTCACTACTCATATTCCAGGTCAGAGAGATGTTTTTATTGTTGGCATTCATTTTGTTCATGAAGGAATTAAGGCCACTGGTATCTCCATCCCAAATAAGTATCAGGTCATCGATATACCTGTGGTAGCACAATAATTCAGGGGGGCGGCCACGGAACACCACCTCCGACTCCCAGTGGGCCATAAATAAGTTGGCCACACTGGGAGCGAAACGGGCTCCCATGGCAACCCCCCTCGTCTGAAGATAATACTGTCTATTGTACCAGAAATAATTTCTGGATAGACAGAAAGTAAGACTTCTACACAAGAACCTTTTATTCTTCCTGGGTAAATCAGAAGTTTCTAATGCCCAATTCACCGCTGCTAAAGCCTCTTTGTGACTGATGATAGTATACAGCGAACTTACGTCCGCTGTAACCATTATCGTTGATTGGGTACAAGATAAGGATTCCAAGATTTGAATTACATGTTTTGTATCCTTAAGATAGGCCTCTGTTTTAATTACCAAGGGCTGCAGGAAAACATCAATGTATTGCCCAAGCCTCGCCGTGACCGAGTCAATCCCATTTACAATGGGACGACCTGGAGGTCGTTCTGCGTTTTTGTGGATCTTGGGAAGACAATAGATAATAGGTGTCCTGCAAAAAAGTGGGTCTAGATACTGAGACTCCTTCTTGGTCAACACACCCCTTGCTCTCCCACCTTCCACTAGGTCGTGAAGTTCATTCTTAAATGAGAAAAGCGGATCTTTACTTAACAAGGAATATGTGTCTCGGTCCGATAGCAATTTGCCCATCTCCTCACAGTAATATTCTTTACTGAGAATAACCAGGCCACCCCCTTTATCGGCAGGCCTGATAACAATGTTTTTGTTGTTCTCAAGGGATCGAATGCCCTTCTTGATATATTGGGGGTCATTAACCTTTTTCACATTCAATCCTTCAAGGTCCTTACATACCATATTCCTAAACACCTCAATGTGTTGGTTATCAGAAATGGCAGGGTTAAATGTGGATCTATTCCTAAGGTTGGAATCCACCACCACTGGTGCCGCGGTGTTCCTAACGATAGGCTTGGACAAAAAATATCGTTTAATATTCAGAGTCCTCACAAATCTATTGATGCTTATATATGCCTGGAATTTATTGAGATTTCTGACTGGGGCAAACTTAAGACCCCTATCAAGGGTCCTAAGTTCGTCATCATTGAGAGGTATTCCACTGAGGTTATAAATACCAGATCCTATTGGGATTTTGGCCTTTTGTAGCCTCCGCCCCCCTCGGTTTCCTCTCTGTCTTTTCTTTTGCGGAATGAGTCGTTGGCTCTCCCCTGTTGAACGCTCGGGGGGTCCCTCTTCCACCTTTCTACTTGAGGTCGGAATAGGGGTGGCCCCTCTGCATATCTCATGGGAGACCCTAAAAAATCATTCTGAAAGTTGCCAGTATTCCCTATGTGTTGTAAGGGTTCAAAAGCGTTTGGAGTGGAGTAGTTCGGATGGTCATAACCTCTACCCGAATAACTCCCTCTTGGATTGTGTTGAGGTCTAGGGTGATAATAGGGGGAGTGATGCCCATTATTCCGAAAGGGCACAGAGCCGCCATTCCCACCATTACCACTTGCTGGATGTTGATGATGCCAACCACCCCTCCCTCTCTTTTTCCCACCTCTTTTTCCTCCACCCCGAGGTCGGCCATTACCTCTCTGGGGAGTGGAAAACCTTACTTCCTGAGTAGCTGGTAAATACTGAGGTCTAACCCTTTCCAAAGGGGTTAAAGGGGCTGGGTCCAAGGATGGGCCAGCCTCATTAGTTTGAGGCATGGTCACTAGATTCTTTTGCCACTTAAAGATGTCATTATTGGCAAAATCACCTAGGTCCCTGGCATATTTTTTCTTCTTTTTATTCTGGCTGTCATTATCCCATTTAATCACTCGATTTTTTAGAATAGTCATAAGATTGGTGAACTCATCTTTATCTTTGTGTGGATCTAGGAGAGTTTGAATCTCCTTGATTTGACTCTCTATATCTTTCATCCTCTTTTGCTTGCGCTCCAGCAAAAACTCCTGTAAGTCAAGACCTTTTCTGATGAAAAATTCACCCCACCCTTGCAAGGACTCATCGTCTAGGAGGCCATCACAGGGGGGTATATCCCATCTGAGACGTCTAGGTACAAGTTTTGCTGAAAGATAGTGCTTAAAGGAAGTAATATCCCACCATAACTTAACCTTTTTCTCAAAGAGGTGGCCTAATTTTTTAAATAAGGATGCCAGATCACTAGGATCATTCAGTGTAATATTGTTAGTGGAGGAAAAAATGTTTCCTATATTAACCTCCCTTTTTTCCAGATACTCAAAAATATCCATAACCAGATGCTGCTAAATTAATGGTAAATTGAGAAACAGGCAAATAATAATAGATAAAAATTCAGCGCAACTGTATAAAATAATATAATAGAAAGCTGCTATGCACTAAAGGATCAATAAACCAAAAGTCCCAATAACAAATATATAACAAAAAGTGCAGCGCTATCAAATATGGATTATGAAGAAGATATCGAGGAGAGCAGTCCACAGGTGAAAATTATGGTGAAGCATGCACAAGATATAAACATTCAGTGCTCTTCAATGTGCTGGTAATCCTCCACCCAGTCTCATTAGCCTCTCACCTCACACTTAGCCCCTGTGTCACCAGACGGGCTAGTAAGACAAACTTTATCCAAGGATATCACAAATATAGATCAAATCAGTATTCCTCTTCATCAGAAGATAAGGCTCACAGGTAACAGATCACAGGTCCATAAAGCGGGTCACAGGTCCATAGGAAAACAAAGGTCCGGACATAGTGCATTACCGCAATAAATTACTTTATTGAACATAGCATAAAATCATAAAAATTACCTTGTAAAGCACTATACAAGTGCATGTGATGAGCAGATTGTATTACACACAGCGGTCTCGACCGCAATGGATGGCGGGTGACGTCACCGGCCCCTCCCCCTTCGCACGCGTTACGTCCCACTGCACGGGACTTCCTCAGCTATTGGTAAGGGAGAAGGACAGGGCTACTTATAGTCACTCATAGCCATCAGACCCGGAAGTGCAACCAAGAGAACACCTCAGACAGGAAGTGAACACCTCACACAGGAAGTGAACCCCTCACACAGGAAGTGAACCCTTCACACAGGAAGTGAACCCTTCACACAGGAAGTGAACCCTTCACACAGGAAGGGATACTCTGTTGCCCCGGGGACAGCCAAATAAACAATAAAGACGCCAGGACTCTAAATGCAAGCTACAAAGCAGATATACAGGAATCAACTGGCGGTGATCACCTTCTATGAGCACATATAAACATATTAAAATAATGGCTAATTGCATATACATAACTGATCAGACCTGCTGAATCAGATATAATATTTTAAAATTTTAAAAGCGAATTACTTTTATAAAATAGGATTTCATGGGCTGATCTCAACTGAATAGTTTTAGAAACACAACCCAGAATCTGCAGGAAAAAAGGGGCCAGGACCTCAAAACCAGCCATCCATATAACACAAATAATACACCACATACAAATCGGTAATAATGAAAAAAATAATAAATAAAATAGGATTAATATATATAAAAATAAAACAAAAACAAAAATGCAAATACAGATACTAACGGTCAGAAATAAAACAGTTTAGATCGAACTCCACGTTAAGACCTCTGGGGGCAGACACCTTAGTTTCGTGAATCCAAAAAGATTCACGTCGGCTTAACTGGCGTATAAAATTCCCTCCTCGCCAGTGAGGTTTAACGTGTTCGATGCCCCAAAATTTAAGACTACGTGGATCACGGTTGTGGACATTCCGAAAATGTCTTGACACACTGTGTGTTTTTAAACCCTTTTTGATATTACTCACGTGTTCTCGGAGCCTAACTTGTAGTTGTCTGGAAGTCCGCCCTATATACTGCTTGCCACAGCCGCATTCTAACATGTATACGACTCCTACACTAGCACATGTTATGAGACCTCGGATGGTATATGATTTATTAGTGGCAGTCGCAGTAAAATCTTTGCGTTTTTTGCAATTGGTTTTAGAGTGCCTGCATGCCACACATCTACCACATGCATAAAATCCTGATAAAAACAGAAAAGATCTGTTTTCAACAGGAATCGGAGGATCCACCACACCAGGGGCTATACGGTCCCTTAAGGTGGGTGCCTTCCTATAAACAAATTTGGGTATCTCAGGGAGGGTAGGACCCAGTACTCTGTCTTGCTTTAAAATGGACCAGTTCTTTTTGACTATTTTTTCTAACTTCTTATGTTGTATATTATAATCAAATATGAGTCTGTATTGATTAATTTCAGGAAGATGGTCAGCACTGGGTTTAGGAGCCACCAGTGTATTTCTATCAAGCTCCTTTACTCTGACTACCTCATTGGCCAATATGTCCCTATCATAACCTTTTTGCGCAAAGCGTTCTACTAGTACCTCTGCTTGTGACAAATAGTCACCTTCAGTGGTACAGTTACGCCGTAATCTGACAAACTGGCCTTTTGGAATATTGCAGAGCCATGAATGATGATGGCAACTGTCGAGCGGAATATACGCGTTTCGATCAGTTGCTTTGAAATGGTTCTGCATCTTAAAATGGTCATTCTCAATAGAGATCTCTAAATCCAAGAAGACAATTTTCTCACTACTCATATTCCAGGTCAGAGAGATGTTTTTATTGTTGGCATTCATTTTGTTCATGAAGGAATTAAGGCCACTGGTATCTCCATCCCAAATAAGTATCAGGTCATCGATATACCTGTGGTAGCACAATAATTCAGGGGGGCGGCCAAAAGGTTATGATAGGGACATATTGGCCAATGAGGTAGTCAGAGTAAAGGAGCTTGATAGAAATACACTGGTGGCTCCTAAACCCAGTGCTGACCATCTTCCTGAAATTAATCAATACAGACTCATATTTGATTATAATATACAACATAAGAAGTTAGAAAAAATAGTCAAAAAGAACTGGTCCATTTTAAAGCAAGACAGAGTACTGGGTCCTACCCTCCCTGAGATACCCAAATTTGTTTATAGGAAGGCACCCACCTTAAGGGACCGTATAGCCCCTGGTGTGGTGGATCCTCCGATTCCTGTTGAAAACAGATCTTTTCTGTTTTTATCAGGATTTTATGCATGTGGTAGATGTGTGGCATGCAGGCACTCTAAAACCAATTGCAAAAAACGCAAAGATTTTACTGCGACTGCCACTAATAAATCATATACCATCCGAGGTCTCATAACATGTGCTAGTGTAGGAGTCGTATACATGTTAGAATGCGGCTGTGGCAAGCAGTATATAGGGCGGACTTCCAGACAACTACAAGTTAGGCTCCGAGAACACGTGAGTAATATCAAAAAGGGTTTAAAAACACACAGTGTGTCAAGACATTTTCGGAATGTCCACAACCGTGATCCACGTAGTCTTAAATTTTGGGGCATCGAACACGTTAAACCTCACTGGCGAGGAGGGAATTTTATACGCCAGTTAAGCCGACGTGAATCTTTTTGGATTCACGAAACTAAGGTGTCTGCCCCCAGAGGTCTTAACGTGGAGTTCGATCTAAACTGTTTTATTTCTGACCGTTAGTATCTGTATTTGCATTTTTGTTTTTGTTTTATTTTTATATATATTAATCCTATTTTATTTATTATTTTTTTCATTATTACCGATTTGTATGTGGTGTATTATTTGTGTTATATGGATGGCTGGTTTTGAGGTCCTGGCCCCTTTTTTCCTGCAGATTCTGGGTTGTGTTTCTAAAACTATTCAGTTGAGATCAGCCCATGAAATCCTATTTTATAAAAGTAATTCGCTTTTAAAATTTTAAAATATTATATCTGATTCAGCAGGTCTGATCAGTTATGTATATGCAATTAGCCATTATTTTAATATGTTTATATGTGCTCATAGAAGGTGATCACCGCCAGTTGATTCCTGTATATCTGCTTTGTAGCTTGCATTTAGAGTCCTGGCGTCTTTATTGTTTATTTGGCTGTCCCCGGGGCAACAGAGTATCCCTTCCTGTGTGAAGGGTTCACTTCCTGTGTGAAGGGTTCACTTCCTGTGTGAAGGGTTCACTTCCTGTGTGAGGGGTTCACTTCCTGTGTGAGGTGTTCACTTCCTGTCTGAGGTGTTCTCTTGGTTGCACTTCCGGGTCTGATGGCTATGAGTGACTATAAGTAGCCCTGTCCTTCTCCCTTACCAATAGCTGAGGAAGTCCCGTGCAGTGGGACGTAACGCGTGCGAAGGGGGAGGGGCCGGTGACGTCACCCGCCATCCATTGCGGTCGAGACCGCTGTGTGTAATACAATCTGCTCATCACATGCACTTGTATAGTGCTTTACAAGGTAATTTTTATGATTTTATGCTATGTTCAATAAAGTAATTTATTGCGGTAATGCACTATGTCCGGACCTTTGTTTTCCTATGGACCTGTGACCCGCTTTATGGACCTGTGATCTGTTACCTGTGAGCCTTATCTTCTGATGAAGAGGAATACTGATTTGATCTATATTTGTGATATCCTTGGATAAAGTTTGTCTTACTAGCCCGTCTGGTGACACAGGGGCTAAGTGTGAGGTGAGAGGCTAATGAGACTGGGTGGAGGATTACCAGCACATTGAAGAGCACTGAATGTTTATATCTTGTGCATGCTTCACCATAATTTTCACCTGTGGACTGCTCTCCTCGATATCTTCTTCATAATCCATATTTGATAGCGCTGCACTTTTTGTTATATAAAATACTGAAATAAATTAACTTTTTGATGCTATTCTATTTTATGAGATGCACCATTATGTGCACATCCCAAAAGAAAGATGTATAAAAAGGTGTACTTGTGTGGTACAGTGAATCTCAAAAGGTATACAGAATTCTACACCAAGACACAAACAAGGTAACCATCAGTAGAAGTGCAATTGTCAATGTCACTTCAGTGTGTTCAAAAGTTCATGAACTAACACAAACACTTCAAACTGAGGAAAAATTCCTCATCAGTGTCACAAAATAAGCATCAAAGTAACACAGAAATAAAAATGAATGTAGACAATCCAAATGCTGTAAAAGAAGAAACCAGGCTACAAGAGGCTTCCATCAGGAAATCCACCAGAAGCAATAAAGGCATCACAGCCAAACGTCTGCTTGCGTATGATTAAAACCAGAGCCAGATTCATGGAATGAGATGCAAAGACTTCCAACTCGTGAGAAATAAAAGTGGATCAAAGCTGCTGATGAATAAATGATATCTCTTAGTGAACTGAAACAAATATGCTCAAATATGCCCAGTGGGAACAAAAAGGGAGGAGGGATATTCCCGGAAACTATAGACCGGTCAGCCTGACATCAATTGTATTTAAATTAATGGAAGGACTGATAAAGGACTATATCCAAGAATTTGCTAAGGTCAACAGTATCATCAGCAGTAATAAACAAGGATTCACAAAAGGACATTCTTGCCAAACCAATCTGTTAACATTTTACAAGGAGGTGAGCTGTGAGCTAAATAGGGGGAGACCTATGGATGTGGTGTATCTGGATTTTGCTAAGGCATTCAACACAGTTCCCCACAAACACCTAATCTACAAACTAAGGTCTGCAGGCATTGATCTCAAGGTTTGTTCTTGGATAGAAAACTGGTTACATGGGCGTGTCCAAAGGGTGGTGATAAATAACGCGTACTCAGACTGGTCTGGAGTGTTAAGTGGGGTCCCCAAAGGCTCAGCCCTGGGACCAATTTTTTTCAATTTATTTATCAATAACATAGAGGACGGAATCAGTAGCTCAATCTCAGTTTTCGCGGATGACACAAAAATATGCAGGGCAATAACTTCTCATCATGATATAGAAATGTTACAGAATTACCTGAACAAAATAACAGAGTGGGCAACTAGGTGGCAAATGAGATGTAATGTAGAGAAATGTAAGGTATTTCACTTGGGGCAAAAAACATTAACGCAAATTATTCTCTAGGGGGGAACCTCTGGGGGAATCCAGGATAGAGAAGGATTTGGGGGTTCTAGTACAAGATAGACTAAGTAATAGCATGCAATGTCAAGCTGAAGCTGCCAAAACTGGCAGAATATTAGCATGCATAAGGAAGGGGATATATTCCAGAGACAAAGCTATAATCCTACCACTCTATAAAACACTGGTCCGGCCACACCTATAGTATTCTGTCCAGTTCTGGTCACCAATTCTCAGAAGGGATGCGTTGGAGGACCTTAAATACGAAGAGTGATTACAAGCGCTTAATTTATTCTCCTTGGAGAGAAGACAACTGAGAGGGGACATGATAGCGATTTACAAATACCTCAATGGTGATCCCAGCATAGGTCAAAAATGATTTAGTCTCAAGGAGTGCAAGAGGACTCGTGACTACACAATGAGAATAGAGGAGAAGTGGTTTAACCTTAAGCTGCGTAAGGGGTTCTTCACTGTAAGGGCGGTGAGAATGTGGACCTCTCTTCCACAATTGGTGGCAGCTGCGGGGAGTATGGCTACTGTAAAAAGACTCCTGGATGTGCATCTTACAGATCACAACATTCAGGATTATGGGAAATGGTCAGGCCACTGACACACACACACACCTGTACAGGTTGAACTGATTGGACTGATGTCTTTATTCAACCTCAACCACTATGTAATATATAGAACTGAGATCTGAAATGGGACTAATATAAGGAGTAGTTGTTGAGTGGGGGTGTTGGAACACATTATTTGTGTATTTTGTACAACAACTACAAATATATTCTTCAGCCAATAGATGGCAGTGTTCACAAGTTTGTAGCTGCATCTATGGTAAACGCTATGTCTTTTCTGTGTAATAAAAAAAGTTCCTGTTTACTGTTTGCAGTTAAGCAGCAGCAAAGCCCATGTGAACCGTGCACTGTCTGCACTGACTGTTCTGCAGGGCTTTATACAGAATTTCTAACAGCCAGTCACAATGATTGCATAATCCCAGGCCCCTCCCATCAGCCTCCGATGCCATGGGCTAGCAGCAAGAAGTTAAAGTTTTACTGATTTTTCAAAATATTGAAATACTTTATTTTCTATGATCTGGATACATGCTTACATTATGTAATGGAAGAGTTTATCGTTTTGATAAGTGATTCTTTCTCCTGGAGTAAGAGATAGTTAGGGTGTATCAGCTACTTGTCTCTCTGCATTCCAAATGCTGCAGTTTTTCCTGGGGAAAGCGCTCTTGAGCCAAGATGGACCCATCGCATTCCTAGTTATTGTTGGATTTGCCATGGTGGGAGGAGAGGGCGCCAGTTAGGACCTCATACCTAGCTTATGAAGCATCCGGCTACATGGAACAAAGTACTACCTGCACTTTGTTTCATGGGAGGAAGAACAATTTTTGTTTGTGTGGGTGGAGTGACAGGGACACATTTCATTGCTCCACCCTGAACACCGACTACTCTGCCCCTAGCACTGTGTTATCGCCAGTGGGAACAGAAATACTACAGCAACAGGCACTTCCTGTTCTCTTAAGCAATGTGAATTGAGTGACCACCACCATGCCACCTGGTGCCACCCACCACAACATTACAATTTGCCTGCCTGCCTGCTGCTGTTTTCTGAGTTGCATCACAAACAAACAAAAATTTCCCAGCACACTTACCAGCTAGCCTGAAAATAAAACTGACTCTGTCTATCAATTCACATTAAAAACAGAAGGTTTTATTGCACACATTTGCAAATAAATGTGGAAACCGCATTACCATGTCAAGGCTCCTCTTTATACTGCGGTCCTAACTCTATAGTTTTGAAAGTCTTCAAGTTGGAACATATATATTGGTGGATAAAAATTAGCTCAGCTGCACCCTCACAGAAGAAGATACCAATAAGAGTCAGGAGTCAGGACTGGTCTTAGACTGGCTGAGGCTTAAATGTGTTGTAAACCTCCCTTGCATGCACCATAAAATCCAGGTACCTCAGCAATGTGTCCATATGTATGAATCAAATCATTAAACAAAGAAAAGTGCAGCGCTCACAGAAAAAATTGAATATAAATGTTAGATAAAAAGTGAATCATATATGAAAAAATTGTGTGATCAAATCAATTCCTTTAAAATACAAAAATGACAATAATAAATTAAATTATGTAGAATCCATATAGACATGTGACAAACGTGATGATTAAAATAAAAATGCTGAAAAGTTCTAAAACAGAGAAAACGTGTAGGAAGCACCACCAGTCCCAGCATGTATGAAGGGTAATCTCCAGAGGCAACTCCAATATGTGCAAAACACCACACCAAACACTGAAGGGGATGGCAGCTTACCAAAAACAAATGGCCCCCAACTTAATGGAAAAGCCAAAAGCGCTAGATAGATATCCAAAGCATGTAGAAACATCAGCATTATTCAATCAACCAAATCTCCAAAGGGCATAAGGATTCCGGTAGACTTGGATAGAAAAGAGTCATAGCGTAATTACAGTATGGAACAATGAATTTATTATAAGAAGATTGCACTTACAAACATTGTAGATAAAATCAGTGTATCATATGTCAGAGCCCCTGACGACCTTAATCTTGTGACAAAACGCGCTGGGTGGGACCAGACGTGACGTCACCACGGTACTCTGGCCAGTCCTTTGCTTATGTATGCTGCAGCTTGGTTTTATATCTGGACTCTGACATATGATACACACATTTTATCTACGATGTTTGTACTAAAGGCTGGACACAGGCACCATTCTCTCATGCTCGTATTTACATCTTATTCCACTCAGCGTTTTTTGATGAAAAATATATTTAGGAAGCATTGGAATGTTCTCAGGAATGACAGGGTGTTAAGTCCATTGTTACCTGAGTTTCCTGTGATCACATATAGGGGAGTCCCCCCCCCTTTGAGATTACAGGTTGCCCTTAACATTATAGAACCCCCAAGAAACATTTTTTTTTCCAAAAAAATGATAGGATTCTACACATGTAGGAAATATACAGTTTGAAATCTTTATTGCCTTAAGAATAGGAAATATACATCTTTTTTAATCTAATACTACCTCTAAATGTTATGACATTAAACTTTTTAACAATTTTTAACCTGTACATCTAAACATGTGGTATATTTAATAACTTGCCCATGCGACCTCTGGTTTGTGAGCCGCACTGTCCGCACTTTTCAGGTAAGAATGAAGGAGCACGTTGCTAACATTAAAAAAGGTTTTCCCAATCACAGTCTGTCAAAACATTACGATTTGTGTCATAGTAGGAATCCTAGGGGTACATCATTCATGGCAATTCATCAATTTAGTCCTAAATGGAGAGGTAGCCATTTAGGAAGAGAAATCTCCAGGTTGGAGACTAAGGGCTCTTTCACACGGGCAGTCCGATCAGATCCGCCTGTCAGTTTTTTAGGCGGATCTGATCGGATCCTCCATGCAGCTCTATGGGGCAGCGGGTGTCAGCGGAGGTCACCTCCGCTGACACCCGCTGCCATCCGCATCCGATCCTGTGCTGAAATCTGGACGGATGTAAACCCTATTTTCCCATCCGTTCAGTAATCGGAGCGGAGCGGATCTGATGAGAGCGGACAAGCGGTCCGCTCTCCTCCGATCCCCCATAGAGGGCAGCGGGTGCCGAGACACCTCCCTCTCCGCTCTGCAAGCGGAGACGGAGCTGTCATCAGGGATTTATTCATTTAATTGGATACTGTGTTTTTGTAAATATATGAATTGAGGTATTTTTTGTAATTTTTGTAAAGATATGTTTTTATCAGCGTTAATTTTATTTGTGACATCCATTTTATTAGGAGATGTATTTTTATTGTTATTGCTATGAATTTTTCCATCCACTAGATGGCATTTCCTTTTTTTTTTTGGGTATCGGCGTTGGGGACTTTCGTTGAATGGTCCTTTTTGCATCCGGCCATTGATTAATATATATATATACTGTATACAGTATATATATCTATCTATATAAATTTAAAGTTTTTCCTTTTTTATGTTTCCAATTAGCTGTTTTCTATATACATCATTTTAGAGGGCTGTGTTTTCTGTTTCTGGCACTCCGGTGTCTATACTGGTGTTGTTTCCGGTTTCCGTCTGCAGCCACTATACAGTATGTTTAATTTGTTGGTCCCGCGTCACTTCCGGTTTCTAACTGAAGGGTCACTTCCTGTGATTGGAGCGCATCGGCGACATTGCACAGGATTTACAGAAATGGGGTTCCCCTGGGAGCGGGACTTTATAGGCAATTACCCATCAAAAAGGTATACTCAAAATTATAATCAGTAGAAATTTATTGAAAAGCAATCATTACAAAAAATACAATATAGAGAATGCGCTTAAAAACAAATACAATAAAGAACCATATAATGCGGCTGTGAAAATACATCACTTTAGAGGAGCAAATGAAAAGCGCAAGAGTCCCATACAGTGAGCTGATGCTTTTCGGACATAGCCTTTCTAAAAGGTCAATAGGAATTCATCTCGCTCATGTTGCTCAAAGAGATGTATGTGGCTGCATCTAAAAAGTTGTCGCACAATGAAAAAGGAGTGCAGCAACTAGTCTATAAAACGGTTGCCAGAGCCAGGGGGGAAAATGGACTCTTCAGGATAGTGATAATCTGTTTACATTACATTAAATTAGTACGTATGATGTCCCAAAATTGAGATTGTGGGTGTCTCGCAATGATTCCCTCAAGGATCCCGGGTGGTCCCCAGGGGGCGTAATGCAAGTTTCAGCAATGCTTTTGATGGAAAAAGGGTGTCTTCAGTAAACGAGAGAAAATGTCTCTCAAAGATCCCTGTATGAGAGATATAGTGCAAATTCCCCCGGAACGGCAGGCGCATGATTGCTTCCTGCTCCCAGCAGTATATAAAAGGTGATGTATTCAAGTATGGCCAAGCCCCTGATGACGTCTGTGAGGAAACGTGTCAGATGGAGCTATGTCACATGACGTCACCAGGCCATGTGAGTCAGCCATCTTAATGGTTGGAAACATTCTTGAGAGTACATGGATTGATATGCGATTTTTTTTTACATTTATGTTTGTGAGTATTTTGGTAAATTTTTAAATAAATATTGGCTATTAAGAATACTGCACAATGAAGTGTCTTTTACCCATTCCAAATCCTGCATGATCTGAGGTATATCTTCGGTGGAGATCCTTATATCAATAGAACTACAGACATCTGAGGGTCCTGTGGATGTGACAACCTAGTGCTGGGCTACTTATGCGTTTTTGACCACTATATACAGAGTGTTCCACTACTGAGGGTAAGGGTCAGTGTGTGCTTTGCTCTTGGTGGAGGATCTTTACAGCACTTCTTGTGTGTGGAAATCTCATGGGTTGGATCCCATATTTTGAAGCTATTAACATCTTAAAAAGGACTTTATTTTGTATGTTCATGAAAAGTGCTGTACTTGTGATAACATTTATTATGTGTTTTGTGTTTGCACATCGATCCAGATCGGTTAATTTGCACTTATCTGTGCGTAACTTAAGGGCCAACATATACACATTTGTTTTTGCACTTATTCATGTTTTTATAAGTTGATGTTTTCTGTCATTTAAAGGGACAGTGAACCTATTTTTTTTCACACTTCTTGTGTGTGGAAATCTCACAGGTTGGATACCATATTTTGAAGCTATTAACATCTTAAAAAGGACTTTCTTTTGTATGTTCATGAATAGTGCTGTACTTATGAAACCATTTTAATTGTTTTATGACCAGTGAACTGTGCTAGCTGCTTTTCTTATTATGTGTATGTATCTCTTTATTTTTGGTACTGTTGTAAGCACAGGTGAAGTGTGGTTTTTATACTTATAAAAAATAAAATAAAAAAAAACGTGAAAGAATGCATGTGAAAGCTATAAAATGATATATATTCATGCAAACAATTATTTCATAAATAGGAGTCGAGCTCCAGTTTAAGAAGACGCCATTTGTGAGGAAACCTGTCAGTTGGAGTCTTTGTGACATCACCACGTCCTGGGGAGTCAGGTGACATTGCGACCTTTGTTTTTTCATTATCATTTGTTATCCACCGCTTTGACCTAAATGTAATCCATCTTTCTAATAAAGCTGGTTTGATGGTATTACACTGTCAGTTTTCTAACTATTTATGCCTAACACATGCTCATGTGGAGAGTGGTGTGCTGAATTCCAGGGGCTGATCTATGCAGCCCATCAGTAAAGCCACATCATCAGGAAATTCTTGCCAGTGCAGCATTCTTTCCTGGAGCTGGAGGTTATGCATATTTTGATCTCTGTGATTGGAGATCAACTTTATCTGGTAAGAGCACCAAGCCCGTTTATTACCTATGATTTGGATTGTGATTCAGCAGCTTTTCTTGATGGAGCATCTTTGAGAGGCAGTTTTTAAGCACCTTATCACACTTTATCACTTATGATTGGGACTGTGATTAAGTAGTTTTTCTTGATATAATCTTTATATATTGACAAAATAATTTAAATGTTTTGATTGTCATTTATTTAGACATTTTTCTTTATCAGTTGGATGAAGGCAATTCAGTACAGCATGTGCAGTGTATATATATATATATATATATATATATATATACAGTATATATGTATATATATGTATAGCCTTTAGTTCAGCCCTATCCTAGCTTGACAAAGGAGTGCGCTATCAAGCTATTGCCATATGGTGCATGCTCCGAAACACGTCACAAGTTTATGGCGTCACTGGCACAGGATTTGAGGTCCACTTTTGCCAGTTTCCATTTTCTTTTCCCGCATGCCAGCCCATACACCTACGGAGGAGATGGGAAAATGGCCTGCTAGATCTGCTGGAAGCACTCAAGCCCCACTGTCCAGGATGTCCCACAGGGACTTTTCACCCCCATTCTCAGGCTTTATACATTCCTGGGATATGTGAGTTTTTAAAAGCTTGTCATTCCACATTAAATAATTTACAGTCTGCATTTATAGGTGCCTCTGTGTTTCTTTTTTTTTTTCATGTTTGGGAAAATTGCTTCAGTCATTCCCCCCACTTTCTGATGGCTGCCTAAAAACTTGTTGACCTATCTCTTCATGGTGGCCCGAAAATCACTGGACACTAGTAAAACTACCCCTACATATCTATCTATCTGCTCCTCAAACACCCCCAGGTCTCCCCAACCAGATGAGTCTTAATCCAAGGTATCACTTACTGATTGTGCCATTATATATAATGTTTACTGCTTACATAGTTTCCTGTTGGAGTACTAATACCGCCTGCTCCGTGTTTGCTTGAATGTTTTCTCTATTTTCTTTTAGAGATCCCTCTTCTTAATACCTGTTGTGGTATATTTGATTTGACACCCGTGGCCTGCCTACTTTCTACTTTTACTTACTCCTTCTCTTTTTCTTTACTCTCCCCATTCCTCTCATTGACCCGCTTTGCTTCTTTCTTTCTCATTTTCTTCTCTCGCCCTTCCTGCTCCTGCTCTTCTCTCTACTCCCTTATGATTTCCACATAAGGAATGCCTCATTGCTCTATATTGGTATTGTTTACACGATCTGTTGATTTATTTCTCTTTGCCAATATCTTTTTCATGCCGAATGCTGTTGCAACAGCGATATATTTCTGTGACTGGTTGTTCCTCAATATGTCTTAACCCTAGTTTATTGTTTGTGTTCTGTATTGTACTTTCTCTTTCAATAAACACATATTAAACAAAAAAATAAAAAAATCACTGGACACTAAGTTCACCAAGGACTTGTTATTGCCCATGAACTAGTGCCGATCTGTCCATATCCCCATCCACCATTAGCGGCCATGTGCCTCCAGTGTGAGGACACTAAACTAAGAGTGTAGGACTGCAGATTTAAACAGGGTGCCGTGACGTGGCTCTGCAGCTTTCACATGCGTTTGCAAATGTGTGTCAACTAAACCCCTGTTCTTTGTACCAAGAGACAGGTCTTATTTGGTTGGTGACAGACTGGAAGGTGAGTACATCAAACTGGGGGCTGGCTGACTTTCATGCACCTCTTACAATCCTTCAACCTCATTTTGTGTTTTGTTATAGGGATGGAGACGCCGGGCAACACCAGCTTGGGTCTCATCTAAAGTCCCACCTAGTCCAATATGTTTAAAGCAACCAGGGATGGAGACGCCTTGCTTACAGCTTGGTGCCTCATCTAAAGTCCCACCGTGCGATTTTCGTGCGTTTTTGGTGGATGCAGTTTTTGATTTGACCCTAGTGTTTTCCGTATACAGGGATGGAGACCAATAGCATGACCTGCTTGTCTCATATAAAGTCCCAAAGGAAATAAGGGATTTCAAAGGCAGTGTGCTTTACAGGCCATGCCCCATATATAAAATCCCTTCCTATCCATATACTGCATCCACCAAGGGGATGGAGGTGTAATGCTTTTCAGCTGGTCTTCTCCAGTTTGCACCATGGTTATATTTTAACCTAATTATTTGAACTTTTTGAGACAATAGCCAGTCGTGCATGGGGATGGGTTGGGGGAGGTTGGGCTGTCTCCCTCTCACCTGTTCCCCATCCACCCATTAGCGGCCATGTGCCTCCAGTGTGAGGACACTAAACTAAGAGTGTAGGACTGCAGATTTAAACAGGGTGCCCTGACGTGGCTCTGCAGCTTTCACATGCGTTTGCAAATGTGTGTCAACTAAACCCCTGTTCTTTGTACCAAGAGACAGGTCTTATTTGGTTGGTGACAGACTGGAAGGTGAGTACATCAAACTGGGGGCTGGCTGACTTTCATGCACCTCTTACAATCCTTCAACCTCATTTTGTGTTTTGTTATAGGGATGGAGACGCCGGGCAACACCAGCTTGGGTCTCATCTAAAGTCCCACCTAGTCCAATATGTTTAAAGCAACCAGGGATGGAGACGCCTTGCTTACAGCTTGGTGCCTCATCTAAAGTCCCACCGTGCGATTTTCGTGCGTTTTTGGTGGATGCAGTTTTTGATTTGACCCTAGTGTTTTCCGTATACAGGGATGGAGACCAATAGCATGACCTGCTTGTCTCATATAAAGTCCCAAAGGAAATAAGGGATTTCAAAGGCAGTGTGCTTTACAGGCCATGCCCCATATATAAAATCCCTTCCTATCCATATACTGCATCCACCAAGGGGATGGAGGTGTAATGCTTTTCAGCTGGTCTTCTCCAGTTTGCACCATGGTTATATTTTAACCTAATTATTTGAACTTTTTGAGACAATAGCCAGTCGTGCATGGGGATGGGTTGGGGGAGGTTGGGCTGTCTCCCTCTCACCTGTTCCCCATCCACCCATTAGCGGCCATGTGCCTCCAGTGTGAGGACACTAAACTAAGAGTGTAGGACTGCAGATTTAAACAGGGTGCCGTGACGTGGCTCTGCAGCTTTCACATGCGTTTGCAAATGTGTGTCAACTAAACCCCTGTTCTTTGTACCAAGAGACAGGTCTTATTTGGTTGGTGACAGACTGGAAGGTGAGTACATCAAACTGGGGGCTGGCTGACTTTCATGCACCTCTTACAATCCTTCAACCTCATTTTGTGTTTTGTTATAGGGATGGAGACGCCGGGCAACACCAGCTTGGGTCTCATCTAAAGTCCCACCTAGTCCAATATGTTTTTCTGTCCATATCTGTAATACCAAGTTTTTCTTAATGGACTTTACTATTAAATGCAGGAAAATGCATACTATATTTGTGAAATAATTGTTTGCATAAATATATTTGTATAGCTTGCACATGCATTCTTTCATATTTATTTTATTTATTATAATTAGGGTTGAGCGGACACCTAGATGTCCGTGTTCGACGGGTTCGGCCGAACTTTAAAAAAAAGTCCGGGTCCGTGTCCCGGACTTTTACCGAACTTTTCCCGGACACCGAACCCCATTGAAGTCAATGGGGACCCGAACTTTAAGGCACTAAAATGGCTCTAAAACACCAATGGAAAGGGCTAGAGTGCTGCAAATGGCAGAAAAACGTAGTTAAGAGCATGGCAAGTGCTCTGCAAACAAATGGGGATAGGGAAATAACTTAAAACAACAAAAAAAAAAACAGAAAAATAAAACAATGTTCTTCATCTCTGAAGGACGAGGCCCATATGGAGTAGGAGGGAGGTTGAGGTGGTGGTGGATGTGGCGGTGTCATAGGCGTGCGCACAGGGTGTGCCTGGTGTACCTGGGCACACCCTAATCACCTAGGGCACATAGCATTATCGCTCTGTTTGCCAGTGAGGAGATGGGAAAGATCTCCCTCGCACCTGCTCTGCTCTATTTCTCTTTGCCAGCAGGGAGAGTAATGTATCGGGGCCATGTACATGTAGGCAAACACATGCATGTGTATTTCAACTTTGGGGTGCACACCCTAATGCAATAGGCTGCGCACACCTATGGGCGGTGTAGGTGGAAGCGGCGGTGGAGGAGGACCAGGGCCGGATTAAGAGCATCATGGTCTTGGTGCTGAGGATTTTGAAGGGCCTTAAGGGCCGTGCCTTGGCATGCACCCAGAGGAGGAAGGGTGCAGTCATGCATGCCTAATTCAACATGGGATGCTGTCTCTGAAGCCCATAAACACATCCATGCATCGGCAACTGTCCCTCCTTGTCCGGCCTTCGCGCTGTGTGGGGAGGTTCTGAGGGTGCTGCCTGGGGAAGCAAGCATAGAAGCCAGACTTCTGTGTTTACAAGTGACAGAAGAGCGGTCACAGTGAATATGGCCAACCCGGGGCCTATATAAAAGGTAGGGGCCTGCATGGAGCTGCAGCTCCAATAGCCCCTACGTTAATCTGGCCCTGAGGAGGAGGACGAGGTAGCCAACACTGCTTCTTTTCACAAATTTTAAATGAGGGTACACCCCAAAAGAGTGAGAAAGAGCAAAAATGGAACAATGGCTGGGTAAGGTCGGTATCCATTGCTATTCTGCACAAGGTACGGAAAAGTCCCGTAGGATCCATGCCTGGTTCATTTTAATGAACGTGAGCTTGTCCACATTGTCTCTGGACAGGCGGCTGCGCTTGTCTGTTATAACACCCCCAGCTGTGCTAAATACCCGTTCAGATAATACACTGGCTGCAGGGCACGCCAGCACCTCCAAGGCGTAAAGGGCAAGCTCAGGCCATGTGCCCAATTTGGAGACCCAGAAGTTGAAGGGGGCAGACCCCTCATTCACTACATGTAGGCGTGTGCACACATACTGCTCCACCATGTTGGTAAAATGCTGCCTCCTGCTAAGACGTTCCATCTGAGCTGCTGGTGCTGCTGTTTGTTGTGGCGTGCTGGCGGTGCCCTGGTTGAGTTGGCGACCTCCTCCTCCTCTGCCTTGTGCTTCCACTGTGGCCCCGCTGTCAGATGGGAATGCCAGCAGCATCGCGTCTACCAGCGTGCGCTTGTACTCGCGCATCTTGCGATCACGCTCCAGTGAGTGAATTAAGGACGGTACGTTGTCCTTGTAACTGGGATCCAGCAGCGTGGCCACCCAGTAATCAGCACAAGTTAGAATGTGGGCAACTCGGCGGTCGTTGTGGAGACACTGCAGCATGTAATCGCTCATGTGTGCCAGGCTGCCCAGAGGCGACGAAAGGCTGTCCTCTGTGGGAGGTGTATCATCCGTGTCCTCTGTATCCCCCCAGCCACGCACCAGTGATGGCCATGAGCTGGCCTGGGTGCCACCCTGCTGTGAACATGGTTCCATCTCCTCCTCCAGCTCCTCCTCCTCCTCATCCTCCTCATCCTCCAGAACTGTGCCCCTGCTGGACAATTGTGTCCCTGGCGTTTGTGTGTGCAGGAACCCACCCTCGGAGCCCCTTGCGAATGACTGCCCTGAAAGCCTTGGAAATGTTACCTCTTCATCCTCCTCCTCCTCCTCATCCTGTGCCACATCCTCTTCCATCATCGCCCGAATTGTTTTTTCAAGGAGGCATAGAAGTGGGATAGTTAAGCTGAGAACGGCGTCATTGCCACTGGCCATGTTGGTGGAGTACTCAAAACAGCGCAACAAGGCACACAGGTCTCGCATGGAGGCCCAGTTATTGGTGGTGAAGTGGTGCTGTTCCGCAGAGCGACTCACGCGTGCGTGCTGCAGCTGAAACTCCACTATGGCCTGCTGCTGCTCGCACAGTCTTTCCAGCATGTGCAAGGTGGAGTTCCACCTTGTGGGCACGTCACATATGAGGCGGTGAGCGGGAAGGCCGAAGTTACGCTGCAGCGCTGCCAGGCGAGCAGCAGCAGGGTGAGAACGCCGAAAGTGCGCACAAACGGCCCGCACTTTCTGCAGCAGCTCTGACATATCGGGGTAGTTTTTAAGGAACCTCTGCACCACCAAATTCAGCACATGCGCCAGGCAAGGGATGTGCGTCAAACCGGCTAGGCCCAGAGCTGCTATGAGATTTCTCCCGTTATCGCACACCACCAGGCCGGGCTTGAGGCTCGCTGGCAGCAACCACTCATTTGTCTGCTGTTCCATGCTCCTCCACAACTCCTGCGCGGTGTGTGGTTTGTCCCCCAAACAGGCAAGTTGTAAAACTGCCTGCTGTCGTTTACCCCTGGCCGTGCTGAAGTTGGTGGTGAAGGTGTTACGCTGTCCGGATGAGGAGACGGTAGAGGATGAGGAAGCGGAGTAGGAGGAGTTAGGAACAGGAGGCAAACTGAAGCGCCCTGCAATCCTCGGTGGTGGAAGGACATGCGCCAAATTGCTATCCGCCTCAGGCCCATCCGCCACTGCATTTACCCAGTGTGCTGTTAGGGAGATATAACGCCCCTGACCGTGCTTACTGGTCCACGTATCGGTAGTTAGGTGGACCTTGGCACAGATGGCGTTGCGCAGTGCACACCTGATTTTTTCCCCCACTTGGTTGTGCAGGGAAGGGATGGCTTGCCTGGAAAAGTAGTGGCGGCTGGGCACGACGTACTGTGGGACAGCCACCGACATAAGGTTTTTAAAACTGTGCGTCTCCACCAGACGGAATGACAGCATTTCAAAGGCCAATAATTTTGAAATGCTGGCATTCAGGGCCAGGGATCGCGGGTGGGTAGGGGGGTACTTCCTCTTCCTCTCAAGTGTTTGGGAGATGGAAAGCTGAACGCTTCCACGGGACATTGTGGAGATGGTTGTTGGTGACCCAGGTGGTGGTGTTGCTGACAGATCGTCTGTTTGCGGGGTGGCAGGTGCCGGTATCACTACAGATGTGGCTGGAGCGACCGAGACTGCAGCAGAAGAGGAAGCAGGATGAGCCAGAGACGTTTCTTGGTTTTGAAGGTGTGTACTCCACTGCAGCTCGTGCTTTGCACTTAGATGCCTGATCATGCAGGTTGTGCTCAGGTTGAGAAGGTTTATGCCTCGCTTTAAGCTCTGATTGCACAGGGTGCAAACCACTCGTGTCCTGTCATCAGCACATTTTCTAAAGAACTTCCACGCTAGAGAACTCCTTTGAGCTGACTTTGGTGCGCTCGTTCCCTTGCTGCGTTGGGCAGTAGCGGGCGTAGTGTCTAGGGCACGGCCGCTCCGCTTCTGCACCCTGCTCCCTCTTCTGCTGTGCTGGTGGCTCCTTGCGACCACCGCCTCTTCCTCCAAACTACTCAGGTCACCTGCATGACGTTCATTCCATGTGGGGTCGAGGACCTCATCGTCCTCCACATCATCTTCCACCCAGTCTTCACCCCTGCCCTCCTTGTCGGTCTCCACAATGCTGAACGCCGCAGCAGTTGGCACCTGCGTTTCGTCATCATCGGAGACGTGCTGCGATGATCCTTGCATGTACTCATCTTGAGAAATAAGTGGTTGGGCATCGCTGCACTCAATCTCTTCCACTTCTGGGGCAGGGCTAGGTGGTTGGCCCTGGGAAACCCTGCTGACAGAGTCATCAAAAAGAAGAAGAGACTGCTGTATGGCTTGGGGCTCAGACTGCTTGCCTGATTTGCAAGGGGGTGAGGTGAAAGACGGTTGGACATCGGCTGCAGGTGCCAACTGTGACCTTTCTGCAGTAGACTGGGTGGGAGACAATGTGAAGGAACTGGAGGCACTGTCAGCAGCAAACCAATCTACTATCGCCTCCACTTGTTCTGGCCTCATCACTTCTAGGGGCGTATGATGTCCTACCAAATACTGATGCAGGTTCTGTCGCCTACTCACACTTGAGGAAGGTGTTTCACTTGTGCGTGTAGCTGGCACAGATCGACCACGTCCTCTCCTTGCAACAGGAGCTCTAGCAGCAGCACCACCACGACCCAGGCCACGGCCCCTATTTGACGCTCTCCTCATATTTCTGAAATTTAAGATCTTGCCCTAGAAAGGTCTTTATTGAATAGCGGAACAAAAGAACAACAGTATCGCACGGGTGTATCTCACAGTCAAATATGCAAACTATGCCGCAATTTAATGTTTTTTACACCAAAAGGGTGTGTATTGAATAGCGGAATAGGATAAAAAACTGTGTATCTCACACGTACAAACACAGACTAGGCCCGATTAAATTTTTTCCTACCCTAAAGGGAGGATGAGGATGAGGAAGAGGAGTATGGAACAGGCAGCACCCTCAAATCTTCAGAAGTATGAGATGAACCCCAAAAACTTGGAAAGGTGGATCTCACACGTACCGACACAGACTATTCCGCAATTTAATTGAGCCACAAAGGTTTTTATTGAATAGCGGAATAGGAAATATGATCAAAAAAAAGTGTATGTTTTTCACACGTACAGAAGCACACTAGGCCCCAATTACTATTGTTTGTACACCTAAAAGGATGGATGAGGAGGAGGAGGAGTATAGAACAGGCAGCACCCTCAAAGCTTCAGAAGTATGAGATGAACCCCAAAAATTGGGAAAGGTGAATCTCACACGTACCGACACAGACTATTCCGCAATTTAATTGAGCCACAAAGGTTTTTATTGAATAGCGGAATAGGAAATATGATCAAAAAAAAGTGTATGTTTTTCACACGTACAGAAGCACACTAGGCCCCAATTACTATTGTTTGTACACCTAAAAGGATGGATGAGGAAGAGGAGGAGGAGGAGTATAGAACAGGCAGCACCCTCAAAGCTTCAGAAGTATGAGATGAACCCCAAAAACTTGGAAAGGTGGATCTCACACGTACCGACACAGACTATTCCGCAATTTAATTGAGCCACAAAGGTTTTTATTGAATAGCGGAATAGGAAATATGATCAAAAAAAAGTGTATGTTTTTCACACGTACAGAAGCACACTAGGCCCCAATTACTATTGTTTGTACACCTAAAAGGATGGATGAGGAGGAGGAGGAGGAGGAGTATAGAACAGGCAGCACCCTCAAAGCTTCAGAAGTATGAGATGAACCCCAAAAACTTGGAAAGGTGGATCTCACATGTACAGACACAGACTATTCCGCAATTTAATTGAGCCCCAAAGGTTTTTATTGAATAGCGGAATAGGAAATATGATCAAAAAAAAGTGTATGTTTTTCACACGTACAGAAGCACACTAGGCCCCAATTACTATTGTTTGTACACCTAAAAGGATGGATGAGGAGGAGGAGTATAGAACAGGCAGCACCCTCAAAGCTTCAGAAGTATGAGATGAACCCCAAAAACTTGGAAAGGTGGATCTCACACGTACCGACACAGACTATTCCGCAATTTAATTGAGCCCCAAAGGTTTTTATTGAATAGCGGAATAGGAAATATGATCAAAAAAAAGTGTATGTTTTTCACACGTACAGAAGCACACTAGGCCCCAATTACTATTGTTTGTACACCTAAAAGGATGGATGAGGAAGAGGAGGAGGAGGAGTATAGAACAGGCAGCACCCTCAAAGCTTCAGAAGTATGAGATGAACCCCAAAAACTTGGAAAGGTGGATCTCACACGTACCGACACAGACTATTCCGCAATTTAATTGAGCCCCAAAGGTTTTTAATGAATAGCGGAATAGGAAATATGATCAAAAAAAAGTGTATGTTTTTCACACGTACAGAAGCACACTAGGCCCCAATTACTATTGTTTGTACACCTAAAAGGATGGATGAGGAAGAGGAGGAGGAGGAGTATAGAACAGGCAGCACCCTCAAAGCTTCAGAAGTATGAGATGAACCCCAAAAACTTGGAAAGGTGGATCTCACACGTACCGACACAGACTATTCCGCAATTTAATTGAGCCCCAAAGGTTTTTATTGAATAGCGGAATAGGAAATATGATCAAAAAAAAGTGTATGTTTTTCACACGTACAGAAGCACACTAGGCCCCAATTACTATTGTTTGTACACCTAAAAGGATGGATGAGGAAGAGGAGGAGGAGGAGTATAGAACAGGCAGCACCCTCAAAGCTTCAGAAGTATGAGATGAACCCCAAAAACTTGGAAAGGTGGATCTCACACGTACCGACACAGACTATTCCGCAATTTAATTGAGCCCCAAAGGTTTTTATTGAATAGCGGAATAGGAAATATGATCAAAAAAAAGTGTATGTTTTTCACACGTACAGAAGCACACTAGGCCCCAATTACTATTGTTTGTACACTTAAAAGGATGGATGAGGAGGAGGAGGAGGAGGAGTATAGAACAGGCAGCACCCTCAAAGCTTCAGAAGTATGAGATGAACCCCAAAAACTTGGAAAGGTGGATCTCACACGTACCGACACAGACTATTCCGCAATTTAATTGAGCCCCAAAGGTTTTTATTGAATAGCGGAATAGGAAATATGATCAAAAAAAAGTGTATGTTTTTCACACGTACAGAAGCACACTAGGCCCCAATTACTATTGTTTGTACACCTAAAAGGATGGATGAGGAGGAGGAGTATAGAACAGGCAGCACCCTCAAAGCTTCAGAAGTATGAGATGAACCCCAAAAACTTGGAAAGGTGGATCTCACACGTACCGACACAGACTATTCCGCAATTTAATTGAGCCCCAAAGGTTTTTATTGAATAGCGGAATAGGAAATATGATCAAAAAAAAGTGTATGTTTTTCACACGTACAGAAGCACACTAGGCCCCAATTACTATTGTTTGTACACCTAAAAGGATGGATGAGGAAGAGGAGGAGGAGGAGTATAGAACAGGCAGCACCCTCAAAGCTTCAGAAGTATGAGATGAACCCCAAAAACTTGGAAAGGTGGATCTCACACGTACCGACACAGACTATTCCGCAATTTAATTGAGCCCCAAAGGTTTTTAATGAATAGCGGAATAGGAAATATGATCAAAAAAAAGTGTATGTTTTTCACACGTACAGAAGCACACTAGGCCCCAATTACTATTGTTTGTACACCTAAAAGGATGGATGAGGAAGAGGAGGAGGAGGAGTATAGAACAGGCAGCACCCTCAAAGCTTCAGAAGTATGAGATGAACCCCAAAAACTTGGAAAGGTGGATCTCACACGTACCGACACAGACTATTCCGCAATTTAATTGAGCCCCAAAGGTTTTTATTGAATAGCGGAATAGGAAATATGATCAAAAAAAAGTGTATGTTTTTCACACGTACAGAAGCACACTAGGCCCCAATTACTATTGTTTGTACACTTAAAAGGATGGATGAGGAGGAGGAGGAGGAGGAGTATAGAACAGGCAGCACCCTCAAAGCTTCAGAAGTATGAGATGAACCCCAAAAACTTGGAAAGGTGGATCTCACACGTACCGACACAGACTATTCCGCAATTTAATTGAGCCCCAAAGGTTTTTACTGAATAGCGGAATAGGAAATATGATCAAAAAAAAGTGTATGTTTTTCACACGTACAGAAGCACACTAGGCCCCAATTACTATTGTTTGTACACCTAAAAGGATGGATGAGGAGGAGGAGTATAGAACAGGCAGCACCCTCAAAGCTTCAGAAGTATGAGATGAACCCCAAAAACTTGGAAAGGTGGATCTCACACGTACCGACACAGACTATTCCGCAATTTAATTGAGCCCCAAAGGTTTTTATTGAATAGCGGAATAGGAAATATGATCAAAAAAAAGTGTATGTTTTTCACACGTACAGAAGCACACTAGGCCCCAATTACTATTGTTTGTACACCTAAAAGGATGGATGAGGAAGAGGAGGAGGAGGAGTATAGAACAGGCAGCACCCTCAAAGCTTCAGAAGTATGAGATGAACCCCAAAAACTTGGAAAGGTGGATCTCACACGTACCGACACAGACTATTCCGCAATTTAATTGAGCCCCAAAGGTTTTTAATGAATAGCGGAATAGGAAATATGATCAAAAAAAAGTGTATGTTTTTCACACGTACAGAAGCACACTAGGCCCCAATTACTATTGTTTGTACACCTAAAAGGATGGATGAGGAAGAGGAGGAGGAGGAGTATAGAACAGGCAGCACCCTCAAAGCTTCAGAAGTATGAGATGAACCCCAAAAACTTGGAAAGGTGGATCTCACACGTACCGACACAGACTATTCCGCAATTTAATTGAGCCCCAAAGGTTTTTATTGAATAGCGGAATAGGAAATATGATCAAAAAAAAGTGTATGTTTTTCACACGTACAGAAGCACACTAGGCCCCAATTACTATTGTTTGTACACCTAAAAGGATGGATGAGGAGGAGGAGGAGTATAGAACAGGCAGCACCCTCAAAGCTTCAGAAGTATGAGATGAACCCCAAAAACTTGGAAAGGTGGATCTCACACGTACAGACACAGACTATTCCGCAATTTAATTGAGCCCCAAAGGTTTTTATTGAATAGCGGAATAGGAAATATGATCAAAAAAAAGTGTATGTTTTTCACACGTACAGAAGCACACTAGGCCCCAATTACTATTGTTTGTACACCTAAAAGGATGGATGAGGAGGAGGAGGAGGAGGAGTATAGAACAGGCAGGACCCTCAAAGCTTCAGAAGTATGAGATGAACCCCAAAAACTTGGAAAGGTGGATCTCACACGTACCGACAAAGACTATTCCGCAATTTAATTGAGCCCCAAAGGTTTTTATTGAATAGCGGAATAGGAAATATGATCAAAAAAAGTGTATGTTTTTCACACGTACAGAAGCACACTAGGCCCCAATTACTATTGTTTGTACACCTAAAAGGATGGATGAGGAAGAGGAGGAGGAGGAGTATAGAACAGGCAGCACCCTCAAAGCTTCAGAAGTATGAGATGAACCCCAAAAACTTGGAAAGGTGGATCTCACACGTACCGACACAGACTATTCCGCAATTTAATTGAGCCCCAAAGGTTTTTATTGAATAGCGGAATAGGAAATATGATCAAAAAAAAGTGTATGTTTTTCACACGTACAGAAGCACACTAGGCCCCAATTACTATTGTTTGTACACCTAAAAGGATGGATGAGGAGGAGGAGGAGGAGGAGTATAGAACAGGCAGCACCCTCAAAGCTTCAGAAGTATGAGATGAACCCCAAAAACTTGGAAAGGTGGATCTCACACGTACCGACACAGACTATTCCGCAATTTAATTGAGCCCCAAAGGTTTTTATTGAATAGCGGAATAGGAAATATGATCAAAAAAAAGTGTATGTTTTTCACACGTACAGAAGCACACTAGGCCCCAATTACTATTGTTTGTACACCTAAAAGGATGGATGAGGAAGAGGAGGAGGAGGAGTATAGAACAGGCAGCACCCTCAAAGCTTCAGAAGTATGAGATGAACCCCAAAAACTTGGAAAGGTGGATCTCACACGTACCGACACAGACTATTCCGCAATTTAATTGAGCCCCAAAGGTTTTTATTGAATAACGGAATAGGAAATATTATCAAAAAAAATTTATGTTTTTCACACGTACAGAAGCACACTAGGCCCCAATTACTACTGTTTGTACACCTAAAAGGATGGATGAGGAGGAGGAGGAGGAGTATAGAACAGGCAGCACCCTCAAAGCTTCAGAAGTATGAGATTGTGTTCACTGTACCCCACAAAGATTGTGTTCACTGTACCCCACAAAGATTGTGTTTACTGTACCCCACAAAGGTTTTGTTCACTGCACCCCACAAAGATTGTGTTCACTGTACCCCACAAAGGTTTTGTTCACTGCACCCCACAAAGATTGTGTTCACTGTACCCCACAAAGATTGTGTTCACTGCACCCCAAAAGGATTGTCTTCTCTGCACCCCACAAAGATTGTGTTCACTGTACCCCACAAAGATTGTGTTCACTGTACCCCACAAAGGTTTTGTTCACTGCACCCCACAAGGATTGTCTTCACTGCACCCCACAAGGATTGTCTTCACTGCACCCCACAAAGATTGTGTTCACTGCACCCCACAAATGTTTTGTTCACTGCACCCCACAAAGATTGTGTTCACTGCACCCCACAAAGATTGTGTTCACTGTACCCCACAAAGATTGTGTTCACTGCACCCCAAAAGGATTGTCTTCTCTGCACCCCACAAAGATTGTGTTCACTGTACCCCACAAAGGTTTTGTTCACTGCACCCCACAAAGATTGTGTTCACTGTACCCCACAAAGGTTTTGTTCACTGCACCCCACAAAGATTGTGTTCACTGTACCCCACAAAGATTGTGTTCACTGTACCCCACAAAGGTTTTGTTCACTGCACCCCACAAAGATTGTGTTCACTGTACCCCACAAAGGTTGTGTTCACTGCACCCCACAAAGATTGTGTTCACTGCACCCCACAAAGATTGTGTTCACTCTACCCCACAAAGGTTTTGTTCACTGCACCCCACAAAGGTTTTGTTCACTGCACCCCACAAAGATTGTGTTCACTGTACCCCACAAAGATTGTGTTCACTGTACCCCACAAAGGTTTTGTTCACTGCACCCCACAAAGATTGTGTTCACTGTACCCCACAAAGGTTGTGTCCACTGTACCCCACAAAGGTTGTGTTCACTGCACCCCACAAAGGTTTTGTTCACTGCACCCCACAAAGATTGTGTTCACTGCACCCCACAAAGATTGCGTTCACTGTACCCCACAAAGGTTTTGTTCACTGCACCCCACAAAGATTGTGTTCACTGTACCCCACAAAGATTGTGTTCACTGCACCCCACAAAGATTGTGTTCACTGTACCCTACAAAGATTTTGTTCACTGCACTCCAAAAGGATTGTCTTCACTGCACCCCACAAAGATTGTGTTCACTGTACCCCACAAAGGTTTTGTTCACTGCACCCCACAAAGATTGTGTTCACTGTACCCCACAAAGGTTTTGTTCACTGCACCCACAAAGATTGTGTTCACTGTACCCCACAAAGATTGTGTTCACTGCACCCCACAAGGATTGTCTTCACTGCACCCCACAAGGATTGTCTTCACTGCACCCCACAAAGATTGTGTTCACTGTACCCCCACAAAGGTTTTGTTCACTGCACCCCACAAAGATTTTGTTCACTGCACTCCAAAAGGATTGTGTTCACTGCACCCCAAAAAGATTGTGTTCACTGCAGCCCACACACAGAAAAATGGATGTGGATCACTGACACCTGCCTATCTCCTATCCCACACCACACAGCAATATCGATTGTAGTTTGTAGAACACACTTTCCCTAAAATTCAGCAGACTCTGTCCCTAACAGGATTGAGAAGAGATCGTAGATCAGGAGAACTAAGTGCAGACCCCACCCCACACAGCAATATCGATTGTAGTTTGTAGAACACACTGACCCTATAATTCAGCAGACTCTATCCCTAAAATGCCTACAACTCGCCCTGCCTAAACACTCCGACCTGTCCCTCAATTCTATCCGGACACAAATGGTTTTTTCCTGCCTATCTTTCCCTAATCAGCAGCCAGCACGTTGATGTGTGCTCTGTCCCTGATCTAAGCAGCATAATGACGCCGCTGCGGCTGCCTCGAACTTATAAAGACTTGGTCACATGCTTCAGACGGCCAATCACAGCTACTGAGACATTTGCAGGCATGGCTGGGATGGCTTAAGGCACACCAGTTAAACGATTGTTGATTGGCTGTTGAAAGCCCGCCATGAAAAGAGCGCCAAAGCATGCAAAACCCGGAAATAAAACGACCGAACACGGATTTTTACCCGAATATACAGTAAAGTGTCCGTGTTCGTGTTCGGGTAACAAAAATCCAATTATTCGGTACGAACACGAATAATACAGTCCGTGTTCGCTCAACACTAATTATAATGTGTTTGTACATCAATCCACATTGATTCATTTGCACTTATCTGGGCGTAACTTAAGGGCCAATATATACACAATTGTTTTTGCACTTATATATGATTTAATACGTTTATTTATTTATCCATTTATGTTTCTGCACCTATATATGATTTATTACGTTGATGTTTTCTGTAATTTAAAGGGACAGTGCACCTATTTTGTTTCTTTTTATTATTTTAGGCCCAGTACTGGGCTGCAGCAGTCTCCACTAGTTTTTCTGGCTGAGCGCAAGATTATTTTTTATTTTGTTTATAATAATATATTGTCTGGGACTGTGGGAAATGAAAAGTGAGTGGACTGCCTGCAGGAGATTAATTAGTTTTGCATAGATTACTACTCAGCACAGCCCCACAAAAGATGCCAGGAGGAGTCAGGACTGGTCTAAGGCTAATTAAAAAAACAAAGTACAGGCAGTCCCCGACTTACGAACATCCGAGTTGCGAATGACTCCTACTTACGAACCGGGTCCGCGTGACGTCACTGCCGGCTTCTTCCGGGTTCTTCTCGCTCCTGTGCTGGATACTGAGCCAAGCAGCCATCTTTCAGTGGCGGGAGACAACGCACGCTGCAATACTACATGTACTGTATGCCCCCCACTGCCCAGAAGCATCTCACTCGCATCCCACTGCACAGGCAGAAGCTGGAACTGTCTGGAAACTGGTGAGATTACATTACTCTGTATTTGGAGCAGGACTGTATACCACGGTATTGTACTTGTACTTCTAGGATACTGTAGCAGGACTGTGTTGAATGTAACTATTCTTCTGGGTCTCTTTTAGCCCTTGTACTGGATCTCACGCTGCTGGACGGCTGCTTGATGGCTCTGAGGATCAGGGACCACTGCTGCTGCATGCTGAAGGCGCATATCAAACTGACAAGCCTAGACAGTGAGTGTTTTAATGCAGTATAGTACCCATTTTACAGTATTAGAATACATTGGTAGTTGGCTGGCAGCTACACTGGTTTTTGTTCTTCTTGTTCACATCTAGAGCGCACGCACACCACTTCACATTTATTGGAACTGTCTGGAAACTGGTGAGATTACAGTACTCTGTATTGGGAGCAGGACTGTATACCACTGTATTGTACCTGAACTTCTAGGATACTGTAGCAGGACTGTGTTGAATGTAACTATCCTTCTGGGTCTCTTTTAGCCCTTGTACTGGATCCCACGCTGCTGGATGGCTGCTGGACGGCTCTGAGGGTCAGGGACCACTGCTGCTGCATGCTGAAGACGCATATCAAACTGACAAGCCTAGACAGTGAGTGTTTTAATACAGTATAGTACCCATTTTACAGCATTAGAATACATTGGTAGTTGGCTGGCGGCTATACTTTTGTTTGTTCTTCTTGTTCACTTCTAGAGCGCACGCACACCACTTCACATTTATTGTCTTTAACCTGCAATGATGCCAAAAAACAAATCTAATGCAAGTGCTGGTACCATCACCATGGAATATAAAGTAGAAATAATAAAGAGATCAGAGAAAGGTGAAACTCCATCATCCATTGGCAGAGCACTTGGCTACAATCGGTCAACAATTGCAACAATTTTAAAAGATAAAGATAGAATAATGGACCATGTGAAAGGCCATACCCCAATGCATGCTACAATTATTACCAAGCAACGCAGTGGTTTAATTGTTGAGATGGAAAGGCTGCTGACAGTTTGGATAGAAGACCAAAATCAGCGTAATATCAGCCTTTCTTTAGTCCAAGAAAAGGCTCGAAGCCTTTTCAAAGATTTAAAAGCTGCCCATCCAGCAAGCAAAGACGATTTCAATGAAGAATTTGTCACAAGTAAGGGTTGGTTCAATTGCTTTAAAGAACGAGCTAATTTGCATAACATTAAAGTTCAAGGTGAAGCAGCGAGTGCCGATGAAAGTGCTGCAACTGATTTTCCCAATATATTGGAAGAAATTATTGATGATGGAGGTTATTTGCCGGAACTAATTTTTAATGTAGACGAAACAGGCTTGTTTTGGAAAAAAATGCCAGAGAGGACCTATATTTCAAAAGAGGAAAAAAATGCACCAGGACATAAGGCATCAAAGGACAGGCTGACTATATTACTTGGGGGCAATGTATCTGGGTAGTTAAAGCTCAAGCCTTTGCTAGTGCATCACTTCTTAAATCCGAGGGCACTACGTAATGTCACTAAGGCATCGCTTCCTGTTATTTGGAGGGCAAATTCAAAGGCTTGGGTGACAGTTACACTCTTTGAAGAGTGGTTTTTGAACCACTTTGTCCCTGCCGTTGAACGTTATTGCATTAGCAAAAACATTCCCTTTAAAATTCTTCTTCTCCTTGACAATGCCCCTGGACATCCAAACACTTTAGCTGACATGCACCCCAATATAAAGGTGATATTTCTACCCCCCAACACCACATCACTTCTTCAGCCAATGGATCAGGGAGTCATAGCCTCCTTTAAGGCCTATTATTTACGAAGGACTTTCTCACAAGCTGTCAGGGCTACCCAAAATAATGAGGTGACCTTAAGAGGATTCTGGAAGAACTATAACATTTATGATGCCATCAAAAATATAGCTGATTCTTGGGATGAAGTGAAAGAAACAAATTTAAGAGGAGTTTGGAACACATTGTGCCCCCAATTCCCACAAGAATTTCTGGGGTTTACAGATGAAGAAATCACCAGAACCAGGCAAGCTGTGGTTGCTATTGGTAATCAACTGCAGTTGGACATCAGTGAAAATGATATCATCGAGTAACTCGACTCCCATGGCAACTAACTATCAAATGAAGACCTTATTGAACTAGAGCAGCAAATGATAGCATTTAGGGAAGAAAACCAGGACCTAGAAACTCCAAAGTTGAAAAAATTTTCAACAAAACAGTTAGCTGAAGTTTTTCAACTCATTGAAGCAGGAATGGCAAGTTAGAGGAGCAAGATCCTGATACAGAGAGGTTTAGCAAAGTTTACCGTACAGTTACTGAAGGCCTGAGATTCTACAGGGTTATTTATGATGAGATGAAGAGAAGTGCTGTGCAAACATCCCTTGATGCCTACTTCAAGAAACTGCCTCCAGCAGCTCAATCAGATTCTGATTCTATAATTGCAGTCCCATCCTCTCCAACAAGCCCATTAACCTCCATCACCATTGTTTAAAGTTGTAGTGTACTGTACAGTGTTTTGAAAATGTTTAAGCATTTATATGTATCTGCATCAAAAAAGAAACAATGCGTTAAAGCAAACATCTGTCTAAGTTGTATTTATTTGTTAGTTTTGGCTAGTACAGTACTGTATGGTGTGGGGTTAGAGCCACACTGAGGTTTGTACTGCTGTTTGTATCGTCATGATTTTTTTGGCTGGAGTTACTTAAAAAAGTACATGTTCCGACTTACAAACAAATTAGACTTAAGAACAAACCTACAGTCCCTATTGTGTTCGTAACCCGGGGACCGCCTGTACCTTACTACTGTACTTTGTATATAATATACAGAAAAGAGGAAACCCCCAGATGGGACTTTAAGGGCAGACAATGAGTAACATAGGTTGTCAATATAAAAACATAGTATTTATTTCATATAAGAATGGAGTTAATAATACATATCAAAAGATAAAAACATGATGGTGAACCATTATTGAAAATGCAAGTATACCACGTGGTATACTCGCACCTTCAATCGAGGGAAAACCCTCTTCCTCAGAGCCAAAATTGTCACTGACCCACCATCAATTCCCAGAATGTTATAGAGCCAGTCTGCACCGCCCACATCACCGCACCCCTCCCCCCCACAAGGAGCAAAGGTCAGGCATGTGTGTCAACAAATTGGGGTATGTATACCCCAGTGTGTATTATCCATGCGATAGACAGCCCATCAGTTCAGCTATCATCACTTCACTTGAATACGGCCACAAACAAATGCAAGTAGTGATAGTGGCAGCGACACAATGATGATAAAAGAGAAAGAAATATATAATAACAATAATAATAGTAAAAATAAAAACAATAAATAGATAAATGATGATATTGATGATAAAACTGATAATACAAAATGGAGATCTAAAAAATTTGAGACAGGTGTTAAAAATTCCTTAGAACTCATCGGCTTTATCAACAAATAAACACAATGCCACAGACTCATATCCAACATCCATTTAGGTAATAAAGATGATGTACATATCCTGAGATGTGCAATAACAATAAAACATGCCATCCTCACACTGTATGCAAAACATAAAGGCACACCAAAAAAATGTATAATAAAATTACCGTACACTCCCACCTTGATTTTAATGGGGGCTGCGAGGGATGATAGGTGACCCCCCCCCCCCAGAGGCGAGGCAGGACATCTGGGATCCATGAGTGCAGCCTAAGTGCCCCAAGCTGCAATTCGTGGGCCTGGAATGCACACCAAGCATGTACACCGTAATTTTCGGCTACGCTCGAAGACGCCTGTATTACGATTGATGCCCCCGGCGACCAACAGGCGTCCCTCAACCGCTCGAACCAGCCTCCACCTGCCCCAACCACAAAGGAAGGGGAGGGGAGACAAGGAACTAGCATCATGCACCAAACATCCCGCTGACAGACCTGGGAGGGGGGTCACCATGAAGGATAAATGAACAAATACTTGAATGAATGCTTGTATAAATAATTAAATAAATAAATAAATAGATAAATGGATAAATAAATGACCAAGGCACATGTCCTATACTAACATAGCTCCAATAGAATAGGACCGGAAGGGTTTACCCCTTTGACTAGGCCATTTTTTGCAATTTGGCACTGCGGACTTTAATTGACAATTGCGCAGTCATGCAATGCTTTTCGCACAAATAGAGCTTTCTTTCTTTCTTTTGGTGGTATTTGATCCCCTCTGCAGTTTTTATTTTTTGTGATATAAATGAAAAAGACAGAAAATTTTGAGAAAAAATTAAATTTTCTACTTTTTCTTATAAAAAAATATCCAATAAACTAAATTTTTGTCATACATTTAGGCCAATTGAATTTTTTTATACTTTTCGGTTCCGGCAGGCGTTATGATTGATGATAGATTTACATCAAGGGACACATATTTTTTGTCATCAAGGGACACATATTTATGATTGATGATAGATTTACATCAAGGGACACATATTTTTTGTCATCAAGGGACACATATTTTTTTTTTCTTTTTAACCACTTGCCGACCGCTCACGTTGCTGCTACTGCAGCTCGGCTGGATCTGGCAATGCAGACTTACGTTGCCAGATATTCTCCTCTCTCTCCCACTGTGTTTAGACACAACGGGAGTTGGGACAGGAGAGGAGAGGCGGTGATCACCGCCTCTCTTCCCCGATCGTTGGGGAAAGACTGAGAAAATCCGCCCGCTTGTGTAAACAAAGCGGGCGGATCTCCTCTGTGACAGGCAGGGACAGAACACAGGATCCAGCATAGCTGAACCTGCCATCGGTGTCTGTGTCACACAACCCCCTCTCTCCCCACACGTCAGTAAGCGTGAGGCATACATTTAACCCCTCAATCATCAACAGTGTTAACCCCTTCCCTTCCACTGTCATTATTACAGTAACAGTGCATATTTATAACACTGATTACTGTAGTAATGTCAATGGTCCCCCCAAAAGTGTCAAAAATGTCAGTTAGGGGTCCGATCTGTCCGCCGCAATGTCGCAGTCCCGCAAAAAAATCGCAGATCGACGCCACTACTAGTAAAACAAAAATAAACAATAAAAATGACAAATCTTTCCCGTAGTTAGTAAACGCGATAACTTTTGCGCAAACCAATCAAAATATGCTTATTGTGATTTTTTTTTACCAAAAATATGTAGCAAAAAACAAATTGGCCTACAATGTTAAAAAATTTTTGATTTGTACATTTTTTTGGGGGAATGTTATATATCAGAATGTGAAAAATATTGTTTTTTTTTTTCAAAATTGTCGCTCTTCTTTTCAAAAATTAAAAATCGCACAGGTGATCAAATACCACCAAAAGAAAGCTCTATTTGTGGGGAAAAAAAGGACATACATTTATTTTGGGTACAGTGTTACACGACTGAGCAATTGTCCGTTATAGTAACGCAGTGCCGAATCGCAAAATATGGCCTGGTTAGCAATGGGGTAAAATCTTCCGGTCTTAAAGTGGTTAAAAATATGCTCATTGAGAATTTTTTTGTCAAATACACGTAGCTAAATATATTTTGGCCTAAATATATGACAAAAATTGAATATATTGGATATTTTTTAACTGTCAAAGTAGGAAATGTCAATTTTTCGCAAAATTTTTGCTCTTTTTTTATTAATATCGCAAAAAATGAAAAGTGCAGAGGTGATCAAATACCACCAAAAGAAAGCTCTGTTTGTGGGAAAAAAAGGATGTACATTTTGTTGGGGTACAGCATTGCATGACCGTGCAATTGTCAGTTAAAGTTGCGCAGTGCCAAGTTGAAAAAAGTGGCCTGGACGTTAAGCAGGAAAATCCTCCGGTCTTAAAGTGGTTAATAAAGGACTTGTCAATAACTGTGTTCTGTAGTTTTTACTTTTCTACACTTTTTAGTAAATGGGTAGGGGTACTATATACCCAATATCCATTCACATGGGGGGGGCGGGATCTGGGGGCCCCGTTGTTAAAGGGGCTTCCAGATTCTGATAAGCCCCCACTCGCAGACCCCCACAACCAAAGCCCAGGGTTGTTGGGAAGAGGCCCTTTTCCCCATCAAAGCACCCTTCCCAAGTTGAGGGGAAGTGGCCTGGTATGGTTCAGGAGGGTGGGGTGCTCGCTTGTCCCCCCCTTTCCTAGCCTGCCAGGGTGCATGCTCGGATAAGGGCCTGGTATGGACTGGGGACCCTACGCCATTTTTTTTCATTTTTTTTATTTGTATTGCCGAAAGACATTACAGCATGGGTGGGTAACCTTTTTTCTGCCAAGGACCATTTGGGTATTTATAAAGTCATTCGGGGGCCGCACAAAATTATCAACTTAAAAATGTGCCTGTTGTTATATTTGGTCAAACATTTAATTAACTCACCCCTAATGTGATGGCTGCAACTGCTTCTCTTTTGTGCGGTGTGTGATGTTAGCTGGTATTGATGATGTTGCTACTCGCAACTGGTTTTCCAGGTTTGCGTCGGTCAGTCTGGAGCGCAGTCGACTCTTTGTGGTGGTAAGTTTTGAAAAGAACTGCTGGCAGGTACTGCTGGTTGGTACTGCTGGTGGGTATAGCTAGCTGGTACTGCTGGTGGGTACAGCTGGCTGGCACTGCTGTGGGTACTGCTGGCTCAGGCTGGTACTGCTGGCTTGTACTGTGCTGTGGGTACTGCTGGCTGGTACTGCTGTGAGTACAGCTGGCTGGTACTGCTGGCTCAGGCTGGTACTGCTGTGGGTACTGCTGGCTCAGGCTGGTACTGCTGGCTGGTACTGCTGTGGGTACTTCTGGCTGGTACTGTGCTGTGGGTACTGCTGGCTGGTACTGCTGGCTCAGGCTGGTAATACTGGCTAGTACTGCTGGCTGGTACTGCTGGCTCAGACGGGTACTGCTGTGGGTACTGCTGTCTCAGGCTGGTACTGCTGGCTTGTACTGCTGTGGGTACTGCTGGCTGGTATTGCTGTAGGCACTGCTAGTTGAGGCTGGTACTGCATACTGGTACTGTGCTGTAGGTACTGCTGGCTTGTACTGCAGACTGGTACTGTTGTGGGTACTGCTGACTCTGGCTGGTACTGCTTTGGGTATTGCTGGTTCTGCTATGGGTACTGCTGGCTCTGGCTGGTACTGCTGTGGGTAGTGCTGGTTCTGCTGTGGGTATTGTTGGCTCTGGCTGGTACTGCTGACTCTGGCTGGTACTGCTGTGGGTACTGCTGGCTCTGGCTGGTACTGCTGTGGGTACTGCTGGCTCTGGCTGGTACTGCTGGCTCTGGCTGGTACTGCTGTGGGTACTTCTGACTCTGGCTGGTACTGCTGTGAGTACTGCTTGCTCTGGCTGGTACTGCTGGTTCTGGCTGATACTGTTGTGAGTACTGCTGGCTCTGGCTGGTACCACTGTGGGTACTGCTGGTTCTGGCTTTTACAGCTGTGGGTACTGCTGGCTCTGGCTGTTATTGCTGTGAGTACTGTTGGTTCTGGCTGGTACTGCTCGTTCTGGCTGGTACTGCTGGTCCTGGCGAGTACTGCTGTGAGTACTGCTGATTCTGGCTGGTACTGCTGGCTCTGGCTGGTACTGCTGGTTCTGGCTGGTACTGCTGGCTCTGGCTGGTACTGCTGGTCCTAGCCTTTTACTGCTGTGAGTACTGTTTGTTCTGGCTGGTACTGTTGGCTCTGGCTGGTACTGCTGGCTCTGGCTGGTACCGCTGGTTCTGACTGGTACTGCTGGTTCTGACTGGTACTGCTGGCTCTGGCTGGTTCTGCTGGCTCTGGCTGGTACTGCTGGCTCTGGCTGGTACTGCTAGTTCTGGCTAGTACTGCTGGCTCTGGCTGGTACTGCTGGTTCTGGCTGGTACTGCTGGTTCTGGCTGGTACTGCTGGCTCTGGCTGGTACTGCTGTGTGTGCTGGTGGCAGGAAATGCTGGCTAGGAGAAGTGTAGCGGCGCCGCGCTGGAGGAAGAGGCGATGTATCACTCCGCCTGTGACTCACTCAGACTGTCAGAACGGAGCCGGAACTATACAGGAAGCATCGGCTCCATTCTGAAAAATCAGCACAGAGACACAGACTCAGCTGCATGGGGTCCAGACAAGATGACTTTGCGGGCCGCAGGTTCCCCACCCCTGGAATACAGCCTCGAGCACATTTTAAATTACATTTTTTCCTTTAGAAATGTCAGTATTGCTGCAGCAGGCTCCATACCTCGTACAGATGCGCCGCTTTACAGGCACATTAGGGGACCCCCCCCCCAGGTACGATATTTAAAGGAATTTTTCATTTTTATTGTTTCACTTTAAGCATCATTAAAATCTCTGCTCCTTTAAAAACTATTGTTTTAAAAAAACATGTTGTATTGATACATATCCCCAGCGCAGTACCCAGGTCCTCATATACTTTTTATGGCAATAACTTCCATATACACCTTAAAAATGAGGACTTTTGGTTTTTCATGTTCGTGTCCCTTAGACTTTAATAGAGTTTGCATGTTCGCTAGATGTTCTGGTACAAACCAAACAGGGGGGTGTTCGGCCCATCACTATGCATTATATGTATATCATTTTTTTCACACAAATAGAGCAAAAAAAATAGAAAAAAGACAGAAAATTAAAAAAATATATGTTTTCTTTGTTTCTGTGAGTACATTTTGTATATAAGTAATTTTTCTCCTTGGGCAAAAACGGTCACTGATATGGGCTGATAAATCAACACTAATGGACACTGATAGACTGCACTAATGGGAACTGATGAGATGGCACTTATGGGCACTGATGAGGCAGCACTGAATGGCACTGAGTAGGTGGCACTGATGAGGAGGCACTAATATGCCGCACTGATGGGCACTGATAGGTGGCACTGATGAGCACTGATAGGCGGTGCTGATGGGCACTCGAAGGCAATACTTGTGGGCAATTATGGGTGGCATGGATAAGTGCCACTGATGGGCACCAATGGGCGGCACTAATGGGCAGCACTGATGGGCACTGATGGGCTGCACTGGTGGGCACTGAAAGGCAGCACTGACTGGCATCATTAATGGGCACTGATTGGTATCACTGATCTGCTGGGGCTGTACTGTATCCAGCGCACTGATGATCAGTGCCCTGATTACCTGTACAGGTCTACCCTGCGAGGAGATGCTGCTGATCAACTCTCCTTGCCACACACTAGGTGTGAGCTGAGGAGAGAGGATTTACGGGACTTCTGCATTTACATGTGATCTTCTGTAATTGGACACAGCTGATCACATGGGTAAAGAGCCGCGTCATTGGCTCTTTACCAAGATCAGGGTCGCGACTGCCAGGGTTCTGCACATGTGACAGTTAGCAATCCCAGCATGCTGGGAATGGAATGCTTATTTTAACCCTTTTGCTGCCAGGCCCTGTACTCCACTTTTAAACTAATTTTTACAATTTTTCCTTTGCTTTTTTATTTTCCCTTACAGCTTTCAGAGTTGATAAAAGACCCACCAAACCATATGTTTTCTGAAAGCACATGATCAGTGGAATTAAAGGAAGGTGCTGTGGTTTTTTAAGGCCCTGCTGTATTTGAGCACATGTTTATCAAACAATATTTTTCACGGTTTAGGAGATATTCACCCTGCATGCAGTCGCTGACAGCAGTGGCGCATGTGCTCTGAAGGTCCGGTGTATCTTACCGGACCTTCAGAGCTCCTTGCCAGAAAGCGAACTCCCGCGTAGATGGTGTCACTGCGGCTCTGGCCACTCACAGAGCCGGAGCCGCCCAACCCGGAAGAGGTGCCGAGGGAACATGTCAGCTCCCTCCGGGCGACCGTGTAGGAGCTTCATTCTAAGGTAAGTATTTCATAATGTGCTAGTATGCTATGCATACTAGCACATTAAGCCATTGTTCTGCAGGGTTTTTTTTGTTTTGTTTTTTACACAGGGGATACAACCGCTTTAACCTGTATTGAGTTAATAAATAACAAATATTTGTAAATTTTAAATTGCACCTTTTTGAGAAATGTTGAAAATCAAACATATGCAAAAATGTAAATATCCAGATTTCTCAAAAAATCTGGAGGTTTTCATTTTCACTAACAGCTTATAAAGTTTATAAAAAGACCCCACAAACCATATATTTTCTGAAAGCATATGACCTTTAGAATAAAAAGAAGGTGCTACTAATTTTTAAGGCCCTGCAGTATTTGCGCAAATGTTTATACATACATATAGTTACATAGTAGGTGAGGTTGAATAAAGACAATCCAGTCCATCCAGTTCAGCCTGTGTAGGTGTGTGTGGCTGTAATCATCTCACATAGCCCTGAATGTTCTGATCCTTGAGATGTACGTCTAAGAGTCTTTTGAAAGTCACCATACTTCCCGCAGAAACCACCTCTTGTGGTAGAGAATTCCACAATCTTGTAGCCCTAACAGTAAAGAACCCCCCACGTTGCCTGAGGTTAAAACGCTTCTCCTCTAATCGCATTGTATGCCCTCGAGTCCTCATGCAATCCCTTCGACTGAATAGCATTTTTTCTAAACTGAGATCCCCATTGAGATATTTATAAATTGCTATCATGTCCCCCTTCAGGCGTCTCTTCTCCAGGGAGAATAAATCAAGTGATTGCAGATGCTCTTCATAATTAAGGTTCTCCAATCCCCTAATCAGTTTAGTTGCCCTTCTCTGGACTCTCTCCAGCTCCAACACATCCCTCCTGAGGACTGGCGGCCAGAACTGGACAGAATACTCCAGATGCGGTTGGACCAGAGTTTTATTAAGTGGAAGGATTATAGTCTTATCTCTGGAATACATCCCTTTCTTTATGCATGCTAATATTCTGCTGGTTTTGGCAGCTGCCGCTTGACATTGCATGCTATTGCCTAATCTATCATCAACCAAGACTCCCAGATCTTTCTCCATTTTTGATTCCCCCAAGGGTTCCCCTCCTAACGTGTATTGTGCTTTTATGTTTTAGTCCCCAAGTGCAAAACCTTACACTTCTCCACATTAAACCTCATTTGCCATGTCATTGCCCACTCTGTTATTTTGTCCAGGTCATTCTGTAGGATATCTGCTTCACGCTGTGCAGTTATTGCCCTGCCCAATTTTGTGTCATCTGCAAAAATTGATATCGAATCACTGATCCCATCCTCAATGCTGTTTATGAATAAATTTAACAAGGTTGGTCCCAGGACTGAGCCTTGGGGGACCCTGCTTACCACCTCAGACCAGTCTGAGTATGCGTTTATTACCACCCTTTGGACACGCCCTTCTAGCCTTTTATCAAATCAATATTTTTTCAAAAAACACTAAAATCATTATCAGCATATAAAAACACAGCAAATTTTACAAAATTCCTGCTAAATTCCTACTAAATATAAAAGCTCAATCTGTATTGAGTTACTAAATGTAATAAATATTTGTAAATTTTAAATTGCGTCTTTTTTGCGAAATGGTGAAATTCAAACGTATGCAAACATTTCTGTAAAATTCTGGAGGTTTTCATTTTTCACTTACAGCTTCCAGTATTTATAAAAACCATATATTTTCTGAAAGCACATGACCTGTAAAAAAAAAAAACAAGGTGCTACTCATTGCCCCTGTAACTCAATCTGTGTTCAGATCCTGCACCAGTGGCTACTGACGGGCGGTGAGGAAGCAATGCAATGCCTCCTCAACGCCTGTTTTAGCCCCATTAATTGCACAAGGTTGCGGGGCATATGTGACGTTTCCTAGTTGATATGAACATATGTAGTGTTCAGCGGACGGCATCGCTACAAGTTGGGTCAACTTCGTTGCGGCTGCAAAGCATCAGCACCCTGTCCACTGCCTATTGCAGCTTAAGGGGGGGGGGGGTGTTTGGCAGGTGGCAAAAATGAGCCGTTGAGCTGCATTCGTGCCCGTGGCAAAGGTGACTGAACTTGTAGCGATGCCATCCGCAAAACACTACACTTTTATGTCAACGAGGAAATGCCACAAATCCCCTGTAACTTCGTGCAATGCATGCGATTGAGGTGAATTCGTTGGTAAAATGGGGTTAAAACAGGAGGTGAGGAGGCATTGCAACACTTCCCCACATCAGTTGCCAATGTAGCACGATCTGAATGTGGATCAGGCTTTAGATGCAAAGGAGGTTTAGACACATGTTTTTTGTTTTTATTTTTACTATTTATTTATTTTTATTTTTTTATTTCAGGTACTTATATAGCGCTGTCAATTTACGCAGCGCTTTACATATACATTGTACATTCACATCAGTCCCTACCCTCAAGGAGCTTACAATCTAACTCACATACATACACAGTAGGGCCAATTTTATACAGGATCCAAGCATGTCTTTGGAGTGTGGGAGGAAACCGGAGTACCCGGAGGAAACCCACGCAGGCACAGGGAGAACATGCAAACTCCAGGCAGGTAGTGTTGGGATTCGAACCTGCGACCCTCTTGCTGCTAGGTGAAAGTGCTAACCACTACACCACTACTTTTTTATTTACAGGTACGTTTTTATTTTTAATATTTTCTTTTTACATTTTTTGGGAGGGGTGGGGGGCTTTGGAGAGACATCAGGGTCTAAACAGACTTCTAGTGTCTCTTTTTTGAAACAGAGAAAGGGACTGAACACACCACTCTACTATGCCATGATGGTGATGTCACTGCTAACAGCACAGGCAATTGAGAAAAATAGGAAACCTAAGAGGGGTGATAATACGTTTGCTATATTATGTTTTTTGGGATTTTCAGTTTACATATCAGAATATCAGTAGGTTTAAATTTAACCTTGGGTTAAAATGGGATTTTACCAACTTTTATGATAAATAGTTTGTTAAGTTTTTTCTGTGGTATTCTGGATGCAACCGGTAGATTTAGTTTTGGTGTTTATTATTTTATTTATACCCAATTGGATTTATTTATTATTATATATATTATTTTTGTAACACATATATATATATATATATACGTATATGTTGGTGCAGGCTATGTTTGCCTTGATGTATGTTATTGTAGTGGTTATTTTGCACAGTCGGGTCCTGACACCATTCTTTCCTTATCCTGGGACCTTCCTTTCTTCGTCCGGCTCTCTCTGCCCTGCAATAACTGCATATTGGACGTAGGAACTCTCTGAAATTAACTCGCTGGCTAGCATCTACATCGTTCCCTCCCTGAAGCTATGCCTGCTAGGCCTGCTAGAGAAAGTAATCCCTAGGTTAGCGGCGAGAACTCTGATTGGCCTTCACTTCACCGGTGTTGGACTTTGTTGAATTCATGGACATTTTCTATAATACATAAAATCACTTTTCTGTTTTTAATATCATTTTCAGTGCAACATTTTTTTGATTTATATTGGTTTTTTTTTGTGTTTTTTCTCACATATTGTTGCTGCTTTTATTTTGTGTAAATGCAGATATTTTTCCTGTTAAATCCTAATCTGACAGGCATATGGGTGCAAGTGTGTGGCCCTAAATGTAGACAGTGTGCATTTGGGGGAGCTAACCCACTCAAAAACAACTGATGTGTGCCCATAAAATAACATAGGCTACGTGCATGCAGCTCTAGGAGGCTTAAGCTAAAGAAACAAATGACTCATTTACACTGTGTGGGCCATAGTGTCTGTTTGAATGAGCCCTTTATCCTGTTTGTTAATTATTATTTTATACAATTATATTGGTTGAGCTAGATAGATTTGTGTCTTTTATCAGCTTGACTAGCTATGTAACTACAGTATGTAACAGTCCTTTTGGGGAGTGGGCTTTGGTAAACAATCCACTATTTTTTCACTTCTGAGATAGAGAAAGAGACTGATACAGTTCTCATTTGCCGCAGCTGCATTGAATGAATGAGCAGGAAGCACTTTGTACAGAGCCTGGGGGAATGGCCAGGGAACATAGGTTGGTGGAGGAGACACAGGGCACATTGCGGGCACAAGCAGCTACAGTCAGCCATTGATCACAACTATTCTTTCATTCAGCAGAGTTTGGGAGAACAATTCTGCTACAAGTTCATGGTCACTGAAGTGACTATAAGCTCAGAGCAGAAGGGGGAATGTAGCCAATGTACAGTTTCCTGACCTGGCCAGCTGGAAGGGAATCTGTGTCCCCCCAAATGCCTTTTGTTTGTAGAAAAGAAAGGGTTAAAGAAAAACTGTGCTGAGAAAAAAAAAAGCATAGTTTACCAGCATAAAATATCTGTTGCCTTCCACCAGCTGAAGAATTGAATGTCAAACAGATAACAATGAAACTTGTTGCTGACATAGATATCAAGAGTAATAAGTATTTTGTGTTTTCCCTGTCCTCTCACTAAAGCAATACCAGCACACTGATGCTATGACTGATCTTTATCCTCTTTTTATAGTTAGGGGCTAGGTTTTTCAGTACCCACACCTTATTAGCTGTAAGTTTCTAATAAAGGTCAAAGATTTCACAAGGCTCCACCAATAACTAAATATGCCTTTTAGAAAGAAATTGGTGTAAGGAGGAAGGTTTTAGGTTCCTGGTGAACAGGGCTGACTTTTTGGTTGGTTACTCACTCTATTGTATGAACAGAGTGCATTTAAATGGGGAGAGTGCTGCTCTGTTGGGGAAAATGGTTAGAAGGCTGGAGGAGCTTTTAAACAAGGTTTTGGGGGGAAGGGATAGAAAAAAATATATATATTCCATATACAGAATATAAAGGGGCTGGAATAGTGGGGGGAGTGTAGCTCAAACTAGGTATCACCTAAGTTCAACACAAAAAATATAGTGCCATCAAGTTCAAGAAGTCCAAATCTAAATGCAGAAAAATTAGTTCAGGATGGAACTTGTATGAGTGTCCCCACAGCAGGTGGCTTGCTATTGGGGCACTTAACAGGGGGAGGACCTAGGAGTGCTGTTGGGAAAATTTTAATGGCTTGACAGTTTGGAGAGCAAAAGCAAATGTGACAGTTATCATTCACAGCTTGCCTTGAATGTAACTGTTTTTTAAAACTGTTAAATTGATGGGTTTAGTTTCCCCTATGAACAAATCACCAGATGGCTGACACCCATGAGTCCTTAAGGAACTTAGCTCCGTTATAGCCAAGCTTAGTTTCTTATACACCTTACTTACTGGAATGGTACCAACAGATTGGTGTTGAGCAAATGTACCAGTTAACAAAAAAAGGATAGAGATGGATGCCGGGAAAATACAGACCAGTCAGCATAAAATCCATAGTATGTAAAGCATTTGAGGGTATGGCAAGAGACTCTATACAGAAATTTGTCTGTGATAAAGGTATCATAGTGACAGCTAGCATGAATTTATGAAAATTCATTATTTTAAGACTAACCTGTTACTGTTCTCTGAAGAAGTAAGTTAGAAATTGGATGTCCAATTAATATTGTTTATTTAGATTTTGCTACAGTATTTGATACTGTACCTTTTAAATGTTCAATATATAAAATAAGGTCCATTGGGGATCGATTAAATTATATGTACATGGACAGGAAACTGGTTACATGAACGGTTCCAGGGAGAAGTAATACATTATTTATTGGTGTAGGTAAGAAGTCTAAAAAGGCTACCTATAGCGCTTGCTTTAAAAGATTATATTAAACTTCAAAAAATAAATAAGTATATAAAATTAATAAATCATATTTCATAAAACATTATTACATATAAAGTCCAAAATTTAAGAAGTGTCCAGTATAAATATAAAGTGAATCCTTAGTGCAAAATTTCAAATAAACGTTCCAATAACTGTGCAATATAGTGAGTCCTTTGTGCAAAACTTCTTACGAAAAGTGCAAAGTGCTCAGCGCGATGGTTAGTCTATCCACTCAGTAGGGATCCTGTGACAAAGGTAAGATTTAATCACTTACCAGACGTTTTGGGTCATGTGTGCCTTATAGCACCATGACCTATCAAGCTTGTATAGCCTTCCAGGCTAAGGGATCTTTTTGGCTTGCTTCAAACGGATAAGGTGATAGAGTTCCCCTCTGTCTCCTCTCCCCTCTCGCCAGAAAAGATATGCAAAAAAAATGTAGCTCCAAATAGTGTGATATCCTTTTAAGACTTTTATTCCCAATTGGGCAAAAAAGATTTTACATGCAGATAAAGTCAAACACAAAAATAGTAAAATAAAAAGCAGATAATGGAGTCGGGGTAAAATCCTCCCGAGAGCAGCCCTGGTATGGCCGCGTATGTTACGGCGCAAGCCGATTAGCGTGGAAGCTAGCGGGAGATCTTCCGGCTTGCGTTCCACCTTTAGCATAAGTTTGGAACGCACAGCATGGTGACGTATGGATAGACTAACCATCGCGCTGAGCACTTTGCACTTTTCTTAAGAAGTTTTGCACAAAGGACTCACTATATTGCACAGTTATTGGAACTTTTATTTGAAATTTTGCACTAAGGATTCACTTTATATTTATACTGGACACTTCTTAAATTTTGGACTTTATATGTAATAATGTTTTATGAAATATGATTTATTATTTTTATATACTTATTTATTTTATGAAGTTTAATATAATCTTTTAAAGCAAGCGCTATAGGTAGCCTTTTTAGACTACTTACCTACACACACATTTTTTACTATAGCAGCTGCTACACAATTTTTAACATATTTATTCACTAAAGTTTAATCACAAATATATATTATTTAATTCACTTATTTATAAATACGAGGCATGGGGTATATACATCAGTATATTTCTTAAATACATTATTTATTCCCCGAATGGTCTAAAGTTGTGATTGGTGTGCCCCAAGGTTCTGTCTTGGGGCCAATGCTATGCAATTTGTTTACAAATAGAAGATGGGTGAAGGCGCTCAGTTATAAATGAGGTGGAGTAATGGAAGATATTTTTATCGGCTGCCTCAAGATTTTAAAAGTATGCACAATTAAAATAAATATAATAACAGATGTAGGGCGCTGATAAAATATAGGGTGTGTAGTGAAAACCATAAAACTTAGTTTTTAGATGAGGTACAATCAAAAGGCTCACAATAAAATAATCACAATAAAATAATCACAATTCAATATATAAAGTGATATTTTGTGATAAAGTGCCAGTGCTCAAAGTATTAATTCTTAAAAAAATATATATACTTTATAAATGCAAAATTATTAGAACTAGTAGTGCCAGTGCTGTATATTGTGCTTGGTATAATAAAAATTATATTTTAGATAAGAAACAATATAAACACATATAAGTGCAGTGCTGGGTAAAAATATTCATACAATGACTGAATATTAAACTAATTAATAACTCAAACGTGAGATATTGGTGACACAAAGTGGTACTGTGCTGGTGTCTGTCAAAGTGACTAAGAGCAATAAACCCAATTTAAGTGGTTAAAAATGTGCAAAGTGTGCCCCAATTGGGCTTATTAGTCCATATAGTGATTCCCGTGGTGAATAATAAATTCTTCAGGAGTGAATAAGATATTCAATATCCCAACGTGTGGTAAAATAAAAAAAAAAAAATCAAATTTCTTCATTAATTTAGGCCGGCAATATGTATTCTGCTACATATCTTTGGAAAAAAAAACAAAATCCCAATAAGCGTATATTGATTGGTTTGCACAAAAGTTATAGCGTCTACAAACTATGGGATATATTTATAAAATGTATTTATTTATTTTTTTTTACTAGAAATGGCGGCGATCTGTGATTTTTAGCGGGACAAATCTAAGTGATACTTTTTGGGGACCAGTGACACTAATACAGTGATCAGTGCTAAAAAAACCTCACTGCCACTGTACTAATGACACTGGCAGGGAAGAGGTTAACAGGGGCAATCAAAGGGTTAAATGTGCTCCTAGTGAGTGCTTTCTAATTGTGTGAGGGATGTTTTGACTGGGGAAAGACAGAGATCCATGTTCCATCTCCATCTTCCCCTCTCACAGAACGACGCCCTGCCTTGTTTACATAGGCAGACTGCCGTTCTGACCCTCCTGAGAAGGATCGGCATGTCCCGGTGAACATTGTGTCTACCGGACCTGCTGATTTGCTCCTACTGTGTCCAATAACAGCAGAAGTGGGTCGCCGGCAGCGTGCACCCTAGATCTAGTCCATGAAATCATGTACAGGTACGTGATGTTGTTCAGGAGGGCCACCCTGCCGCAGTATATCTGCATGGGGTGGTCCATAACAGGGTCATTTTAAATTGTGGAAAGTGTTCTTTATTGTTACAGCAATAAAAATAAGGAATTCCCTCCCCAGGAAGTGATACTAGCTGAGAGTGTTGACCACTTCCAAAAATGTTTATTGTCCTCTTCAAGAAGCAGAATCTAAAGGACCATGGGAATTGTAAGAGAATAAAAATCACACACACATAGGTTGAATTGGATAGACCTGTGTCTTGTTTTCAACCTTATAACTTATGTAACCATTTAACTGTGTAGTTTTTGGTGGGCTGATCCTTCAAAAAGTTTCTACAGCTTGAATCAAGTAAGTGCAATATATGGACTAAGGAAGACCAGTTACCATAAATAAAGCTGTACCTCTCAATGCCGAGAATCAGCTGCAAACATGAACATCTTAGTATTGTTAATTTTGGCTTTGCCTTTCTCTGGACTAAAACTGCAGGAGTTGTGAGAGACTGAACAATTTGGACTTGACTATTTTTTTATTTGTCCATTTTGATGGAGTGGGGCATAGCTTCTTTCCTCTTCTTTACTATTTGGGAACATGACAATTAAACCTCCCACACCAAATGCAGTCACGGCATGCACTGTGCCTCCTGAGAAGGGATTTGAACTTGAAGTGGTTTCTCACTACTGGTGTCAGGTTTTTCAATATACTTCTATAGAAAGGATACAAGAAAATGCAGCACTATCGTGGTGCAGCTGACTCTTTGCTAAATTAGATTGCATTTAGGTATTGCAAGGTGAACTTTGCTGCCCCCTGCCAAGCAGATAGAGAGAGAGAGAAAGAGAGAGATAGGCTCATGCTGCATTTAAGTACACAGCCAACTTGGTGCTGTGTACTGCACATGCTAGGCTGATCAAAGCAATAAATGCTCCTAATTTTGTGCATCACTTGTTAACTGCTGTTCTGGAAGGGGGAAATATCCACTTCAGGTTGTCAGAAGTCACAATCCTTTAATTTTTTTATACTTCCTACATGCTGGCAAGTATTGTGTTGGCAGGAGTTAAAGCCTCATCATGAAGACAGGCAGATGTCTCCCTGTTCCCTGCTCAAGGTTAAATTTGCCTCTGTATGGATAGTCTTAATAGTGTCGGTTCCAGTCAAGCTGAGATTAAAGTGGATTTATACTTAAAACCCAAAGTTTGGCTGTTAAACCGGGATTTAATAAGTTTATTTAGACTAAGCAAATTAGTAAAAATAAAAAAAAAACAAACGAACGGGTACCTTTACCATTTGGTATCTGAGTAGAAGCACATTTACACATTGCCTAGATGCAGTCCATTCTCCATTGAGAGTTTGATAGTCCCGTCTCTAGGAGGTGGACGATAACTACATAGAACGTGAAGCACCTTCCCTACAGGCAACACTTCACAGTTTACCCTAATTTCCTGAGAAGATAGGATGTCTCTCCCTAGCTCACTGCTGGTTCAAGGCTGAAGATTAAAAGTTCATCTTTGGGCTTCTGATTTGCTGGCATGTTGCACACTCACTGCCCTACTGTTAGAAATTCTGCCCTACAGAACAAACAGTGCACAGTCCACATGGGCTTACAGTAACTGCAGACAGGAAAAGAAAGCTTTTTATTACACAGAGAAAAATCAATGGGGTTGATTTACTAAATGTAAATAATCTGTGCACTGGAAGTGCACCCACAAGTGCACCCACACATGCACTTCAAGTGCAGTGCATGTGCTGTTGCTCTAGTTCTGAGGGGAACATGCAAGGAAAATAAAAAAACTGAATTTTTGCTTGCACATGATTGGATGATAGAAATCAGCAGAGCTTCATTTCAGAGCTTTCCCTCAGAAACAGAGCAACTGCACTTGCAGTGGACTTGACGCGCACTTCTAGAGCACAGTATATTTGCCTTTAGTAAATCAACCTCCCTGTTTAGACTGCTTATTGCAAGTTTTGTCTGTACTTACTAGTATATAGAGGTTGCCTGTAAGGTTGAAGATGTTTACCCCTCCCTCCCCTTTAAAACTATTTTAAAATGTTCCAGTAATCTGCGTTGACCCCTAATGAATTCTGTAGAAAAAGGATTTTTACACTCACTTTAAAATTCTTTCATTCTGTAATTCATTGGGGGACAAAGGGCTCATGCTGATTACATTTTGATGGCCTGCTGCCAGAGTTAAGGTTCAGTAAAGTTATCGAGGCTTACTTTTTTGAATGGTAGCTAGACAAAGCCAGACTCGCTCATCCATGTCTTTATGGGCCTTGCTTTTTGCACTAGTGTGCAGTCATGTTGAAACAGGAAAGGACCATGCCCAAACTGTTCCCACAAAGTTGGGAGCATGAAATTGTCCAAAATGCCTTGGTATGTTTGTAGATCCCTTCACTATGACTAAGGGGCCAAGGCCAATCCCTGAATAACAACCCCACACCATAATCCCCCCTCCACCAAATGATCTGGACTATGTATGAGTTCCCTTTCAGACAACCTAATAATAATTGAAAATGTTACATGTTTTACCTACCAAAATTTTTATGATTCTGATAGTTTAATTTGTGATCCTGCCACACTACGTAGCTAGGAATTGGATAATAAAAAAAGTTCCATACACCTTCCTTTATTTCATCTAAGGCACTCCTTTTGGAATAAGTATTATTGGCAAAACCAATACATTTTTTTTTATTTTTTTATTTTTAGTTTTCAATAAGTTTTTATTAAGAGGCCAAAAAGACAAGCGAACAAGGAATACAGTATCAATACAATATGTGACACAGCATTAAAGGGACATTAAAACAACCTCGATGCAGGAACAACAAGATATAAAAAAAACAGAAAGAACAATTTGTGTCTGTTATACCGTGCAGGGCACGTACTATAGAACCTTATTCGCGACCGATCATGTACTGCCGGAAGCATAAAATCGGGAGTCCTCCTCCTGCTATGGCAGCATGATACGGTTCTAGAACTACATTTTTTTTCTAAATATTAAAACACCTTCAACATTTATTGTGGCAACCATGGTCACAGTTTCAGGATGGTGTACAGAATTATTTTCATAGCTTGTAGCTGTCTATGTTATGAAGTACAGTAATGTCATACTTAGCAGTGCACACTCTAGCTGGCTGCAAGAAGAAATGGCCCTGGTTGCCACAAAACACATTAAAGGTATTTTACCAATTACAACAGTAAATTCATTTTCAATTCAAGTATGCCAATAAAACCAAGTTCAGAGAATTCATTCTAAAAAAAAAAAAATCGCCTGAGCTGAAATATCTCAAAGATATATTTGAATTTTGCTTTATCCAATACTTTATCCATTACCAAGACCACTTAGCAATGAAGTTCTCCTCTGGTAGAAGGTCTGGGAAACTGGAATAGTCTTAAGAGTGACCCACAAAAATGGTCTGCGTGGAGACAACTATATTCTTCACAAGAATAGTATTTGTTTGCTAACTATTTCATGGCTCCAAGCAACAGCAAAGATGCGAGTACTTTTGTATAAAAACCTACCATGTATTGTTCAACATACAGCTATTATCAGTATTACACCATAGAATGGTTGCTCCTGTGTTCTTTACACTCTTGTTTTATTTTTCCACAAAAGATTACATTTTTTGGAGATATGATCTGAAGAGCACACTACATAGCCAGATGGGCAATACCATTTTTGGTATTACAATTAGGATATACAATCACATCGTCTTCCTTCTCCAGATTGTTGCCTGGAGAATGAAGGAGTAACAGCACACTGGTGTTCTTTGTGTTCTTGGCTTCTGTAAGCATTTTCCATGGGTTAGACACTGTGTAAAGCAAGATAGTTGACACTTTTGACAGTAGAAAAAATAAAGTACTCTATCCTCATTTTCATTTGTTAATGTCAAATATATTTCTGCTATTTTTTATCTTATGATTTTATTAGATAAGGTAATGTTCATTTCTGTAGCCACTAGCTACTAATTAGAGCTTGACTTTAATGATCTGACTGCAGTACACTGAAATGCGCTTGGTTGCTCTGGGTTAGTGTACTCTGCATTTTTCAATTGTCTTATTAGATAACCAGATTTGAATTTGAGTTAGTATATTATGTGACAATTCTTATGCCAAGCTTAGAATAAATAAGCACAGTCATTAAGTGAGACGGCTTAACAGTTGCCACGACTGTATGATTTATAATTAAAAAATAAGTGTACATTGTCTCCAAATAATCATCTAGTGATTTCAAAATGTAGTCAGGGATTCCATATTAGGTTGGTTAGTAGAGGAATAAAGAAATCTGCATTGAGACTGCATTTGACAGTGACCTTTAGGTGCTTCAATTCTCAGAGTAGAAAACAGAAGCTAGTTGTAAACAAGGTTCACTTCTGACAGATGGATTGAATGACAGAGAGGTTGTGTGTGCCAGAATAGCCCTGGCAGAGGAGGAAATGTTCAATGGAATCCAACAGGAGAGGAGGTGTGAACAGGTGCGAGGCTGCTGTCGGAAGGGGAACCAGATGGAATGAGCCAGAGCCAGTTTATTTAAAGGAAAAAGCAGAAAACATTGATAAGTTATGGGATCAATGGCTAAAATAAGGAAGGTTAGCAAAATAAACTACCTAATTGGAAAAATATCAACATTATTATACTAAAATTACACTGAACTGTTTTCCTTTTTTAATTTTCAAATTGTAGAATTCATTATTTTTTCCAGCTTCTGTTAAGACTTGCTCTTCCAGTTTTTCTTAGAGTCAGTATTCTGCTCTGCTAAAATTGTTATTCAGAAATTGGACATTTGTTTGTGTCAGCAAAGAATTGGCACTGCAGGGTTTTCAACCCTTAAAAAGGAAAAATGTGACAGTCATAAAAATGGTTAATGTAATCTCAATAATAAATAATAATTTAAATAAAATATGTAAAGTATTCTTATATCTAAAGGAATGCACAGTTAGAAATGCTAAATAACATTATTTTATGCAGGGCTAGAGATGAACTAACCGATCTGCCAAGTTTCATGACTTGACTTGGATTTGTCCAATTCGCTTGAGGCAAAAGATTCACCAACATTTGGTGTCTGCAAGATTTTTTTTTTGCCAAAAGTCTCACACCCTATTTGTTCCTGAAGTGACATCTGCCTGACTCCCTCATGCCTTGCAGACCTCCCAGCCTCCAATGTGCCTCTCCTGTCCAAAGTAAATTTAGACAGTTGTATCATAAGACATAATCCCTATAGACAACCATTGCAGTAGAATATAACTGCTTGTAAGTGTCCCTAAACAAAACTGCTGAACTGCACAGTACCATTAAAAGTGCATGCTTTTCCACTAAGAAAACCTGCATTAACGAAGTATTGAGGCTGCCAGTGCTGGCCTCTGCTGCTCAAACTACCAGCTCTGTGGATGTATTGCTAACTCGGTGGTTACAGTATTTTTTTAGTTGCTTATCTTCTCTTTTGTACTTTTGAGACAGATCTCCTAATCTGCATTTGTGTTCCAAGACAGTCATGCAACTATTGTTTTCAAAAGTAGGTCTGCAATGGCAGCCTCTGTGTAAGGGTAGGGGTTGTGTGGTGGAAGTCACATCCTCTATGTTACCCTTCCTGTTGGGCACCTGGGCCTACCCAGGAGTGGGTTCTTCTGGGCTACGCTGGACACTTTGGTTAGGGTCACTTACACAGGGTACCTTCACTTGAACAACTGACTGAAGTCTAATAAACTCTCCCAATATATTAAGAATCACCATAGTTACTTGTGCATTCAGGAGGGACACGCAGGGCCCTTGCCCTCTCCATCTGTCCAGTGTACCACTGCTACCTCATTCCCAGTAATGGTATGGGGTCCTGCTATGCACCTAGCGTGGACTGTATGTATATATTTCACTTAACTCTTTCTTTTGTGTACCTGTGTACAGGATGAGGGCCCCAGCAGTGCAGATCTGCTCCCATTGCTAAGGGAGATGGATTGCAGCTGAAGGAGTGCCAACAACATTTCTCTCACTGCAAGAGGTTATCTCACCTGCCACACAGACATGCTTAACGGCAGATTGTTAGAGAAATCTTCATTAAACTTAGTAACCACTTGTATTTTCACATTGTATGAACCCCTTTATACCCCAATGTGTTTAGTGACCCAAGCTGTAGACTATATGTGATGGCTACTTGCATTACACCCCTTTAGTAACTTCAGACCAGGCAGAGGCAAGGTTTCCCTAGCATCCCTAGTCCCTAACTTAGGCTTGTGGCTGCCCCAGCTTACCTGTTGATGAAAGAGTCCATCTTTGGCAAAGTCACTAGTTGGCATATTCAAGAGGGACTACAAGCCCCAGAAATCCTCCTGGGCATAGTTACTTAGTTAGTCAGGTTGAAAAAAAGACACAAGTCCATCTAGTTCAACCAATGGGCAGTGGTAACTCCGAGTTCAGCACATCACTGGCTTTTCAGACTTTAGCAGAATAGCAGCATGAAAACCCCCACGTATTTCTCCTCCTTGGGCTCAAAACCTCTGTTCCTTTTATAACACAAGGAACCGGTGGGTTGGACCCAGTGAAACACACCAAAAAAAAAAAAAAAACAGTAACTCCATTTACTCCCAACTTCGAAGATGGGGCAGCATTAACTATTTCTTACCAACATATGTATTTCTCCCACATAGGTTTCCTTTAACATTTCCAGAGTTTGCAACATTAACACTGCTAAGATACTTTTTTGTGATTTTAAATTGTTATTTTGTTTTCATGAACAGCAAAGTAATTTGTTAGGTTACTGCAGCAGCTCTGGTTAGTATTTTATTTTTTTAGCTTTGTTTTACTAGTTAGCCCATCTTCAATTAAAGATGACTTCCAGATACAACTTTTTTCAACTTCCTCTCGGTTCCCTGAGTGAAACTTTGGTGTGGTATTGTGGATATTGCAAGACCCAGCACAAGCATGATGGATACGTGTTCCACTGAAAACTACAGATGTAAAAAATGCTGCCAAAAACTCACATATGGTATATGGATACAGGCAGGAAGCAAGTGCAGAGAAGCCCAGGAACTGTATTGCTGCTGCATGCAGACTCTGTACGCCGAGCTAGCACTCTCAAAATCCAATTTTAGTCTATATGAATGTGTGTAAATGCATCTCGCAAGTAAATAAATATTAAGGATTGCCATGACAGTAGTTGTGGAATGATAAAATTTCCTATGAACTTTTGATAGTAATATAAAGGGTAATTTTAAGTCTCCAAATATTGAATGCGGTTTAAACATATTTTTAAATGTGTTCTAATTAGTGTCATACCTTTTGAGAGCTTGGCTGGTAGCAAAGATCTTTTTACCTAATTAGGATTATGTAATAAGTAACTGAACAAGAACATTCTGGAACATAGTGATATATTAGTGTCACAAGCTTAATTAATATGTGCAAGGTGAGATATTACCCTTTAAAAATGGTGGTGACATCAGCAAAGTCTGTGAAGAGCACTAAGTGTGATTGACCTTGGCTGCCATGTAATTTCCTGTGAACGTGGGCATACAAGTGAGACTACCTTCTGTCAGGGACTGCACCTGAACCTGGGACCTCTGCTGTGTGTAGCACTCTTTTTGCTGAGCCACCTGAGATGCTGGACAGCTTCCTTCCTGATTACTTAGACAACCTTACCTTATGTCTTTTTTCTCTTGAACCTTGGACTCTTTGTTCCTCCCATGAACTTTCTGATTTAAGCCATGTCTCTACACTTCCTGTTTGCTAGATTATTGTGCGCTCTCCAGTCAATATCTCGCTCCTGAGAAAAGAGACAGAGGGGGCGCACCTATCTAAATGCAAACTGTTTAATGAAAGAAAGCAAGAAAAATAGTATAAATTGCACTCACTACATGATTGGGATAAAAGGCACATCAGTGGCAAGGAGAAGTCCCGGTGCTGTAGTCTCCCTAGGAAGAGTCTGAGAGGAAGCAACTGGCCTTGGTGCAGGGATCGTTTGATTACTGCAGAGATTGTCAGGGAAGCTGGAGTGCAGGGCCAAAAGAGTATACAAGCTGTCAAACTGGCGTGGAATGCAAGACACCCTCCATGGTGTAGTGGCTTTCTGGAGCCCTCGGCAATCTATGGGAGCTTTTGGCGATAACGTCAGGACGTAGGGGGCATGGTTATGCTTTTCGGGGCAACAAACCCCACCCTTTTGTCAAACCAAATTTCGCTCTTGTCACTTCTGCTGCCATCCGTATCTCTGCTACCATTCGTTACTGACCTTTGGCTTGTTCCATAACTAAACTTTTGCTTGATTCCCACCTGCAAGCACTTGTTATCTACCTTTGGCTTGTTTACTGACTACACTTCTGTTTGATCTCTACATGCTATATCTGTAACTGGACCTGGCTTACTCACCTCCTGGTGAGGTGAACCTGAGGACCGCGACCTAGTACAGCACAGCAAAACCCATCTCCACCATCAGGAGCTCTGGTAGTACTTAGACCCCACACCTTGGGTTACCTTGCCTCATCCGCCAGGATGACCTGCTTTATAACTTATCCAGCTGGCTGGTGGGAGCCTCTCTACTGCTATAGCTATTGTTTTCAATGCCTGACCTCTGGCCCAAGCCTTGGTCCCAGTCTTAGTGTAGGGTTCAATATTGAGTTGGCCCACCCTTTGCAGCTATAAAAGCTTCAACTCTTCTAAGAAGGCTGTCCACAAGATTTAGGAGTGTATCTATGGGACAGAAGCACATTTGTGAATTCAGGCACACTAATTCATCACAAAGGTGTTCTATCGGGTTGAGGTCAGGACTTTGTGCAGGACAGTCAATTTCCTCCACCCGGAACTCGCTCATCTATGTCCTTATGGACCTTGCTTTGTGCACTGGTCCAAATCATTTGGTGGAGAGGGGATTATGGTGTGGAGTGGTTTTACAAGGGCTGGGCTTGGCCCCTTAGTTCCGGTGAAGAGAACTCTTAAGGCGTCAGAAAACCAAGACATTTTGCACAATTTCATGTTCCCAACTTTGTGGGAACAGTTTGGGGATGGCCCCTTCCTGTTTAAGAGCTGTATGAACAGATATAAGATGAACTTTCAAGATAAGAGGATTAAAGATCTTGAGGCTTTCATCCAATTATGGATGGAGAATGGAGAGACTGGGAATGTTTAGAAGCAATGGTGGCTTTCATTTCTAACACTCCTAAACCTATGCAGGTTGATGCCATTAGGAGATACAGTTCTCCTCAGAGAGAAGACGCTCAGAAAACGTATGACTATTGTGGGAACTCAGGGCATTATACAGTTAATTGTCCCAACAAAGTCAAGAGAACAATTTCTGCGACTGATGTTTTAGCACCTAAATAAATAAACTCCTCTACCCGGTCTATCTTCCCATTGATTCATGAAAAAAATAAAGTAAATTCTCTACTATCTCATTTTGTCATCCCTTGTCAACTGATCACCAAGGGTCATGAAATTCCTTGTATAAAAACTCTGCGCTTGTGGTTTATTTGAATATAAATAGATAAAATTAGGCTGCAGCCTCCCTAGACTATAGCCAAAAAGACTATATAATAAATAGAGGAAAAAGTAGGGGAATGGCGCTGCCTAGTAGGGAAAGGTGTAGTTAGATGTTACTAAAGTGCAAATGTGCTAAGCCAAATCTAATGCACTGTGGAAAAAGGAAAGGAGGGTGTTGCTACCTGGTGGCAAACAAGCGGTATGGAGTGCTAAAGTAAATGTGATACACTATGGTTCAGTGTAGAAGAAAACACAAGGGAATTGTGTAGTGTAAACAAAAAATCAGTGTAACATATAGTGTCACAGGGATACAATGTGCATAAATAAAGTGACGTGTGCACATGTACCCTAAAACAGTGTGAAAAATATGTGGAGAAAATAATGAATATATGCAGTGAAATGAAATAAGCGCCTGTGGCTCAAAGAGTTAAATACATAAATAACCATAAAATATGATATTCAAAACATATGAAGTCACACGATACCTGAATAAAATTATAAAATAAGGCAATGTGAGACATACATTAATTTAAAGTGCTAAGTGTATAAAGTGGCCTGTGCCCAAGTGTTGGTGACAAATGGATAGAATAATTAGACAAGTGTTGGTGGCAAATAGATAAAATAATTAAACAGTGACAAAAGTGTCCAAAGTGGGACCAGTGACAGTGTGGATATATCAATATCAATATAAATATGGGGTAAAAAAATTCCTTAAATTAACAGCAGGTGACAATTTTCAAACGTAAACATACGGTGAGTGACCCCGTGGTGGGCAGTGAGGTGCGTGTCGCATTACTTCCGGTATGGATAGCGAGGCTCGGACCGAATCGCGCTCCACTCATACTGCTATTGTGTGTATTCTACCTCTACTAATTGTGAATACCTCTCTTACAAACCCCTGTAAAACGATATTACACTATGTGCCTTCTTATTACTTTGACATCCCGGTCCCATTGATACGAGTGATACTCCGTGGAACCCGGCATACCTACTGCTTACGGCTAAGATCCTAAACAGACCCAGGCATCCAAACTCTGAGAGTAGCAGGAATATCACCTTGACCACACTGTGTACGCTCTACATGTTTCAGGAAAGAGTTTGCTTCTGCTTTCTAGTGCATCTATGTAGAGAAGAATATATATCATACAACCAACCACATGTTAAACAATACAGAAATTGTACTAAAAATGCATAGAAAAAGTGTGCAAACCACCTAATACATACAGAAAAAGATTATACATCAATAGTTTGTCTGGGCAGGGCCCCACTGACATGGAAAACCAATCCCGTTGTGGATGCAGGGGCAAAACATGAACTGGGGAATGTAATGTATCAATAAATAAAGGCTTGTAGATATCAAAATACTAATTCATATACCATTCACATAGGATATGCAAGAAGCATCAAAAGTATATTTACCTTAACCCAGGTCACTTGAGATAGATCAATTTAGTACCTAAGGAGATCCCTGATGTAATATTCAATGTACTAGCAGAGTGCCTGGAGTGTTCAGTAAGTGAAAAAGATGTACACACCATGCAGTCCCATCATATTGCTATAACGGTAGGCTAAAGATGGCTATCAGATATCATCATGACACCTAAGCAGTTTCTGAACATTATATAACAAATTACATCTCAATAGTATATAAAAGATGCCATCTTGAGTACACAGTGACACAACACACATAAGGAGGAATCATTACCTTAATGGAGACCTTGTTAGGGTAGTGATATAGTTGCAGGCATCAATATAAATGGACACTGCTGTCCTACATCAAGCCTTTGAGAAATAGATATCTGCCATTTGGGTCGGCCAATTGCTGATCAAGAACAATCGAGAACACATGTAAAAGCATAGAAATAAGGCATAAGGTAGTAGAACAAATGAATTAATCCAAGAAATAAAAGTAACTTATACTACAATTTAAAAAATGATCTTTTAAAATGTATTTTTTATTTAAAGTGACCATAATACCATTTTGGTATTATGATATTCCCTCAGACGTTAAACGTAATACCAAAAGTATAAGCAAATTGTAGTTCTAATAGGATATAAGATGTACTGTAACTCAATATATCAAAATACAACTACTACTTATGGGGTGCGTGGAAAAATCTGTTTTAGTTTTAGCCCACAAAAATTTAGTTTACAACTGGTGAATGAGCATGAGGTATGAGCCCATAGCTCTTCCTTACAATTTCACAACTGAAAATCTATAAAATCTCCCATATGGTGGCATGAGGGAGGACAAGATATAGGAATAAATGAGAGTAATGTCTATGTAAACTTGGGTATAAATTAGTGGTTCTAAGATATGAAAAATTAACTGTAGCCTATAAACCACAGAACAACAGGTTTCAGACCTTAAAGCGGTTGTAAACCCTAGAATTAAAAAAAAAAAAAACCTGCAAGACAAAGGCATAATGAGCTAGTATGCATCGCATACTAGCCCATTATGTGTAACTTACCTTACAACGAAGCCCCCACACGGACCCCCGGACATCGCTGCGGGCGCTGCCATGATCCCTCGCTGTCTCTTCCGGGTTCGGCGGCTCCGGCGCGGTGATTGGCCAGAAGAGACGGCTCCGGTGCGATGATTGGCCGGAGCCACGATGACGTCACTCCCGCGCATGCGCGCGGGAGTGATTTTCCGGCAAGCCCCCGGCAAATAAATTGAAGGTCTCCCCAGACCTTCAGAGCGCATGCGCCGCTCGCGCGAGCGGCTGCATGTACTGTAAATATCTCCTAAACTATGCCGGTTTAGGAGATATTATTTGTACCTACAGGTAAGCCTTATTATAGGCTTACCTATAGGTAAAAGTGTCAAAAAGCACTATACTACCGCTTTAATAACAGGTACTGTAATGGTTGACAAGTTATGAGCTTAATAGTTGCCTTTTTTTGGGAAGCGTCCACATAGAGTACTCAGGGTTCCACCTATCGACAGTCCGGCAAGTGCATCTGAGTGCATCTGAAGGAGGGTCCTCTTAAAACGATTAGTCTATCTGCAATGCCCTTAAAAGTGGAGCAAGGGTTCGTCTGGTGTCTGCTAATAATAAAAAATGAAAGCGTCAATTATATGTGGGAAATCTGTGGGGGCTTGCTGTATAAAATCAGGAGAGGGAAAATATAATCAAAGTTCTTGTCTCCTGCCCTAAATTGCAGGCTAGTTCAGGATCTTGCATTCACTTAGGTTGAAGCAGGGTGGTTGGGTCAGACCCCGCATGTATTGGGAAGTACAGACGAGACCTGTGGTGATGTCAAAGTCAGGTCAAAAGTGATCCTTTGGTCCAGGTGTCTAGGGGGACTTAGATTGAAGTAAATTATCACCTTGCGTCACGTTTTGAGATTTTTGAAGCTTGTTTTTCTTGTTTTTCGTGGAACTAAGCGGTATGGCTGGAGGGCTGCGCGCTGGTTCTGGCAGCCTAAATTCCATGACCATACTGATATATCAATGCTTGAAAGTTGTGGTACCTCACAGAATGTGGGTAGATCTGCAGGTGTACAAAACAGAAATGTTTTGCCATTGTGAGTGACACTTAGGGCGAAGGGAAACTTCCAGTGATAAGTAAGCCCCTTCTCTTTTATATTTTCCAGCAGGGGGTGTAGTGCTCTTCTGTTTTTAGGAGTAATGGGTGAAGCCATGCCTCCTGGAATATGATTTTAAAATGCCTATTGATCTTCCAGATTGGCAGGTCAAGGCTGCAACTACCTCAACAGTGTCGAATAATACATCACTGTGGAAGCTAATTTTAAATTTATGTTTTCTTCCAGGCAGGATCACTGTGTTGGCTTTTTAAGTGCCTGGTTTATCTCTTTAGGATGCATTATTGGGTGAACTTGTCCAAAAATCATACACACTCACACTGTCAGGATTTGAACCTGCAACTTCGGCTGTGTCAGGCAATGTCTCAGGCAATGTCTCTTCTTGCTGAGCTACCTGAAATGCTGGGCAGCTACCTGGACAATGCCTCGAATGGTTCTGTCTTGAATCTTGTTTGTCTTGAACCCTGAACTCTTGCTTCTCCAATGAGCTTCCTGATTTAAGCCATGTCTCTGCACTTCCTGTTTGCCAGATTATTGTGCTCACCCCAGCCAATATCACTCTCTTGTCTCTTCTGCTGCCATCCATATTTTACTACCACTCCCTTGGCTTGTTCCTTGACTACGATTCTGCCTGATCCAAACCTGCAACTATTCATTTTAACCTTTGGCTTGTTTACTGACTACACTTCTGTTTGATTCCTGCCTGCTTATCTGCTACTGGACCCTGGCTTGCTCACATCCTGATGGGGCTATCCTAAAGACCGCAACCTGGTACTAACACACAGAAAAATCCATCTCCGCCATTAGGAGCTCTGGTGAACATTCGTTAGCACTTAGACCCCACACCTCAGGTGAGCCTTTGCCACTAGGTTTACCCACTTATGTATCTTGCTGGTTGGTGGTAGTTCCGCTACTGCTATAGCAACTGGTCTTCATGCCTGCACCCAGATCATGAAAGAATAATCTGGCCCAAACATGGAGGCTGCTATAGCAAATGCTGTGACTCCTTTTAGGCAGAAAATTGCAGAGCTTTAAGAATTCAGCCTTACTTACGAAGAAACATTTTCGAAACTGGAAAGGGTGGTAAAAGGGCCACAGGAGAAAATCTATGCTCTGCAGAGACGGTTGCTAGACTTAAATTCCCAAGATGATGATAACGCAGGTATGCCTTAACCACTCAAGTTCAATTGAGACATTGATGAGACTTCTGATGGCATCTGATGACAATACGCATAGAGCGCCATTACGTCACCTCCAGTTTCCGGTCTTTGGAACGCATTGCGTTTCGGCAACCTCGCTTTTGTGCCTGATGTTACTATCTTTTATGTGAGTACCGCTTACTACTTTTAATAAACATATTTTATGGATTCACACTATATGGTCCCTTCCTGTTTGTGTCTACCTTACGAGCCCACCATGGTCTGAGGACCCCTGGGGTGTGTGGTCTAGCCCGACCACAGGACATCCTGGTTTAGAATAAAAGTGCCCCAAGCCAGGGAAGACCAGAGAGGGATTGATAAGCAGAAGGAATTGCACCTGTGACGCAGAAGGGGGGCAATAATTATGCCCTAAATATTATTACTGCTGCTGTGCCACAAAAAAAACCACTGCTGATGCAGAAAGAATAGCACCTGCGGCGCAAAAGGGGGGGGGGGGCAGCAAATATGCCCTAAATATTATTAGTGCTGCTGCACCACAAAAAATCCCCACTGCTGACGCAGAAGGAATAGCGCCTGCGACGCAGAAGGGGGACAGCAGTTATACCCTAAATATTATAAGTGCTGCTGCGCCACAAAAAAAATCACTGCTGACACAGTAGGAATAGCACCTGCGACACAGATGAGGGAGTACTAATAATGCAGCAACATAACCAGATGCTGCAAAAGAAAGAAAAAAATATATCAATGAAAAACCCTGCCTTTGGCCAATCATGGCTCTGACAGGACATTGTGCTGTTTTTGGCCAAAGCATACAAGTCGGGTGCATGTTTTGGCCAATCACCAGCACCTAATGCACTGCGAGATCGCAGTGCATTATGGGGCGCGTGTTGGTGGGCAAACTTCCGTATGTTCAACTCGAAAATAAAGCCCATCCCTATTTACCAATGCCAAAAGTATTCCAAGCAAAACAGGAGAGTTGAAAGCTTTGGTTCATAAGGAGAACTATGATCCAATTGATACTGCTGAATCTTGGCTTCGTTCTTCACATGATTGGGCTATTATTATTCCTGGCTATGCGGTCTTTCTAAAGACAGGGTAAAACAAAGAGGTTGGCGGTGTCTTCCTCTATGTTAGAAGTGACCTCAGGGTGAGTGTGAAAGAGGATCATTTTGATGTTGATTGTGAATGTTGGGCATTATGGGTGGAGCTGTATATACTGTAGGTATGCATTTTTCAAAGTTAATTATTGGAGTTTATTACAGTGTTAATGAGGTGGAGATACAGCTACTTGCACAGATAGAAAGGGCTGCATGGGCACTTGGAATAATAGATTTCAACTACCCTGAAATTGACAAAAGACAGCATGGATTCATGAAAGACTGAAGTTGTCAAACAAATCTGCTTTCTTTTTATGAGTAAGCAAGCAAGCAAAAACGTAGATAAACGAATGGCTGTGGATAACGTATACATGGAAAATTCAGTTTGTAACTGGAAAGAAAAATAGTTAAAATACTCTATAGTCTATAGCGTTTATAGAACCTATTGAGCCTATAGAGTAGTGATTAATGATTCATTTTTTGAATGGTCTAGTTATTAATGGTATACCACAAGGTTCAGTGTCAGGACCCTTATTTTTTTAACCTATTTCTAAATAATATAGAGTTTGGGATTAACAGTACAATGTCTGTGTTTGCAGATCACACCAACGCCTTAGTGGATTTCCTCTTTACAGGATGTCTCCAACTTACAAGAAGACTTTGTTGCCACTGTTTAATTCACTAAATGACAAATTAGGTTTTATGTTTATAAATGTAAAGTTTTGCATTTTGGGGCTAAACACATGCATGCATTGTACATTCCAGGACAAGTACAACTGGGGACTCAATGGTTGAGAAGGAGCTGGATGGTCTGTTAGATCAAAGACTAAAAATAGCTAAAAATAGTTCAAAAGGCTGAGGGTTTGTTTTTTAAGGTAAAAAACCTTCTAAGCGCAGCACCCCCTCCCAGCCCCCCTTCCCCACCTTTATACTTACCTGATCTCAATCTCAATCAAGTGATGTGCACAAGAGCAGAGGCTCTTTTAGCTCTCTTCCTAGGCTCAGACACAGCAGAGGGAGCCATTGGCTGCCTTGATATTTGCTGGCTGGAAGCTGGAAGTTGGAAATTTGAGTGGTGAGAGAAAAACAGGAGTTGTGCTTTTGACTGCTGGTGATTGCTTGTGGTTGCAATTGTTTTATTTTATTCATTGGGATCATTGCTAGTAGTTTTTAAAACACCTTTTCTGTCACTTTTTAAAAAGCATTTTTTGAGGGGCAGATCTGACAATCTTTAAAGGGGTCTTTTGCTCACTGACTAATGGGCTTGATGTGGAGAGTGGAGGAGCAAGTCAGGATTATTAGGTAGGAAGATGAGTTACTGTAGTTAGATGGAGTGGTAGGGGCTCACAGAAAAAGCCAAACCTGGGTTGATCACCCAATTTTGCCAATTTGGGTGAAGATTTAGGAGTGGCAAACTGAGAGGTGGCAGCCTTAGATGTCACTGCTACCCCTAACAGCACAGCATCCCATCTAGTAGGGATGATAACAGCAGTGGCTAGAAAGGTGGAAATAGGATTGTCTCACCCGCCAGGATTGTCCCAACTGAAGGGTTTGCTGTCTCCTTGGTGCCAGGGTTCGGCATGTAGTGGACCATGTGGTGGACCAGGTTGATAAATTACTGGGAGGGGCTGGGCATGATCCAGCTGTCTTGGTCCATGTTGGAATCATTTTAAAGAACTGGACTGCAAGTTGAAGGGAAGGACCTTCAAGGTGATATTCTATGAAATATTGCCTATGCCATGTGCAACACAGGTAAGACAGGGGGACCTTAGAGAACGAAATGCACAGATAGAGACCTGATGTAGGTGGGAAGGATTAGGGTTTCTAGAGCACTGGGCTGACTTTTCATTTGGATAAAACCTATTTGTTAAAGATGGTTTGCACCTAAATGGAAGAGGGTCTGCTGTGCTGGAGGAAAGGTTTATGGAAAGGCTGGAAGAATAGTTAAACTAGGATTGAGGAGGGGAGGATAAACTTGATAATAAAGGGGCAAACAGGTCAGACAAGAGTAGGTCGCTAATGGTGGGTTGAATAGGGGAAGATATGGGGAGGGCTATGGTAGGTGATTAGAAGGTGCTCATGTTACAAACAATCATTGGAAATGGTACAATTTGTGCTACAAAAAAAAAAAAAAAAAATACACGTGCAAAATGTGACAATGAATTAAAGTGTTTGTTCACTAATGCCAGAAGTCTGCCAAGCACAATAGGTGAGTTGGAAGATTAAGTGCATGAAGAGAACTATGATTTCATTGGCATTGCTGAATCTTGGCTTCATTCTTTACATAACTGGGCTATTAGTATTTCTGGCTATGCTCTCTTTAAGAGGGACAGGATAAAACATAAAATGGTGGTGTCTGTCTCTATGTGAGAAGGGATCTCAAGGTGAGTGTGAAAGAGGACCTAGTTGATGGAGATTGCAATGAGGCTGAAGCATTATGGGTGGAACTGCATATAGGTGTGTGTTCTACACAAAGTTGTCACTTAAATTATATATGTAGCAGGATTCCCAGCCATTGTGCTGGATGTGGGTCTGCCAGGGTTACCGCTAGCAACAACAGCACATTTAAGCATGTTCTCCAAGTGTGAGTACTGAAACAGGAAACAGTCCAGCATCTTTGGGTTTTGTATTTATTTAGGAACTTGGATGGGAGAAGGGAATGAGTGGGATACTCCTCTGGCTCAACGATTCACAAGGTAATAGGACAACTGAGAAAAATGCTTGTGGACGCTGACTTGACGCTGGCTGAATGCCGGTCAACGCCGGTTGGCGCTGGTTAATGCTGTTTTGCTATCCATTAACTCCGAACTGACTTTGTCACTCCCCGTTGACACAAAGTCCTTTGTACTGCTGCCTTTAGCCCTCCTGGCTGAGGTAGCTACTTGTAAACACTGCTGCAACTCGTAACACTTCACCCTCTCTGGCACCCTCTCTCACAGACTTCTCTTCAGGGCTTAGACTCTGGCACCCCCTTCTCTAAGCCCTCTATCCCAGTTGACTGGCTCTTGGATCCCTCTGACCTTCCGGAGTGGTCCCCTATCCTAGGCAGACCCCTGGGCAGTTTACAGTACTCACGACACTGCTTTCCTGGAAACTCCTTCCCCAGCAGCTCCACTTGGTCCTCAGCACTCTGTATCCCACTCTGCAGCTCAGCTCAACTTTCTGTCCTCTAGGCCGACCGCCAAGGGCACCTTTCCTCACGCTGACAGGAGGAGAGACAGCTGTCACCCCCCTCCTGGGACTCTGCTTCCCACCAAAGATGCCCTGTCATGTGCTCCCCTCAGACTTATATCCCATCCCAGGATGCCTTGTGGCATATTCTGCCCTCTGGGATAGATACAAGCCCTGGTGTGCTATTGGTCAGGTTTCCTCCACTATCCCATGAGAGCCCTCATTGGACACAGTGGGGAGACTCCCCAAGCTCAACAGGCACACCTGGGAACACATGACAGGCTAGCTGAAAAATCAAGGCCCATCTGATAAGCAGACAAGGCCAAATAAATGCTTTTTAATAGCACCCACCTTGGAGGATGCTGCATATATTACTCAAACATTTCATGGGTATATGTGAATTGACACCCCAAAATTCATTCTGCTGCTTCTCCTGAGTATGGAGATACCACATGTGTGAGACTTTTTGGTAGTTCAGCCATGTACAGGACCCCAAAAACCAATCACTGCCTTCAGGCTTTCTAAGGGTGGAAATTGTTGATTTTACTCCTCACTACCAATCACAATTTCGGAGGCCATGAACTGCCAAAACCACACAAAACCCCCCTAAATTATCCCTTTTTGGAAAGTAGACACCTTAAGCTATTTGCTGAGAGGCATTTTGAGTATTTTGCAGATCTCGCTTTTTGTCACAAAGTTTTAAAAATTGAAAAAAGAAAAAAAAAAATAGATTTTACTTTTTTTTTCTTCATTTTTCAAAACAAATGAGAGCAGAAAAATACTCTCTATGCCTCTTGGGGTGTCTACTTTCTGAAAAGGGGTCATTTGGGGTGAGTCTGTGCTATCTTGGCATTTCATGGCTGCCGAAACTGTGATAGGTAGTGAGGAGTGAAATCAACAATTTACGCCCTTAAAAAGCCTGAAGGCAGTGATTGGTTTTCAGGGGTCCTGTACACGGCTAGACTGCCCAAAAAATCTCACACATTGGGTATCCACATTCTCAAGAGAAGCAGCAGAATGTATTTTGGGGTGTTATTTTTTACATATAGCCATGGCAAGTTTGAGCAAAATATAATTTAAGTGACAACTTTGTGTAAAAAAAAATAAAATAAATGTTGGTCTTTTCCCAATACCTGTGGCAAAATATAAAATATTCCATGGACTCACCATGCCTCTCAGCAAATAGCTTGGAGTGTCTACTTTCCAAAATGGGGTTATTTTTTTTGGGGGGGGGGGGGGGTTGTGCTATCTTGACATTTCTGGGCCTCCAAAATTGTGATAGGTAGCGAGGAAGTAAAATTAGGAATGTGTGCCCTTAAAAATCCTGAAGGCAGTGACTGGTTTTCGGGGTCCTGTACACAGTTAGGCTCCCAAAAAGTCTCATACATGTGATATGCCTGTACTCGGGAGAAGCAGCAGAACTTATTTTGGGGTATCATTCCACATATACCCACAGCATGTGCAAGCAATATATAATTTAGTGACAACTTTGTGTAAAAAAAAAAAAAAAACAATAATTGTAATTTTCCCAAAACCTGTGACACTGTATAAAATATTCCATAGACTCAACATGTCTCTCATCAAATAGCTTGGGATGTCTAATTTCTAAAAAGGGGTCATTTGGGGGGTGTTTGAACTGACCTGGCATTTTATGCCCAATATTAGTAGCTTATGCCACACATCACCCACTCTTCTAACCACTTGAAGACCAAGCCTATTCTGACACTTTTTGTTTACATTACAAAAATGTTTTTTTTTTTTTACTAGAAAATTACTTTGAACCCCCAAACATTATATCTTTTTTAAAGCAGAGGCCCTACAGAACAAAACAGTGGGTGTTGCAATTTTTTTTGTCACATGGTATTTGCACAGAGATTTTCTTTTTACTGTACATGTACAGTACAATATTCTGTTCAGCCCTGTGCAGTGTATTACTGAACTTTCATAATTTGACTCGACTCACGTTTGCCTTCTCTTTCTATATACAGTTGTACTGTATACAGGTGCAGGGGTTCCACATCCACCCATCCGCTCTCCGCTCTGCTCCGCCCATCCGCTCTGCACCCATCCGCTCTGCTGTATTCCGGAGACACTCGGCTCGGCTCGGCTCGGCTGATGATGTCACTTCCGGGTGCGGGCGCCGCTCGTATATCAAAGCGGCGCTCGCAAACCAAAGCAAAAAAAAAAATAAAAATGATTGCTCGTCTTTCAAGTTGCTCGTAAACCGCGGTACTCGTAAACCGAGGTTCCACTGTACTAGTAATTGAGGTCTTTAGTGTGTGTGTGTTTGTGTGTGTGTGTGTGTGTGCGTGTGCGTCACTGGCAATCAAAGGGTTAACATGTATTACTAAATATGTGGTGGGCAATCTGAGGCTGTCCTGGAGTGACGCTAACTAACTGATGTCGTCTGTGACACTAATACAGTGATCAGAAAAAGATCTGTACACTATAATAGTGACACAGGGCAATGAAGGGGTTAGCTGGGGTGATCAGGGGGTTAAATCTTTATTGGGGGATATATGGTGGGGACCCTAAACCTATTTGGGACTACCATCAACTGCCTCTCACACTATCTGAAGTCACAAGTGACACTAATAGAGTGATCAGTAAATTTTATTTGTATACTGTATAGTGTGCACTGTGACAGGAAGTGAAAGGGTTAATTAGGAGGTGATCAGGGGGTTAAATGTGTGCCTATGTGTACTGGTGTCAGTGTGCTGCTTCTGTACTCATCGTAGATGTTATCTTCTTTCCTGCTGGAACCGAAAAGGGCTCCAGGAGAGAAGATTACATCATATCCTGTGCCTGTGTTTACATTACACGGGCACAGGATGTTCTGCCATTGGTCAGAACCGATCAACAGGTCCAGGCCAAAAATCATTGGCCTGGACCTGATGACTGATTGGTTCTGAACTGAATCAGAACATCGCGGAGACAGCTGGGGCGCGCACGCGCTCCCTCTAGCCCCACACACGACCGACGTACCCATACGGCGATTCACACAGCCAGTATATCTGTGGCGGGCGGTTGGCAAGTGGTTTTTTAAAAGAAAAAACGAACCTTTACAATCAGTTTAAGTGTTTTACTGGCTTGGGAACTGTTTGTAGTTCTAAGCCAATACGGTTTGTAGGCAAAGCCCAAGACTTGCAATCTTTGAGCTAACAGAAAAAGTAATGCTTTACCGTGTCAAGAAAGCTTTCCACCTGATGAGTGAGCCAAAAATTGTATTCTGTTCTAACATGAAAGAGTTCCAATCAATTGTCCATGAATGAGTCAAAGCAGAAAGATGCTAAGAAAATTCTGATTCTAACGCTGATTCTCTACTCTTGTTTAAATATTCTGTTGATATAACATTCCTCTATATATAGCCCAGCACATGTAAAATTATTAGCATCAGGTAAAATCAGAAGTGGAACGGTGCAGCTTCTGCCAAGCCTCAACCAAATGATTGCAAATCTAGCAAATCTCTACATAGTGAGGGAAGACGGATTGGGTAGTTATGTTAACCGGAAACAGGAACCGCAACTCAATGCATTCCACAGGCCGGAGAGGGATGTCTCTATTATCACAGGGGCAATTCAATAGCAGTGTAGCTCCACTATATCCAGATAAATATACCGTAGTCTTCAAACTAAATCCAGATAAGAGCCATAATCACAACAAATGATTGTACAGGACATATATATTAAGATGTTGGTACGACCCCTGTGATGATAGAGACATCCCCCTTCTTCCTGTGGAACGCATTGAGTTGCGGTTCCTGTTTCTGGTTAACATAACTACCCAATCCATCTTCCCTCACCTATATAAAGCAACGTCCTTCCACCATTAGGCCACGCCCCTAACAACGTCAATACATGTGACGAAACGCGTTGGGTGGACCACCATAGGGGGATGGACGGACGGTGGCCATCTTTTTGGCTTGAAACAACATCACGCCGGTGACATTGCATACAGATACGCTGCTGCCACTCTGCTGAAATGTAAGCTGCTTTCTTATCTAATAATAAATGATTTTGGAAAATACTGCACTACTGAGAGGCGTTTTTGCTTGTATCTTGAGAGATCATTAAGGCTGACAAGTGGTTCGAGATGATATGCAGGAAGTGAAGAAGTTGGTGTTTCAGACCATTGGTTTTCAGCTGCCTACTATCTGCTTCTTATGACCTTTTGGTCTAATGGTCCGGTAAGGGCATTTTGAAGATCTTTTTGGTGGCGGATCTATTGCATCTCTTTTTTTTTTGCACCCTCTGACTCTGAGGCAATCAGGGGGAAAAGGGAAAAACGAATTTACAAACTTACAGTGAAAAAATAGATCTTTACACTCTGCTGTACAAATTTACAAACAGCTTAAGGTGCATGAAAACTGATGCACCCCCACCAAACAAACTTGTTTGGTGGGGAACAATGAAGAAAAATACAATGCAAATTTCCTAACTGACTATCTCTAAGATGGTCCCACCTGTGGAGAAGAAAAGGAAGCAAAAGTTAGTCAACTGCATACACATAGGAAAATGCAAGCCTAACTATCTTGACAGTTGAATGGAAAGACCCTCATTTTAACTGCAAGGGCGACCTTTCCACTCCCTCCCTGACTACATCTGCTAACCAGTATCTTGACTCACCGAAGTCCACTCCTTGGCTGGAAGAGTCTGTCTCATATCACTGGCTATCTATGCAGAGTCCTTTTGATGAAGCAAAGCACAGCACCCTCTAGCTGTCTTTCCAAGCACTTCTTTAGGAAACAGGGCAAGTCACAGTTCTGTATGACCGGCAGCCCTGCTGAGTCAGGGAAGTAGCACGGGGTCCTGTAGGGCATCCCCACCAAAGTTCCTGGACACACTTGAACTTTGTAGCAGCAACATCTTCATCTGTCAAAGCTGTGGATGACGTCCCACACAGCTATTTGTAATCCACAGTGATCCTGGCCCGATGGCCTAAGGGACCTAGCACAACAAACAATTTCCCAGAAGACCTGGGCCCGATGGCCCTAAGAGGTCTGACACAGCAACATTTCTTCCAAAAGACCCTGGCCCGATGGCCCAAAGGGGTCTACATCAAACTTAAACACTTGCAAACTTGTGAATTCAGCATTATATGTGCAGTTCCTTGGTCACTTGTGATGGCCACCCGGGCCAACGCAGTTTTTTTTTTCTTTGAAAGTTTCTCCTTGAAGTACAATATTTGCAGCCCTCAAATGTAATAGTCAGGGTGAGGGACCTGAACATATTCTCCTTGCTCATTTTTGACTCTGATGGACCAAGTGTGCCTTGATCCATCTGGGCGGCGGTCCTCCACCCTATCTATATAGATGGAGCGCTCATAGTTCCATTGAGCCTTTACCTTGTTAAATTTCTCCTTAAGCCCTTTCTCTGGAGAATCCCTGTAGGGTTTTGGGACAAACAGGAAGTCCCAGATTAGCTCGCCACACCAGAAGTCCCGAAACGTTTCTACCATTATCATAACTTCCCTTGGGGCATAGGGGTAGTCATATTCATACTCAAGCACAACTTTCTTTTGCATCCACCGTTACATCCTGGACAACCAGGGGAGAGTCCTCCTGTCACCTCTCGCTGGTGGAGAAAATGGGGTACATACCCTTTGAGTCATCTGTTCATAGGCCGTATTTTGGTCTCTGGCCCTAGCAATGTTTCCTGGAGGGGTGAGGTCTGGGACCCTTTCAACATAGGCCTCACAGAACCCCAATTTCTGGGCCAGTTCCCCTCTCTCTATAGCATCCTTAGCTTCCTGATCAAGTGGCACAGTCACTTCGGGACCTGGGGAGCTGTTCCCAGCTTCTGACCCCCATTCCCACTCAATCTCGTCAATAGATCCCCAATCATCCATTCCTTCTTCAATTGGCCCATGTCTCATGTAGAAGGATGGGGAATCAACTCACACAGGACACCTTCCTCCCTCACTACTTGTGCTAGAGGGTGAAGTTTGAATTGCTACAGGTTTATCAGGCTTTTGGATGCCGATGAGGGCGGATCTGGTTATGGCCACCAAGGTAGTTGCGCCCTCTGGCCAATCTCCCACGGTTTGTGTGGACACAGATCCCCTCCCTATGGAGCTCTGCGACCGAGCCCCCTTCCCGCAAATTGCAGGCTCACTGACTGCTGGCAGGGCCTCCAGCTTCATCATTAACTGGAGCATGCCCCTCCCAGCTCCACGGAGGAACTTTTGATCACAACCTCATCAGTTTCACTGTATCCTTGCCTCAAATCACCCAACCCCCCAAGCAGCAAACAATTACCTGTAGGAACCTTTGTTACTTTAATCCCTCTCTCCTCTATTCTGGTACTGACCACCTACATGACATAATCTCTCCCCTGTCCTGACCTGGCCACCTCTGTTTACAACAGTTCACTCTCGTCATCACTTGATGCACTTGCTCCTCTAACTACATGCAGAATCAGGCCCCGACCATTGCAACCCTGGCAAAGTGACAACAGTAGAAATCTCAAGAGATGCTGCCGTGCTCTTGAACGACGATGGTGTAAAACCAAATGCTTGCAGGACTTCACCCTATATAAATCTTCCCTCCAAACATACAATTCATGCCTCCATGCTGCCAAACAAGCCTACTTTGTCTCTCTTATCACTACCCTCTCATCCAGTCCCGGCCAGCTCTTCTCAGCTTTTAACTCTCTACTTCGTCCCCAGACCCCCACCCCCTCTACTCACTAACTCACTGACTGCCCAAGAGATTGCCAATCACTTTAAAGACAAGGTTGATGCAATACGTGAGGACACCTCCAATGCGTGCACATCTTCCCCACTCAACATACCTTGCCTAACAGCACAGTCAACACTCTCCTCCTTTGAACTGGCTACTACTGAAGAGGTTAAAAAACTGTTTTCAGATGCCCACCTAACCACCTGTTCCCTGGATCCTGTTCCCTCACAACTACTATGGACACCCTCTTACTCTATCCTATGCTCCCTTACTCACATCTTCAATCTCTCCCTCTCTAGTGGCACCTTCCTCTCCCCTCTAAAACATGCGCAGATCACTCCCATACTTAAAAAGCCCTCACTAGACCCCACCAACCTGAACAACTTAAGACCCATTTCACTGCTCCCATTCACTTCTAAACTTCTAGAACACTTAGTCTACAACCATCTCAGCTCCTACCTTAGTGAAAATAACCTTCTTGATCCCTTACAGTCTGGCTTTCGCTCGCAGCACTCTACAGAATCTGCCTTACTAAAACTCACAAACAATCTACTAACTGCTAAAACCAATGGCCACTACTCCATACTTCTATTACTTGATCTTTCTGCGGCCTTTGATACTGTTGACCACCCGCTCCTTCTTAATAAACTCTGTTCCCTTGGCCTCCAAGATTCTGCCCTATCTTGGTTCTCCTCCTACCTATCACAGCGCTGCTTCAGTGTTACCCACAACTCTACCTCCTCCTCCCCATTGCCCCTTTCTGTGGGGGTTCCCCAAGGCTCTGTTCTTGGACCCCTCCTCTTCTCTATATACACCGCCTCCCTTGGTCACTTGGTAACCGCCCACGGCTTCCAATACCATCTATACGCCGATGACACTCAAATCTATCTGTCTACTCCTCACCTCACTCCTTCAGTCTCCTCTCGCATTGCTAACTTACTTACTGACATATCAACATGGATGTCGCACCACTTCCTCAAACTAAATCTCTCTAAAACTGAGCTGGTAATATTCCCTCCCGCCCGTGCCCCCCTCCATGACTTTTCTATCAAAACTAGTTATGCAACCATCAATCCCTCCCCTCATGCCAGGGTACTAGGTGTAATCCTGGACTCTGACCTGTCCTTTCAGCCCCAAATCCAATCATTGTCAAAAGCTTGTAGACTTCACCTCCACAACATCTCTAAAATTCGCCCCTTTTTAACAACTGAAACCACCAAGCAACTCATTCACTCCCTTGTTATTTCTCGCCTCGACTATTGCAACCCCCTTCTCATAGGCCTACCACTTCATAGGCTATCCCCTCTTCAGTCTATCATGAACGCTGCTGCCAGGGTTATCCACCTTACCAACCACTCAGCGTCTGCCTCCCCTCTCTGCCAATCCCTACACTGGCTCCCGATTGCCCAGCGAATTAAATTCAAAATACTAACCACAACATACAAAGCCATTCACAACTCTGCCCCGAGCTACATCACCAATCTTGTCTCCAAATATCACCCAAACCGTCCTCTCCGCTCCTCTCAAGACCTCCTACGCTCAAGCTCCCTTGTCTCCTCCTCTCATGCTCGTCTCCAGGATTTCTCCAGGGTCTCTCCCATCCTCTGGAACGCTCTACCTCAACCTGTACAGCTATCCCCTACTCTAGCTGCTTTCAGGCGAGCCCTAAAAACTCATCTCTTAAGGGAAGCCTATCACACCGCCAACTAATCTGCCATCAACTCATTCCCTACTCTTACAACCTCTTGTAACACCTGCCCCACCCCATTAGATTGTAAGCTCTTCTGAGCAGGGCCCTCTTAATCCTCTTGTATTTTATTGTATTGTAAATGTACTGTCTCCCTCTAATATTGTAAAGCGCTGCGTAAACTGCTGGCGCTATAGAAATTCTTAATATTAATAATAATAATAATGATAATGGTGGCAGCGATAGCGGGAACACTCTTCGCTCCTCTCACGAACGACATGCTTCTCTCTCCTACATGTGTCTCCCGCATGGCCACACCCAAAGGAGGGGATATTAATAGGGTCCCCTGAGTCTCTCCTGATTGGCCGGATGTTCCCGCTGTCTCCACCCTTTTGCCATATTGGGCAATGACTCCTCCTACTGGGCAGATCTGCATGTGGCGCCCTTTCCCGCACGTTACTGTAACTTTTCCCCTGCCATGCTTCTTCACTGCAAGCCTCTGGGAAATAGCTGCTAAGCGGATCATGTCACTTGCTAGATATGCATTCACCCCTCTCAATTGCACTAGGGCCACAGCTGTGCCTTCCTTTACTGAAGCCAAAAGTTGGAAAACTTTGGCAAAAGTAATAGCCCGCTGTCGGTCTCATGGCCGATACTCCTCTTCCTCGCCACACACGTGCAATTCTTGTCTTCTATACTGGCTCCGGGATTAGCCCCACTGCCCCCTTCGGCATTGCCGACTACGATCCCCACAGTATCGGTGCAACAACTATAGAGAATAAATGTCCCACTGTCAAATGCACGGTCAACATCAATCCATATAGCATGTACATACACCAGGCCCCTGGCACCTCTCTTCCCATGCCCCCGGCCTCCATCTTCACCGTCCACACTAGGACCTCTGGCGTTCTCTTCTCTGGCCTCCCTGGGACCCCTGACGCCATCTTCACTGTCCACTCTAGGACTTCTCTCTGTTAAGCAGTTGCAGTACTCACACACTTTAACACTTTTTGCCCTGCTCTCCATCTTCTGACAGCAGAGTACATCTCACAGTCCTAATGAAAAGTCCTCATTAAATTACAGGTTCTCTTAGAACATTTGTGTTGCCACAAACAACCTGCTATATGGGCTTCTAGCTTCAGTCCACTCCCCTTGGCTCCCACAGTTGTAATCTCACACCTGGCCTGGCGCTTGAACAACCGTTCTGGGCACAGAAATTTATTTTTGTTACTTTTCCTTTTGCCGTTGCCGGGGGCAAGTCCACAAATGTAGCAGGTTTTCAAGGCCTAGAGCCTAAGGTGGGTCTGCCATTGTTACCGGTAACACTCTCAGCCCATTTGAGCTGTGAACACAGGTGTGAGAACTGAGACAAGGACCAGTCCGGCATCTTTAGTTGGTTTGTTTTATTGTATTTAGGGGATAGGAGAAGGGAATGAGTGGGATACTCCTCCTGCTCAACTAGGTAGAATTTTGGGACTCTTCTAGAACAATGCCTGTTAGCGCTGTCTTGACGCCAGCCGACGATAGCCAACGCTTACTGATGCTTGAATATACTGTATCACTGAAAACTGTGCTGGAACCACAACTTTAATTCAGAAGATCCAGGGCTGTAGAATACTTAACTTCTGGCACTGCTTTGCTCAAAAGTCACCGAACAGCTCTCTCCAGCCCTGTACTAGCTTTAGGTAGCTCTTTGTAAATTCCTGTGCTGCTGCAACTCTAAACCTGTACACTCCACACTGTACAATGACTCTTCAGGGCCCAAACTGCAGGTGCCCCCTTTAACACTTTCCGGGTCCTCAACCTAGGTACCCCCTCTAACACTTCAGGGTCCTCTGACTGGGCACCCCCTTTACAGCTAGCTGACTCTTGGATCCCAGAATCTTCTCCGGAGTGGTCCCCTCTGACACTAGGCAGACCCCCAGGGGCAATCCACAGTACTCACGACCTTTCTAGGCTTTCCTGAAACTGGACCCCTCTCTCTCTCCGCTGGTCCTCGGCACACCAGATCCCCTTCAGCTCAACTCAGCACCCTCTTGATTCTCAGGCAGCACCCAGAGACATCCATTTCCTCTGACAGGAGGAGAGACAGCCGTACTCTCCCTCTGTTCCTATGGGGACAAGGACCTCTTCCTCACAACCCCGGGGTGTGGGGGGGGGGGTTGTCTGCGGGCGGGGGGCTTATCAGAATTTGGAAGCCCCCTTTAACAGATCCCAACTTCCCTCTTATGTGAATAGGTATAGGGTACATGGTACCCCTACTCATTCACCAAAAAAGGAAATGTAGAGCAAAAAAACACAGGAGGCCATTTTTGACAAGTCCTTTCTTTAAAAAAAACAATCGCATGCGATCTGGTTCTGTGAATGGAGCCCACTATCAGGAAAAACTGTGCTGTTCTACAACACTACATACAGATTTAAGGCATCCCTTCAACCAGAAATGTAACCCTGAGTGTACATGCTGCTGTTCTCATCCCCTTCTTCCTGCTGACCCGGAAGCTATGTATAACGTCACTTTCAAGGTCCCCCTCCCACTTTCCCCAATCTGCACTGCATTAGATTCAATTGAGCACAAGGGACCTATCCAGAGTCTTTTAGACCTTGGATGTCTTATTAAAGAGCACCTGTCACCAAAAATCATCACGATGGCGTGATGAAAAAAAGTTAAATAAAAAAAAAATTAAACTGTAAAAAATTTAAGTCACACCCAAGCACATAAACCCCCCACAATTTGTGAGGTCTCTCACCTCAACATACGGGCACATACGAATGTAAACACACGTGTTGGGGCACCTGCGCATGAAAATATTCCCTGCGATACACATGTTACATATCGCCATGTACACAGAAGTGAGAGCATTATTTCTAGCACCAGTCCTCCCCTATAATGTTAAACAGATGACCTGCGTAGGGCTTTTAAAGCATTACCTATCAAAAATATAGGGCACTGAAGTTTTTCGCTATTTTACGTGCACACGCAAATTTAAGGTTTTATATTTTACCAAAAACTGGGTAATTTATTGTGTTTATGTGCCCTAAAATTACCTTTGGTATATTCATTTCTGACATTTTGCAGTTCCTAGACCTGTAACATAAAATATTGGACCTACCACCATTTTATTCTCTAGGGTGTCTGTCTGCTTTCAGAAAATATATAATGTTTTGGGGGCTTATGCAACCTTCAGGCCTAAAATTATTATTTTTTTAAATGTGCATGGCAGCAAAAGGGTTAAAGAATGTGTATTTTTTTAGTATTTCCCATGAAACCATGTGAAAGCAATCCTCTTCCTGCTGTATGGTCTTTTGGAAAAAAAATTGTGATATTGGTACATGTCCCCCATGGCAGTGCCCTATTTCCCCTGCCTTTTTTTACTGTAGTTGTTTGCCCATTAACCCTAAAAATGTCCAGCATTTACAAAGATTCACCCTACTTAAATGGGATTTGCTGTAAGGTTCGGGTTCTCCAGACTTTAGACAGCAGGCAAAGCCAGACTTCTACAGGAACACATGCTCAAATTTTACCAGCTGCTAAAATCAAGTGTTTTGGCTTATAACCTTAACAAATCCTAAATGTTAAAATGCTGTTGAGTTATTAGGTAACACGTTTCCAATTAATCAGATACTGAAAACACAAAATATGTTTTTTTTCTTCTTTTTTTTAAAACCTAAAATGTTAACAGAAAAAAAACAAAATAAAAAACTAAACACCTGATTGCTGGTAAACAGCTATTTTTTTGTGGCTAATAGCTACCTTATATCGTATTCCAAGCTTATATATAGAAAGTAGTAGTAGTAGCCAGATCTTTGCATTATATTACACATCAGGTAGTCGTGCCTCTCAGGCATTTATTTTTAATCATGGTACCAGGAGGTTCCTGAAATGTAAAACTACATTCTTAAGTACTGTGGGCAATACAATTTTGCAAATTAAATGTTGATTGGACCCCAAAGCATTGTTCTTGGTTAAGCATACTGTGCCTTTTCAGCAAATGAAAAGAAGTTGCACATGCTGTTAATTAACATGTAAAATGTTTGTTCACGTTATATAAATTCAGTTCCAATGAAATTGTGAGGTTTTTCTTACTAGGGAGTAAATGTTTGTAATCTTCTCCTTTAATCAAAGTGCTCTAATAGTAACTTCTTTGTTGTTCTTTATTGTTTTCTTTAAACAACGTAAGCTGTTTTTTTTATGTTTGGAAAGGCCAAGTCTTGTTATTCATTTTCAGTACCAGCCAGATTAATAGAATTAAGGTTCCTTGTGACACATTTATTTAAAGCTGCAAGAAAATCAAATGTGGGCTAAAGCTTTAGACCACTAAATAAAATAAATGAGTTCAATAGATACCACATGTACTGTAACAAAAATACTACTTATAACCTAAAACAAGAAATGACCGAACTATACATTTAAGCAAGCTTTACTGAAAACTCTAATAAAAATTGAGATAAAATTATACTTTTAAATATGAATTGCAGTAAAAAATGTAAATAGATAAAACTGCAGTATATCCATCATTCATTATGTGATAAACTGTAATTTGTAAACACATTAGGACATGTGACAGATTTAGTTCCCATTCATACTTGTACAAAGGAATCTTCTGGAATTCAAGCAAGTACTCGAGCATGTGGCTCGACAAAAATTGATCTACATATTGACAGGTGGGAAGTTATTGACTGATTATTTACTGAACACTTACTGCATTCTATTAGATGACGTCACTTTTTGCAGCGTCAGGAGCCACCAAAACCATGGCTGCCAAAATACAGTTGAGATTCTTTCATCAATGATCAACATTTGGGCTATCAATGCTATGCCCAGTCTTACACAAAAGAGGCACTAGTGACATTAAGTGAGTGGATATCCAGCACTCTGCAGTCTTTACCAACAGTTTATAAAGTGGCATTATATTACTCACAGGACACAATAAAATGTCTGACGTGTTTAAAACAGTTTCTTAGGTAAAAAAAAAAAAATCAAAAAAGCAAGGGGATTTCCAGTCACTAATTGCCAACCAGCCAGCGACCGACCGAATTAACCTGTCTAACAGCATGCGTTAAAAACAGGGCTTTAGTTGCACACATTTGCAAATACATGCGTAAGCTGCAAGCCCCGGCAAGGCACCCTGATATCTGCAGTCCCTAACTCTACCTTTAACCACTTAAGCCATGGAAGATTTTACCCCCTTCCTGACCAGGGTTTTTTTTGCGATTTTTTACTGCGTGACTTTAACGGACAATTGCACGGTCGTGCAACGCTGTACCTAAACAAATTTGACGTCCTTTTTTCCTACAAACAGAGCTTTCTTTTGGTGGTATTTGATCACCTGTGCGATTTTTACTTTTTGTGCTATAAACAAAAAAAGAGCGTCAATTTTGCAAAAATAACAATATTTTTCAAATTTTTTGTATGAAATTCCCCCCAAAAAAATGTAAAAATCAAAATGTTTTAAAATTTTTAGCCAATTTGTTTTCTGCTACATATGTTTGGTAAAAAAAATTGCAAAAAGCGTATTTTGATTGGTTTGCGCAAAAGTTATTGCGTTTACTAACTAAGGGAAAGATTTCGGTCATTTTTGGTGTTTTTTTAAATGGCGGCGATCTGCGATTTTTTTGCGGTACTGCGACATTGCGGCGGACAGATTGGACCCTTGACTGACATTTTTGACACTTTTGGGGTTACCAGTGACATTACTGCAGTAATCAGTGCTATACATATGCACTGTTACTGCAAAATGACACTGGCAGGGAAGGGGTTAACTTTATTGGGGAGGGAGGGGTTAAGTGTGTCCCTAGGGGCGTGCTTTTTACTGTGATTGGCTGTGGCTACTAGTGTAGGAATAGTGAACAACGGTCCTACATAGTAGAACCGTGTGATCACTGTTTCTACACAGGGGAGAATGACAGGCGGCTTGTTTACATCAGCCGCCTGACTTTCTCCCTCTGCACCGACAATCGGCGAGTGACCAGCGGACATCGGGTCCGCCGGTCATATGCACTGACTTCCCTGTGAACGAGCCGCAGCGGGCGCGCACTCGCCCGCTATTGGCTCACAAGGAAGTGACAGGCAAGCGACGTAGATCTACGTCACTTTGCCTGGCCGGGGCTGACCGCCGCAGTATATAGTCGGGAGGGAGCTCACCCCTCCTTAAAGGCGCAGGGTCACACTGAACACACAGCACATTGCACGATGGCAGCAAAGGTGTCAATGCATTACCTGACCAATATAAATGATAATACAAAAAGTGGTCACCTCCCCCACCTATAACTGGTCTTGATAGTAAGGAGCACTGGAGGGGCAAACGTCAGATCAAAAAATCAAGGGGATTTTCAGTCACTACTAGCCAACCAGCCAACTACCAACCAAATTAACCAGTTATAATTAGACCAGTTATAGGTGGGGGAGGTGACCACTTTTTGTAAAAAAAAAAAAAAAAACCTACACCATAGAAAAAGTCCTTTCCATTTAAAAACATTTCCCATGATGTAATTATCAGTTATGATGAGCCATGCCATAATAATCCTCTTCTGCTGAGACTTTCATTGCAAATGACAGTCCCCCAGCACTGCTGGAATGTAAACACAGCATCAGGTAACATGGGTGTTGTCAATGACAAAGTCATCCAGGTGTATCAGTTATTTGTGATTGGAGTATCAGCTGAACGCGATCAGTGTGGCACTACTCATTGCGTTGGTGGGTGGCGGGGTGGCATTTATTGCGATTGGCAATAGATCTGCATAAATGGACAGCATGGTTGACATTTAATTGACATAGGTAGCAATGTTTATTTATTATTTTTAATAAAGAACATTTACTATGGTGTCTGTGTTTTTATTACTTTTTTTTTTTAAATCTTTTTATTCATTTTCCACACAAATACAAATAACACAACAGCAGACCTCTAGTTTCAGATATCGACCCAAACGCAGGGGTGCAAGGCAGGAGGGCAGTAAGTAGTAACATAAAGCAGTCTGAAGACTATGTCCGCAAAGAGACAACTTAAACACTAAACATTTAAATAACCAATGAACCTGTGTTCATCCATATGTATCATCTGCAGGATTGCAGGTGCTGTTAAATCTCATCATCATGCTTACAGGACGAGGTCATAGGAAGTGCATCTCTGTGTCAGTTATCCACTGCCGGGGTGGGCTCTGCCAGCCACTTGGCCCAGACCCTATTGTATTTCTTGGGGCAGCCTCTATGTGCATATGTATCTTTATAGTAGGGAAGGGCAGTATTACCCAGACTCTTCCAAGAGGACAAACTAGGAGGGTTCTGTTTCTTCCAATAAAGTGTAATAGCTTTTCTAGCATAGAATAATAGGAGACCAATTAAAATTCTGTCTGCCACTCTAGGAGCTACTTCTTCTATCAGGCCCAGTGGATACATTGTGGGAGAGGAAGGGACCGAGATATTAGTCACTAGTCGAATGGCAGCCAGCTAGTCCTTGCATCCAGTACACAATAATTGCTGGGCAGGACCAGAAAATATGCATTAAATCTCCCCGAGAGTCAACACATCTCCAACATGACAAGGAGTAAGCAGGTCCCATTTTATGCAAGTGATTAGGAGTAAAATAGCCCTATGCACTATTTTAAATTGGATGAGTCTGTCTCTTAGCGAGACCAGAATCTTGAAGAGATAGTCCCATATGTCTTCCCAGTCCGCAGAGTCCAGCTCCGGTACATCAACTGACCATCGCTGACGGAATAACGACAGGTCAGAGGAGTATACTCTAAGAAGGTGGGAGTATATAATGGAGGTGGGCCTCTCTGAACAGTCGTTACAAAGTATGGTTTCTAAGTCCGAGGACACCAGTTGACATTCCCCGAGGGGAATTGGCTCTTGAATGCTTGAATCAGGATTGTTCCATAAAGGAGTGATTGGTGAGAATGCAGTGTTAGGGTATTTTGCACAAGCAAGTCCCGCCCTCCAGGCCTTAAGAGTAGTATGCATTGAGGGTGTCAGATCATGTGGAGCTTTAGGGCCGCAGAAAAGCAGAGATCTAAGGGCTTCCACAGAGCGCACCACTGCCACCTCCAGGATCATAGCTGGGTTTGAGAGATCAGGGTTAAGCCACCAGACCACAGTGACCAATTGGCTGGCTAGGTAGTATTTGTGGCAATCTGGTAGCGCCAACCCTCCCTGTGAGATGGGTCACATTAAGGTGCTCAATTTGAAGCGAGGAAAATGTGGACCCCACAAAAAGGAGGAAAACATACCGTACAATTGTGTAAAAAAGGGTTTAGGAATCCATTGGGGGGGGGGGGGGATTCCTGAATAGGTAACTAAATTTGGGTAGAATATTCATTTTTAGTAGGTTCACTCTCTCTATTAGGGACAGTGGTAGGTTCTCCCATGCCTTCAATTTAGTTTTAACCTCCTGAATCACTGAATCACGGGGGTAAAGTTTTATTACTTTTTACAATTTTCTTGTGAATGAGCAACAAGGGGGTATTCACATGGGGGGGGGGGGGGGGGGCTGTACTTGACGACAGTTGACTTTATTTTGCCAAATCTTTTTACTGGCTTTAACCTTCCTAGCGGTATTCCCGAGTGTGGCTCAGGGTTAAATTTCAGTGCCAAAAGTGGTAACCACGAGCCACACTTGGGGTAGCGCTAGGAAGATCGCTGGATCCTGGTAGAGGGGTTACTTACCTTATCCCCAGGATCCAGCGATGTATGCGGGCGGTGTGCGGCGGCAGAGCTTCCTCACGATCCTCTGTGAGCCCCGGCTTCTGTCTCCTACGACGTGACGTTCGCAGGGGGGTAGAACCAGCGGCAAATTCAAAAAGTAAATGCACAAACACACTGATACACTGTAATCCTATTGGATTACATTGCCAAAATAAAATAAATTGACCTTTGATTGCCCCCAGTGCTTTCTCCATTGCACTTCCTGCATTTTTCCTGTACCTTGTGTCTGGATACTGCAGAGCGACCATGGCATCAAACAAGCGCGCCGCAACCTCAAAAGCGGTATATGACCTGCTGGGCGACAGCGACAGCTATACAGAAACGCTTGCAGATTGGAGTGATAGCGATTTGTGGGGAAGTTCATCATTGGATGCAGAAAGCGATTTCAGCGATGATGCTGCGACTGTGCCCAGCGATGTGCAGACTTGGTGCTCGATCGACTGCGGTACGGAGCACGTAGCGCCCCCAAGGTTCCCATTTACCGGAGCACCTGATATCAAAGTGGATGTTGAGGAGGACAACCCCTTGGCATATCTGCAACTCTTTTCGACCGATGAGGTTATTGAAAAGATTGTTGTGGAAACCAATCGGTACCAAGAGCAACAAGCCGCAGTGCATCGGCGGTTTTCAAGGAGCAGGATGTGGGAACCCGTGACCAAAGCGGACATCTGGAAATTTCTGGGCCTAATTATTCTGCAGGGAGTGGTGGGGAAACCCCTGCAGAAGTGGTATTGGACCACCAACAAATTACTGGCCACTCCTTTTTTTTGGCACGGTTATGTTGGAGTATTAATTTTTGCTAATTATGAAGTATTTGCACTTTACAAATAATGACGAATTTGACGAGATTTCTCATCCAGCTCCGAAGCTCAAAAAGATTTGGGACGTTTATCAACTAATTTTGAAAAATTTCCAGCAGTCCTATGTCCCAGAAAGAGACATGTGTATAGATGAAAGTCTAATGGTCTATAAAGGGAGACTCAGCTGGATATAGTATATTGCGTCCAAGAGAGCACGCTTTGGCATAAAGTCATTTATGCTGTGTGAATCCAGCTCAGGATATATTTGGAATTCGGTCCTATACACCGGGAGAGGAACCAGATTCAACGAAAGGTTCAGCAGCTATGGAATGGCAACTGCTTCAGTTTTTACGCTGATTGAGCCTCTGCTGAATCAGGGGTACTGTGTCACCACAGACCGTTCTTATAAATCCCCAGAACTGTATGAGTTCCTTCTTCAGAACAAGACGGATGCGTATGGGACCGTTAGAGCTAAACGGCGTGACATGCCCCCCACCTTTGCCAACAAAAAGCTCAAGCCCAGAGAAATAGTTGCCTGGCAGAAAGGAAAAATGTTGGCACTGAGATGGCGCGACAAAAAAGATGTCTGCCTGATGAGTACCATCCACAACATTTCTACTGTCATGGTACATTCAAAAGGTGGAAAAGATGTTATGAAACCGCAACTGGTCATGGATTATAACAACACCATGGGAGGTGTGGACAGAGCTGACCAGGCCATGACTTTCTATCCAGCAATGCGGAAACAACAAAAAACATTATAAAAAAATATTCAGGCATCTCCTGGAACAGTGTTTGTGGAACGCATTCATTCTCCTAACAAAGAAGAGTGACAGGCCTGTGGTTCATGCTGACTTTGTGTGGAAAATTGCTGAGCTCATATTTCTCAGGCACCAAACACCAACAGTAAGTAGATCCGGACGCCGTGCTGCTGGTGTTGTGAACCCCGAACGCCTGACCGGTCGTCACTTTATGGACCACATTCCACCAACGGAAAAGAAGTCTGCACCCACAAGGATGTGTGTGGTTTGCTGTTCCAAGCGTGACGACACTGGATGGAAAATCAGAAAGGAAACGCGGTACCATTGTCCTGACTGTGACGTTGGACTTTGTGCTGTACCCTGTTTCAAATTTTCCACACCCGGGACGTTTATTGAAGCAATATGACCACTAATAGTGCATCCTTTTTTGAAAAAAAAATAAATAAATATTGCATCCTTGTTTGACAAAAAAAAAATGTCAGTGTTTTTGATTACGTTATTTACTATAATTTATTGAATAAAAAGTGTTATTTTTTGGAAAAAAAAAGTGTTATTATTATTATATTATTATTTGTTATTATTTTATAGTTATTTATTATATTATAATTTAGGATTTTGTGTTTCAAACTTTATCATACCCGGGATGTTATAAAGAAGAACGCACAGTAAAAAGAAATCATATATAAATAGTTGGTTTGGGCTGCTCATCCTTAAGAATTACTAGCAAAATAATGGTACCGCTTTCAGCACCTAAAATCCGAAATAATCATACCGCCAAGGAGGTTAAATATATTTTAAACATATATTTCAAAGACATGGTGGTAGGTTAATTGGCTCTTGTCTAAATTGACTCTTGTATGTGCACTGTGATTATGATTTAGAAACCTTAGATTGTAAGCTCCTTGAGGGCAGGGACTGATGTTAATGTGCAATATGTATATGAAGTGCTGCGTAAATTGATGTTCTATATAAGTACCTGTAACTATTTAAATAAAACATACTAATTATGTTGTCTGTAATGCATCTTTTTTCCAAACTAAACTTTTTTTTTTCAACTTTTTTTCTAAAATTTTGTAAGCAAGATTTTCCATCCATTTTCCTAAATTACTTCCTTTTGAACTACAAAATAATTTTTACAAAACTTTTTTCCATATTCTTGATCATCATATTTTCTTTTATTTCCCTTTTTATGTTCTTATGAAGTGCTGTTAAGCTTACTGTTAAGAAGTATTATCAAATCCTGTTTCAGTTCTGTTTGCCAAGCTGTATTTAATTTGGTATGAATGATGGTGTAAGTCAGGCATGTCCAAAGTCCCAATTGCGGCTTTAATACGGCCCCACAGGTAATTTGGAAAATCTATTATTTATTCAGGATCTCTGGGATCTCTGGATCTTTCAACGCCTTGGGACTGCACGTATGCCATATTAGTTCTTTTACCATTAATGTTATACATCCTTTTATATATGCTACTGTTTTGAATGACTTATACTCCAAGCCTGTGAATATTGGATATGAAAGGCAGAGTGATTTACCACCTGTTTATATTTGTCATCCATGTGACGAAATTAAAAGTATGCCGTTTGCAATAAACTTTGCATAAAATAGTTAATGTGCATTTAATTTTAATGGTCCAAAGAATGTCAGGCAAAATGGTCGGCCCTCACGCATGTTCATTTAATCAAATCTGGCCCTCTTTGAAAAAAGTTTGGACACCCCTGGTGTAAGTACATAACCTTGCATTCTTAAATATTGAATTCTATTGGAAACCTAACTAAACGTGTTGTTTGTTTTTACCGGGATCAGCCTGCAAAGTTTTCAGAAGGACAACACCAGAAGACATGCTGTTGGCACATGCTTGTGTTCACACATACGTTTTTAACCGGTTGCCGACCGCCGCACGACTATATACTGCAGCGGTCAGCCACGGCCAGGATACGTCACTCGCCTGTCACTGACTTGAGAGCCAATTGCGGGCGGGTGCGCGCGCCGCAGCTCGTTCACAGACAAGTCAGTGCGTGTGACCGGCGGACTCGATGTCCGCCGGTCACACTACGATCGCTCCGGTGAAGGGAGAAAGGCGGAGCGGCTTATGTAAACAGGCCGCCCGTCATTCTCCCTGGTGTAAAAATGAAGATCAGACGGTTCTACTATGTAGGACCGTTGATCTTTGTTTTTACACCAATAGCCATGTCCCTATACAGTTAGAATCACGCCCCTAGGACACACTTAACCCCTCCCTCTCCAATAAAGTTAACCCCTTCCCTGCCAGTGTCATTTTTGCAGTAACAGTGCATATGTATAGCACTGATTACTGCAGTAATGTCACTGGTAACCCCAAAAGTGTCAAAAATGTCAGTCCAGGGTCCGATCTGTCTGCCGCAATGTCGCAGTACCGAAAAAAAATTGCAGATCGCCGCCATTACGCGTTAAAAAAAAAACACCAAAAATGACAAAAATCTTTCCCTTTGTTAGTAAACGCGATAACTTTTGCGCAAACCAATCAAAATACGCTTTTTGCGATTTTTTTTACCAAACATATGTAGCATAAAACAAATTGGTGGTCTGCGTGCTGGGTGGTAGGTGAGACAAACCAGTGCACCCCCTCCAATTGCTCCCGCACTCACCAGAAATATGTACCCCTACAGGGGTAATGGGCCTTAGTGTAGTATCCTCCTATCGTCCGATTTGGATGTGTAGGGCTCTCAGGGGGGGGGGGGAAGGTATCCTATTCCCATGGGCAGTAAAGCCTCTCCGGGTGGTGGAGCCTCTCTTCCTCAAACGGTATTGGTATGCAAAAATAAGTGCTAATATAGTGATGTACCGCTAATTAAATGCTTTATTTCCATAGATTAAAAACAGGTGCTCACATACAAATTGCGGTAAACGGGTGTCCGAAGCAGTAGGGGCCGTGAGTCCCTCATTGGCGGCTACTTCCTGGATGCTATGCGGGTCAGCGACCGGATCTGCGTTGCAGTGGGGCGGAAATGACGTGATCGCGCACGATGCGTTTCGTCAGAGCTGACGTCATCAGGTGCGTGAGTAGCGTCCTTTCCGCTGTCTATTTGTGTGAAGAGGTTACTAGGCAACCGGACCGTTTAACCAATTAGAAAAAAGTAAAAAGGGAAATCATCTGTTGCTAGGCAGATTAGCCCTATGCTAAAATTGCCGAGGGTATGTTTAATGAATAATTTATATGTAACCTGGATCGGTGTATGCAAGTAATTCGTTGCATGTGAAAAAAGGACCTTAATGTCAAAATTTATGGCTAGATTTGGAAACAAAGATGTATATAGCAACATTTTTTTGTCTGCCTTGCACCTTCCTGCCCCAACACCAACTTCCCCCCTTCCCAATACAGGCCTCTATGTTATAGACATTTTATTTCACTTTCTAGGGTCCACATACTATAGATGGGCCATATTATATATTTTTTTCATTTTTATCTTTTCTACTGATCTGATCTTGTTCTATTGGTCTTTTTTACGGATCCTTTTTTGTTTAATTTTATATTAAGAAGAATATTTCTATCATTCCCTGCAGTATATACATTCTTTGGGAAGATAACACATTATATTATTGTTGCATATATATTTTTTTAGTTTAAATGATTTTAGGTATATAATTCCATGTCTGTATTTTGAGTATTTTAGATTCCTGCATTGTTTGGATATATGTATATAATGTATCAATATATGAATATACCCATGTTTGAGGCAGGTTGACAAAGTGGGACATTCACAATTTGAGTTTGGTTACTTGACCACAGGACCATACCAAATTGATTTGATACATACATTGATACATGTAGGCTTAATTCCATTTGCTTAGACACACATTGGTGTTTGGATAAGTACATATACCTATACTAATTACATTTTAATTTATTTTTATTTTTTATTTTTTTCAAGAGATTTTTTTCTCCCATATCCAAATAAATCCCAAAATATTCTCAAAGATATTTATTAATTTAAAGTGTATCCCTCGAACACCTTTTTAAATAATTTTTAATATTTTATCTATTTTAAACATTGATTTTATCTGTAATTTTATTTATATTTATATTCTCTAGGTGATATATATGATCCTTTTTAATTTAATACATTATATATATTAATTGGCAGCATATAATTAGACATACATTCATTTCTCTAACATACCTTTGTAGGAGGTGCCTTCTTATTTTTTAAGCATGTGGTGTTTCCTCATAATATATTATTCCCTCTATTATTCCCTCTAATAGAGTTTTTTATAATAACCTTTACTTATATAATATTTTACTCTTTTATAATATAGTGCCCCCCACTATACATTAAATCCCGCATTAGAAGTTATACCGTACCAATTTCATCCTGTATCTCTTTGTGAATGGCACTATGTCTCGATCCAAGCATGAATCAGCTCTGAAGGATTAAAAATATAAAGTTGCAATTCCCCTTTCAGCCACAGTAAGGCCTTTTCTTACGTTTTTGTTATATTTATTTTTTCTTTTATTTTTTCTTCCGTTTTTGCTATATACATCTTTGCTTCCAAATCTAGCCATACATTTTGACATTAAGGTCCCTTTTTCACATGCAACGAATTACTTGCATACACCGATCCAGGTTACATATATATTATTCATTAAACATACCCTCTGCAATTTTAGCATAGGGCTAATCTGCCTAGCAACAGATGATTTCCCTTTTTACTTTTTTCTAATTGGTTAAACGGTCCGGTTGCCTAGTAACCTCTTCACACAAATAGACAGCGGAAAGGACGCTACTCACGCACCTGATGACGTCAGCTCTGACAAAACGCGTCGTGCGCGATCACGTCATTTCCGCCCCACTGCAACGCAGATCCGGTCGCTGACCCGCATAGCGTCCCGGAAGTAGCCGCCAATGAGGGACTCACGGCCCCTATTGCTTCGGACACCTGTTTATCACAATTTGTATGTGAGTACCTGTTTTTAATCTATGGAAATAAAGCATTTATTTAGCGGTACATCACTATATTAGCATTTATTTTTGCATACCAATACCGTTTGAGGAAGAGAGGCTCCACCACCCGGAGAGGCTTTACTGCCCATGGGAATAGGATACCTTCCCCCCCCCCCCCGAGAGCCCTACACATCCAAATCGGACGATAAGAGTATACTACACTAAGGCCCATTACCCCTGTAAGGGTACATATTTCTGGTGAGTGCGGGAGCAATTGGAGGGGTGCACTGGTTTGTCTCACCTACCACCCAGCACGCAGACCACCTGGAGGATCACCATTAGATTGAAATTGTTATTTTTTCACTTTTCCAGCACCTTTAAAGACAGTTTGTCACTTTTTGGTGGACTTTCACAATTCTTTGTATTTTAGCACCATATGGACTATTTATTTATTTATTGTACTGGTTCAATCGTGTGATCACTAGTAATATTTCAATCTCTTTGTATTGACACACAGTAATTTTTGTATATTGATTTATTTATTACTACACCTTTTACCATCTTTACCCATTTTTTTTTTCTATGAACATATTTCTGACTAGAACATATAAGTACTTCTAATTTTTTACTACACCCACATCACCCTCACACTGGCACATAATCTTTATTTCACTCTAATATTTACTGCATACACCACTTTTTAGCATTAATTTGGGGAGAGGACTCTTCAAATTTTGCTTTCTAAAAAAACTTTTTTGCACTTTCGTGCTTCGTATTGTGTGACTGCATGCCAGCATTCAAACTAGCACATTAGCACTTTAAACTGTGATCGGTGGACCAACTTCTTTTTCTCTTTTTCACTTTTTTACTATTTTTTACTATTCTTTACTATTTATATACAATTGTGCAGCGCCATCACGCCTCACCCATCCCACATTTATTGATATAGCCTTTGGACTATATTTTGAGGTGGGCTGCAGCCCATCCCTTTGTCCATAAGCGCGGAATCGACTTCACCGTTCATTCATTTGATGTACGTCTCTTTTATACCCCCTGTACAACAACACTGAGATTGAGGTATCAAAGGGCGACACTTGGGACCAATCAGGTGTTGTCTGTTCACATTTGCTAACAACATGCTGACTAGAGGATTCCTGAATAGGTAACTAAATTTGGGTAGAATATTCATTTTTAGTAGGTTCACTCTCTCTATTAGGGACAGTGGTAGGTTCTCCCATGCCTTCAATTTAGTTTTAACCTCCTGAATCACTGAATCACGGGGGTAAAGTTTTATTACTTTTTACAATTTTCTTGTGAATGAGCAACAAGGGGGTATTCACATGGGGGGGGGGGGGGGGGCTGTACTTGACGACAGTTGACTTTATTTTGCCAAATCTTTTTACTGGCTTTAACCTTCCTAGCGGTATTCCCGAGTGTGGCTCAGGGTTAAATTTCAGTGCCAAAAGTGGTAACCACGAGCCACACTTGGGGTAGCGCTAGGAAGATCGCTGGATCCTGGTAGAGGGGTTACTTACCTTATCCCCAGGATCCAGCGATGTATGCGGGTGGTGTGCGGCGGCAGAGCTTCCTCCCGATCCTCTGTGAGCCCCGGCTTCTGTCTCCTACGACGTGACGTTCGCAGGGGGGTAGAACCAGCGGCAAATTCAAAAAGTAAATGCACAAACACACTGATACACTGTAATCCTATTGGATTACATTGCCAAAATAAAATAAATTGACCTTTGATTGCCCCCAGTGCTTTCTCCATTGCACTTCCTGCATTTTTCCTGTACCTTGTGTCTGGATACTGCAGAGCGACCATGGCATCAAACAAGCGCGCCGCAACCTCAAAAGCGGTATATGACCTGCTGGGCGACAGCGACAGCTATACAGAAACGCTTGCAGATTGGAGTGATAGCGATTTGTGGGGAAGTTCATCATTGGATGCAGAAAGCGATTTCAGCGATGATGCTGCGACTGTGCCCAGCGATGTGCAGACTTGGTGCTCGATCGACTGCGGTACGGAGCACGTAGCGCCCCCAAGGTTCCCATTTACCGGAGCACCTGGTATCAAAGTGGATGTTGAGGAGGACAACCCCTTGGCATATCTGCAACTCTTTTCGACCGATGAGGTTATTGAAAAGATTGTTGTGGAAACCAATCGGTACCAAGAGCAACAAGCCGCAGTGCATCGGCGGTTTTCAAGGAGCAGGATGTGGGAACCCGTGACCAAAGCGGACATCTGGAAATTTCTGGGCCTAATTATTCTGCAGGGAGTGGTGGGGAAACCCCTGCAGAAGTGGTATTGGACCACCAACAAATTACTGGCCACTCCTTTTTTTTGGCACGGTTATGTTGGAGTATTAATTTTTGCTAATTATGAAGTATTTGCACTTTACAAATAATGACGAATTTGACGAGATTTCTCATCCAGCTCCGAAGCTCAAAAAGATTTGGGACGTTTATCAACTAATTTTGAAAAATTTCCAGCAGTCCTATGTCCCAGAAAGAGACATGTGTATAGATGAAAGTCTAATGGTCTATAAAGGGAGACTCAGCTGGATATAGTATATTGCGTCCAAGAGAGCACGCTTTGGCATAAAGTCATTTATGCTGTGTGAATCCAGCTCAGGATATATTTGGAATTCGGTCCTATACACCGGGAGAGGAACCAGATTCAACGAAAGGTTCAGCAGCTATGGAATGGCAACCGCTTCAGTTTTTACGCTGATTGAGCCTCTGCTGAATCAGGGGTACTGTGTCACCACAGACCGTTCTTATAAATCCCCAGAACTGTATGAGTTCCTTCTTCAGAACAAGACGGATGCGTATGGGACCGTTAGAGCTAAACGGCGTGACATGCCCCCCACCTTTGCCAACAAAAAGCTCAAGCCCAGAGAAATAGTTGCCTGGCAGAAAGGAAAAATGTTGGCACTGAGATGGCGCGACAAAAAAGATGTCTGCCTGATGAGTACCATCCACAACATTTCTACTGTCATGGTACATTCAAAAGGTGGAAAAGATGTTATGAAACCGCAACTGGTCATGGATTATAACAACACCATGGGAGGTGTGGACAGAGCTGACCAGGCCATGACTTTCTATCCGGCAATGCGGAAACAACAAAAAACATTATAAAAAAATATTCAGGCATCTCCTGGAACAGTGTTTGTGGAACGCATTCATTCTCCTAACAAAGAAGAGTGACAGGCCTGTGGTTCATGCTGACTTTGTGTGGAAAATTGCTGAGCTCATATTTCTCAGGCACCAAACACCAACAGTAAGTAGATCCGGACGCCGTGCTGCTGGTGTTGTGAACCCCGAACGCCTGACCGGTCGTCACTTTATGGACCACATTCCACCAACGGAAAAGAAGTCTGCACCCACAAGGATGTGTGTGGTTTGCTGTTCCAAGCGTGACGACACTGGATGGAAAATCAGAAAGGAAACGCGGTACCATTGTCCTGACTGTGACGTTGGACTTTGTGCTGTACCCTGTTTCAAATTTTCCACACCCGGGACGTTTATTGAAGCAATATGACCACTAATAGTGCATCCTTTTTTGAAAAAAAAATAAATAAATATTGCATCCTTGTTTGACAAAAAAAAAATGTCAGTGTTTTTGATTACGTTATTTACTATAATTTATTGAATAAAAAGTGTTATTTTTTGGAAAAAAAAAGTGTTATTATTATTATATTATTATTTGTTATTATTTTATAGTTATTTATTATATTATAATTTAGGATTTTGTGTTTCAAACTTTATCATACCCGGGATGTTATAAAGAAGAACGCACAGTAAAAAGAAATCATATATAAATAGTTGGTTTGGGCTGCTCATCCTTAAGAATTACTAGCAAAATAATGGTACCGCTTTCAGCACCTAAAATCCGAAATAATCATACCGCCAAGGAGGTTAAATATATTTTAAACATATATTTCAAAGACATGGTGGTAGGTTAATTGGCTCTTGTCTAAATTGACTCTTGTATGTGCACTGTGATTATGATTTAGAAACCTTAGATTGTAAGCTCCTTGAGGGCAGGGACTGATGTTAATGTGCAATATGTATATGAAGTGCTGCGTAAATTGATGTGCTATATAAGTACCTGTAACTATTTAAATAAAACATACTAATTATGTTGTCTGTAATGCATCTTTTTTCCAAACTAAACTTTTTTTTTCAACTTTTTTTCTAAAATTTTGTAAGCAAGATTTTCCATCCATTTTCCTAAATTACTTCCTTTTGAACTACAAAATAATTTTTACAAAACTTTTTTCCATATTCTTGATCATCATATTTTCTTTTATTTCCCTTTTTATGTTCTTATGAAGTGCTGTTAAGCTTACTGTTAAGAAGTATTATCAAATCCTGTTTCAGTTCTGTTTGCCAAGCTGTATTTAATTTGGTATGAATGATGGTGTAAGTCAGGCATGTCCAAAGTCCCAATTGCGGCTTTAATACGGCCCCACAGGTAATTTGGAAAATCTATTATTTATTCAGGATCTCTGGGATCTCTGGATCTTTCAACGCCTTGGGACTGCACGTATGCCATATTAGTTCTTTTACCATTAATGTTATACATCCTTTTATATATGCTACTGTTTTGAATGACTTATACTCCAAGCCTGTGAATATTGGATATGAAAGGCAGAGTGATTTACCACCTGTTTATATTTGTCATCCATGTGACGAAATTAAAAGTATGCCGTTTGCAATAAACTTTGCATAAAATAGTTAATGTGCATTTAATTTTAATGGTCCAAAGAATGTCAGGCAAAATGGTCGGCCCTCACGCATGTTCATTTAATCAAATCTGGCCCTCTTTGAAAAAAGTTTGGACACCCCTGGTGTAAGTACATAACCTTGCATTCTTAAATATTGAATTCTATTGGAAACCTAACTAAACGTGTTGTTTGTTTTTACCGGGATCAGCCTGCAAAGTTTTCAGAAGGACAACACCAGAAGACATGCTGTTGGCACATGCTTGTGTTCACACATACGTTTTTAACCGGTTGCCGACCGCCGCACGACTATATACTGCGGCGATCAGCCACGGCCAGGATACGTCACTCGCCTGTCACTGACTTGAGAGCCAATTGCGGGCGGGTGCGCGCCCGCCGAGGCGCGCGCCCGCCGAGGCGCGCGCCCGCCGCAGCTCGTTCACAGACAAGTCAGTGCGTGTGACCGGCGGACTCGATGTCCGCCGGTCACACTACGATCGCTCCGGTGAAGGGAGAAAGGCGGAGCGGCTTATGTAAACAGGCCGCCCGTCATTCTCCCTGGTGTAAAAATGAAGATCAGACGGTTCTACTATGTAGGACCGTTGATCTTTGTTTTTACACCAATAGCCATGTCCCTATACAGTTAGAATCACGCCCCTAGGACACACTTAACCCCTCCCTCTCCAATAAAGTTAACCCCTTCCCTGCCAGTGTCATTTTTGCAGTAACAGTGCATATGTATAGCACTGATTACTGCAGTAATGTCACTGGTAACCCCAAAAGTGTCAAAAATGTCAGTCCAGGGTCCGATCTGTCCGCCGCAATGTCGCAGTACCGAAAAAAAATTGCAGATCGCCGCCATTACGCGTTAAAAAAAAACACCAAAAATGACAAAAATCTTTCCCTTTGTTAGTAAACGCGATAACTTTTGCGCAAACCAATCAAAATACGCTTTTTGCGATTTTTTTACCAAACATATGTAGCATAAAACAAATTGGTGGTCTGCGTGCTGGGTGGTAGGTGAGACAAACCAGTGCACCCCCTCCAATTGCTCCCGCACTCACCAGAAATATGTACCCCTACAGGGGTAATGGGCCTTAGTGTAGTATCCTCCTATCGTCCGATTTGGATGTGTAGGGCTCTCAGGGGGGGGGGGGGAAGGTATCCTATTCCCATGGGCAGTAAAGCCTCTCCGGGTGGTGGAGCCTCTCTTCCTCAAACGGTATTGGTATGCAAAAATAAGTGCTAATATAGTGATGTACCGCTAATTAAATGCTTTATTTCCATAGATTAAAAACAGGTGCTCACATACAAATTGCGGTAAACGGGTGTCCGAAGCAGTAGGGGCCGTGAGTCCCTCATTGGCGGCTACTTCCTGGATGCTATGCGGGTCAGCGACCGGATCTGCGTTGCAGTGGGGCGGAAATGACGTGATCGCGCACGATGCGTTTCGTCAGAGCTGACGTCATCAGGTGCGTGAGTAACGTCCTTTCCGCTGTCTATTTGTGTGAAGAGGTTACTAGGCAACCGGACCGTTTAACCAATTAGAAAAAAGTAAAAAGGGAAATCATCTGTTGCTAGGCAGATTAGCCCTATGCTAAAATTGCCGAGGGTATGTTTAATGAATAATTTATATGTAACCTGGATCGGTGTATGCAAGTAATTCGTTGCATGTGAAAAAAGGACCTTAATGTCAAAATTTATGGCTAGATTTGGAAACAAAGATGTATATAGCAGCATTTTTTTGTCTGCCTTGCACCTTCCTGCCCCAACACCAACTTCCCCCCTTCCCAATACAGGCCTCTATGTTATAGACATTTTATTTCACTTTCTAGGGTCCACATACTATAGATGGGCCATATTATATATTTTTTTCATTTTTATCTTTTCTACTGATCTGATCTTGTTCTATTGGTCTTTTTTTACGGATCCTTTTTTGTTTAATTTTATATTAAGAAGAATATTTCTATCATTCCCTGCAGTATATACATTCTTTGGGAAGATAACACATTATATTATTGTTGCATATATATTTTTTTAGTTTAAATGATTTTAGGTATATAATTCCATGTCTGTATTTTGAGTATTTTAGATTCCTGCATTGTTTGGATATATGTATATAATGTATCAATATATACATATCAATGAATATACCCATGTTTGAGGCAGGTTGACAAAGTGGGACATTCGCAATTTGAGTTTGGTTACTTGACCACAGGACCATACCAAATTGATTTGATACATACATTGATACATGTAGGCTTAATTCCATTTGCTTAGACACACATTGGTGTTTGGATAAGTACATATACCTATACTAATTACATTTTAATTTATTTTTATTTTTTATTTTTTTCAAGAGATTTTTTTCTCCCATATCCAAATAAATCCCAAAATATTCTCAAAGATATTTATTAATTTAAAGTGTATCCCTCGAACACCTTTTTAAATAATTTTTAATATTTTAATATTTTATCTATTTTAAACATTGATTTTATCTGTAATTTTATTTATATTTATATTCTCAAGGTGATATATATGATCCTTTTTAATTTAATACATTATATATATTAATTGGCAGCATATAATTAGACATACATTCATTTCTCTAACATACCTTTGTAGGAGGTGCCTTCTTATTTTTTAAGCATGTGGTGTTTCCTCATAATATATTATTCCCTCTATTATTCCCTCTAATAGAGTTTTTTATAATAACCTTTACTTATATAATATTTTACTCTTTTATAATATAGTGCCCCCCACTATACATTAAATCCCGCATTAGAAGTTATACCGTACCAATTTCATCCTGTATCTCTTTGTGAATGGCACTATGTCTCGATCCAAGCATGAATCAGCTCTGAAGGATTAAAAATATAAAGTTGCAATTCCCCTTTCAGCCACAGTAAGGCCTTTTCTTACGTTTTTGTTATATTTATTTTTTCTTTTATTTTTTCTTCCGTTTTTGCTATATACATCTTTGCTTCCAAATCTAGCCATACATTTTGACATTAAGGTCCCTTTTTCACATGCAACGAATTACTTGCATACACCGATCCAGGTTACATATATATTATTCATTAAACATACCCTCTGCAATTTTAGCATAGGGCTAATCTGCCTAGCAACAGATGATTTCCCTTTTTACTTTTTTCTAATTGGTTAAACGGTCCGGTTGCCTAGTAACCTCTTCACACAAATAGACAGCGGAAAGGACGCTACTCACGCACCTGATGACGTCAGCTCTGACAAAACGCGTCGTGCGCGATCACGTCATTTCCGCCCCACTGCAACGCAGATCCGGTCGCTGACCCGCATAGCGTCCCGGAAGTAGCCGCCAATGAGGGACTCACGGCCCCTATTGCTTCGGACACCTGTTTATCACAATTTGTATGTGAGTACCTGTTTTTAATCTATGGAAATAAAGCATTTATTTAGCGGTACATCACTATAATAGCACTTATTTTTGCATACCAATACCGTTTGAGGAAGAGAGGCTCCACCACCCGGAGAGGCTTTACTGCCCATGGGAATAGGATACCTTCTCCCCCCCCCCCCCCCCCGAGAGCCCTACACATCCAAATCGGACGATAAGAGTATACTACACTAAGGCCCATTACCCCTGTAAGGGTACATATTTCTGGTGAGTGCGGGAGCAATTGGAGGGGTGCACTGGTTTGTCTCACCTACCACCCAGCACGCAGACCACCTGGAGGATCACCATTAGATTGAAATTGTTATTTTTTCACTTTTCCAGCACCTTTAAAGACAGTTTGTCACTTTTTGGTGGACTTTCACAATTCTTTGTATTTTAGCACCATATGGACTATTTATTTATTTATTGTACTGGTTCAATCGTGTGATCACTAGTATTATTTCAATCTCTTTGTATTGACACACAGTAATTTTTGTATATTGATTTATTTATTACTACACCTTTTACCATCTTTACCCATTTTTTTTTTCTATGAATATATTTCTGACTAGAACATATAAGTACTTCTAATTTTTTACTACACCCACATCACCCTCACACTGGCACATAATCTTTATTTCACTCTAATATTTACTGCATACACCACTTTTTAGCATTAATTTGGGGAGAGGACTCTTCAAATTTTGCTTTCTAAAAAAACTTTTTTGCACTTTCGTGCTTCGTATTGTGTGACTGCATGCCAGCATTCAAACTAGCACATTAGCACTTTAAACTGTGATCAGTGGACCAACTTCTTCTTTTTCACTTTTTTACTATTTTTTACTATTCTTTACTATTTATATACAATTGTGCAGCGCCATCACGCCTCACCCATCCCACATTTATTGATATAGCCTTTGGACTATATTTTGAGGTGGGCTGCAGCCCATCCCTTTGTCCATAAGCGCGGAATCCACTTCACCCTTCATTCATTTGATGTACGTCTCTTTTATCCCCCCTGTACAACAACACTGAGATTGAGGTATCAAAGGGCGACACTTGGGACCAATCAGGTGTTGTCTGTTCACATTTGCTAACAACATGCTGACTAGAGGAGAGAGCATATAGATAATCCTAATCAGTCTGCTGCTTCTCCTTCTCCATCCAATCACAGACTGAGGGCAAAGAAGTGTGTTGTTTTACTATATGTAAAGAATTACAAATCCTTTAGGAGGTTAGACAGCTCCCTCCCAAATATATATTTCACCTGTATATTTAGCTGTGAGCTTGATTGGAGTTTAGCTTCAATAATTTTACATAATTATGTTTTGTCCAGTACCAATCATTGTGGAGCTCCATCTTTGCAACTTGGCACTCTGTGAATTTAACTGGCAACTGCACAGTCATGCAATGCTGATGTCCTTCCCCCCACCCCCCACTAATAGAGCTTTCTTTTGGTGGTATTTGATCATATAAACAAAAAAATGACCGACAATTTTATAAAAATATCCAATAAACTAAAGTTTTGTCCTACATTTAGGCCAAAATGTATTTAGCTACGTGTCATTGATAAAAAAGAATCTCAATCTGCGTATATTTATTGGTTTTCACAAAAGTTATAGCGTCTACAAACTATGGTGTAAATACTGGAATTTATGCAGCTTTTACTTTCTGACTGCCTATCTCATTTCTTGAAGTGATAAAATGGCAGGGCAGTACAAACCTCCTGCCCCAAATTACCACTTTTTGGAAAGTAGCAACCCCAAGGAATTTCCTGAGAGGCATGTTGAGCCCCTTGAATATTTAATTTTTTTGTCACAGGTGTTTGAATAATGATAAAAAAAAATAAAAAATAATTTTTTTACACAAAGTTGTCATTGAAATTATAAATTGCTCATGCATGCCATGGGTATATGTGGAATTACACCCCAAAATACATTGTGCTGCTTCTACTGAGTATGGGGATACCCCATGTGTCCTGCGTACAGGACCCTGAAAATGAATCACTGCCTTCAGGCTTTCTAAAGACATAAAATGCTAATTACCATCTATCACAGTTTCGGAGGCCATGAAATGCCCAGATAGCACAAAACCCCTTCAAATTAACCCTTTTTGGAAAGTAGGCACCTAAGCTATTTTCTGAGAGGTATGTTGAGTATTTTGCAGATCTTGCTTTTTGTCACAAAGTTTTGAAAATTGAAAAAAAAAAATCCTTTTTTTTTTTTTTTTCCAAAACAAATGAGAGCTGCAAAATACACACCATGCACAAACAATACCTTGGGGTGTCTACTTTCCAAAAAGGGGTCATTTGCGGGGGGGGGGGGGGTTTGTGCTATCTTTGCATTTCATGGCCTCCAAATCTGTAATAGGTACTGAGGAGTGAAGTCAACAATGTACGCCCTTAGAAAGTCTGAAGGCGGTGATCGGTTTTCGGGATCCATTATGCGGCTAGACTGACAAAAAGTCTCACACATGTGGTATCCTCGTACAGCAGAATGTATTTTGAGGGAGAAGCAGCAGAATGTATTTTGGGGGTGTCATTTCACATATAGCCATGGTTTCTTTGAGCAATATGTCATTTAAGTGACAACTTTGTGTAAATACAAAAAAAAAAAATAGTAATTTTCCCGAACCTAGTGGCAACACATAAAATATTCCATGAACTCAGCATGCCTCTCAGCAAATAGCTTGAAGTGTTTACTTTCCAAAATGGGGTCATTTTGGAGAGGGGGGGGGGGAGGTTGTGCTATCTTGACATTTCAGGGCATCTGAAACTGTGATAGGTAGTGATGAAGTAAAATAAACAATTTACCCCCTTAGAAAAGGTGGTGATTGGTTTGCGCGGTCCTGTACTCGGCTAGTTTCTCAAAAAGTCTCACACACGTGGTATCTCTGTACTCAGGAGAAGCAGCAGAATGTATTTGGGGTGTAATCCCACATATACCCATGGCATGTTTGAGCAATATATCATCTAGTGAAAACTTTGTGTAAAAAAAAAATAATAATTAAATTTTTCCGAAACTTGTGGCAAAATATAAAATATTCCACGGACTCAACATAGAAGGATCCACGTCTTCCTGATGCTTTGTATAGCACATAAGCGTGCAGCAGAGCCAATTGGAATAAGTATACAGACACTTTCTTGCACCAGCGTCTGGCCTTACGGGCAATTAAGTACGGCGCCATCATCTGGTCGTTGAAGTCTACCCCTCCCATGTTAAGGTTGTATTCATGGACACAGAGGGGCTTCTCAACAACACCAGTCGCCGTTGTAATTTAGACTGTCGTATCTGCATGAATGGAAGACAGAACAAAAACATTGCGTGTGTCCCTCCACTTCACTGCAAGCAATTTATTATACTTCAAGCAGGCTCTCTCCCCCTGTCTAAAGTGGGGTACACACTAGTAGAAAATTTGCCGAAAATTCCCATCCGAGGTAAAATCGTACAATTTTCGGCTAGTGTGTACACAACTTTCAGCAGCAGATGCCGACATTTTCAATGAAAAAAAATGGAGGGACAAACACCAAAATTTTTATCGTCCAACCCCAGACGAGCAAATTTCGATTAATGTGTATGCAGTACGTCCGCGAAAAATCGGATACGAAAGACCACGCATGATCTGAAGTTGCTGATGACCCGGAAGCCTAGGAACAAATGTCCCAAAAAAATAAAAAATCGGACGAGAAATGTTGTGAACATTATGCACTGTCAACTAAAAATGGTTATGACCGCTGAGCATGACAGTGAAAAATCGGAGGATATTTCGTCCGATTTTCGTCAAGTGTGTACGAGCCTTAAGTCAGGAATCTACAAGCCGTTGAGGGAAGCCCTGGTGATTAGGTCGCACAATGCCACATGTGCCAATTTCAGAATAAAAAAAAAAGGTGACTAAAAAGTGGCACGCTTGTGTAATATAGTAATTGTCCATGTATCAATGGTACCCTTTACCGAATAAGAATGACACCAAGTCCCAAACAATTTCACCACTGCTTCCTGTCACAGAGCTTATACATCTTGTTTAAAAACAAGGCAGCCAGAAAGTTTAATCGGGGACTTGTTAGCGCAAACAGCTGGTTGGGGCATATACAAGGCTGCAAATGTTTGGTTGAAGTGATTTACGAGGGGCCGAATTATGGGGAGGCAGTCATATCCAGGGTCACCCCAAGGATGACAGAGTTCATTGTCATTAAAATTCATGAACCGCAAGATTTGCTCATATCTAGTCCTAGCCATGGAAACAGAGAACACAGGCATATGATGAATTGGGTCAGTGGACAAATATAACTGCAACTTACTCTTTTTAGTAATGCCCATGGGGAGTGATAGGCCCAGAAAGGTTCTAAATTCGGAAATAGTGATACGTTTAGATGCAAATTCTGTGGCAAGGGTCAAATTTGGATTTGCGGCGATAAATTGATTGGCATATAAATTGCTTTGGTCCACATTAGATTCTGTGAAAAACAGCTCATAAAAACCAAGGGGAGTAAAATCGGCTGTTTCCACCTGAATTCCTTATTGGCCAGTGAATGGGGGAAGTACAGGCGCTGCAGAAATAGTGAGCTCCCAATCTGAATTTGCAAGCGCATCAAGAAGGGCACTATGGGCTCTTGAGGCCTGTCTTCGAATTCTTGGTGGCTGCGGGACACTACTTGTGCTAGCCACCGCACCAGCTTGAACTGCACTTATGGGACTCACCACGTCGCCAAGTGTTACTGCATTGCTGGTTTGTCTACGACCATGATGTAGCAGACCGCTGGTGCTTGCCAGGTTACCAGAAGGTTGAGCGGCACTAGTACTGACACACTGCTGCGTACAAGAACCCTGCAATTGTTGTACCTCAGCAACAGAAGAATGGGGTTGGGTATGCCTGATCTTAGCAGTTATCACTACTATGTTGTCAGAGCTATCTGTCAGGGTGCCGCTGCTCTCTACAGATTCGAATACTGAGCCTGATTCTGACAGTGAGGCTTCCCCATTGCTCTCATCTGTCATGCTCAGCATCATATAGGCCTCTTCACGAGTGTTTGGAAATTTTGGCCAATAAATTTATAGGTGGCTCACAGGTAAAAAAAGCATCTGGTTGTCAAGGACTGTTTAAACCGCTGCCAAAAAATTTAACTGCTAGCACTAACAGAGATTAGGCCTGACAGTAATCTTCTGATACTGCACTTCTTGGGAGCTAGGCAGAGGGGCTAAACACCGGTGCTGGCAGGTGTCGGGTGCTGATCCTGTTAACGCTGCATTTTGGGAACACTATACTATACTTTTGGGGACACTAGTATAGTTCTGATCTGAAGATATTGGTCCATTCAGACACTATACTAGTAATGGAGGTGTTTAGTGTGTGTGTGTCACTTACAATAAAAGGGTTAAAATGTATTACTAAATATGTGGCGGACAACCTGACGCTATCCTGGATTGATGCTAACTAACGTTAACGCTAACTGTTGTCACCTGTGACACTAATACATTGATCAAAAAAAAACGATCTGGATCTGTACACTATAATAGTGACACTGTGACAGGGCAGTGAAAGGGATAACTGGGGTGATCAGGGGGTAAATCTCTATTAGGGGATATATGGTGGGTACCCTAAACCTATCTGGGACTGACGGTAACTACAACTAAATGCCACTCACACTAACTGGCGTCACCAGTGACACTAATACAGTGATCAGTAAATTATCTGTATACTGTATATAGTGACACTATGACAGGGAGTGAAAAAATTAACTGGTGGGTAATCAGGGGGTGACAAGTGTGCCTATGTGTACTGGTGTCAGTGTAGTGATTGTGTACTCTCCGTCTGATGCTTTCTCCTCTCACGCTGGAACCGAAAAGGGCTCCAGGAGAAGAGATTGCATCATGTATTGTAAACACAGGCACAGGAGGTTCTGCCATTGGCCAGAACCAATCACCAGGTCCAGGCCATAAATCATTGGCCTGGACCTGATGACTGGACTGATCAGTTCTGAACCAAATCAGTGCATCACGGGGCGGCGGGCGTGCATGCCCAATACCCCCGCGTGCAACCAACGTATAGGTGCATTAATTCACGCAGCCAAGCCATCTTGCTTCAGTAAAACTGTGGTGGGTGGCCGGCAGCTTGTTAAACATTTTTTTTTTTGCCACAGAAAATTACTATTTTTTTTTTTACACAAAGTTGTCAATTAAATTATGTATTTCTCACACATGCCATGTGGAATAAAACCCCAAAATACATTCTGCTGCTTCTTCTGAGCATGGGAATAAGGACTTGTGTGAGACTTTTTGGGAGCCTAGCCGCATATGGGTGCTGAAAACCAATGACCTCCTTCAGGATTTGAAAGGGTGTAAATTTGCTAATTTCATTTCCTCTCTACCCAGGGGTGGACTGAGAACCCTCAGGGCCCCCGGGCAAAATAAATCAAGGGCCCCCTGGCAGGCCCCACCCATCTCCCGCCTCCAGCCACACCCTTGCCCCACCTCCAGCCACACCCACGTCCCACCTTCTAGCCACACCCACATCATGCCTCCAGCCACACCCTACGCAATCACTTCTATGCTTTCATCTATGCCTGAGTGCTGTCATCATCTTGTGTTTTGGATTGCTACTTGGACTACAGATCCGACTCGCACCTGGTTTTCATCTCACTTTGAGCGGCTTTGTCTGTGTAAGGAATTTGTATACCATATAGTCAGTGATGGGGTAGTTACTCAAAAAATGTAACTAGTTACTAGTTACTTCTGTAAATTGTAATGAGATTACTTTACTAGTTACTGCATTTGAAAAGTAACTTCACTACTTATTACTTTACTTTCCTCTTTCTTAATTGACCGTGTAGAAGAAGATACATGACTCTCTTTCTGCATAGAGTTTATTGTATAAACACAGGCTTTGGGAAACATGAGAACAAAACCTGAAAAAAACAGAATAAAACATAAAGTGCAACAAAAAGTCATAAACTTCATCCTTCTCTATTCTTCGAAATAACGATTGTATCGCACAGCTTGGGTAACGCAGAAAAGCTCGTTCCTATAGCCTAGTAAAGTAGTGTAGTTACCTCCTATAGCCTAGTAAAGTAGTGTAGTTACCAATATTAGTATTGTAACTAGTTACGTTACTTCGTTTCCAAAAAAAGTAATGTAGTTACTGTAATCCGTTACTTTGTAACTAGTTACCCCCAACACTGCATATAGTCACCACGTTTGGCTGCCACATATTTGCACATGGGACTAACATTTTGGACTATTCACCGTTTATAGCTGATGAAGGTGATTTTGTTTGTATATACATTTGAATTATCCCACACAATTTTGATAAAAATATATATTATATAATATATATATAATTAATAAAAATTATATATTTTTATAAATATTGTGTGGGAAAATGCAAATGTACACATTATTCCTCAGAGGAGAGACCATTGAGTGGAGCTGGATTAGTTGCTGATGCCTTGGCCTTGCAATTTTCAAAGGCGTTCCCTCTTCCTCGGATCCCCTGTTTCTGTTTGATTGTGAGTAGTTCTTGTAACATGGCCTCTATGTGAAATCCAGCTCGGAGCTCCACTCAATGGTCTCTTCTCTGAGGAATAATGTCTACATTTGCATTACCCCGCACAATTTTAATAAAAATATATAAATCATATTTTTTCGTATATTTTTATTAAAATTGTGTGGGATAGTGCAAATGTATGTACACATCATTCCTCAGAGGAGAGACCATTGAGTGCAGCTGGATTTCACATAGAGGCCATGTTACAAGAACTACTCACATCATACAGAAACAGGGGATCTGAGCAGTGGCGGCTGGTGCTCAAAATTTTTTTTTGGGGGGGGGGGGCGCAAACAGAAAAATGTAATAGGCATTGCTTTGCGGCAAAAAACGCTTTAAAAAATTGCGTGACTTTGAGGTCACAAAAGTTTGAAAGGGGCCTTCAGTAATCAAGGTATAGTGTGCCCCTTTCAATGCAGAATGACCAGCATGCCCCCTTTCAATGCAGAATGACCAGCGTGTCCCCATTCAATGCAGAATGACCAGCGTGCCCCCTTTCAATGCAGAATGACCAGCGTGCCCCCTTTCAATGCAGAATGACCAGCGTGCCCCCTTTCAATGCAGAATGCAGAGAGATCAGTGTGCCCCCTTCAATGCAGAGAAATCAGCGTGCCCCCATTCAAGGCAGAGAGATCAGCGTGCCCCCATTCAATGCAGAGAGATCAGTGTGCCCCCTTCAATGCAGAGACCAGCATGCCCCCATTCAATGCAGAGAAACCAGTGTGCCCCCTTTCAATGCAGAGAGATCATCGTGCCCCCATTCAATGCAGAGTGACCAGCTTAGCAAGCCGTGCCCCCCCCCCCGAGACCAGTGCACTTTCCTGCAGCTTCTCCTCAGTCCCCCTGCGTCTCCTCAAGTCCACCCGTCTCCTCCTCTGCCAATGGCATGGTTTTGCCTTTCGGCCAATCAGGACCGGGTCTCGAACCCACTTCCTGATTGGCCAGGAGGAGGATCCACGTGAAATAGCAAATTTTCATTCGCTATTGTCACACAATGGGTGGGCTCGGGGCGCACTGCTCTGCGCCCCAGGTCCTGTAATGTTCCGGTACCTTTGGTACCCTAAATTACACTTTCCACAAGTGTATGCGCCCCACCATTTACTTTTGGAAAGGTGCGCATACACCTTTAAGACTGGAGCTGTCATCACCCAGCGCCGGACTAGATGGCTATTTAAAGCGCCGGTTCTCACTCACATGTGTTCGTTCAAACACCCTTACCTGGATGCTAACCTTGCTTGAAGCTTCCATGCTTGCAAGCTTACCTCGCTGACGGAACCTCGCTGCGCTGATCCCTGTATCCCGCTACTGGATCATCCGCCTCTCCTGAACCACCCTTCGGCTGTATCGCTAATAGTGCTAAGTACCCCGCAGGGGAATTCTCTATAAACTTATACTAAGCTTACACTATCTAGCTCTGCATAGTAAAGACTGTTTATCACATCTGCATAACTAGATTGCTAGCTCTTGAGACTACTGCTACTTTTCTGCACTGGGTTGATCTCTTTTGTATGTCCACCTGCTATTCTGTCATCTGTTACCATACAACATTGCTAAACCTTCCTGCATCCATCTGCTACTGTCTCACCTTCAAGTGTCTATCACCTACCACCTCCACTCAACCTATCCCTCAACCTTCATCATTGTGTTACCACATACATAAAGTCACTCTAGGAACCAGCTTGCTAATTGTGTGTATTTACTGGCTGAAATAAGACCTTCCACACATGATGAGTCATTGAGGTTGGGAATGGTATCTCAGCATATCTCTTACATGACTACTGACGTGGAACTATTTCTGCAGCTGAAAATCCACACCATATAAGAAACGCAGGAGCGTTACAGATTGAACGAACCTAAAAATGGATTCAGCAGAAATAACCACTCAGGTGACACAATTAAAACAGCAAGTATCTGCGTTAATACACGCACTTGCTGAATTAAAAGAAGACAATCAGGCTCTGTCGCAGCAGGTAATTAGACTGACACAACTTACCTCTGCTCAGTCCCCTGAACCCAAGATAAATCCCCCTTTGGTATTTACAGGCGATCGCAAAAAATTTCGCGAATTTAAAAACGCATGTGAGTTACTTTTTTTGCTAAAACCTTGTACCTACCTTACTGATCACATTAAGGTTTGTACTATTATTTCTTACCTATCAAACGATCCTCGAGCCTGGGCAGATTCTCTTTTTGAGAAAAACGACCAGCTTCTCAACTCCTATGCCTTGTTCCTGGCAGAGCTCACTAGCCTATATGATGACCCCAATAGGCAGAGTACTGCTGATCTTCAGTTAAGATCCTTGAAACAAGGAAGGAGGCCTGTAGAAGACTTTGTTGCAGAGTTCAAGAGATGGACCCTTGATTCAGAATGGAATGATGCATCTCTGAAAACCCAATTTAGGCTTGGCCTATCAGAAGCCGTTAAGGACGAGCTCGCCCGAGCGGATCTGCCAAAAACCCTGGATGCACTAATACAACTCAGTATTACCATAGATAGAAGACTACGAGAAAGAAAGGCTGAAAAGATGGGAATGCCATTATCCGTTTCCTCTCGGAGTCTGGCCGTTGACCCCGTTCCTATGGAGATAGGAACCATACGCCCACCGCTATCAACTATGGAAAAAGCCAAAAGACGAAATGAAAATCTCTGCTTGTACTGTGCATCCCCGGATCACAAGATAAACGTCTGTCCCCTAGTCAACAAAAAGAAGGGTGAGTGTTCACATGTCTCCCTAGGAGGATTGACAACTTCATTCACTAACCCCTACATTTCTGTTTTTTTGACATTACAGTGGGTCCAGAACAGGATTACTACTAAGGCCATGATTGACACAGGATCTTGTGGAAATTATATGGATATATGTTTTGCTGCTTTAAATAAAATTCCTATTATTTCTAAACTCAAACCTGTCTCAGTAAGTCTTATTACCGGTGTTCCGTTATCCTCTGGTCCGATCACCGATCAGACACAAGCACTTCTAGTCACTATTAACGAGTCTCATAGGGAGACTTCTACCTTCGATTTAATACCTTCACCCCACTTTCCCATTGTGTTGGGACTTCCCTGGTTGCACACACACCAACCAACCATAGATTGGAAGAAACGGTCCTTGACCTTCCCTTCTTGTTATTGCGAGGAAACGTGTAACCTCCCGTTTTCCGGGAAGATTCTGTCTGTGGTGACAGATGAGATTGCACCACTATGTTATCAGGATCTTTCTGAGGTTTTTCTTGAGAAAAATGCTCAAACATTACCTCCTCATCGAGACTATGATTGTAGCATTGATCTACTCCCAAATAGCAAATTGCCGTTCGGTCATGTTTATCCTCTTTCACAGGATGAACTTGCCCATCTCAAAACCTATTTGGATGAGAACTTGGAAAAAGGTTTTATTAGACCTTCCACTTCTTCCACAGCAGCAGGACTCTTTTTTGTTCGCAATAAAGATTCAAGTCTCAGACCTATCATCGACTACAGGAAATTGAATGCTATCACAATAAAAGATCGCTATCCTCTACCGCTTATCCCTGAGCTCATTGAGCAGGTGCGTGGAGCTACCTATTTTTCAAAATTAGACCTGAAAGGAGCATACAATCTCATTCGAATCCGTGATGGACACCAATGGAAGACTGCATTCAGAACTAGATACGGATTGTTCGAATATCTTGTGATGCCATTCGGCCTATGCAATGCCCCTGCAGTTTTCCAACGATTTATAAACGATATTTTTAAAGACTTACTAGATGTCTGTGTTGTGGTATATCTGGACGATATACTTATATATTCACAGACCCTGTCTGAACACATAAGACATGTAAGACTTGTATTATCGAGATTGCTTGCACATAATCTTTATGTGAAGCTGAAGAAATGCTTGTTCCATAAAGATGAGGTACTCTTTCTAGGCTACATCATATCCAAAACAGGAATCGAGATGGACATGAGTAAAATATCCTGCATTCAGGATTGGCCTACACCAACTACACGCAAGGCGCTACAGCGATTCCTGGGATTTTCAAATTTCTACAGGAAGTTCATAAAAAACTTTTCTGCTATTGTGAGACCCCTCACACAGCTCACTAGCATAAAAATACCATTTAAATGGTCAGAAGAAGCAAATAAGGCTTTCCACTTGTTAAAGACAAGGTTTACTTCCGCTCCCATATTACGCCATCCAGACCCATCCCTCCAATACATTCTGGAGGTAGATGCGTCAAACCTGGCAGTAGGAGCAATACTCTCCCTACGACCTACCCCCACTTCACCACTTCATCCAGTCGCCTTTTTTTCTAAATCCCTGAGCAGTCCCGAGATAAATTACCCCGTGGGTGAAAAGGAACTGCTTGCTATAAAATTGGCTCTGGAGAATTGGCGACATTTACTCGAAGGCACCCAATTACCAATAATTATATACACGGACCATAAAAACCTCCAATATCTTCAGACTAGCAAAACTCTCTCGCATCGACAGGTACGATGGTCACTATTCTTTCTAAGGTTTAACTTCCTAGTGACCTACACACCTGCAGATAAGAACAAAAAGGCGGATGCACTATCACGACTAACTGAAGAAAACTACTTTGAAATTCCTTCCGTTCCTATAATACCTCACAAACGCATTATTGGAGTTGTCCGTTCCTTGAAGGAAGAGGTTCTGCATGGTATAAGGTTGGATTCACCCCCACCACAACTAAATACCGATGCAGAAGGCTTCCTCTACTACAACGACAAACTTTACATACCACCTACCCTACGCACCAAGATCTTGGAATTATCGCATGATGTGCCTATGGCAGGACATATGGGTATGACAAAGACTTTCAATTTGATTTCTCGGCAATTCTGGTGGCCTGACATGAAAACATCTATACAAAAATTTGTCTCTTCATGCAATGTCTGTGCCAGGTCCAAAATTGACACTACGAGACCATCCGGTCTACTATGCAGTCTACCAATACCCCAAACTCCATGGGAGGTTTTGTCATTGGACTTCATCGTAGAATTGCCTCCTTCCAAAGGATTTAATACCATCTTGGTGTCAGTGGACCATCTGACAAAGATGGCACATTTCATTGCTATTCGCAGACTACCTTCGTCCAAACAAACGGCAGAACTCCTGATGAAACATGTCTTCAGATTACATGGTATCCCAAAAACTCTTTTGTCTGACCGTGGATCCCAATTTATTTCTAAATTCTGGCAAGAACTATGTCACATACTACGGATTGAGCGGAAGCTCACTTCTCCTTACCATCCGCAGACCAACGGACAGACTGAAAGAGTCAACCAATGCATCGAGCAGTATTTACGTTGTTACACTTCTTACCAACAGGATGATTGGTTGGATCTTCTCCCCGTGGCAGAATTTGCCTACAACAACGCAACTCACAGTACAACCAAGCAGAGTCCGTTCTACTTGAACTATGGCTTCCATCCCTCTATTCTCCCTCCACGCATCCTTCCTTCAAATAACCCAGTAGCCTCAGACTATCTTACCCAAATAAAGGATTCTCTGGGTTTACTAAATACTACCATTGCACACGCTCACAGTCAACAAAAGAAGTACTATGATCTTAGTAGAAGACCTTCTCCACAGTATACTATCGGGGACCTCGTTTGGCTCTCAACAAAAAACTTGAGACTGAAGATCCCTAGCAAAAAACTTGGACCTCTGTTCTTGGGACCTTTCCCAATCAAGAAACTTATTGGAAAAGCTGCAGTGCAGCTTACATTGCCAATGGACCTAAAAATCCATCCCATTTTCCATGTGTCGCTACTAAAACCCCATGTTCCGGACCAAGGAATAAGGCCTAATATTCCACCTCCCCCTCCTGTACAAGTTGAAGGTGGAGAAGAATACGAGATAAAAGAGATTCTGGATTCTCGTATCTACAGAAGAAGACTTCAGTACTTAGTTCGATGGAAGAACTATGGGCCCCAAGACGACACCTGGCTAAACACCTCTGACATACATGCCCCTAGATTAATCCGCAATTTTCATGTGAGATACCCAGACAAACCAGCTCCAGAAGCCTTCAGGAGCAGGCCTTAAGGGGGGGGTATTGTAATGTTCCGGTACCTTTGGTACCCTAAATTACACTTTCCACAAGTGTATGCGCCCCACCATTTACTTTTGGAAAGGTGCGCATACACCTTTAAGACTGGAGCTGTCATCACCCAGCGCCGGACTAGATGGCTATTTAAAGCGCCGGTTCTCACTCACATGTGTTCGTTCAAACACCCTTACCTGGATGCTAACCTTGCTTGAAGCTTCCATGCTTGCAAGCTTACCTCGCTGACGGAACCTCGCTGCGCTGATCCCTGTATCCCGCTACTGGATCATCCGCCTCTCCTGAACCACCCTTCAGCTGTATCGCTAATAGTGCTAAGTACCCCGCAGGGGAATTCTCTATAAACTTATACTAAGCTTACACTATCTAGCTCTGCATAGTAAAGACTGTTTATCACATCTGCATAACTAGATTGCTAGCTCTTGAGACTACTGCTACTTTTCTGCACTGGGTTGATCTCTTTTGTATGTCCACCTGCTATTCTGTCATCTGCTACCATACAACATTGCTAAACCTTCCTGCATCCATCTGCTACTGTCTCACCTTCAAGTGTCTATCACCTACCACCTCCACTCAACCTATCCCTCAACCTTCATCATTGTGTTACCACATACATAAAGTCACTCTAGGAACCAGCTTGCTAATTGTGTGTATTTACTGGCTGAAATAAGACCTTCCACACATGATGAGTCATTGAGGTTGGGAATGGTATCTCAGCATATCTCTTACATGACTACTGACGTGGAACTATTTCTGCAGCTGAAAATCCACACCATATAAGAAGCAGGAGCGTTACAGGTCCACCCTTTTCTGAAGCCTATTAGAGCCTCTGGCTCTTATTAGGTGACTCAGAAAACAAAAAAAAAAACATTGAGCTCCATGAGGATGAATTAGAGCGCAGACTGCGAGCCAGGCCTTCTCTCCAATCAGTTCCTGACCTCACAAATGTGCTTTTGGAAGAATGGACAAACATTCCCATAGACATACTCTTAAACCTTATGGACAGCCTTTCCAGAAGAGTTGAAGCTGTTATAGCTGCAAAGGGTGGGCCAACTCAATATTGAACCCTACAGATTAAGAGTGGGACGCCCTTAAAGTTAATTTGCATGTAAAGACAGGCATCCCAATACTTTTGGTAACATAGTGTATCGGCCTTTTAAGCTCTGCTCAAGTAAATTTCTCATACACAGTTTAAAAAAAGAACGTATATGCTCAAGCATGGGAACCTGGCATTAAAATGTTTAATTTTTTTTTTTTTTTTTGGCAGAGATTTTAGTAAAAAAAAAGTTGTTGTTTTATTGAATAATGTTCGGTTGTTACTGTGTTTTCTTGTTAACCGCTGTTTGCTTGGCAGGAACACCATTCAGCTGCAGCTGATCTGTCCATTCTGACAGCAGCAGGGTGTGTTTCAGAACACATATATACGTCAGTAATTGCAGCACTGTAGGAAGAGATTCTCATCCGCAATTAAAAAAAAGAATGTATATGTCCAAGCATGGGGGCCTGGGGTGGTCAGTGGGTGGATCGCCCTTATACTTTGGCATATATTTTTTTTCCTTTTTTTGACAGAGATTTCTTCATCCACATTGATCGATGTGAATGGAGGAATCTGTTAGGTTCTCTTTCTTCATTCAGCCCACAGGCTGCATGAAAAACAAGAACATTACATATATGCCCAGCAAAGACCAGCACGGTACTGAGTGGTAATACCGGGATGATGCCTGCAGGTGTAGGCATCATCTTGGTATTGTTTTTTTTAGTCGACAGTCGGCTTTAATGTAAAAGCAATTCTAGTGGCAAGTGGTTTTAGATGCAATGAAAGAGGACGACCCCCCTCTCGCCAATTTCCATGTTTTTCTCTGGGTTTCCCGTCCCACTGGGGAAAGATTTGTCATTTTAAGATTTTTTTTTTTTTACAAGTAATGGCAGTGATCTGCGATTTGTAGCTGGACTGTGACATTGCGACGGACAGATCGGACCCCTTACTGACATTTTTGACACTTTTGTGGGGACCAGTGACATTACTACAGTAATCAGTGCTAAACATATGCACTGTTACTGTAATAATGACATTGGCAGGGAAGGGGTTAACACAGCCTGGGGAGTGTTTTCTAACTGTATGAGGGATGGGCTTGTGAAATTACCACAGAGACTTGTGCTCCTATATAGAAGGATCACAGGTGCTCTGCGATCATTTCAGAGAGAAGAACGGTCAGCTGTGTTTACAACAGCTGACCGTCCTTCTCTTTTAGCGGGGAATGATCACAGGTGCCCGGCGGCAATCGTGGATCAGCATCCCCGCTGCCTAGTAGCCCCTCAGCATCACGCGCGACCGACATAGGGCTACGTCGTTTCGCGCAGGCGAGCCTGCCTGCCGCAGTGAAACTGCGGAGGGTGGTCAGCAAGTGGTTAAAGTGGATAGTAGTAACATTTCCTTTTGTGTATATTTCTGCATAAATGTGCACATTTGCATTAACCAAGATAAGCATCAATGTAAAACTTAAAAGTGTTTTTGCATTTTGGGGGTTGATTTACTAAAGGTAAATAGGCTGTTAACTTTGCAGAAGAATTTTTACTTTGCAAGGGAATTTTCTCTTAGCTTGGTTAATGTGGTGAAAATTTACTTTGCAAATATACCCAATTATGGGCAAACAAAATAAATAGCAAAAGTATCGTTTTCTTTTTTCTAAATTTGCATTCCTAATTTTCTATATTCATATTCATATATGTACAATATGTATTGGTCTATGCTGATTATATGTGATGTATCTCAAATGTCACATTTCGAAAGCATTTTAAAACAAAACACTTCCTTGTATTATTTTTAGATGTAGGCAGCAGCATATCTTTGCAGTTTTCTTACACAGATGGTGGTGTATTTTTATAGAGATCATGATGCAACTGATGCCTGAAGGAAAAAAAAGGCACATCTGCCCTCAGACTGCCAACACTCCAGGCACTCCTTTTTTTAGCTCTAACAACCAGAAACACATTTAAAAGGTGTAAAGAAATATACATTAAACCAATTTTCAAAAACACAATATTTTATTTGCAACTTCTGGGTCATAGCAAATTAGTTGAATACACCTAAACTGTAATGAGTCTAGTGAGTCAAACTTAAACTACGATATAAGTCATCGATCTTTCTTGAGAGAAAATCCATTTGCCATGTGAAAATTCTTTTTTGATGCAAATAGCCTTGTTGCCTTTTGTAAATCAAATCCAAAGCTATCAAAATGTATTAAGACAAATACAAATGCTACAAATCCAAATTGTATGTGCCTTGGTGTTGCTCATTTTTAAAAGGGTCAGCTCTTATTCTGATAACAGTATTTTTTTAATATTTAATTTATGCTGCATAGCTAAACCCCATTATTTCTTACAGTTTATCCTTCATGGATTTAAAGTGTAACCAAACCTAAAATCAATGTTTCAGTATGTCTGACTTTATGCCTCACTGCATACAGTTTTCCTAAGCAAATAATTTTTTGTGAATATATTGCAGTTTCTTGCCAGAAGATCCTACCTGTAATGGCACTTTCTGTTGCAAGCTGATGGAGCTAAGTTGCTGCCTTGCAATTAGCAGCGGTGTTCTCAAAAACCTGCTGGGCAAGCTTTCTATGTTGGCTGTTGAGCTGCCTAACTGACAAACCTGATAGGCAGTCCAAATGCTAGTGGAAGAGGCACACATGGCAGGCTGACAATACTACTGGTAATTGTGAAGCAGCAACTTAGTGTTGCAAAGTGTTGGTTGCTTATTTCTGCAGTTCTGTAGAAGCACAGAGAATGATGTAAGAGTAGAGTTAAGTTAAAAAAAAAGGAAGGCGGCACAGGCTGCCACTTTGGGCTCAGTGTTACTTACCTTCACCCCATTAGCATCAGGATTTTTCCAAATTGTTTTAAGTAAAGGTTCAAGAGTTGAAGTGAAAAAAGAGTGTGGAGAGGGGGCAGCATAGGAGTGTATTATTAACTATGAAAGGAGGAACAGTTGAATGGCCCGAGAGTAAATGATCAGGTCTGGGGTTGTGATCCACGTTGTCCCTAAAGTCTCTTATGGGCATGATAGAAATGACAAAAAAGAAAAAAGAGGGGCACACCGACCTAGTGCATTACCATAAAACCATTTATTTAAAATATTAAAAGATGTACAAAGTACTCACAAGACTGGTGTGATACAACACACATCAACATAGCATATGCAATCTCCAAGGTAGCCAAGGTCCCAAATGTAGCAAATGGACATGCAGATGGTTGCATGGGGCTGCTGTGGCTAGGCTGATGCGTTTCAGGGGCGAACCCCCTTCCTCAGAGCCAGAAAGAATGCGACCATCTGCATGTCCATTCGCTACATTTGGGACCTTGGCTACCTTGGAGATTGCATATGCTATGTTGATGTGTGTTGTATCACACCAGTCTTGTGAGTACTTTGTACATCTTTTAAAATTTTAAATAAATGGTTTTATGGTAGTGCACTAGGTCGGTGCGCCCCTCTTTTTTGTCATTTCTATCAGTTGGTTCTGGATACCCTTGATCCTGAAGGGGGCAGCAAGACCGATAGCTCTTTCAACATCTGAGTTTGTAGTGCACCTCTTTTTACTCCATCAGACATCACTCGAGCGCAGGAGATTTGGTCTTACTACTTGATCTAATGGGCATGAACCTGGTTTGCGCTAATACAAGGAGTTTTAGGCGATTTACAAGACATTTATCAAATATTTTAATGTTGAGGAGGTGTTTGGGCAATAAACAGCTCAGTTTTTGGGTCTTTCCCTTTTCTTACAGTGTGTAATCAAGAAAGCAAGGAAACATCTAGGCTAAAGGATTTTCTAATGTTAAAAAAAAAATTAAAAATAATATTTAGCAACTAAAAATCCTGTAGCTGCTGACTTTTAATAAATGGACCTTTACTTCTCCAGGAATACAGCACTGTCCTCACCAGGGTTAGTTCTTCACTAGCCAGTAGGTTCCCGGCGCCAACATCCTAACTGCGGGCCACCGGATGTGTGACTTTTGGCTTCACAGCCAGCTGTTCACTGCTCATGTGCAAGTTGTGCTGCACTTTGTAAATGGTCTCATAGACTTCTGGGATCAGTGATGTGTCCCAGAAGACTGCAGGGAGAAAGGAGGGGAGGAGAACTTCTGCTTGGATTGCCTAGGTGGCCTGAGCGAAAGTAGAAGCAGTTACTTGTCAAAACTAGGTACCCACTCCCCCCCTCCAAAATGACATGCAAAGTCATAGGCAGAGGAGGGGACGATGTCTTAAAGTAGAACGTCTCCTTTTGGGTGGAGCTCCGCTTTAAGTTTTTTTTAAGAGAACACAATAGATACAATGTAATGTGAAACAATATATTGCAGTGAAACATCACCTGATATAAATGAATGTAGTATTGATTTGGTGGCAGCCAGCCAAGATTGACAAGAAAACTGTTAACTAGAACACAAGCTCTCTGAATGTAAAATGTACTGCGGGCCATCATTTGTATGTATTTCCCTTTTATTTTATGTTAGGTGCATTATAGGATCATTAGATATCATTCTGGTATTATAATGTACATGGGGTTTCTTACATACAATAGTTACATAGTTAATCTGGTTGGAAAAAGACATAAGTCCATCCACTTCAGCCAACATAGAAAGACACACACACACACACACACACAAACCGAAAAATTCCATATATACAATCCTATACCCACAGTTGATCATGAGGAAGGAAAAAAAATCCAATAAAGCATGCTTCAGTTGGTTCCAGCGGGGGAAACAATTCCTTCCTGATCACCCAACAGGCACTGGATATTCCCTGGATCAACTTTAATTATAAATATTAGTGTCCAGTTATATTATGAGCATTTAAGAAAAAAGCCAGGCTTTTTTAAAAAACAATCTACAGAGCTGGCCAGAAACCGCTCTTGAGGGAGTCTATTCCACATTTTCACAGCTCTTACTGTAAAGAAGCCTATCCATATTTAGAGATTAAATCTGTTTTCCTCCAGACTTAAAGAGTGCCCTCTTGTCCTGTGTAATGACCCTAAGGCCAATAACTCTACACCGAGTTCACTATTTGGACCACATATGTATTTATACATGTTGATCATATCCCCTCTTCTTAAGAGATAATACATTCAGTTCAGCTAATCTATCCCCATAGCTGAGCTCCTCCATGCCTCTTTTCAGTTTGGTTGCTCTTCTCTGTACTTTCTCCAGTTCCCTAACATTCTTTTTTTGAACTGGTGCCCAAAGCCGAACTGTGTACTCCAGGTGAGGGCTTGCTAATGATTTGTACAGTGGTAAAATTATATCTCTCAATCTTAAATATAGGCACCACACTAGCCTTACACTAATCCGTCAATCAGTCATTGAAAAGTCCCTAAAAAAATACAAACGGCTTTGAAGGATCTTTTAGGATTTGTAGGTAGGTACAGTGCCTTGAAAAAGTATTCACACCCCTTGAAATTTTCCACATTTTGTCATCTTTCACTTAAAAACGTAAATGTATTTTATTGGGATTATATGTTATAGACCAACAAAAAGTGGCACATCATTGTAAAATGGAAGGAAAATTCAACATTTGTTTTACAAATAAATATGTGAAAAGTGTGGGGGCATTTGTATTCACCCCCCTGAGTCAATACTTTGTAGAACCACCTTTCTCTGCAATTACAGCTGCAAGTCTTTTTGGGGATGTCTCTACCAGCTTTGCACATCTAGAGAGGAATGTTTTTTCCCCATTCTTCTTTGATAAATAGCTCAAGCTCTGTCAGATTGGATGGAGAGCATATGTGAACAGCAATTTTCAAGTCTTGTCACAGATTCTCAATTAGATTTAGGTCTGGACTTTGACTGGGCCATTCTAACACATGAATATACTTTGATGTAAACCATTCCATTGTAGCTCTGGCTGTATGTTTAGGGTCGTTGTCCTGCTAAAAGGTGAACCTCCGCCCCAGTATCAAGTCTTTTGCAGACTCTAATAGGTTTTCTTCTAAGATTGTCCTGTGGCTCCATCCATCTTTGCATCAACTCTGACCAGCTTCCCCGTCCCTGCTGAAGAAAAGCATCCCTACAACGTGATGCTGCCACCACCATGTTTGTGTTCAGAGTGATGTGCAGTGTTAGTTTTCCGCCACACATAGCATTTTGCTTTAAGGCCAAAAAGGTGAATTTTGGTCTCATCTTACCAGAGCACCTTCTTCCACATGTTTGCTGTGTCCCCCACCAGGTTTCTCGCAAAATGCAAATGGGACTTCTTATGGCTTTCTTTCAACAATGACTTTCTTCTTGCCACTCTTCCACAAAGGACAGATTTGTGGAGTGCACGGCTAATAGTTGTCCTGTGGACAGATTCTACCACCTGAGCTGTGGATCTCTGCAGCTCCTCCAGAGTTACCATGGGCCTCTTCACTGCTTCTCTGATGAATACTCTCCTTGCCCGGCCTGTCAGTTTAGGTGGACGGCCATGTCTTGGTAGGTCTGCAGTTGTGCCATACTCTTTCCATTTTCAGATGATGGATTGAACAGTACTCCGTGAGATGTTCAAAGCTTGGGATATTTTTTTATAACCTAAGCCTGCTTTAAAGTTCTCCACAACTTTATCCCTGACCTGTCTGGTGTGTTCCTTGGCCTTCTCTAACAAACCACTGAGGGCTTCACAGAACGTCTGAGATTAAATTAAACACAGGTGGACTCTATTTACTTATTAGGTGACTTCTAAAGGCAATTGGTTCCACTAGATTTTAGTTAGGGGTATCAGAGTAAAGGGGGGGTGAATACAAATGCACACCACACGTTTCACAGATTTATTTGTAAAAAATGTTGAAAAACATTTATCATTTTCCTTCCACTTCACAATTATGTGCCACTTTGTGTCGTTCTATCACATAAAATCCCAAAAAAATAAATTTAAGTTTTTGGTTGTAACATGACAAAATGTGGAAAAATTCAAGGGGTGTGAATACTTTTTCAAGCCACTGTATATGCCATCTGGTCCAGGTGCTTTATTCACCTTTATTCTCTCTAAATATTTCTGGACCATATCAATTTTAAACCATAGTGGGTCATTTGGGGCTGTGTCAATAGCATACCCATTATGTACGTGAGCTCCCCCATGCTTCTTTGTATACACAGAGCTGAAGAAGGTATTTCATAAATTTGCCTTATCTTTGTCTCCAGTCACCCACTCTAGATTATTTTGTAAAACGCCTACATGCTGAGACCTCACCTTTTTAATATTAACATATTTGAAGAATTCAGCAACATCCACACATGTAGGACAACCAACATTGTAGGTGATTAATTCTCCCAAAGCAAATACACCTTATTATTTCAGTGTAACCCTGACAGAGGGCTGACAGAGAGTGTCAGGAAAGGGGCAAAGAAAAATTATTTGCAGGGGCCTGCATCCTCATTATTTATTGATGTCATCAGTTGTTAGGATTCCAGCGGCTAGAAGGTTGTGTTGGTGCACAATGAAAGCCTGTTGCTTTGTGTAGCTAAGAGGCAGGTTTGATCCACCCATTGAATTCTGTACAACTTTTGAGCAATTTAAAGGCATTTTGCCAAGGCACCCGGCACCCCTGAACAAAACCTGAAGGCATCCCAGGGTGCCTGGACACCCTGGTTGAAAAAGGCTGATCTAGGGAATAAAAACAAAAAATTGTCTATCAAATACTTACCATAATTTTCCTTTCCTGATGGACTCCATGGCAGCGTATATTTGGGTATGCTCCACCTCCACTCCTAACCCATAGGACCCCACTCCTATAAATCTTTGGTCCTTTTCAGCATCTGTAACTAGCCTACTAGCCTACTCAGGAACTGGGAGGGGACTCCTGCTGCCATGGAGTCAATCAGAAAAGGAAAATTACGATAAGTATTTAATAGACAATTTTCTGTTTTCCTGACAGACTCCATGACAGCATACGTTTGGGAAATAGCTCGCTGAACACACCCGGAAAAACTTTAATTGGTACTGTCCACCGACAGCACTTGAACACCAAAGTTAACAGAAGATAAGGCAGCTGGTTCAACACAATAATGGGTCCAGAAGGTGTTGATAGAAGACCAGGAGGCTGCCCTGCAGATCACTTCAGGAGCGACATGTCTTGAGACTGCTCAAGAAGTAGAAATGCTTCTGGTCGAATGCTGTCACCGCTTCCGAATTCATTCATTTGATCTGAAGGTGGGGAGAACAATCTCCTGGTTCTCATGAAAAACTGAGGTAACCTTAGGATTTGCGCCCAGCATAGAAATTAGAACCACCCTGTCAAGGAAGAATGTTAAAAAGGGGTCCTTCAAGCCCAGAGCTTGAATCTCGGAGACTTTCCCCTTCCTGCCACCAGTACCAGGGGCAAATCCCACTTAGGGAATCTCAATTTTCTTTGGGGCCTAAGTCTTACTGCCTCTCTGAAGAACTGTCGGACCAGGGAATGTCTGGCCCACGACACTCCTGTGAAGGCTGAGATAGTTCACTCCGGGTACAGGTTTTGGCTAACTGACAAGGACAGGTCCAGACCCGATTACAGAAAGGCAAGGACGTCCCGGACTGTAGTAGCCGCCCACAGGCCGACTCTGGAGGACAAATGGTTTGAGAACTTGGACCATATCCTCTCATAGCCCTTATTAGTGCTTCGCTTCCTGGTGCTCAAGAGTGTAGGGACTTCCTCTGGGCAACCTAAAGCCTCCAGCCTCCAGCCTCCCCCTCTCAAGAACCAGACACTGAGGGGCAAACGAGCCTGACACGGGTGAAGGGTCGAGCCCTGGAATAGCAGGTCCAGTCTGGGAGGGAGAGGAATCGGATCCCGGTAACTGAGAAGTGACAGCAGCCAAAATCAGGGCCTGTTGAGCCAGTATGGAATTACTACTGCTACCTCTACTGCTTCCATCCTGAGTCTCCACAAAAACTGAAGAATGACTGGTACTGCAGAGAAGGCATAAGCTCTGTGAAACCTCCATTGGTCCATGAAGGCGTCCATCTCCAAGGCCTGGGGATCTCTGAACCTCAAATAATACTTTGTAAGCTTCTTGTTGCAAAGAGACGCAAAGAGGTCGACTTCCGGAGAAAACACCAGGGACTGGATCCACTCGAAGACCTCCCTGTGGAGAGCCTACTTGTTGTGGTTGAGCTGGACTCAAGAAAGAAAGTCTGCTTGAACGTTCTGGACTCTCACTGCTGACAGGTTGGCCAGGTTCCTCTGTGCTGAGGACCAGATTGGCTTCTTTCACTTTGTGAAGCAATGACAGACTGCAAGTGCCCCCCTGTCTTCTCATGTAGGCCACCACCGTTGTGACGGAAGGTGGTAATGCTTGGATTGCAGCCCGAAGTTCTAGGATATTGGAGACTATCCCACAGGAGGCATCTGCCCTGTGCCATCTTTGCAGAACAGTGAGTGCCCCAGCCTAAACTGCTGGCATCGGAGGTTATCGTGACCCACAAAATGGGGGCTAAAGAATGGCAATTGCGAAGATTCTCCCGCAGAAGTCACCAGGGAAGGCACACCTTCATGGCCGTCAGGAAAATACGCTAAAACTTGTCGCTTGAGTTCCAGTGCTGCAGGAAGCCCCTCTGGAAGGGCGGCATCCTCCACAATGCCCACTTGACTATGGGGGCTGTAGCTACCATTGTCCCAATGATTCTCAGACACTGCCGGGCACTGAGGTGAGAGGAAGAGAGAGCAAGAGAGATCCTGTCCCAGATAACCAGGATCTTGTCTTCGGGCACCGGGATAGTCCCACTCCTGGTGTCGAACAGAGCCCCGAGAAATACTAGGGACTGCGTGGGTTCTAGATTACTTTTTTCCACGTTCAGAATCAATCCGAACTCCTGGAGGGTGGCGATGACTTGACCCATATGAACCCAAAGTTGAGACTTGTCCTGAGACAGAAGAAGCAGATTGTCCAGATAATGATAACGAAGTTGAGACTTTTCCTGTGACAGAAGAAGCAGATCGTCCAGATAATGATGCAGCCGGATCCCTTTGACTCTTAACAGGGCTACCACCACCAACAAGACCTTTGAAAACATGTGAGGTGATGTTAAAAGCCTGGAGGGGAGACAGGTGAACTGCAGGTGTGTTAGAAACCGCTAATTGGCTAATGCACATGCGCGAATCAGCTCCTGGCTAATACGCATTAGCTAATGCGCATGCGCGTTCACTATTATGCATTCTCGCGTTTGCACGCATTGACCCGGACGTTTTGGCGCCAAGGCCTAGTTAAATGCAGCTGGTGCATTTGCACTTTGCTGTTTTGTCTTCAGCTCTTCTGTGTTCCTGAACCTGCTTCCTGTTGATTCCTGTCTAATTCCTGTTGACCTTTGGCTCGTCCCTGACCTCGCTTGTTTGCTTCCCGTCCTGACCCCGGCTGGTTTTGAATACTCTTCTGGATCCTCCTTGTCTGCTCATCCATCTTCGGACCTTGACCGGTTACCCTCTGGGGAGGCGACCCTGGGGATCGCAAAATGGTATCTACCTGCAACCAAATCCATCCTCACCATCAGAGGCTCTGGTGAAGACCGGTGGATGCTTAGACTCTGCACCTCAGGCTAACCTGTGCTACTCACCTCAGATGTTTCCATCCTGGCTCCGCCCACCGGCAATGGTAAACCTTCTCTCCTGACCCCGGCTGGTTTTGAATACTCTTCTGGATCCTCCTTGTCTGCTCATCCATCTTCGGACCTTGACCGGTTACCCTCTGGGGAGGCGACCCTGGGGATCGCAAAATGGTATCTACCTGCAACCAAATCCATCCTCACCATCAGAGGCTCTGGTGAAGACCGGTGGATGCTTAGACTCTGCACCTCAGGCTAACCTGTGCTACTCACCTCAGATGTTTCCATCCTGGCTCCGCCCACCGGCAATGGTAAACCTTCTCTGCACAACAGGCTTCCCCCCGCCTTATAACAAGGTGGGACCGACCGATGGCAAAGCGGAGGAACCGCTGGAAGTCTTCTGCTACAGGGACATGATAGTAGACGTCTTTCAGTTTTATAGAAACTAGCCAATCTCCTGGCTGAACCGACTGTTAGATAGTCAACCGTGTCTCCATCTTGAATCTCTCCTTCTTGATAAATTGATTCAGATGCGTAAGGTCTATGACGGGCCTACAGGCACCGTTCTTCTTGACCATGAAGAGAAGAGAGTAGATCCCTTGCCCCCCTCTCGACCTCTGGGATGGGGACAGCAGCGCCCTGAGCCACCAGAGTTTCCATGTAAGACAGAAGTGTCTGCCTTTTTTCCACTGACAGTGGAAGGGAAGTGGGGACAAACCTGAGCCTGGGAGCGCTGCTGAAGGCCAGGAATGTCCCAGGGAGACCGTATTGATGGTCCAGGATTGAGGCCATCCAGACATGTCAAAAGTGGGGAAGGCGAGCCACCACCTGACATGCTTGAGTGGGCCCAATCGCAAAATAATTTAGTGGCTTCCCGGTCACCAGAAGAGTTCCTCTTAGGAGCTTTCCTGAAGGATTGCTTAAGCTTCCAGCTTCTTCCAAATTCCCTGCCAGGCTTATAGCTGCGTGCCCCTCTTGCCCAGTCCACATTCTGCTTACTGTGAAAGGGCCGCTTCTGATTGGCCCGGGTTATGGCATTATCCAGCTTATTTCCAAAGAGGGAAGAACCCACAAATGGAATACGACACCACACCTGCTTAGAAGCAGGATCTGCTAACCAAGGCTGAAGCCAGAGAGAATGTTTAGCAGTGACAGAGGACAGCATGACCCGAGCCACAAGGCGAATAATGTCAATGGACGCCTCCCGCAGAAAAGCCAATGTCATCTTCAGCTCCTGAATGGGGGAGCCTCTAGCCACCTCTTCCGAGACACTTGAGAGGGTCTCATACACGCTGTCCGCCCATATCTCCATCGCTTTGGACATTGCTGCGAGACCTAAGCCTGGCTTACAGGCCATGCCCGTAAGCCAGTAAGGTGTGAGATTAGTATCAATTCTTCTATCCAGAGGATCTTTAAAGGACACCGTGTCCTCCAGGGGAAGAGTCATATGTTTGACGAGCCTCATTACGGCCGCATCCACTAGAGGGGGAGACTCTGGATGTTTCACTTCGTCTTCCTTGAAGGGGTACAGCTTTGACATTTTTGAAAGCATGGAGCTCTTCCTCTCCACCTTGCTCCATTCCTCCGTGATAACTTCCCCCAACTCATCTAGAAAAGGGAAATCCACCCGATCCTTATTAAGCTCTTTAAAACATTTTCTCTGTTTGGGTGGGGAGACCACTGGATCTTCCCAGTTTAGAGCTTCCCTTACAGCTCTTACCAGAGGAGGGACAAGGCCAAAGGCAAAACCTGGACAAGAATCTTATTTCTCCGAATCACTATCTGAAAGGAGGATTGAGAGACGGCTCGACTGCGAGGATTCTAGGCCTTGAGCATCCCTTCTTGGGGAGATCGGGGGATCCGAGGTGGGCCCCTGGCAGCTAGGACTCCAACTGCCGGTACGAACTTCACCTTTCCCACGACGCCTGAGCATAACAAGGGTAGCAGAGAGACCTTCCACCTGGGGCCCGAGACCCGCAACCCCAGCACTTCTTCTCACAACTGTGGCTGGAATGACGGGAGGATCTGGGCGGTAGAGCTGGATCCTTGCCATGGCGCTCAGACCTAGAAGGGGACCTGCGCCTAGAAGAGGAATGCAGATGCTGAGAACTTGGCTGTCTTCTTTGCGTGCTATGCGCTGCAGATCGGACCTAGAGGAGCTGAAAAGAAGAAAAGGAAGGGAAGAAAAAGAAAATGAACCCACTTCTCCCCGCCACCCTCCCCATAGTCCACCCCCCTGACAAGAACCTGCGAGAGGGCTGGCCACAGGGAGGCGGTGACGTTTCCACCTGGAGACCGATTAACAGACTGCACTGAGAAAGAGAAAGTTTAGGTAAGTAGGGGGGAAGCGAGTCAACTAAAGAGGCACACAGGCAACAGCCCTCACCTTAGTGCACTGCCCCTGGAGCTTTGGGAAACCACCGTATACCTTATGATTGTTCCCGCAAGCTCCACAGGGCTATCATCATTTAAAATCGGCGCCCTCCCTGACATCATCGGTGACGCCGCACCGCAGTGCACTGGGCATGCGTGAGAAGCGAGACCACGTCTTGATCTCAGAGCAGACACACATGCACAGACTACCTGAGATGGAAGGGAGGCCAGAAACCACTGCCACCAGGGAGAATTAAACAACAAGGGGCTGAAAGGAAAGATAAGACTAGTGGTACTACTCACTTCTCTTTCCTCATGAACTATACATCCTTGCAGGGTCAAGCAATACAGCGCACGCAGAGCTTCAGGCAACACTAGGCTACCCGCAGCAGCTGGGCCATCTGGCCAACACCATTCGCCTGCCAACAATCAGGCACAGGCTCCTCTTCATTTGCCCTCTCCATACCCTGCTAAAAACCAGGGGTTAGCAGAGTAAGCGACTCACCATCTTCGGTCGCCAAATGCCAGACCCCGAATTTTATAACTCTGAAGGTAGGAATAACGCACCCTATACGTGCACCGGAGGTGGTGTGCGGCCATGTTCTTTCTTGTTATGTCATGGGGAAACGTGACTGCCAATTTGTTGTTTATCAGTGTTCTCCACTCTCTGTAGGCTCATGTTACTCTCTTCCTCAGCCTCAGTCAGAACCTCTGAATCAAGTAATGGCTGTGCATCGTGAACGAGTAAGTGGCTGATGCTGTGATCAAATAATTCAGCTGACTCCTCCATGCATGATGCTGTGGCTATGACAGGAGTAGCTGTGGATAGGGAGGCAGAATTAGCCGCTCAGGTGGACTTTGCACTAGTCTCTGCTTGGGTGAAGGAGGATGAGGACGATTTAGTAAGCCAGTCCACCACCTTCTCTGCATGCTGGGTCTGGATATCATGGGCAACATCACTAAACCTTTGCCTGTGGACACATACGCTGCTGGTCCCCTAACCTGTTCCATGAGAACGTCTTCTTCTCCTTGTTGTCCACCCAGACATGATGGGGGAGGCTTAATAACGAAAAATGTAATAGAGATGGGGAAATGTGTACGTGGATACACTGTAATCAATAGAAAGTGGTGTTTGGGGTACTTTAACTTCAGTACTCACTACACAGACACACTCCACTGACACACTACAATATACTGCCATTAAAGTGCACTAACGCACTTGACTATACTGTAGTAAACGTGCACTAACACACTGCAATATACTGCAGTAAACGTGCACTAATACACTTCACTATACTGCACTAAATGTGTGCTAATGGACTGCAATATACTGCCGTATGCACTAACACACATCACTATACTGCAGTAAACATACTGTACACCAACGCACTGCAATATACTGCCGGTTTATTTCAAATGCACTGCAACATACTGCGGTAAACATGCACTGCATTGCAATATACTTCTGAAAATGTGCACTAATGCACTGCAATATACTGCCGTATACGCGTACTAATGCACTGCAATGTACCACAGTAAACGTGCACTAATGCATTTAACTATGCATTGCAATATACTGCAGTAGAAGCACCCTGACGCACTACTATATAATGCAGTATTACTGCCCTGATACTCTACTCTGACGCACTGCAATATACTGCAGTAAACCTACCCTGAAAAACTAAACTGACACTAAAGTAAAAATGAACAGTCGCACAACACTCATGCTGCACTATCACTATATTCACACTAAACTGACACTAAAGTAAAAATGAATGGTTGCACTACACTCACTGCCACCAGGGAGAATTAAACAACAAGGGGCTGAAAGGAAAGATAAGACTAGTGGTACTACTCACTTCTCTTTCCTCATGAACTATACATCCTTGCAGGGTCAAGCAATACAGCGCACGCAGAGCTTCAGGCAACACTAGGCTACCCGCAGCAGCTGGGCCATCTGGCCAACACCATTCGCCTGCCAACAATCAGGCACAGGCTCCTCTTCATTTGCCCTCTCCATACCCTGCTAAAAACCAGGGGTTAGCAGAGTAAGCGACTCACCATCTTCGGTCGCCAAATGCCAGACCCCGAATTTTATAACTCTGAAGGTAGGAATAACGCACCCTATACGTGCACCGGAGGTGGTGTGCGGCCATGTTCTTTCTTGTTATGTCATGGGGAAACGTGACTGCCAATTTGTTGTTTATCAGTGTTCTCCACTCTCTGTAGGCTCATGTTACTCTCTTCCTCAGCCTCAGTCAGAACCTCTGAATCAAGTAATGGCTGTGCATCGTGAACGAGTAAGTGGCTGATGCTGTGATCAAATAATTCAGCTGACTCCTCCATGCATGATGCTGTGGCTATGACAGGAGTAGCTGTGGATAGGGAGGCAGAATTAGCCGCTCAGGTGGACTTTGCACTAGTCTCTGCTTGGGTGAAGGAGGATGAGGACGATTTAGTAAGCCAGTCCACCACCTTCTCTGCATGCTGGGTCTGGATATCATGGGCAACATCACTAAACCTTTGCCTGTGGACACATACGCTGCTGGTCCCCTAACCTGTTCCATGAGAACGTCTTCTTCTCCTTGTTGTCCACCCAGACATGATGGGGGAGGCTTAATAACGAAAAATGTAATAGAGATGGGGAAATGTGTACGTGGATACACTGTAATCAATAGAAAGTGGTGTTTGGGGTACTTTAACTTCAGTACTCACTACACAGACACACTCCACTGACACACTACAATATACTGCCATTAAAGTGCACTAACGCACTTGACTATACTGTAGTAAACGTGCACTAACACACTGCAATATACTGCAGTAAACGTGCACTAATACACTTCACTATACTGCACTAAATGTGTGCTAATGGACTGCAATATACTGCCGTATGCACTAACACACATCACTATACTGCAGTAAACATACTGTACACCAACGCACTGCAATATACTGCCGGAAACATATACAAATGCACTGCAACATACTGCGGTAAACATGCACTGCATTGCAATATACTTCTGAAAATGTGCACTAATGCACTGCAATATACTGCCGTATACGCGTACTAATGCACTGCAATGTACCACAGTAAACGTGCACTAATGCATTTAACTATGCATTGCAATATACTGCAGTAGAAGCACCCTGACGCACTACTATATAATGCAGTATTACTGCCCTGATACTCTACTCTGACGCACTGCAATATACTGCAGTAAACCTACCCTGAAAAACTAAACTGACACTAAAGTAAAAATGAACAGTCGCACAACACTCATGCTGCACTATCACTATATTCACACTAAACTGACACTAAAGTAAAAATGAATGGTTGCACTACACTCACGCCGCACTATCACTATATTCACACTAAACTGATACTTTACACTCACAATAGAATCACATAGCAAACTAACTCACTAGTAGCAAGGAACAGAGCCCTGTTCTATCTCTCTCCACTCCAATAATCACACTTCACATGGCTGCTATGGGAAGGGTATTTTTATAGTGTGGGGGGAGAGTAACAGCAATGAGCCAACATTGGAGAGAGCCATCGTGACAGTGTCTAATCATGGCTCTGACAAAGCTATATGCCCTGATTGGGGAAAGCTTTAATTGCTTCAGCCGATCAGGGCTTCCAATTCGCTGTGAGGAGGCGCAGTGAATTGTGGGGCGTTCGACAGGCCGCACAAATGGTCGAACGCCCCAACAATTCAGAATGGGCGAACAGCCAATGTTTGGCCCAAACTTATGCTCGGGCCAAACCATTCACCCAACACTACCCAAAATATATACTCTCTATATAAAAAAGAGATCAACTACACTTGTGAAAAAAGTTTAAACCCCATCGGATCTGCTGTATGCTTCCACATGTTTTTCCTTCTGGAACACAGACAATCTCTAGGATGCACAGCTCACCTGAGGAATAGTAGGAAGAAAAGCAACCCAACGGCTGCAGTAGTACATAATCAGGGAGCACAGGTGACGGAGATGAACAGGTGAAGGAGTATATATTTTTGTTTGCTAAACATCTGCCTGAATTTTATTATCTCTTACTGTAACACCTAGTCTAAACAATGAGTGAGGGTACCAAAGTTTCTAATATTAGCCGTGATCTGGGGAATTATTAGCTCAATATGGTAAATGTGTTTTAGTGAGACATGTCAGTCCAAACTTGCCATTTTGACACTTTGGGTCCATATTAGTCATTTCACTTACGGGTGTACTCACTTTTGTTGCCAGTGGTTTAGACATGAATGGCTATGTGATGAGTTACTTTGAGGGGACAGAAAATTTACATTGTTATGCAAGCTGTACATTCACTACTTTACAGTGTAGCAAAGTATAATTTCTTCAGTGTTGTCACGTGAAAAGATATAATAAAATATTTACAAAAATGTTAGGGGTGTTGTAAGGGATTAGCTCGGTGGTAGGCGTGGATGACCCCTTTGGGGGTGCGTTTTCACAGAGAAATAGCCCAAAAGTGCTTGCAAACAACAGGTTTATGGTTTATTTCTTCCAATTTCTTCAAACAAGTGCATGCAGCAAAACAACAAAATAAAATAAAACAAAATAAATCCTTGCCTCTGTGGGCGGCTACCTTCTCACAGCTGGAACCTGCCTAAGAAGTCTTTCCAACCTACTGTTGGGCCGACACTGCTGATCCTACAGCAGACACTCAAATGTCCATTTGTTTGCTTTTCACACAGCACAAACATTGTCCATTGAACATGTCCATTTGTTTTCTTTCACACAGAAACACTTCGTCTTCTCACCTTTGAGACGTCTTCACTCGTTTTTACCCTCCTGAGCGCACACCGCTTCAAGAGGTCTTCCCCATGCTCACTCAGCTTTCAGGGGGCACACAGGACTGTCCTCTACCCACATGGCGTCAGGATGCAGCCGTTTGTCTGCCTTCCTCTCCCAGCCCACACGGCGACAGGAGGCAGCAATCAATAGGACTTTCTCTGAACAAATTATAGAGCCTTAACTCCCTCATTCTGAACAGGTGAAGGCCTTTCAACTTCCTGCTGGCTAGCTCTGTAGCCAACACCCTATAGTATCAGTGAACTTTCTAAATCAGGTGGAAATGTATCTCCTTCCTGTGACTACATTCCCAGATTTACCTGACTTCCTGTCACATACCCCCCCCTCTTGTTTCAACCCTAGGGTTGGGACACAGATTTCCAGGCACGCATGTGTCAAGCACTGCTGACTCACTGATAAGCCTCCTATTATCCTCAAGCTTCCGGATGAAACTGTTTTGTCATCTTCATTGACGGATTTCTCATAAATGCCACACAGTTTGTCTCTCATCTCATATACACATTCTTCAACTGCATTTTTGGCATCATTTTGCTCCTTCTCGTTTCTGTCATCTTCATTGACAGCTTTCTCATAAATGTCAGACAGCTTGTCCCTCATAACCGTCTGTCCAATCCACCATGGAGGACCGTGATCCATAGGCAACTCAATTGGGCTAGTCTTAATGTCTTCAACATTCTTAAGACGCCTCTCTCTGCAATCCATAAATGTTTTCCACAAAACTTTGAGAACCTTTGCTTCACTAAGCTTTGTTCCAAGTAGGGACTCTTGACATCCCTCTGTGACTTGAGTTGCCTCTCCATACAGCTGTACACAATCATTGACTTTTTGTTGTAAAAGGGAATGATCTTCCTTCTTGAGCTTTGCTTGCTCTAAGATGCTGTGCAGAGGATTTTCCAATTGAGACAACAGGCTGTCACACATTTCTTCAAAGTGACCCCTGTTCCTTTTCCCAGAGATATCAATATCATTCACCAAACATTTCATATTCATAGGCAGATCTGAAGCATTTGCACTCATCAACTTCTTAAACTTTTCGCCCTCCTGAGCGAGTCGCAGTAAAGGCCTACTATTTGATTTGATATTGAGTTTATATTTCTTGCCAAACTCTTCACAGAAGAAGCCAACCAGAACATCATCAACTTTCCTTCCACCAACATAGGGGTCAAAGGCAACAACACAGTTGAACCCAGCGATCTGGGTGGTATCCATTATAGACCTCCTCTCTGCATCAGTGAAGAAGCATGGAACTGCAACACATTCTTTTACAGGTTTCTTCAATGCACTTTCTGCTGAACTATTTGACCGCTCAAGGTCACCTAGTTCTTTTTCTCTATCTGAATTCCACATGGAATGCATCTCAAGATCACGATCAAACTTCTGCCACCCGTCTTTCACCAGTTCCATTTTGGAAACACTCCCTGAAAGGCACTTATTCATTTGCTTCACGTTTTCACCAACAGCCTTAGTTTTCTCCACTAGGTTTTCAGCCTGAACTGAGAAATCACCACATTTCTTACTCAGCTCCTTTGTTTGCTGAAGTTCTAATGATACATTTTCCAATGCTTGAAGTTTTTGAAGGAACGGTTTATTCCAAAGGGGTGATTCAAGCCACATGTCGTCACATTTCTGAGGCTCACTCAGGACAGACCCCAAAACACTGATCCTTTTAAAAACTGCATCAGGCACACTATCCCCTCTTTGGGACAGATCCTCTGTTGCCTGGAATTCCTCTTCCAGTTCCTGCAACGGAATCTTCATCTCTTCTACTTGCTGTTCTAAGGCTCGCTTAGACTTTTCTAGCTCCTGAACGCTTTTCACAACATCATCCTTGGAGCTAACCAAATCTTCCATTTCTGTACACAGCTGTTGGTTAACTCTTTCTAGTTCAACTTTACACTCTAGAGCTTCCTCCAAGGAGCGAGCCAAGAACAGGGCTTTGCTCTCGTTATCACGCGCCTCCGCTTCTGCACGGGCGCGTTCTTCTGCATATTTTGCAGACACAGTCTTCTCTTCACCAAGCATCTGATCAAACTTCTTTTTCACATCTTCAACACACTGTAATGAACCAACGCTTTCTTCCATGCGTTTTTTCATATCCGCTATCTGAGCTTGCAATGTTGCGACTTGCTCTGATAGGTTTTTCTTTGCTTCCGCCTCCTCTTTTAATTGTTCCAGGAAGCCATTTTTCTCATCTTCCATTTGTTTGAGCTTTGTGCTAAAACTCAGCTTTTGACACCTCTCTTCCTGTAAGAGTTCCTGCGTGTCTTGCAGCTGCGATTCCAAGATAGAAAAATCTTCCGCAATTTCTCTAGATTTGCTGTCTGCTTGAGAAAGCCGATTTGTGACACTGTCCAACTCAACCTGCAATCGGTTTGCCTTCTCTAACAGCTTAGCACACAATCGGTCACCTTCTGACACCTTGACTTGCGATTCCAGAAGCCGTGCCTCTACTTTTTCCCTCTTATGTTCACAATCTCCTTTTCCCTGCATAAGAGCCTTCACCTCATTGGCTAGCATCTGGGAATAAGAATGTAATTCTGCCACACAGGCTTCTTTCTCCTTTAACTGCTGCTGGACACGTTGGGCTTCCCCTTTCCAACTTTCACAGTCCGCACGCCATTCATCTACCACATTGCTCAAAGTAGTGAGCTCATACACAGTACTCAGTAATTTAGCCTCTCTTTCACTTTTCTCTTTGTCGCTGAGAGACAATGTCGCTTTCAGAGCAACATTCTGTTCCTGCGACTCCTGCAGGTCTATTTTTGTAGCTCCCAAAGACTGAAGACTTTTTTCCAGCTGATTACGCAACTCCAACATATCAGCCATACTTTGCTTCTGCAAAGTCTGAATTTCACTTTCCTTTTCCATGAGGATGGTATCTTTCTCCATTATAGTCTCTCTGTGTTTTTGCAACTCGACCAAAAGAAGAGCAGTGGATTCTTCCCACTGTGACACATGAGACTTGAGTAGTTCATTCGTTTCCTGCAAGTTTCTATGCTCCATTTTAAGCAATTCCAAGGCTTGTTCCTTTTCTTCCATTTTCCGTTGCAAGGCATCCAACTTAGCCCTGCACACATACTCGGTTTCCTCCATACCGATGGCCTCCATTGGCTGCTGGCGTCTCTGTTTCCAGCCTGCCATGCTCTCTTGATGAGCCTTTTGTTGAGCTGCAAAGCTCTGCTGAAAATCCGCATTTGCCTGCTGTTGAGCTGCATTTGCTTGCTGTTGAGCTGCATTTGATATAATCAGATGTTTCAACATCTCCTCCATTTTGAGTTTACTTTTCATCTGAGCACACTGCGTCTCCATAGCAGTTTCATCAGTGTTGCTAGGGACAACAACCTTCCTCTTTAGTAGACTCTCTTTAGGCATGGATGGGGCTGGTTCAGACGGCAACATCCCCTCCATCCATAGAATCCGGTCTCTCATTTCATCTATCTTTGCATTCTTCAGGCGTTTTGAACGCCCCATCTTCAATAACTCCACAAACAAATTTTTCACAGTCCAGCAAAAAATTTTCAGACCACTGTCTCTTTAACACATGTAGTTTTTCTCTCTCTTGCAAGATCTCTTTTCCTGCACACACAGTTTGTGCAGTCACTTGCACCAGACACAACAAAGTTCATCAAATAATTTTGAGACCGCTGTCTCTTTAAAACACTTTTTTTTTTTCTGTCAGGATCTTCTCTCCTGCACACATAGATTGTGCAATCTCATGCACCAGACAAAGTTCATCAAACATTTGCACTTCCTTGCAGGGATCTTGCTGCTTCTGCCCACTGCATACCTCCACCATATGTAAGGGATTAGCTCGGTGGTAGGCGTGGATGACCCCTTTGGGGGTGCGTTTTCACAGAGAAATAGCCCAAAAGTGCTTGCAAACAACAGGTTTATGGTTTATTTCTTCCAATTTCTTCAAACAAGTGCATGCAGCAAAACAACAAAATAAAATAAAACAAAATAAATCCTTGCCTCTGTGGGCGGCTACCTTCTCACAGCTGGAACCTGCCTAAGAAGTCTTTCCAACCTACTGTTGGGCCGACACTGCTGATCCTACAGCAGACACTCAAATGTCCATTTGTTTGCTTTTCACACAGCACAAACATTGTCCATTGAACATGTCCATTTGTTTTCTTTCACACAGAAACACTTCGTCTTCTCACCTTTGAGACGTCTTCACTCGTTTTTACCCTCCTGAGCGCACACCGCTTCAAGAGGTCTTCCCCATGCTCACTCAGCTTTCAGGGGGCACACAGGACTGTCCTCTACCCACATGGCGTCAGGATGCAGCCGTTTGTCTGCCTTCCTCTCCCAGCCCACACGGCGACAGGAGGCAGCAATCAATAGGACTTTCTCTGAACAAATTATAGAGCCTTAACTCCCTCATTCTGAACAGGTGAAGGCCTTTCAACTTCCTGCTGGCTAGCTCTGTAGCCAACACCCTATAGTATCAGTGAACTTTCTAAATCAGGTGGAAATGTATCTCCTTCCTGTGACTACATTCCCAGATTTACCTGACTTCCTGTCACAGGTGTACTCACGTTTGTGAGATACTGTATATGCTGCATGACGTCCTAATCCATGTAGAAATAGAATATCAGAAGACAGCTCTGGGAATTGGAAATAGGAATCCCTCTGAGCAACAATAGTACTTCTCTTAAAATCACATCTGCTGGAATTGGAATTGTCATCCCTAAAGACTGTAAGAACCACATTGGCTAGCAGAACTTACTAATTGTTGCTGGGGCAAAGGATTCCTCCTGGCACAGTCAGAGGCTTGAAGGTGACTGATTGACCCACATGGCCTGAAGTGCTTGACCTGAAGGTCCAACCATCCGAGACAAAAGCTGTATCTTTCTATCAGAAGAGGAGCAACCAGGTTACCCATAAGATACGTATGGGTGGCACAAATATGAAAAAGGCCAGTAAGCAACCTCTCCCCCAGAAGTGGAGCTCTTTGCTGACTACTTGGTTGAGGACTTTTTCTCTCTTCAATTCTTTCTGGACTCCAAGCCGGAACTGCAGGAGCAAACGTTTTTGGAGTTAAACACTGACTCTTGAACCCCAGTCCTCTTTCATTTAGAAGACATTTACTCTGAGGCAGGAGGCAAGACTAAACACAGCTCTTAGCTGTCAAATGAAGCTAGCCCTTGAAAGGGACTGTTTAGACTCTCACAATGCAAACAAGATTGTCCCACTTGTAGAATTATTTCCAGCTATTTGCTAGCAAATGAAGCTAACCCTTGAAGGAAACTGCTAGACTCTCACAATGCAGACATGATTGTCCCATTTGTAGAATTATTCCCAGCTATTTGCTATAAAATAAAGATAGCTCTTTAGGGGACTGCTAGACTCTCACAATGCAGACAAGATTGTCCCACTTGTAGAATTATTCCCAGTTTTTTTTCTATCAAATTAAGCTAGCTCTTTAAGGGGATTGTTAAGACTGCTGCAATTCAGAGAAGATTGTTTTACTTGTAGAATCCTCTCCAGCTGTTTGCTATCAAGATAAAGCTAGCCCTTGAAGGGGGCAGTTTAAACTCTGAAAAGCAGACCAGATTGTTGCACTTGTCAGAATTATTCTTTAGGATAATATTAATATTCTTCATCCCCACTTCCATTGCATTGGAAGAGAGGCAAGGGTTAAGGCAGGCTCCCAGGCTGCAACTGCAGACAGATATACCCCTTTCGGACAGGTCCAACGCAAGGCTACCAGCAGAAGACGCTACACCCCCCAAAGGACACAACCAATCATACTGATCGAATATACCCCTGAAGGACACAGCATCCTCCAATGACAACTCCACGAATATGGCTAAGCTGATGAAGGCCACGTCCACCAAACAGGTGACTCATTATGCTGGAAACCTCTTCCCCATAAGTGCCTAATCCGACATCCTGCAGTGCAGGTAGAAGTGTCCTTTTTGGGTTTTGAACTTGAGCAACCCAGTAGTGCAAAGTGCTGACTAATAGGGCATTCTGCTGCTCTGTCCTTTTGTTCAGTTTGCACCTCTCTTCAAGAATAAGCTTCTAGCTTAAACATCATAGGAAAAAAGGCAATGGTACCTAGCAGCTTAACAAAAAAAGGAGGTACAAAAACCTACTCAAAGTTCTTCCTCATCTGCATCTTCCTTTTAGGAATTGTTAAATTGGCCAGTTGACTGGTCCTGCAAGGAAAAGCTTGACATTTGTCAGAGTAGAGAATCCTTGCAAAAGAAGAGTTGTAACAGACTCCTTTAGAGTGTCTTGACTACCTGTGGCAACCTGTTGGTAGCTATCATCTTTCTCCCTGGAAGCCTTAACAAGGCATGACATTCATACAGGGTTTTACCAGCCAAGGCAGGAGCAGCAAAATCCCAGTAAATGTCTGGAGATGCTTCATAGCAAGTGTCCATTAGTCTGCTTTAAGAGGCCTGCAGAAGGACTGACAATCCATGAACAGTATCAGTAAGGAAGACACTGCCCCCTCCAGGTATTCGTCTGCAGCGGCACAAGGACTTGTTGCAGAAATAAATAAATATCGGTAAGTCTAAGTGAGAACTCCACATTGTTAGGAAAAGTAATATTATAACATGTAACATTGCTACTCAAGCCATGTAGTAATTTATTAAATAACCTTCCCAATTCAAACTGCAGCTGCTGAAGTTTCTTAAGCTGCCTAGATAGACAAAGTAACAGTTGTTTGTTTGCTAGGTGAGAGAAAACCCCTAAGGGGTTAACTACTGCTAAAGGAATACTAGCACTACAGACTTCTCACACCAGAGCAATACTACACAGGTGATTTAATTGAACAGAGCCTCCAACACAGAAAGAAAAACCTTGCTAAAACAAACAGATATCTTTTCAGGACAGAAAGCAACTGCACCAAACTTAAAAAAAAAAACTACATTGCACATCAGAGCATAGACATCTCCATATGTTTTCATTTTGATTATTATTTATTTATTTATCTTTATTAACATAAGTGGAGTTACTCCCTGAGTCCTTAGCAGCCCGCATGGCATCTGGTCCCTTCTGCTGACCTCAAGCCAAACATACTCACGTATCCTGGACCTCTTCCACAGGGCAATCGATGCATCCACAAAGCAACCCGGATCCCAGACGTAGGCACACCATCATGCTGGGCACACTGTAGAGGTCACCCGCTGTTAGTAGGGCATCTGACTTAGTGCAACTGCCTGCCATCGGTAGAGCTTCTGGTATTACAGGTGTCAATCTTCTGCGCATGTGTGCTATTCACCACCCCACTGGTAGCTGGGGACTCGGTGACTACTTGAGCCATCCTGGAAACTTCTGTACACCACAGGATGCTCCCAATAATCTGCACGGCTGTCCCGCATGAGACCCTGGTCGCCACCCCATCCAAAAGGTAAAAACGTTATACAAAATAGTCCTTATGAGTGAGGAGGACAAAAAATGGAATACAGCCTAAAAATATATGGGAGTGGGGTCTTATGGGGTAGGAACAAGGGTGGGGCTACCCAAACATATGCTATCATGGAAGTCTGTCAGGAAAGATACTTTCAATCCAACTGGTTCACAACCCGCTCCCTCTTAGTGCATCATAGAACACACTCAATTAACTAATGCTACCCTAAGCAACTTTTGGACATGAGTAACATATATCAGTACATAGTTACATAGTTAGTCAGGTTGAAAAAATACATACCGTATATACTCGAGTATAAGCCGACCCGAGTATAAGCCGAGGCCCTTATTTTTTCCACAAAAAGATGGAAAAATGATTGACTCGAGTATAAGCCTAGGGTGAGAATGCAGGGTGGCGGGCATGGTACAGGAGAATGCAGGGTGGCAGGCATGGTACAGGAGAATGCAGGGTGGCTGGCATGGTACAGGAGAATGCAGGGTGGCAGGCATGGTACAGGAGAATGCAGGATGGCTGGCATGGTACAGGAGAATGCAGGGTGGCTGGCATGGTACAGGAGAATGCAGTGTGGCTGGCATGGTACAGGAGAATTCAGGGTGGCAAGCATGGTACAGGAGAATGCAGTGTGGCTGTCTTGTACAGGAGAATTCAGGGTGGCAAGCATGGTACAAGAGGATGCGGGGTTGCGGGCATATTAGTGCGGCTGTGTTTCACTTACCTGTTCCAGAGGCGCCTTCATTTTAAAAATGGAGCCGCCCGGCGCCGACACGTCATTGCGCACGCGCCGCCGCCGCTCGGGAAAGCTGGTATACGTTCGGCTATTCCCGACCTGTCCCGAGCGGTGGCGGCACATGCGCGTTGACATGTATACGGATTAAACATGTCGGAGCGGCCGGGAACTTTTCTTTTTTGTTGACTCGAGTATAAGCCAAGGGGGACATTTTCAGCACAAAAAAATGTGCTGAAAAACTCGGCTTATACTCAAGTATATACGGTAATTCCATCTAGTTCAACCAACAAAAGAGGTAAAAAAAATCATACAATCCTAAATACACAATCCTGTACCCACGGTTAATCCATAGGAAGGCAAAGAAAAAAACAGCAAAGCTTGATCCAATTTGCTCCAGCAGAGGAAAAAGTTCCTTCCTTATCCCCAAGAGGCAATCAGATATTCCTTGGATCACCTTTACCTATAAATGTTAGTATCCAGTTATATTATGTACATTTAGGAAAGAATCCAGTTCATTTTAAAGTAAGCTACTGAACTAGCCAGAACCAGCGCTGCAGGTAGTCTATTCCACATTTTCACAGCTCTTACTGTGAAAAAACCTTTCCATATTTGGAAATTAAATCTGTTTTCCTCCAGAAGTGAAGAGTGCTCCCTTGCCCTCTGTGATGACCTTAAAGTGAATAACTCTACACCAAGTTCACTATATGGACCACTTATGTATTTATACATGTTGACCATAGTCCCCCTTAATCCCCTCTTCTCAAGAGAAAATAAATTCAGTTCCTCTAATCTTTCCTCATAGCTGAACTCCTCCATGCCTCTTATCGGTTTAGTTGCCCTTCTCTGCACTTTCTCCAGTTCCCCAAAATCCTTTTCGTGAACTGGTGCCCAAAACTGAACTGCATATTCCAGATGAGGTCTTACTAATGATTTGTACAGGGGGGAAATTATATATTTCTCTGTGGAGTCCATGCCTCTTTTAATACAAGAAAGGACTTTGCTCGCTTTGGAAACCACAGCTTGGCATTGAATGCTATTATTAAGCTTATATCCTACCAGAACAACCAGATCCTTCTCCACCATTGATTCCCTCAGTTGCACTCCCCCTAGTATGTATGATGCATGCCCCCAAGTGCATAAGTTTACATTTATCAACATTAAACTTCATTTGCCACATAGTTGCCCAATTAAACAGTGCATTGAGGTTGGCTTGTCCCTAAGGTTATGAAGAAGGAGCCAGTGCGCATGCTCTGAAACACGACACCGCCTCCTCTTGACATCATATCCAGGTACTGCGTTCCATGCTGGTCCCGGCAGCATGGCAGATCTTCCAGGGTGTCTGCAACACACCTCCACACCGCTGGCTGGCTAGTAAGTTGGAGACATCATATAAGGACGTTATTCCACTGCATAACTCAGTGTCATCTGCAAACACTGAAATAGTACTTTTGATCCTAGACCGTAAATCATTTATAAAAATATTAAAATGTAGTGGGCCCAACATTGAACCTTGGGGTGAATCACTGATAACCTTAGACCTTTCAGAGTAAGAACCATTAACCACTAATCTCTGAATTTTGTCTTTTATCCAGTTTTTTATCCGTTTACAAACTGATCTTTCCAAGCCTGTAGACTTTACACATTAGCCGTGTGTGGGGAACTGTGTCAAACGCTTTTGCAAAATCCAAGTATACTACATCCACAGCCACTCCTCTGTTCAAGATTTTACTTATCTCCTTTCATGAACCCATGCTGTCTGTTGCTTAAAATACTTTTTTTCTGGCAGAAACCCATTTATGTGGTCTTTATTAACCACTTCAGCTCCGGAAGGATTTGCCCCCTTAATGACCAGGCCCTATTTTGCGATTTGGCACTGCGTTACTTTAACAGACAATTGCGTGGTAGTGCGACACTGTACCCGAACAAAATTGATGGCCTTTTTTCCCACAAATAGAGCTTTCTTTTGATGGTATTTGATCACATGTGCAATTTTTATTTTTTGCCCTATAAACAAAAAAAGAGCGACAATTGTGAAAAAAACAGTATTTTTCACATTCTGCTATAGGACATTCCCAAAAAAAAATTAAAAAATCTAAATTTTTTTACATTTTAGGCCAATTTGTTTTCTGCTACATATTTTTGGTGTAAGCGTATTTTGATCGGTTTGCGCAAAAGTTATCGCGTCTACTAACTACGGAAAAGATTTGTCATTGTCAGAAATGGCGCGGCGATCTGCGATTTTTAGCGGAACCGCGACATTGCGGCGGACAGATCAGAACCCTAACTGACATTTTTGACACTTTTGGGGGTACCAGTGACATTACTACAGTAATCAGTGCTAAAAACATAATGTAATAATGCCATTGGTAGGGAAGGGGTTAACCCTGGGGGTGATCAAAGGGGTTAATGTATGCCTGCATGCTTATTAACTGTGTGTGTGTGTGTGGGGGGGGGGGGGGGGTTCTGTGACAGGCACAGACAGATTGCAGTTTCAGCTTAGCTGAAACTTCAGGTTTGTCCTTGACTGTCTCACGGAAGATCTGCCTGCTTTGTTTACATAAGCAGGCGGGTCTTCTCTCGTTTACCGAATGATCGGGGGAGGAAGGCGGCAATCGCCGCCTCTCCTCCCACGGCCCGCCTCCCACTGTGTCTAAACACAGTGGGTGCGCACCTCCGGTGGCGTGCACGCCCTGCCGAAACCCCTTCCCCTCCAGTCACATAGTATTATGTGACTGGACCCAGGGGAGCCGCTCTGCCGCAGTAATATTACTGTGGGCAGTCGGCAAGCGGTAAACTCACTCTCCATTACCTTCTCAACTATATAAGTTTAACAGGTCTATAGTTACTTGGTAAAGACTGTGATCCCTTTAAAATATAGGCACCACATTGGCCTTACGCCAATCCAGTGGTACTATGCCAGTCATTAAAGAGTTCCTAAAAATGAAAAACAATGGCTTTGAAATGACGTGATCAAATCTTTTAGGATTTGTATTTAGGTGTGTATGTCATCTGGTCCAGGTGTTTTATTCATCTTTATTCTGTCTAAATATTTCTGGATCATATCACTTTTAAGCCATTGTGGATCATTTGGAGCTGTGTCAATACCATCCCTATTATGGACATGAGCTCCCCATAAAGCAAGATTCAACAATACCAATTAAATCATAGTTTTCTTAACTACTTAAGCCCCAGAAGATTTTACCCCCTTTCTGACCAGGGCCTATTTTGCGATTCGGCACTGCGTGACTTTAACGGACAATTGCGCGGTCGTGCGATGCTGTACCTAAACAAATTTGGCGTCCTTTTTTCCCACAAACAGAGCTTTCTTTTGGTGGTATTTGATCACCTGTGCGATTTTTTGATCATGCGCTATAAACAAAAAAAGAGCGTCAATTTTGCAAAAATAACCATATTTTTCTAATTTTTTTTATATGAAATTCCCCAAAAAAAAATGTAAAAATCTAAATTTTTTAACATTTTCGGCCAATTTGTTTTCTGCTACATATGTTTGGTAAAAAAAATAGCAAAAAGCGTATTTTGATTGGTTTGCGCAAAAGTTATCGCATTTACTAACAAAGGGAAAGATTTTTGTCATTTTTGTTGTTTTTTTTTTAACGCGTAATGGCAGCGATCTGCGATTTTTTTTGCGGTACTGCAACATTGCGGCGGACAGATCGGACCCTTGACTGACATTTTTGACACTTTTGGGGTTACCAGTGACATTACTACAGTACTCAGTGCTATACATATGCACTGTTACTGTAAAATGACACTGGGAGTGAAGGGGTTAACTTTTTTTGAGAGGGAGGGGTTATGTGTGTCCCTAGGGGCGTGATTCTAACTGTGATTGGCTGTGGCTTGAGGTGTAGGAACAGTGATCAACGGTCCTACATAGTAGAACCGTATGATCACTATTCTTACACAGGGGAGAATGACAGGCGGCTTGTTTACATTAGCCGCCTGCCTTTCTCCTGCTCTAACAGACGATCGCGAGTGACCGGCGGACATCGGGTCCACCGGTCAAACACGTGGGGGGGGTTTGTGACCGCGCGGGAGCGCGCCTCCGATGGCGCGCTCGCTCCCTAGACCCTCACAGGCTAGCGACGTAGCCCTACGTCGCTTTGCCTGTGAGGGGCTGACCGCCGCAGTAAATAGTCGTGCGGCGGTCGGCAAGCGGTTAATGCACTAAAGCTTCCTATATATACTGTATATATATATATATATGAAGTTACTATATAGTTACTATACAACTCACCTATTTTGCCTGGCAGACTTCTGGCATTGGTAAAAAAAACACTTTGAATCATTGTCACATTTTGCACACTTATTTTGCATATTTTTTATTTTAGTACAAACAATAATTTCCCATGGTTGCTTGCAACATGGGAAACTTCTTATCACCTGCCATAGCCCTTCCCCCACCTTTCCCAATTCCACCCATTAGTAGGGACTGACCGCTGTCAGACCTGCCTGACCCATTATAATCTACTTCACCCTCCACCCTCAATCCTAGTTTAAATACTCCCCCAGCCTTCCCATAAACTTTTCCCCAGCATAGTAGACCCCCCCCTTCCATTTAGGTGCAAACCATGTTTAGCATTTAGGTTGTACCCCAATAAAAAATCAGCCCAGTGTTCTTTAGCCATGCATTAAGTTCTCTAATCTCCCCCCTGCCTTTCTTGTGTTGCGTATGGTACAGGCAATATTTCAGAGAATATCACCTTGGAGGTCCGTCCCTTCAACTTGCAGCCTAGTTCTTTAAATTGGTTCTTAGGAGCCTTCACCTTTCTTTTATTCTGCTATTGGTTCCAATGTGGACCAAGATGGCTGGGTCATGACCAGCCCCTTTCAGTAATTTATCAAACCAGTCCACCACATACCGAACCCTGGCACCAGGGAGGCAGCAAACCATTCAGTTGAGGAGATCCTGGCGACAAATTAGTGTATCAGTTCTTCTGATTCTGGAACTTCCACCAACTGTCTAGGTCTACCTGCACTACCCTCACCACCCCTTCTAGATGGGCTGTTCTCCCGGGAGATACATGATCACTACATGATATATACCATTGCATCAATACAGCCTGTTACAAATAAAAAAATATATTTATTATATTTATGATATATTTTATTGCCCAGTCAATAATTTAAACCTGTCAGCAATCTGTTTCCCAAATAAAAATACAAAATGCTTCTGTACTCCAATATTTACTCCCCTGGCTCCAACAATAAAAAAAATATTTGGAAACCAAAGTAGGAAAGATAACCATTGTGACATGCCAGGAGAGCAGCCTATCTAGTAGGGGTAGTTAGGGTAGTGCAGTTAGGCCTAGACAATTGGTGGTAATAGGAGGATTCTATAATGAGAAGAACTGATACAATATTATGTCGCCAGGATCGCCTCAACCGAATGGTTTGCTGCCTCCCTGGTGCCAGGGATCAGCATTTGCTGGGCTGGGTTGATAAACAAGAATTTGCCAGGGCCACGCTAGCTCACGGATGCCTAAATTAAGACATGTACACTATATTGTCAAAAGTATTGGAACACCTACCTTTACGTGCACATGAACTTTATTGGCATCCCAGTCTTAGTCCATAGGGTTCAATATTGAGTTGCCTCACCCTTTGCAGCTATAACTGCTTCAACATTTCTGGTTTAGGAGTGTGTCTATGGGAATGTTTGACGATTCTTTCAGAAGTTCATTTGTGAGGTCAGGCACTGATGTTGGACAAGAAGGCCTGGCTCGCAGTCTCCACTCTAATTCCTCTCAAAGGTGTTCTATCGCGTTTAAGTCAGGACAGGTCAGTCAAGTTCCTCCACCCCAAACTCGCTCATCCATGTCTTTATGGACCTTGCTTTGTGCACTAGTGTGCAGTCATGTTGGAACAGGAAAGGGCCACTCCCAAACTGTTCCCACAAAGTTGGGGGCATTAAATTGTCCAAAATGTCTTGATATGCTGATGCCTTAAGAGTTACCTTCTCTGGAACTAGGGGGCCAAGCCCACCCCTGAAAACCAACCCTACACCGTAATTCCTCCTTCACCAAATTATTTGGACTAGTGTACAAAGGAAGGTCCATAAAGACATAAATTAGCTAGTTTGGGGTGGAGGAACTTGACTGGCCTGCACAGAGTGCTGACGTCAACGCAATGGAACACATTTGGGATGAATTAGAGTGGAGACTGCGAGCCAGGTCTTCTTGTCCAACATCAGTGCCTGACCTCACAAATGCACCTTTGGAAGAATGGTCAAACATTCCCATAGGCACACTCTTAAACCTTGAGGAAAGCCTTCCCAGAAGAGTTGAAGCTGTTATAACGAATGAATGTTTAACCCTACGGACTAAGACTGGGATGCTATTAAAGTTCATGTGCGTGTAAAGGCAGGAGTCCCAATACCTTTGACAATATAGTGCATAAAGTCTTGGAAGGTTGCTGCTAGTTTGACAAAGTAGCTCAATGTAGGAACACCGAATTACATTGAAGAGTGTTCCTGGGATCCCTGAGGGACCCACCAGCTACATAGTGGCATGTCAATTTTTAAAATTGGCTGAAGATGGATGTGTAGCTCTGTAATGAGCAAGATAGTATACTGTATATCGGAAAAATTCCAAAGATTGAAGTAGCAAAACACGTGTAACAGACCTGAATCAAACAGACTGTTGTCCAAAGGGAAGATAGGATGGCGGCCTCGTCCTACATGGTTGCCAGGCAGCCATCTCACATTAGCATTTTGCTAGCCTGAGCTACAGTAACTGGATTTTGTGTTACATGTGAATCTGACCGCCACAGTGAAAACTTGACTCTTTGGCACAGAGCCATTAGCTTGAGGTGACTGCTTGAGGCGCACCCTGTCCTTAGCAATTAAAAGCAGCTGTTATTACTGCATTCTGTTTGTAAAAACTTGGCTTTAGCTTTTATTTAGATGCATTGGCAGTAATGCTGCATAATTAGTGATGTGTAGCAAACATAGAACTTCACAAGCAAGAGCAGCACCCATAATTGTGGGCTTTTCAAATATTTTTTCCCACAAACAATTCTAGACAAGTGGAATTTCACAAATAGTTCAGCCCCACAATCTGGAATATTTCAACGTTGCGTATTGACAGGTTGTCCAGATGCCTTAATTCCTTTGGAAAATGGAATTGATCACAGGCAGGATTCTAAAAGCTATGTATATGCACAACCTTGATGAACCTTCACATACGTAAGCCACAATCCCCCCCCCCCCCCCCCAAAAAAAAAGTATAGTACAGTGAAACCTTGGTTTGCGAGTATAATTGGTTCCAGCAGCTTGCTTGTAATCCAAAACACTCGTATATCAAAGCAAGTTTTCCCATAGGAAAGCATTGAAACTCAGATGATTCGTTCCACAAGCATTTAATGTAATGAATAAAGATATGCTGTATTATATATAAAGTACATTCCTGTGCAGTAAAAGTATGCCATCTCCTCTGTTAAATAACATCATGTGTCCCTGTGTCTGCACTGCACACAACAAATGCTGATTTATACTTTATTAGAGAGTCTGTGGCACTGTGTAATTCCTTAGCCCTGCTCTGTTGCTCTCCTCCCCTCCTCCTCAGATGACGTCAGGAGGAGTGATCGGCCCCTCCCGCCGGGGAGAACAGAGAGGACGGAAACCAGAGAGAAACACAGGGACAGGAATCGTACAAAGTAAGTGCAGGGAAACACTCTGAAAAGTACATATCGGCATCTTCACATACAGTAGAAGCACTGGGACACATAATAACATGTGACAGAGGGCATTAACAGAGGGGATGGCATGGTTATAGTGTAATAAAACTGCTCGTATATCAAGACAGTGCTCGTATACCAAGACAGATTTTTTTAAAAAATGTTGCTCGTCTTTCAAAATGCTCGTAAACAAAGGCACTCGTAAACCAAGGTTCCACTGTATAGAGTATATATCTATGTTTGTCCCAAGCATGTTTGATTCCACTTACTGTTGACTGACTCAATACCAGCATTTATTTTGTCAACGAAAACGCTTCCGTCAAAATTTTCATCAGCACCTTTTTTTTTACAGTTACGAAAACGAAATGAAAAGTACACCACATTTTCTTCCACTGAAGAAAACTATGACGAAAATCAATTCCATTTTCTTTAGGGAAGGAAAATAAAATGAAAATGTGAGGCAGGGACGTTTAGCCTCGTGGACTAACTTCCGGTTCTCCCACAGAGCTCCGCCTGCTTCCGCTCCTAGCAAACAAGCGACTGTGTGTAGCCAGCATTAAAGGCCTCCGAGTCCTCAGACAACTGTCCAGAGGCTAGAGCAGCAACGTGCATTACAGGCCTCCTGAGTCCTGATGAGAGCCCCACTCCGAACTCACGGGTCACAACGACAACCGTCCAGAGCAGAGAGCACCCACTGTGAGTGTGTACAATACGATCACAGGCCTGAAGCATCCCTCCGACCACCCTCTATCCAGAGCACTGTGTATGCATTACAGGCCTCCCCTGACCACCAGGCATCCAGGCCACTGTGAATTACAGGCCATACCTTAGACCTGAAACCACCCTCCAGCACTGTGCAGCATTACATGCCTCCTCTGACCAGTGACCCCCTCTGGCATCCAGAGCACTGTGCATTACAGGCCATCCCTCAGACCTAAGACCACCATCCAGCACTGTGCAGTATTACAGGCCTCATCTGACCACTGGCATCAAGAGCACTGTGCATTACAGGTCTCCCCTCAGAGTGACCACCGTCCATCCAGAACACTGTGTGCATTTCAGGCCTCCTCTGACCATCAGCACTATGCATTACAGGCCTCCCCTTGCAATGACCACCGTTTAATGCACTGTGTGTGCATTACAGGCCTCCTCTGACCACCGGCATCCAGAGCACTGTGCAGCATCAGGCCTCTCAGACCACGGTCCATATCACTGTGCAGCATTACAGGCCTCCTCAGACCACCATCTAGAGCACTGTGTGCAATATATTTCAGGCTTCCTCTTCAGACTACCCATTTCCAGTGCACTATGTGCATTACAGGCCTCCTCAGACCACCGTCTAGAGCACTATGCAGCATTACAGGTCTCCTCAGACATATCACTGTTCAGAGCACTGAGCATTACAGGCCTCCTCAGACCAACCAAAGTGACTAAATCTATGAGTTTGTTCAAACTTTAAAACCATAAATAATAACATGATATTAGATTTTTTTTACTCCGGGAGTATATAATGAATTTGGAAATTCTATAGAACTATATTAGATTTTAGTTGACTAAAATGATTTTAGTCAACTAAAATGTACAGGAGATTTTAGTCAACTAAATAAGGCTAAAACTAAAACAATTGCAGATGACTAAAATGGGACTAAGCGCCGGTTCACATTGCAGCGACGCTACCTCGCACCGCGACCTCCGAGGTCGCGGTGCGAGCAGCGCGCTGCTACCTCGGAGCGGCCGCCACGGACTTCATAACATTGAAGTCTATGGCGGTCGCCTCCGGGTCGCCCCAAAGAAGCTCCGGACCCTTTTTCTAGGTCGGAGCGACTTGTGTCGCTCCTATTAGAACGGGTCCGCAGCTTCCCTATGGGAGGCGACCTGCGGCGACCTGTGAGGCGTGTGTGAACCGGCACTAAAACTAACATGACTATTTAGTCAAAAGACTAAGACTAAACTAAAATTTTTGCAGATGTCTAAAATGGTACTAAAACTAAAATGGCATTTTAGTCATAAGACTAAAACTAAACTAAAACTAAATCAAAATTAATTGCCAAAATTAGCACTGCTCAATATTTCTGATGGAAGTCTATTCCAAGCATCAACTACTCTTGCAGTAAAATAATATTTCCTAAGATTACTTTTGAACTTTCCTTTTGATCTTAGCTTCATATTGAAAATGTTGTACTGCCCTCCTGAACTGTATTCACACTCTAAATAATCTTAAAGGCTTAAAATATGTCTTCCCTTTCCCTTCTTTTCTCAGAATTATACATTTCTTTTCGTACATCACGGGACACAGAGCCATAAATCGTAACGTATGAGTTATATAGCCACCTACAGGTGAAGGACAAACAAACAAAGGGCTGGGGGGGTGGGGCACAGGTGAAGTACACTTGCAACCAATCAGAAAGGATGTCCCCTTATATAACCCCTCCCACACAGGAAGTACCTCAGTTTTTTTGCCAGTAAATAAAGGTGATAGTCACGGTGGAGAGTCTCTCCACATATTCTTTAAAAAAGAAAGAAGAATATGCAACATAACCTGATCAAAGATCACCGAATCTAAGGGGTTAGCTATCAGATCCATCTAAAAAAGTCAGAAGACCAAAAAGATGGCACCAGAGCCTCGGGAAAGCAGATACAAGGTTTTGCCTGTAATGTTGTCCTTATTAGGCACTGGACTCTGGGATCCGGAGCCTTGGTAATACCAAACCCCAAAGGCGCTCCATGCAGGGTGCTCTACAGGTCCAAGGCCGTGGCCTCCCTAAAGACAAGGGGACCCAGTTCTTGAAGGTCGGTAAGACAAAGCTCACAGTGATGGGGTGATGGGTGAAGATTAGATTCCTGTTTCAAACAGATACCTGTGGCAGGACTGGTAAGTCCAATTTAAAATATTTACACATACAGCAAATGTAAATATTTTATGCACTGTTCCCTTTAAGAGATAACAGAAACCGAGTGCCATGTGGGTCTCAGCATGAGACAATGGATGTTAAGCTAGGAAAAATACATCTTGTTAAGCAGTATTTCTTTGCTTGTTTGTTTGACACACTGTTTTCACCCTGTGCTGATCACCTGAAAGGTATCAGCTGTGACAAACCAATGTGTGCATAAGACAAAAGATGTTAAGCTGAGCAAGATACATCTTGTTAAATATTATTTCTTTGCTTGTTTGTTTTACACACTGTTTTCACCCTGTACTGATCACCTGAAAGGTATCAGCTGTGACAAAACAATTCGGCCTAAGCTGCTCTCACCCCATGTTCTTGTTTTCGCTTTGGCACGAGTTCATCTCCTACCTTGATAGCGTGTCTGTGGCGAAGGCCCATTCGCACGCGAATCTTCACCTTTTAAAATGGAATGAACGCCACAGGGGGGGCGTGTTTGAATGCGATTGGCATACACGTGGATGCCACATAGCACGCTGCACATGTGCTATACAGCATAAAACACAGCGATGTTTAAGGAACTGTTTCCAACATGCAAGCCTCTGGCAGAGGCTAAAGGGGACACAGAGCAGCAACAGCTAGGTTGCATGAGCCATTGTGGGTATATGATTACTGGCACAAACAGGTTCTGTATCTTTGGAATAATCAGTGCTGTGTATGATAAGCTGTATAGCTTGGCACAAGGCACATTTGTAATACTTCCAAACTGGCTAAAGTGTGAGAAAAGTGCTGATGTGCAAATTTGATATGATTAAATAAGTTAAATAAATACTCCTATATAGAATGAATAAATAAATAAATAAATAATGATGTAGGAAATCAATATGTGCACTGTGTATGATCATATATATAACAAATGCTAAATACTGAATAAGATATGCAAAAATGCCAAAAAAGTGCCTGAATATTATATGGTATGGTAGGAGACTATTGCCCAAAAAGTGCAAGAGCAAAAAAACTGTGCAAAAAATTAAGTAATATTACAATCAAATACATACACAATTCATCAACTAGTGATAATAAACTAAATAAATATATATTCAATAAATAAATAGATAAATGAGTCCATCTAAAAAGTCCCAAGTGAAAAAAGTGCCAAAATGTGATCTGATAGTTCAATCGATAAAATATCCTCAGTGACAACTCGTGAAAAAATAACACCAAATGTGCTCCACCTTTTCCCCAAATCCCACTCACCAGATGGGGAGCTGGTCAAATTATAAACCAGCAATCACACAAGATAAATATTTCCCAGCAGGATGGTCTACTTCTGAAGCTCCAAACTTAAAATTTTCATGGATCCATTATACTCAAGATGTAGCAAGGGAGGAATAATAAATAGGAAAAGGAAGGATGGCAAAATAGTGTAATTCTGTAAGATTTAAAATAATTTATTAAAAAAAAAAAATTATATTGCACTCATATTGTGTCTAATATTGTGTCTACCTGACACTGGGATTGCTCACAACTGACTTCTACACTCTGGCTGTGGCTCCCAGCCACGAGCGTGGAGTATGACTCATGCGGTGTTTCTCTGGGTCCTAGCCCCACCCTACTAGTTTCGTCACCTGACGTCCTCACGGAGCCATTTTTTGGCATTTTTGTACATCTTATTCAGTATTTACCATTTGTTATATATTTCCACTTTACCCCCGCTCACATTGCTGCTACTGTGGCAATGTGGCTCGTTATCGTTCAGCGACGTGGACCTACGTCGCTGGACTCCTCCCATTGTGGGCGGCACACGCGCCGCCGGAGGCTCGCTCCCGCTGTTTTCAGTTCACAGCGGGAGTCGGGCCAGGGGAGGAGCGGTGGTGATCACCGCCGATCTTCCCCGATCGTCGGGGAATCGAGTCTGAAGATCCGCCCACTTTGTTTACACAAATCTCCTAAGTGACAGGCAGGGTCAGATTGCAGGGTTCAGCATAGCATAGCTGAACCTGCGATCTGTCCCTGTGTCACTCAGTCACCTCCCCCCACACATGTCAGTAAGCACCAGGCATACATTAACCCCTCCCTCTCCAATAAAATTAACCCCTTCCCTGCCAGTGTAATTTTTACAGTAACAGTGCATATTTATAGCACTGATTACTGTAGTAATGTCACTGGTACCCCCAAAAGTGTCAAAAATGTCAGTCAAGGGTCCGATCTGTCCGCTGCAATGTCACAGTCCCGCAAAAAAAATCGCAGATCGCCGCCATTACTGGTTAAAAAAAACCACCAAAAATTACAGAAATCTTTCCCTTAGCTAGTAAACGCAATAACGTTTGCGCAAACCAATCAAAATACGCTTATTGCGATTTTTTTTTACCAAAAATATGTAGCAGAAAACACATTTTTTGCTCTTTTTTTGTTTATAGCGCAAAAAGTAAAAATCGCACAGGTGATCAAATACCACCAAAAGAAAGCTCTTTTTGTGGGGAAAAAAGGACGTAAATTTCGCTTGGGTACGGCGTTGCATGACCTTGCAATTTTCAGTTAAAGTTGCACAGTGCCGAATCGCAAAAAGTGGCCTGGACGTAAGACAGCAAAATCCTCCGGTGGTAAAGTGTATATATATATATATATATATATATATATATATATATATACATGGTGCACATATTGATTTCCTACAATATTATTCATTTATGTATTTATTTATTCATTCTATATAGGAGTATTTATATAACATATTTAATCATATCAAATTTGCACATCAGCACTTTTCTCACATTTTAGCCAGTTTGGGAGTATTACAAATTTGCGCTGATTATCTTATCTCTGCATTTATATGTAGGGCACCTGCAGCAGATTAGCAGCATTTTTGTCTCCCTATGAATACTCACAACCTCTGATTACCTTAGTGCTTGATCTTTTTCTTTACACATAGCTTGGCACAACCCTTAAGTACACCGAAGTTAGTACCTCAAGTTTGTCTTGCTACAGAGCAATGTCTGCCCGAAAAAGGACTGGGGGGGGGGGGTTAAGGCACAGCTGGAATGGGCACTGTGATGTCACCATTAGGCAGAGATGTATAGTAACTAAGTAGAACTACTTCACTATTGTACTTATGTACCGAAGGGCGGTATCTGTACTTTCCTGGAGTAGAATTTTTTTCTCCTACTTCCACTTTTACTTTTACACTACATTTTTTCGATGATTTCAATACTTCTACTCCGATATATTTTTTTTGTGCTGCATAGTTACTCGTTACAATTATAAAAATTACCACTGCCAGAACAGTAGATGGCAGGTTTCATGAAGCTCAAAACGTGTGTATTATCAGCGCATACGAAAATAAATGCTACTGTATGTATAAATAAATGCTGCATTTGAAATAATAAAAGACAATATGATGTTCAAACTTTTGACTTCTTTCTTTAATAACTACATAACACAGTACTAGTACTTTTACTTTCGGTACTTGAGTAGCAATTTTTTTTTCAAAACTACTGGTACTTTTACTTTCAGTACTTGAGTAGCAAATTTTAAAAAAAAACTACTTGTAATACTTAAGTACAAAAAATTTGCAACAATGAGGGCCGGTTTACATTTGTGCGAGTGCGGCGATCGCATGTAATTCAGAGCACACTGCTCCTTCATTACATGCGATCGGATGAGTGGATGCGAATTCAGCCATACACTTTGTATGGCTGAATTCGCACTGTATCCGCACCAAACACGCACATGACCCTTTTTTTCAGCCTCATCAGGATCGGATCGCACAGTGGTTCACACTTGTGCGATCCGATCCTGTGCGAACTGTCAGATCGCACTGCGATATGCGATCAAACTGGGGGTGTCATTAACATTTAATTGACACCCCCTGCGTATCACATATGGCAGTGTGAACTGCCAGAGGTGCGTTTGCGATGCGGGAACAGGCTGCGAATTCGCAGCCTTCACGTATCGCACAAGTGTGAACCAGGACTCACTTGGGTTGTTGAGAAGCCCTCTGTGTCCACGACTACAAACTTAACATGGGAGAGGTGGACTTCAGTGACCAGATGATGGTGCCGTACTTAATTTCCCATGAAGCCAGACGCTGGTACAAGAAAGTGTCTGTATATTTATTCCAATTAGCAGTGTTCAATGCTTTTGTACTATATAAAGCGTCAGGAAGAAGTGGATCCTTCCTAAAATTTCAGGAAGAGATCATCACGGCCTTTTGCATCCAGAAGGTGCTGTGGCCCAAACTCCCAATCCAGATGCAGTGAACCGGCTGCATGAGAGGTATTTTCCAGATGCCATTCCTGGTACCCTGATTCAAAAGTCACCCCAAAAATTATGTGTCTGTAGCAGACACGGAATAAGAGAGATCCTGGGGTGGTCCATGGGCGGATCGCCCCTATGCTTTGGCATATATTTTTTTTCAGTTTTCTTGGCAGAGATTTCTTCATCCACATCAACGATGTAAATAGAGGGATCTGATAGGCTCAACAAAAAAAAAAAAACATTGCATGTACTGTATGCCCATCATTAGAAGTGGGTGGATGCAGAGTGGTATATTTTAATGGTGGGCATAACACACACTTTTTCTGGCAGAGATTTCTTCATCCACATCGATCGATGTGAATGGAGGAATTTGTTCTCTTTTTTCGTTCAGCCCAAAGGCTGCATGAAAAAAGAATATTACGATATATGCCCAACATGGACCAGCAACATACTGGTACCTTGCTGGAATTTGAGTGTTTACATCGGGATGATGCCTGCAGTTGTAGGCATCATATTGGTATTGTTTTTTCAGCCGGAAGTCGGTTTTTATGTAAAAGCAATCCTAGTGGCTAATTTGCCGCTAGATTGCTTTAACAAGAAGTGGGAGCGAACATCCTTCCCTTTTTCTCAAGCTCTCCTGTCTCCTGTTGTATGTAAAAAACAATTGCATGATGCATATGAGGTGTCACCGCAAACATTCGATTGAGGGAAGTAATTCTAGCACTAGACCCCCTCTGAAAATCAAAAGTAGTAGTAACCTGTAAAGATTTTTAATGGCTTTTTAAAAATGTATGTAGTTTGTTGCCACTGCATGGACTCGGCATATGATCATCTTTTATATTGGGCAATATATTGTGTTTCTGTGTATTAACATTGAAAAAAGTGTATTGGGCCCTGAAGTGTTAAAGTGTACAACGTGCAGTGTGCAGTGTACAGTGTTGAGAGTTGCAGCAGCAGAAGTAGTATACAGAGGCTACCTCAGTCAGCAAGGACTGGAGGGAGCAGTGTTCGGGACTTTTGAGCTAACCAGAGTGTCAGGAGTCAGTTCTCAGTACAGTCCGGGACCTTTGAGCAAACCAGAGTGTCAGTAGTCAAGTTCAAATACAGTTTAGCAAGTCAGTGTTTTTCAAGCGCAAGTGAGCGTTGGTCGGCATCCAGCCGGTGTCAAGACAGCGCTGAAAGGCATTTTTTCTTCAAAGTGTCCCATTTGTACCTAGTTGAGCCAGAGGAGTATCCCACTCATTCCCTTCTCCCATCCCCAATATAAAATAAACAAAACCAACCAAAGATGCCAGACTGGTCTTTGACTCAAATCTCACACTGGGGTATTCAGCTTAAAAGGGCTGCTGGCGTTTCCGGTAACCATGGCAGACCCACATCAGGCCCAATGCCTGGAAATCCTGCTACATGTATATGTGGAATTACACCCCAAAATACATTCTGCTGCTTCTCCTGAGTATGGGGATACTACATATGATAGACTTTTTGGCACTCTAGCCACGTACAGGACCCCAAAAACCAATCACTGCCTTAAGGCTTTCTAAGGACACAAGTTGCTCATTTCACTTCCTCACCATCTATCACAGTTTTGGAAGCCCTGAAATGCTGAGTAGTTTGCTGATCTCATTTGTTGCCAACATTTTTTGGAAACTTTTTTCTTTCTTTCAATTTTCAAAAACATGTCACAAGAAATAAGATCTGCAAAATACTCAACATGCCTCTTATCAAATTCCTTGGGGTGTCTACTTTCCGAAAATGGGTCATTTAGTGGGAAGGTTGTGCTATATTGGCATTTCAGGGCCCCTGAAACTGTGGAAGTAAGGTAGTGAAATGAGCAATTTTTACCCTTTAAAAGCCTGAAGGGGCTCTTTGGTTTTCAGCACCTGTGCGTGGCTAGACTCTCAAAAAGTCTCATATACCAATGGCATGTGTGAGCAATATATAATTTAAGTTACAACTTTGTGTAAAAAAAAAAATTTTAATTTTCAGACATTTGTGGCAAAAAGATGAAATAGTCCAAGGGCTTAACATGCCTCTCAGCAAATAGCCTGGGGTGTGTACTTTACAAAAAGGGGTCATTTGGGGGGGTTGTCCTATCTTGGCATTTCAGGGCCTTCAAAACTGACATAGATAATGAGGGAGACAAATGACCAATTTACACCCTTTGAAAGCCAGAAGGTGGTCATTGGTTTTCAGCACCTGTGCACGGCTAGACTCCCAAAAAGTCTCACACATGTGGTGGTATCCCCATACTCAGGAAAAGCAGCAGAATGTATTTTGCGGTGTAATGCCACATATACCCATGGCATGTGTGAGAAATTTAACATTTAATTGACATGTAAAAAAAAGAAAATAATAATTTTCCAGAAACTTGTGGCAAAAATAAAATATTCTTTGGGCTCAACATGCCTTACAGCAAATACCTCAGGGTATTTACTTTACAAAAAGGGGTAATTTAGGGGTAAGGGGGTTGTGCTACCTTGGCATTTCAGGGCCTCTGAAACTGTGATAGGTAGTGAAGAAGTCAAATGAACAATTTACACCCTTTGAAAGCCTGAAGGCGATCATTGGTTTTTGGCACCCATGCATGGCTAGGCTCCCAAAAAATCTCACACATATGGTATCCCCATAGTCAGGAGAAGCACCAGAATGTATTTTGGGGTGTAATTCCACATATACCCATGGCATGTGTGAGCAATGTATCATTTAAATAACAACCTTGTGTAAAAAGAATTTTGTCATGTTTCAAAAACTTGTGACAAAAAATCAAATATTCCATGGGCTCAACATGCCTCTCATCAAATTATTTGGGGTGTTTTCTTTTCCAGAAAAGGGAAATTTGAAGGGGGGGGGGGGGCAGTTGTACTGCCCTGGTATTTTAGCACCTTAAGAAATTTGATAGGCAGTCAGTAAATTCCAGTATATATACCATAGTTCGTAGACGCTATAACTTTTCTGCAAGTAAATTAATATACTCTTATTGGGATTTTTTACCAAAGACATGTAGCTGAATAAATTTTGGCCAAAATGTATGACAAAATTTTAGTTTATTGGATATTTTTTAAAACAAAAAGTAGAAAATATAATTTTCGTTTATATCACAAAAAATAAAAAAAATACCAGTGGTGATAAAATACCACCAAAAGAAAGCTTTCTTTATGTGAAAAAAATGGACATAAATTTTGTTTGGGTACAGCATTGCATGACCATGCAACTGCCAGTTAAAATAGCACAGTGCCAAATAGCAAAACATGCTCTGCTTACGAAGGGGTAAAACCTTCTGGAGATCAAGAACTTAGCTCAGGACTAAGCCTGAGCTATAAATCTAGGTCAGGGTTTGGTGATTCAGGGGGGGATGACTTATCCTAGCAGCCTTTCTGGTGCATCCCCCTGTTTTCTGGAACATTGGAGAATGTTCTAGACATAGTGGGTGAAGGTTAGGAGGCGCTGCTTGGCATAATTATGAGCTCCTCAGCCAATCCCCAGAAAAGGACTGTCAGGGGGCAAGCCACCTCATAAATAGGCATGAGTCATGCCAGCAGGGGCAGCCAGGTGGAGGATGGAGATGGAGTGCAGAGGAGGCTATGAGTGGCCCTTGAGGGTTCCCCATAGTCTGGTGTGGTGACCTCAGGCCAGGGCTCGGGTGCTGAAAGGATCCTGCCAAAACACATGGAGAAAGCCTTCCTGGAGGCACGGGAGCAAAGAGAGAGGACAGCAGGAGCAGGTCAGCACTACTGCACTACTGGGAGATTTCCTGAGAGTCAGCTGGGCAGGCTGGTGTGTGTTAAACTGGAGGACTGTGCTGGAGAAGTTAGCCTGGAGGGTTAGGTAATGGGCAACTGCAGCCAGGTGGGTTGGCAGTGCCTGAAGAGGTGGTGCTGGTATCAGTAGCCACAGGAGTAATGCAAGCTGGACACTGAAATTCTGCTATACAACCTAGGGGCCTCGGGTTCCTGGCTGTAATGGGCCAGTGCTTTTAATCTGACTGAGTGATTGTCAGATCTTAACACAGTGATCCAGCTGGGTACTGCAACAAGTGAGTGCTGGAGGAAGAAGTGGAGCTGTATATAGAGCTGTAAATAGAGACTGCACATAGAGACTAGTGATGGGCTGAATGACTCCCTGTTCCAATTGGGCCAGAGCTCTTAAACATCAAGAAAATTTGGAGCACAATAACGAACCAACATTGAAGCCTTTGGGACCCTAAAAATCAAAAGTGCCCATTTTGAGGGCTTAGATACAAGCTATTGTATTTGCAAACAAATGGTGTGGGGGCCCAGTAACAGAACTGGGGGTTGGGTATCAATGAAAAAAAAGTTTGTAAAAAACATAATTTTTAAATGAGCAGTGATTTACTAATGCTTAACCACTTTTGCGCTATAAACAAAAAAAGAGCGACAATTTTGAAAAAATAACAATATTTTTCACATTTTTTTAATATGAAATTCCCCCCAAAAAATGTAAAAATCAATATTTTTTATTATCTTAGGCCAATTTGTTTTCTGCTACATATTTTTGGTGAAAAAATCGCAATAAGCGTATTTTGATTGGTTTGCGCAAAAGTTATTGCGTTTACTAACTACGGGAAAGATTTATGTCATTTTTATTGTTTTTTTTTTAACAAGTAATGGCGGCGATCTGCAATTTTTTTTGTGGGACTGCGACATTGCGGCGGACAAATCGGACCCTTGACTGACATTTTTGACACTTTTGGGGGTACCAGTGACATTACTACAGTAATCAGTGCTATACATATGCACTGTTACTGTAAAAATAACACTGGCTGGGAAGGGGTTAACTTTATTGGTAAACAGTGGGTTAAATGTATCCCTAGGGGAGTGATTCTAACTGTGGGGGGGGGCGTGGCTTGTGATGTAACCACAGAGACATACGATCCTACATAGCAGGATCGTATAGTCTCTGCAGTTACACCAGGGAGAATGACAGACAGCTTTGTTTACATTAGCCGTCTGCCTTTCTCCCTCTCCAGCAGGAGATCGCGAGTGATCGGCCGGTCACTCGCGCTGGGATGTTAGTGAACGAGCAAGTGGTTAAAGTGAAACAATACAAATTTAATTTTCCTTTAAATATGGTGCCTAGGGGTCCACTTTAGTCTGCCTGTAAAGTGGCCCATCAGTAGCATGTATAGAACCTGCTGCAGAAAAAATTACATTTTATAAAGGCAAAAAAATGAAATTTTTCATGCAAAACAAGTTTTTGTAAGGGGATTATTACTGTGTGCTATATATATATTTATATATATATATATATATATATACATATACATATACATATACATATATATATATATATATATATACATATATATATATATATATATATATATATATATATATATATATATATATATATATATATATATTGTCTTCGTCCACTAGATGGCATTCTTTTGTCCACTAGATGGCATTCATTGTCCATAGACATATTGTATATGTAATTTTATATTTCATCTACTATCCATCCTTTTTTTTATTGCATGTGTGGTTGATCTCACCATGCAATATGTAAGCAATTTTTTATTCATTTTTCAGCAGTATGATTTTTAATTAATCAATAATTTTTCATACTTTTTTTCACAGTTTTTTTCATTAGGTGTCCAAATTCAAAATAAACACTAGATGGCGTTTTGCTTTATATAAATATATCATATATGCGTTCTATTCATTTATTTGGTGTGTTATACTTTTATCAATATTTTTTATTTATATGTGGATCCGCATTAGTATGTGCCCTTTACATGTGGATTTTATGTCCATTCGTACTGTGCTAATTTGTTTTTACAATGTAGCCCGTATGTTTCTTTCGGTAGTCAGGTTACCCCTGCACTTCCGCCCTTTTTGGTTGAAGTGACGTTTGTGCTTCCGCCCTCTCGCGCGAGCGATTGGGCTGAAGACATGTCACTCTGCCGATGTTCGGGGGATACGAGGCGTGTGTTGCTTCTGGTAGCCACGCCCAGACGACGTATTTTGATGATGAAACGCGTCTGTGGCACCAGACACAACGTCAACACGGCGTTATCCGTGGCGGCCTCTACCATACCATTCTGTTGTGAAGACGCAGGACGCCGCGGTCGGACCTTCAGCCATGTTTCTGTGATGTGACTGTATTTGCCTGATGTTTTGTAAGTAGCCTTTTTAATAAACTTTGCCTGGATTTTTATGGGATTACGCTATGGTCCTTTTGCCTTACTTTCCTTATATGCCTGTATCCACCTGATTACTGTGGGAATTGGACCCTTCTGAGTACTTTATCCCTGATGAGATTGGAGTCCATCTGTACTGTGTCCCTGATGAGATTGGAGTCTATCCGTTTACCCAAAACCTGTGAGGCCATTTCATTAATTTGATTGGCCATGTTGTTCTGGTAAGCTGCCTCCTATTATTACTGCACAGTGGTGTCCCTTGCCTGCACTTCCCTGTGGTGGTCACAAGAAGAATTTCACCATTTTTTCTTGGAATTAAGCCTTTGCTTTTCTTTGGACTTGATTTTTACCCTCACTGTTTATGGGACTTTTTTATACACCTTGTATTGTCATTTAATTTTTATTGATCATTTATATCATACATGGTAATATTCATTTGTTTTGTATTTACATTAGCGCTGCACTATTTTTTATTTATTAGAGAAAACGGTGCCCTGCCTCAGGACAGACCATGTCAACCTTTGCCTGTGGACACAGATGCTGCTGGCCCCCTCACAGTGCCATGGGAACATCTGCCTCTCCTTGTTGGCCTCCCAGACATGATGGGGGGCTTATTACCATAATGTAATAGAGAAAGGGAAATGTGTACTTGGATGCACTTTAATCAATGGAACGTGGTGTTTGGTGCATTTTAACTTGAGTACTCACTACACAGACACACTCCACTGGCACTACAATATAAAGTAGTAAAACTGCACTGACACACTTCAATATACTGCAGTAAAAGTGCACGAAGGCAGTTCAATGTACTGCAGTAAAACTGCTCTAATGCACTTTAATATACTGCGGTAAAAGTTGTGGCAGAGCGTTGCCCTGCCAGGGTTTGAAAAGTGAATGTGACCCAGAATTCTCAACCAGGCAGGTTGAGGGGCTCCAGGGAGCTTGTAACATGAAGAGGAAACTTGCTTTTCAGTTTCCTCAGTGTTTTAAAAAGTCCACTTTGGGATCTGAAGCCTGGAGATTTCTAAGTGATCCGAGTAGGATGGAATCTCCAATCCTGGGTCCAGATATTCAGAACAGCCAGCATAATAATTGGTCAGGTGTGTGCTGGGCTTTTAGTAGTAACCTGACCATGGTTCTGGGCTCCACCCTGGCAGACAGGAGGTCTGGCCTAGGAGTCAGTGCAGCACGAGGCTGATATCTGTGTGCACCCTGCTGAGTAAAATCTGTAGGAGAAGACAAGGGCCTGAAGTGTTAAAGCGGTTGTAAACCTGAAAAAAAAAAACTGCAAGACAAAGGCATAATGAGCTAGTATGCATCGCATACTAGCTCATTATGTATTACTTACCTTAGAACGAAGCCCCGACACGGACCCCCGGACACCGCTGAGGGAGCTGACATGATCCCTCTGCGTCTCTTCCAGGTTCGGCAGCTCCGGCGCTGTGATTGGCTGGAGCCGCGATGACGTCTCTCCTGTGCATGCGCGCGGGAGTCATTTTCCGGCAAGCTCCCGGAATGGAAAGCTGAAGGTCCGCCGGACCTTCAGAGCGCATGTGCCGCTCACGTGAGTGGCTGCATGCAGTGCAAATATCTCCTAAACCGTGCCGGTTTAGGAGATATTAATTGTACCTACAGGTAAGCCTTATTATAGGCTTACCTGTAGTTAAAAGTGTCAAAAAGCGGTATACTACCGCTTTAAGGCCAGAGCAGCAGTGCTGCAAGTGAGAGCCAAAAGGGCTCAACTGCGTTTGTGTTGATGGCCATAGAATGCTGAAAACCCCTGTGAGGGAAACACTTGTTTTGTGTACCGACCTTTCTTTTAATAAACATGGGCAAAGAAAGCCTTTAAAGAAGAAACAGCGAGTGGCGGTGTCCTTAAAGCTCTACCATGATGCGAATCTCACAAAGTGCACTAACACAATTCAGTATATACTGCAGTAAAAGTGCACTAACGCAGTTCAATATACTGCAGTAAACATGCACTAACACACAGACTTGTATAAAGTACTCAAAATTTGTACTTGAGTAAAAGTACAAGTGCTCGATCAAAAAGTGACTTGAGTAGAAGTGGAAGTGCTCGCAGAAAAAGTTACTTAAGTAGAAGTACTAAAGTATTCAACATTTTTTTTACTTAAGTATTGCAAGTAGTTTTTTCAAAAAATTTGCTACTTAAGTACTAAAAGTAAAAAGTACCAGTAGTTTTGAAAAAAAAATTCTACTCAAGTACTGAAAGTAAAAGTACAAGTACTGTGTTATGTAGTTATTAAAGAAAGAAGTCAAAAGTTTGAACATCATATTGTTTTTTATTATTTCAAATGATTTATTCAAATGATTAACCTAAAGGACAATCACAATTCCTTAGGCTGTAACTTTTTGTAAACAAAAAACAGATAAAGTATGTCCCTCCCTTCCCCTTTTAAAGCATCCACCTTTTAAAGCATCCACCTTTTAAAGCCAGGGGTGGTCTCCTTCCTGAGCTTCCTCACTCTCACAGCCAGGCAAATCAGTTGAAGTTGAAGAGCCAGGGGTGGAAGGTGGTGTTTTTGGTTCGTCCATCTTTTCAGCTGATCCAAAGGCAGAACAGGAGCATGCGCAGTCTTCTTAATCGCGGTTTGATTTGATTCTCAATTGATGATGATGTGCCAGGCCAGCTTCATCAAACCTACAACGCTTAACCACTTGCCTACTGTGCACTTAAACGCCCTTCCCATCCAGGCCAATTTTCAGCTTTCAGCGCTGTCACACTTTGAATGACAATTGCGCGGTCATGCTACACTGTACCCATTTGAAATTTTTATCATTTTTTTCACACAAATAGAGCTTTCTTTTGGTGGTATTTAATCATCTCTGGGTTTTTTATTTTTTACAAAAAAAAAAGAATAAAGACAGAAAATTTTGAAAAAAAAAAAAAAAGTTTTTCTTATTTTCTGTGAGTAAATTTTGAAAATAAATTTTTCTCCTTCACTGAAGGGCGCTGATGAGGCGGCACTGATGGGCACTGATAGGCTGCACTGATGGGCACTGATGAGGTGGCACTTATGGGCACTGATGAGGTGGCACTTATGGGCACTGATGAGGTGGCACTTATGGGCACTGATGAGGAGGTACTAATATGCCGCAATGATGAGCACTGATAGGCGGCATTGATAGGTGGCACTGATAGGCGGCACTGATATGCGGCACTGATAGGCGGCACTGATGAGCACTGATAGGCGGCACTGCTGGGCACTGAGAGGTGGCACTGCTGGGCACTGAGGTGGCACTGCTGGGCACTGAGAGGCGGCACTGGTGGGCGGCACTGATGGGCACTGAGAGGCGGCACTGATGGGCACTGGCGGATGGCACTGATGGACACTGACGGGTGGCACTGATGAGCACTGATGGGCAGAACTGATGAGCACTGATGGGCAGCACCATTAGTGCCCACACTCAGTGCCCATAGTGCTGCCAGTCAGTGCTTATCAGTGCCTAGATGAGCAGGCACTGATGGGCACTGACTGGCAGCACTATGGGCACTGATTGTGGGCATTGATGGGGGACACTGATGGAGGGCACTGTGGGCACTGATGGGGGGGCACTGTGTATGTTTTTTACCTTTTAGTAATCAGGGCACTGGTAATCAGTGCCCTGATTACATGTCTCTTTGTCCCTGGCGCTGTGCAGCTCTCCCTCCTTCCTCACACTGCAGGCTCCGTGTGAGGAAGGAGCGCCGGCGATGAGAGATGATCTCATATGTTTACATATGAGATCATCTCTCATTGGATGATCCGATCACGTGGTGAATGGCCGCTGTGATTGGCCATTCACCACGATCTGTGATCGGCTGTGTCCAAGGGACACGGCCGACACAGATTCTCCCCGCTGCGCGCTCGCGGGAGCGCGCGGGGGGCGTGTCACTGGGAGGCCGTTTAAAAACGGCCTCCCGAAAATTCGAGTCCGCGCTGCAGCCGTATATAGGCTGTAGCGCGGATGGGAACTGGTTAAAGTGAAAAATGCATCAAAAACTACTAACAAAGTGGCTGTGCCTAAAATGCTAATAAAGTGCCTGCAATTATATATATATTCTTCTTGTATTCAAAATCATCGCCCACAGTATCAAAAATAAAGTGACATGTCTGTGCTAAATGCAGTGCAAATGATTCCCACAATGTAAATGTAATTCATATAAAATATATATGACAATACCACAATAAAATAAGTTGTGATTGTGAATAAGTTAGGTGCAAGTTTAAGTGTGTAAACTAAACTTTATAACGAAAAGTCCATAGCTGAATTCCAGTGTGCAATCTAAGAAGTGCTTGTCACTTGCTGTCAGATGCTTCCACCTTTCTTCTGTGATCTGCTCAAGTAAAGTGGTGGACTGGATAGCCTCTCTCTCTGTCTCTCTCTGCCTCTCACCTTAGTAGCACTGGCACTGCACTGGTTCAAAAAGCTGTCTATATTATTTTCATTATAAGAACTTGTCGGAACATGCTTCCTTCACCTGTCCTTCACACTAGTAGTGCTCATTTGCTTTGCTCAAGTCAAGTGCCACTGCCAGTGGCCACTGCAGTGCAGGCACAGCCGCACAGGCAGAGGCAGGCCGCAGGAAGCACAGGCCGCACCACAACACAACACTTATGGTCCATGGACCATGGATGGTCGGATAATCATCATAGCCGTCAGTCTCACTCTTCTTGGTTCAAAAAAGCCACCCATGACCCGTGTGTATATAATATATTAATATTTTATATTGATTATTTGATTCTCAAATGGCACATTTGCCATGGCAAGGATTAGGCCCTCTCCACGGTCCACCTCACTCACCTCATAGAGAAGAAGATGAGATAACAAAGAAAATGCTCCGAGTCCTGCTCCCGCGTCCGGCCGCGCGCGTCACAACTCCTCTCAGTAAGGGCCCTAAGGGGTGGAGTCTGAGTGACACACAACACGTCTAGAGGCAGAGACCTCGAGTGGGAAGACGGCAGCATGGCTCCTCCTGTGCGGTCTTAACTTGATGATCATGACAGTGATTCCGCGGGCCGCGGCGCGAGCGAGGCTGTGGGATTGATTTAATTGAGTTGTGCTGCCTACTGCTACACGCTACCTACTACTAAATTGTGAGTCAGTATATTTTATTTCATTTTTATATATAAAAGCGGTATTGTTGAGCACCACTAGCCACTAGATCTCCTGGCTGTCACTTTGTCACATGTTGGGGAATCACAGCGGCTCGGCTCCAGAAGTGGCGGGGGTCCCCGTCATCCTGCCAGGGCCGCCAAGAAGTTCATCAACTGATCTTAAGTTATTAATATCTAATGAGGAGAGGACCAATGGGATTGAGAATTGAAATAATTAAATATATATGGCTTTTTGAACCAGTCAGGGGCGTAACTACAGGGGTTGCAGGGGTTGCAACTGCTACCGGGCCCCATGCTCCAGGGGGCCCGGTAGCAAACCAGTGGGTGAACTTCCAGGATCTCAAAGGTCACACTTGCGACCGGGCCCTGGCATTGCACCATTGTGGGGAGGCCCCAAGATTGCAGGAAGGGGGCCCACTGCAGAACTTGTGAAAGGATCCTGCTGTGGGACCATAATAAAAGGCCATGCAACGAGAGTAAAGAGCTCCAGGATTAGTGGGAAGAGCCCCGGGCTTGAAGGGAAGGGCCCCGGCCAGGGGACTGGGGGGCCCTTATTGGTTTCTTGCAACGGGGCCCTGAAGGTTCTAGTTACGCCTCTGGAACCAGTGCAGTCAGTGCCACAGTGCCACCCAGACGCTATCCACCAGTGCCACCACCATTAAGTGTGTTGGTCGGTCACTCGAGCACTGAAGGAGGTGGAAGCATCTGACAAGTGAAGTGACACTTTAGATTTGCACACTGGAATTCATTTATGGACTTTTCGTTATAGATAGGTTTACACACTTCAACTTGTTGCACGCACCTGACCTAACTTATTTCATAACTTATTTTATTGTGATTTATTGTCATATTTTATATGAATTGAATTTACTGTTACATTGTGGGAATAATTATTTTCACTGCATTTAGGCTTTAGCACATTCATGTCACTTTATTTTTGATACTGTGTGGAGTGTGGGCAGGGCACTGGGTGATATGATATATCGATTGCACAGGCACTTTATTCGCACAGCCAAGTTGTGTTTGTTAGTAGTTTCTTGATGCACTTTAAGTGCTGTAGCACAATTTATTTGTTTGTTTCATATTTTCTTTTTATTGGAAAGATTTGGTATAGCAGCTTTTATTATACACAGCCTTTATTTTCGTATGCGCTGATTTACAAATGACATTATACACATTTTTTTGAGCTTTATGCAACCTGCCATCTACTGTTCTGGCAGTGGTAATTTTTTTAAAAGTAACGAGTAACTATGCAGCACAAAAAAAATACTTGAGTAGAAGTATCGAAATCATCGAAAAAATGTAGTGAAGTAAAAGTAGAAGTAGGAGAAAAAAATTCTACTCTAGGAAAGTACAGATACCGCATTTCGGTACTTAAGTACAGTACTTAAGTAGTTCTACTTCGTTACTATACATCTCTGCTAACACAGTTCACTATACTGCAGTAAATGTGCACTTAAGTTTGCCTGTATACTGCAGTAAATGTGCACTAAAGTACCTCAGTATGTTGCAGTAAACCTGCCCTGAAACACTAAACTGACACTAAAGTAAAAATGAATGGTCACACTACATTAGAACTTAATGTCCAGGCTGAATGTACCAAGTTGATTCTCTTGCGATTATTGCTAGTGGCTATAGTCTTCTCATAGACAATTGTTCTCCTTTTAGCACTGTCTGTGCTGCTGGGGGAATCGTAAAAATTTTCACCATGTATGCCCTGCCTCACTTTATGCCAGATTCTTGGTGAGTTTGGTACCTTGGAATCACCAGTTTTTCCAATAAATTTGAAGCTCTAATCATACCATTTGAGTGATGAGGATACACATTTTCTTCTAAAAGCATGGCTACCAGGACCTCTAGAAGTCCAGTTATATACACAGGTTAATTATAACTTTAAAGATGCAGAGGAGAGGATGAGAGAACTGCAGCATATTTTGGACAGTCATAATAAAGGTATTAGAGATTTACAAAGTACAACAAATGTGATTTAATGAGGAGATTACCCAATATTATTTTGCAGCAAGTATCTTTCAATATATAGGAAAGTGTACAATTGTACAGACTTTTTGGCAGGTAATACAAGTTTCAAATATATAATGGCCATTACAGTATCTCACAAAAGTTAGTACACCCCTCACATTTTTGTAAATATTTTATTATATCTTTTCATGTGACAACACTGAAGAAATTACACTTGGCTACAATCTAAAGTAGTGAGTGTAAAGCTTGTATATCAGTGTAAATTTGCTGTCCCCTCAAAATAATTCCACACACAGCCATTAATGTCTAAATCGCTGGCAACAAAAGTGAGTACACCCCTAAGTGAAAATGTCCAAATTGGGCCCAATTAGCCATTTTCTCTCCCCGGTGTCATGTGACGTGTTTGTGTTACAAGGTCTCAGGTGTGAATAGGGAGCAGGTGCGTTAAATTTGGTGTTATCGCTCTCACTCTCTCATACTGGTCACTGAAAGTTCAACATGGCACCTCATGGCAAAGAACTCTGAGGATCTGAAAAAAGAATTGTTGCTCTACATAAAGATGGCCTAGGCTAAAAGAAGATTGCCAAGACCATGAAACTGAGCTGTAGCCTGGTGGTATGTAGTGGTTTACCAGGACAGGTTCCACTCAGAACAGGCTTCGCCATTGTCGGCCAAAGAAGTTGAGTTGTCGGCCAAAGAAGTTGAGTGCACATGCTCAGCATCATATCCAGAGGTTGTCTTTGGGAAATAGACGTATAAGTGCTGCCAGCATTGCTGCAGAGGTCGAAGGGGTGGGGGATCAGCCTGTCAGTGCTCACACTATACAGCGCACACTGCATCAATTTGGTCTGCATGGCTGTTGTCCCAGAAAGAAGCCTCTTCTAAAGATGATGCACAAGAAAGCCCGCATAGAGTTTTCTGAAGACAAGAAGACTAAGGACATGGATTACTGGAACCATGTTCTGTGGTCCGATGAGACCAAGATAAAGTTATTTGGTTCAGATGGTGTCAAGCGTGTGGTGGCAGCCGGGTGAGGAGTGCAAAGACAAGTATGTCTTGCCTACAGCCAAGCATGGTGGTGGGAGTGTCATGGTCTGGGGCTGCATGAGTGCTGCCGACACTGGGGAGCTACAGTTCATTGAGGGAACCATGAATGCCAACATGTACTGTGACACATTGAAGCAGAACATGATCCCCTCCTTTCGAAGACTGGGCCTCAGGGCAATATTCCAACATGATAACGACCCCAAACACACCTCCAAGATGACCACTGCCTTGCTAAAGTAGCTGAGGATAAAGGTGATGGACTGGCCAAGCATGTCTTCAGACCTAAACCCTATTGAGCATCTGTGGGGCATCTTCAAACAGAGGGAGGAGGAGCGCAAGGTCTCTAACATCCACCAGCTCCGTGATGTCATCATGGAGGAGTGGAAGAGAGCTCCAGTGGCAACCTGTGAAGTTCTGGGGAACTCCCTGCCCAAGAGGGTTAGGGCAGTGCTGGAAAATGATGGTGGCCACACAAAATATTGATACGTTGGGCCCAATTTGGACATTTTGACTTAGGGGTGTACTCACTTTTGTTGCCAGCGGTTTTGACATAAATGGCTGTGTGTTGAGTTATTTTGAGGGGACAGCAAATTTACACTGTTATACAAGCTTTACACTCACTACTTTACATTGTAGCAAAGTGTAATTTGTTCAGTGTTGCCACAAGAAAAGATATAATAAAATATTTACAAAAATGTGAGGGGTGTACTCACTTTTGTGAGATACTGTATATGCCCAAGCATGAGGGGTCTGGGGTGGTTAGTGGGTGGTTCGGTCCTATGCTTCAGCATATTTATTTTTATTTTTTGGAAGAAATGTCTTCATCTACATTAATCTATGTGAATGGAGGAATCTGGAGGATGGGGGAATTATTGATCGGCTGAATAAAAAAAAAAAAACATTGCTTATATGCCCATCATTAGAAGTGGGTGAATGCAGGATGGTGTATTCTAATGGTGGGCATACCACACACTTTTTCTGGCAGCGATTTCTTCATCCACATCGATCAATGTGAATGGAGGAATCTGTTAGGTTCTCTCTTTTTTTTTCGTTCAGCCCACAGGCTGCATGAAAGAATGAATATTACATACATGCCCAACAAAGACCAACAATGTTTTGGTACGTCGCTGGAATAGTGGATTAGTTATATTGGGATGAGGAATAAAATAAAAAGCAAAATAGATATTAAAAAAATATAAATAAAAGCACCTCCGTTGCCCCGTGTTTGCACACAAAGGCAAACGCAAGCATCGGATTTGTGTCGTATGTAAACAGCAATTACACCATGCATGTGAGCTATCACTGCAAACGTCAGGTTGAGGGCAGTAATTCTAGCACTAGACCTCCTCTGTAAATCTAACCAATAGTAACCTGTGAACGTTTTTCACACTGCACGGGCTTGTACAATTTTAAAGCAAGTCATGTTTGGTACCTATTTCCTCGGTGTAAGATCATATTTTACATTTTACCCAACAATATATTGTGTTTTGTGCATTAATATTAAAAAAAAGTGTATTTTTTCCAAAATACACTTTGCGCAGCAGTTTGAAAAACCGCTGCGCAAAAGCTGTGTGACAAAAAAATTGCAACACCCACCATTTTATTCTGTAAAGCCTCTGCTTTAAAAAAATATATAATGTTTTGGGGCTCGAAGTAATTTTCTAGCAAAAAATATAATTTTTTTCATGTACACAAAAAGTGTCAGAAAAGGCTTGGTCTTCAAGTGGCTGATAAGCTTCTAACAAAGACCATAGAACGCCAAGACAGTTCAAACACCCCTCAAATGACCCCTTTTTGTAAAGTAGACACCCCAAGGTATTTACTGAGAGGCATGTTGAGCCCCTGAAATATTTTATTTTTTGCCACATGATTCTGGAAAATGAAAAAAAAAATGTTTTATTTATTTTTTTTACACAGAGTGGTCACTTAAATAATATATTGCTCACACATGCCATGGGTGTATGTGGAATTACACCCCAAAATACATTCTGCTACTTCTCTTGAGAATGGGGATACCACATGTGAGAGAATTCTTGGCAATCTAGCCACGTACAGGACCTCAAAAAAGCACCCTCAGGCTTTTAAAGGGCGTTATTTCCACATTACACTTTCTGACTACCTATCACAGTTTCAGAGGCCCTGAAATTGCAAGATAGTACAACCCCCCCCCAAATTACTCCTTTTTTGGAAAGGCGACAACCCAAGATATTTGCATGGTGAGTATTTTACATTTTCCATTTCTTGACACTTTTTTTTGAAAAGGAAAGCAAAAATGCATTTATTTCTTTTCTTTTTAAAATTTTCAAAATCTTGTGACAAAAAAATGAGATCTGCAAAATGCCTCTTACCAAATCCGTTGCGGTGTCTACTTTCCAAAGAGGGGTCATTTTGGGGGTGGGGGTTGCACTATCTTGGCATTTCAGGACCTCCAAAGTGAGAAAGTGAAATGAGCAATTTACACCCTTCAAAAGCCTGAAGGTAGTGATTGGTTTTAGGCTCCCAAAAAGTCTCACACGTGTGATATCCCCATACTCAGAAGAAGCGGCAGAATGTATTTTGGGGTTTAATTCCACATATACCCATGGCATGTGTGAGCAATGTATCATTTATTTGACAACTTTATGTAAAAAAAAAGAAAAAAAATGTCATTTTTCAAAAACTTGTGACAAAAATAAAATATTCCATGGGCTCAATATGCCTCTCAGCAAACTCCTTGGGGTGTCTACTTTCCAAAAAGGGGTAATTTTAGGGGGGGGGGGGGTTGTACTGTCATGGCATTTTAAAACCTCAAGAAATGTGATAGACAGTCAGAAAAGCAAAAACTGCGTAATTTCCAGTATATACACCATAGTTTGTAGACACTATAACTTTTGCGCAAACCAATCAATATACGCTTATTTGGATTTTTAAAAAAAAAAGATATGTAACAGAATACATTTTGGTCTAAATTTATGACAACATTTGAGCAATTTCCGATGTAACTTGATTATAACTACAGACATGACAATAGAAATCACATTGTTTTTAAGGTGCCTGTTTACATCAATGCACTCAGCATGGCACAATTTGGAAAAGGTTCATGTACTACTTTGGTGCGATTCCAGCATGATTTTGATCCCATAGAATATACAAACTACATCCAAGTACATCCAAAAAAAGCAGATCACCGCCATTACTAGTTAAAAAAAAAAACAATAAAAATGACATAAATATTTCCCGTAGTTAGTAAACGCAATAACTTTTGCGCAAACCATTCAAAATACGTTTATTGCGATTTTTTTTTCACCAAAAATATGTAGCAGAAAACAAATTGGCCTAAAATGTAAAAAAGTTTGATTTTTACATTTTTTTTTTTTGAGGTGATCAATACCACCAAAAGAAAGCTCTGCTTGTGGGAAAAAAAGGACGTCAATTTCATTTGGGTACAGCGTCGCACGACCGCGCAATTGTCACACAGTGCCGAATCGCAAAATAGGGCCTGGTCTTTGACCAGCCAAATCCTCCGGGGCTTAAGTGGTTAACAGCGCAGCACCAACACTATCCTTTATGAACAGGACATGTTGCTGAGACTTTCTCTCTCTCTCTGCTTCCTCCTTCTGGGGCTTCCAAGCCGACAGCCAGGGGGACGAAGTGCATATATAATATATTTACAGGCATTTACAGGTTCACACAGCAGAGGGCAGCAGATTCCTACACATGCTTTAACCACTTCCGGACCACTCGCGGCAATTTTACATTGGTACTTTGACATTAAACATCAGGGTTTTCTTACAAGGTCGGCGGTACTCTTTCACATAAAAGTGGTCCCAGCGGCGGATTGTAACGTTCCTGCGTTTTTATAGTAAGCTGGATTTGCAGCTGCAGAATCTCCACTCAGTAGTCATGTAGAGATGTGTTGAAATACCAGATCCAACTCTCCAGACTCATCACTGTGGGCCTGCCTGCTTCAGCATACAGATATACACACACTCAATAAGATGTTCCTGGAGTGATGGGATGTATATGACAGTATGGAGGTGATGTGCTGAAGGGACAGGTGTGAGCAGTGACAGTAATAATAAGCACTTGATAATAATGTTCAGGAGAGTAGTAGATGGTAATAGGTAGAATGCAGATAGGTTAGTAATCATGTATGGTAACAGGTGGTGAGGACAGCAGATGACATATACAGGATAGACTAACGCAGTACAAGGATAGATGGTAGTAGACTCAAGAGCTAGCAATCTATGTAACAGTGCAGATGATAGAATTAGTATGCATAGATAGTAACAGTCCTTAATGTGCAGAGGTAGATAGTGTAAGTTAGTTATGGAGGAATCCCCTGTGGGGTACTTATCACTAGTAAGGTTAGTAAGTAGAGGGGTCCGGTAGTGAGGGAGTGATCCGGTAGCGAGATACGGGATCAGTAGCGAGGTTCCGGTCTGTTCCAGGTAAAGAGAATAGCTGGAGGCTCCGGCAGCATAAGACAAGGCTTGTGAGCATGCGGTAACATTGAACGAACAATGTGAGAGAGAAAGCCGGCGATTGAAATAGCCGCTCAGAGCGGCGCTCAGCGATGATGTCATCCGGCTTAAAGGTATATGCGTTCCACCTAACTAAAAAGGTGGGACGCAATATGAAAAGGAAAATGGGCAATAAGGGTACCAAAGGTACCAGAATCTTACACGGATTCACCACGGGATCACTTTTATGGGTGGTGGGAGAGTTGTCCCCCCTCCCGCCGCTTCCCGGTCTAAAACGATCTGATCGTCCATGTCCCAGGCAAAGGATCAGTTGAGGGCAAGACAGCCCCCAATCGGCTCTATGGCCTTGGAGGACCGGAGTGACGTCATACGTCGTTTCCTCCCAATGGCCTTAAAGCGCTCTTTTTTTTTTCTTGCTGAAAAAAAATTACATTTTTTTTCTTGCTTTTAAGTTTAGATGTGAGATCTAAGGTCTTTTTGACCCCAGACCTCACATTAACCGCTTGCAAGTACATTTACTATGGCAGTCAGCCCCTTCTGGGCAAAGCGACGTACTACGTCGCTCGCCCAGGAGCATGTAGGGGGCGAGCGCGCCGCCAGAGGCGCGCTCCCGTCTCCGCTCGTTCACGGCCATCCCCGCGCGAGTGACCGGCGATCTCCCACTGGAGAGGGAGAAAGGCTGGCGGCTAATGTAAACAAAGCCGCCTGTCATTCTCCCTGGTATAACAGCAGAGACTATACGATCCTGCTATGTCTCTGTGGTTACATCAAAAGCCACACCCCTTGACAGTTAGAAGCACACCCCTAGGGACACACTTAACCCCTGGATCTCTAATAAAGTTAACCCCTTCCCTGCCAGTGTCATTTTTGCAGTAACAGTGCATATGTATAGCACTGATTACTGTAGTAATGTCAGTAATAAAAATGACATAAATCTTTCCCTTAGTTAGTAAATGCAATACATTTTGTGCAAACTAATCAAAATACGCTTATTGCGATTTTTTTTACCAAAAAATATGTAGCAGAAAACAAATTGGCCTAAAATGTTAAAAAATTTTGATTTTTACATTTTTTTGGGGGGAATTTCATATAAAAAAATGTGAAAAATATTGTTATTTTTTCAAAATTGACGCTCTTTTTTTGTTTATAGTGCAAAAAATAAAAAAATCGCACAGGTGATCAAATACCACCAAAAGAAAGCCCTGTTTGTGGAAAAATTGTCCGTTAAATTCACGCAGTGCCGAATCGCAAAATAGGCTCTGGTCTTTGAGCAGCCAAATCCTCCGGGGCTTAAGTGGTTAAAGAGGACCTGTCCTGCTTATTTCTATTACAAAGGATGAAAGTAATAAAAAAAATGTTTTTAAAGGAAAAAAGGCATGTGAAGTGGCACACTTGTATGATGTATGCATGGTACTAAAGCAAAAGTGTGATTTACAAAGAAATAGAAATACCATTTAAATTGATGGTAAATGACATTTCCCAGCTGCTTCATTCTGTTTGTAAACAAAATTGCTGGGGATTTTCTTTATTTATACCAGACACCTATCCTAGATGATGCTCTAGTATAGTGTTGCCAACCATTAGTATTTGGTTGTTGTGGGGGTCTGTGGGAAGGGGGCTTATCAGAGCCTGGAAACAATAACAAGAAAGAGATCCCCATGAGGCCATTGAATAAATATGTTTATGTCCATGACCATATATGGTCAGGTCCATATTTTGTCAATGATGACTGCCATCGGGTACTCATGTTGAAGGCAAGTGGCCTGGGAAGGTTCAGGAGGGCACACGTGTGTCCCCTCCCCTTTCCTGGACTGCCAGGCTGCATGCTCTAATAAAAATTTAGGGGGGACCTCATGCTATTTTTGTTTTTTTTGGAGCCCACCTTAAAATTTGTACCTGACTTGAAGAGAAGTATGGATACTTAGGAAAGTCGTTTTTTTGTGGGGGTTCCCTATTAACATCTACACTAGACCCTCATCTAAGATAAGAGTCTGGTATAGATAAAGGAAATCCCTGGCCTTTTTGTTTATGAACAGAACAAGTGTCTGGGACCTGTCATTTGTAATGTTCCGGTACCTTTGGTACCCTAAATTACTCTTTTCACAAGTGTATGCGCCCCACCATTCTCTTTTGGAAAGGTGCGCATACACCTTTAAGACTGAAGCTGTCATCACTCAGCGCCGGACTAGATGGCTATTTAAATCGCCGGTTCTCACTCACATGTGTTCGTTCAAACACCCTTACCTGGATGCTAACTTGGCTTAAAGCTTTTGTGCTTGCAAGCATACCTCGCTGACGGAACCTCGCTGCGCTGATCCCTGCATCCCGCTTCCGGATCATCCGCTCCTCCTGAACCAACCTTCGGCTGTATTGCTATTAGTGCTAAGTACCCCGCAGGGGAACCCTCTATAAACTTATACTAAGCTTACACTATCTAGCTCTGCATAGTAAAGACTATTTATCACATCTGCATATCTAGATTGCTAGCTCTTAAGACTACTGCTACTTATTCCTGCACTGGGTTGATCTCTCTTGTATGTCCACCTGCTACTCTGTCATCTGCTACCATACATGATTGCTAAACCTACCTGCATCCATCTGCTACTGTCTTACCTTCAAGTGTCTGTCACCTACCACCTCCACTCAACCTGTCTCTTAAATCTTCATCATATAATCTTCAGCATTTCAAATAACATGTACCTCCCAGAATGTGCTTGATTGAGCCCACACAGCTGCAGATACTAAATCCCAATTAAGGGCACACAAACAGCCCAGCAGGAATTGTATGTTTGCTTTTGCTTCACCTTTTGTCCAAAAACGCATAGCAAAAAAGTTCTATAAATGCATATGCGAAAAAGCTTTCAATAAAACTAAGGAAAAAACAGTAGTGATAATATAAAAAGACAGCTGGTAGAAGCCAAAAAACTAACAAAAACAAAGTAAAGGGAGAAAAGAAAAAAGAAAAACGAAGAGAAAAAAACGAAGGGAAAAAAAAAAAAAAGGGGGAAAAAAAAAAAAAACAAGAAAAAGAAAAAAGACAAAGAAAAAGTAAACAGTAAAACGGAAGCATATAGATGTGTTCATACCCAGATGGAACTATGGTATAAAAAGAAATGGTGTATAATATAGTCATGAAGAGCATATATGTGTAAATATATAAGTGGTACACATAAAAATAATAAATGTGTAACCACAAACACATACATCACGTCCATATAGCATATGAAACAAATAGATAAATGGGGGGGGAAATTGTACACATATGTAATAGGTATGAGCACAACCCCCAAAAACGTATAACCCCATCCATTGAGTGGTATATCTGCAACTGTTAAATAGGGACATTTAAATGGATATATACCCAAGACATTGGTAACATCTCAGGCATATCCCACATCGATCTAACAAAAAAAAAAAATATATATATATATATGCTTACGTGTACATGTCGACTTAGATCATACTGAACACAGAGTATAGCATGCACATGTGTGAACCACCGTGCATATAGCACAATCAATATCCATAAAGGAATCAGCCACACATTGCATAAATATATAGCCATGGAGGCAAGCCGAACGGAACAACATGCATATATATCGATGAACACATGCATTCCAAAAAAAAAAAAAAGATGCAGAGACCGAAATGGGACAAAAGGGAAGGAGAAATGAGAAAAAAAAAAAAAAAAAAAAGAGAAAAGAAGAAACGAAGAAACACTAAGACATAGAATGGCCAATCAAAGAAACATGTACCATGTATGTGTATGGGATACAGGTAGCCCTCTCTGTATGTATAGTTAAATGTATGTACCCACGAATAGATACATGAATCATTACTGGGAATAAAAGTGAGTAACATCCCATTCAAAGTTTAAACCGCCAGGTAAGCGGGTCTGGAGTTTATGAATCCAGAAAACCTCCCGCTTACACAGAAGGCGGAACACATCGCCCCCTCTTACAGGAGCAACCACACGTTCGATCACTTGGACCGATATCAAAGACAGATCACCGTCATGTTCTGAATTAAAATGTCGGGCCACATTCGTGGATTTCCTCAATCTGACATCACTAAGGTGTTCCCTAAATCTGTCTTTAAGTTTTCGTGTGGTGCGACCCACATATTGTACAAAACATTCTCTGCAAGTAATGAGATAAATAAGGTATGTAGTGTTACAATTAAAAACCTGTTGATTTTGTATGTTTTGTTCTCAATAGAGGATTGAAAGTTAACACCCCCTAGAATATGGGGACATGTAATGCAGTCCTTAGCCCCACATCGGAAATTACCTTTCAGATGCAACCATGTTTCTGATGTATTTTTAATTGTAGTGCTAAACAGACTTGGGGATAACTGGTTTCCCAGTGTTTTGGCCCTCTTGGCGACAATATTCACTCCTCCCTCTAAGATCCTGGCACAGTCCTTATCACCATACAGAATGGGAATATGTTTATTGATAATTTGTTTGATCCTGTTAAATTCCAAACTGTATGGGATGGTGAGATTAATGGAGCCATTATTGCCAGAAGTCTTAGATTCATTGAAATGTCTCTTTGGTGTAAGGAGGCTTTTCCTGTCCCTATTAAGGGCAATAGAGTATGCCCTGTCAAGGGTCCATTTTGGATAACCCCTAGCCAAAAAGCGTCTATACAAAAGTGCTGACTCTTTATTGAAAACGTCCAAGTCACTGCATATCCTTCTGATACGAAGGAATTGACCTACCGGTATACCCTTTCGAGTATGAAATGGGTGACTGGAGTCAGCATGTAACAAATTGTTACCAGCTGAGGGTTTCCTATATAGGCTAGTGACCACCTGATTTTGTCGATGCTCAAGGGTAACATCTAGGAAATCAATCCTATCAACATTGAATTGGCCAGTAAATGCCAGATTGTAATCATTGCGATTAAGATATTCCAAAAATAGGTCAAAAGGAAGGCCTTGTCTAGTGATAAAGATCAAATCATCTATATAACGAAAGAATATGACAATTTGATTCCTGTAGGGGTTACTATCTCCAAAAATGTGGACCCTCTCCCACCACCCCATGTAAAGGTTGGCCAGGGAGGGTGAAAAAATAGCCCCCATGGCTGCCCCACACTTCTGGAGATAGTAAACCCCATCAAACATGAAATAATTGTGCCCAAGGAGGTATTCCAAGACCTCCAAAATGTATGTCTTGGCCACCTCAGCCAGATCAGTATAGTGGGTAAGTGAAAAACGTACAGCTACTAGAGCTAGATTGTGGGGAATTGAAGAGTAGAGACTCACTACATCACAAGTCATCCACTGGTAATCTGGCTGCCAACAAATCTCACTGGTGATATTTAAGAGGTGCATAGTATCTCTTAGGTAACTGGGTAGAGTGTGCACAATGGGTTGAAGCTGGCCATCAAGCCACTCTCCCAGTCGTTCATTGAGAGACCCGATGCCAGCGACAATGGGCCTCCCCCGAACCGGGCGTGCCTCCTTGTGCACCTTAGGGAGGTGATGAAAAATTGGGGTGATGGGATATTCCGGTATCAGTTTATCAGACTCCTTAGGGGTAAGGATACCCATAGAGGCACCTCTATCAATAAGCTCTCGCAAAATGGCTCTGAACCTATTCAAGGGGTCACCACTTAGTCTTATATATGTATCCGTATCAGACAATTGCCTGAGAGCTTCCATTTTGTATTCACCTTTGTCTAATATGACTACCGATCCCCCTTTATCCGCATTCCTAATAACAATAGAGTCATCCTCCATCAAAGATATTAAAGCATTCCTTTCCTGTACATTCAGATTGTCATTTCTCACCTGTACCTTATTGGGAACCGTTTGTTTCAGTTCAAAAATGTCCTCTTCGATTCGTTTTTGAAAGGTGTCCATCTGGGGTACCCGTGACTGAACAGGATAAAAATATGAGGGTACTTTGAATGAAACTTTGTTGACATTATCCTCTTTCTCCTGTACAGCATCTCGATTTTCCATCATTAAGTCCTCCAGATCGATGGTCGCACAATGTTCTCTAAAAGATCTCGGTGATTCTGGGCCATTATCCCCCAATATTGTCACAGGTTGATCCACACCCAAACCATTGTCCACATCCTGAGAAACCTGTAAAGCTGTATCATCCTTCAGAAAATGCTTGCGTAAGGTCAAGTTCCGGACAAATTTATTAATATCCAAGATCGTGGAAAACGGATCGAAATGTGTATGAGGGCAAAAGTTCAATCCTTTCGATAAAAGGCTCAATTCCCCCACGGTTAGGATCTTTTGTGATAGATTAATCACATTGTTGCTTGTCTCATCCTCATGTTTTATTTCCTCTGAGCTCGCAATGAATAGTGGTGATCCCGTTGGCCTCCGGTGCTTCTTTCCTCCCCTCCTTGTTTTCTTTGCGTTTTTTTCTTTTTCTGGGGCTTTTTCTCCCTTCTCTGACCGTTTTTTGAAAAAGGGGTATTGTACGGTGTACCTCCTGATCTAGGGAGTTGAGCATGATCAGGAGAGCTATCCGAGCCAGGTGTACCATAGGGACTCTCTATGACGCTTGTTTCTGGATCGGAAAAGCTCACTCTTTTCTTAAATTGGTGGCGATTCCATCGCTGCGATTTTTTCCACACATATACATTGTCCATTTCATAATCCACTTTATCACGCTGAAACTTTTCTTTTTTGCCATTCATGATCTCCTTTTCAAATTTGTCAGTTCTAGCACTGAGATTCTGATCAAACTCCGAAAATGAAGGCAAATCTTTAAAAGTGGATAGCTCCTGTTGTAACATTGTTATATCCTCTTGTAGCTTTTTTAATTCCAGGGTTCTAGATGTTATGATTATTTTCATTAGTTCAATAGAACAAGTAGAAAGAGTATCTGTCCACAATTTTTTAAGATCCTGGTTGAAAAGATCAAACGTTGGAAATTTCTTAATTCTCAAGCCACGAGGGATACGCTGAACCTCTACATACTCCGCAAGCGTAGTTTTCTCCCAATAGGCTTTAATCTCTTTAATTATTAGTTTTTCCAGTTTTCTGAAAGAAGCGTCCATAGGGGCCGAGGAATTATCTGAGTCTTCTCTCAAGAGAGATGTTGCTCCTGTTCTGAGGGGGTTAACGTCATGTTTCCTAAGTGATCGGCCATTCACAGTCTCATCCATGTCTCCGGCTGAGTGGTATAATGATACAAAAATGTCAAGTCTATAGTAGCTCACATATGTAAAAGGGAACTCACCGAGCCGGTATCCAAAAGCGGAAACAGCAACAAACGGTCAAGAGGGAAAAGAACCGCTCAAGTGAGGGGATAGTTCCAAACACATCCAACCCAGGTGCAGGCACGGATCCGCAGTCCTGATAGCAGCAAATGGAAGAGCACAAAAAGCCGCACAACTGGTTGAAGATGCAAAAAGTTAAAATCCAAATTTAATTTTGCAGGCAAAAAGATAAAATCATCCAAGATGAAACCAAAACAGTCGGAGACATGGGGGGGAAAAGGGGAGCACGGCGGTTGACGCGTTTCACGGAGTCTTCCGCTTAGTCGTAACCATGCTGTACAATACAAGACACTGTGTTACTACATACATAAAGTCACTCTAGGAACCAGCTTGTTGAGTGTGTGTATTTACTAGCTGAATTAAGACCTTCCACACATGATGAGTCATTGAGGTTGGGAATGGTATCTCAGCATCTCTCTTACATGACTACTGAAGTGGAATATTTCTGCAGCTGAAAATCCACACCATACATGAAACGCAGGAGCGTTACAGATTGAACGAACCTACAAATGGATTCAGCAGAAATAACCACTCAGGTGACACAATTAAAACAGCAAGTAACTGCGTTAATACACGCACTTGCTGAATTAAAAGAAGACAATCAGGCTCTGTCGCAGCAGGTAATTAGACTGACACAACTTACCTCTGCTCAGTCCCCTGAACCCAAGATAAATCCCCCTTTGGTATTTACAGGCGATCGCAAAAAATTTCGCAAATTTAAAAACGCATGTGAGTTACTTTTTTTGCTAAAACCTCATACCTACCTTACTGATCACATTAAGGTTTGTACTATTATTTCTTACCTAACAGGCGATCCTCGAGCCTGGGCAGACTCTCTTTTTGAGAAAAACGACCAGCTTCTCAACTCCTATGCCTTGTTCCTAGCAGAACTCACTAGCCTATATGATGACCCCAATAGGCAGAGTACTGCCGATCTTCAATTAAGATCCTTGAAACAAGGAAGGAGGCCTGTAGAAGACTTTGTCGAGGAATTCAAGAGATGGACCCTTGATTCAGAATGGAATGATGCATCTCTGAAAACCCAATTTAGGCTTGGCCTATCAGAAGCCGTTAAGGACGAGCTCGCCCGAGCGGATCTACCAAAAACCCTGGATGCATTAATACAACTCAGTATTACCATAGACAGAAGACTACGAGAAAGAAAGGCTGAGAAAATGGGAATGCCATTATCCGTTTCCTCTCGGATTCCGGCCGTTAACCCCGTTCCTATGGAGGTAGGAACCATACGCCCACCGCTATCAACTATGGAAAAAGCCAAAAGACGATATGAAAATCTCTGCTTGTACTGTGCATCCCCGGATCACAAGATAAATGTCTGTCCCCTAGTCAACAAAAAGAAGGGTGAGTGTTCACATGTCCTCCTAGGGGGATTGACAACTTCATCCACTAACCCTTACATTTTTGTTTGTTTGACATTACAGTGGGACCAGAACAGGATTACTACTAAGGCCATGATTGACACAGGATCTTGTGGAAATTATATTGATATATGTTTTGCTGCTTCAAATAAAATTCCTATTATTTCTAAACTTAAACCTGTCTCAGTAAGTCTTATTACCGGTGTTCCGTTATCCTCTGATCCGATCACCGATCAGACACAAGCACTTCTAGTCACTATTAACGAGTCTCATAGGGAGACTACTACCTTCGATTTAATACCTTCACCCCACTTTCCCTTTGTGTTGGGACTTCCCTGGTTACACACACACCAACCAACCATAGATTGGAAGGAACGGTCCTTGGCCTTCCTCTCTTGCTATTGCCAGGATACGTGTAACCTCCCGTCTTCCGGGAAGATTCTGTCTATGGTGACAGATGAGATTGCACCACTATGTTATCAGGATCTTTCTGAGGTTTTTCTTGAGAAAAATGCTCAAGCATTACCTCCTCATCGAGACTATGATTGTAGCATTGATCTACTCCCAAATAGCAAATTGCCGTTCGGTCATGTTTATCCTCTTTCACAGGATGAACTTTCCCATCTCAAAACCTATTTGGATGAGAATTTGGAAAAAGGTTTTATTAGACCTTCCACTTCTTCCACAGCCGCAGGACTCTTTTTTGTTCGCAATAAGGACTCAAGTCTCAGACCTATCATCGACTACAGGAAATTGAATGCTATCACAATAAAAGATCGCTATCCTCTACCGCTTATCCCTGAGCTCATTGAGCAGGTGCGTGGAGCTACCTATTTTTCAAAATTGGACCTGAAAGGAGCATACAATCTCATTCGAATCCGTGATGGACACGAGTGGAAGACTGCATTCAGAACCAGATACGGATTGTTCGAATATCTTGTGATGCCATTCGGGCTATGCAACGCCCCTGCAGTTTTCCAACGATTTATAAACGATATTTTTAAAGACTTACTAGATGTCTGTGTTGTGGTATATCTGGACGATATACTTATATATTCACGATCCCTGTCTGAACACATAAGACATGTAAGACTTGTACTATCGAGATTGCTTGCACATAACCTTTATGTGAAACTGAAGAAATGCTTGTTTCATAAAGACGAGGTACTCTTTCTAGGCTACATCATATCCAAAACAGGAATCGAGATGGACATGAGTAAAATATCCTGCATTCAGGATTGGCCTACACCAACCACACGCAAGGCGCTACAGCGATTCCTGGGATTTTCAAATTTCTACAGGAAGTTCATTAAAAACTTTTCTGCTATTGTGAGATCCCTCACACAGCTCACTAGCATAAAAAAAACATTCAAATGGTCAGAAGAAGCCAATAAAGCTTTTCACTTGTTAAAGACAAGGTTTACTTCCGCTCCCATATTACGCCATCCAGACCCATCCCTCCAATACGTTCTGGAGGTAGATGCGTCAAACATGGCAGTAGGAGCAATACTCTCCCAACGACCAACCCACACTTCACCACTTCATCCAGTCGCCTTTTTTTCTAAATCCCTAAGCAGTCCCGAGATAAATTACCCCGTGGGTGAAAAGGAACTGCTTGCTATAAAATTGGCTCTGGAGAATTGGCGACATTTACTCGAAGGCACCCAATTACCAATAATTATATACACGGACCATAAAAACCTCCAATATCTTCAGACTAGCAAAACTCTCTCGCACCGACAGGTACGATGGTCACTATTCTTTCTAAGGTTTAACTTCCTAGTGACTTACACACCTGCAGATAAGAACAAAAAGGCGGATGCACTATCACGACTAACTGAAGAAAACTACTTTGAAATCCCTTCCGTTCCTATAATACCTCACAAACGCATTATTGGAGTTGTCCGTTCCTTGAAGGAAGAGGTTTTGCATGGTATAAGTTTGGATTCACCCCCACCACAGCTAAATACTGATGCAGAAGGCTTCCTCTACTACAACGACAAACTTTACATACCACCTACCCTACGCACCAAGATCTTGGAATTATCTCATGATGTGCCTATGGCAGGACATATGGGTATGACAAAGACTCTTAATTTGATTTCCCGGCAATTCTGGTGGCCTGACATGAAAACATCTATACAAAAATTCGTCTCTTCATGCAATGTCTGTGCCAGGTCCAAAATTGACACTACGAGACCATCCGGTCTACTATGCAGTCTACCAATACCCCAAACTCCATGGGAAGTTTTGTCCTTGGACTTCATCGTAGAATTGCCTCTTTCCAAAGGATTTAATACCATCTTGGTGTCAGTGGACCATCTGACAAAGATGGCACATTTCATTGCTATTCGCAGACTACCTTCGTCCAAACAAACGGCAGAACTCCTGATGAAACATGTCTTTAGATTACATGGTATCCCAAAAACTCTTCTGTCTGACCGTGGATCCCAATTTATTTCTAAGTTCTGGCAAGAACTATGTCACATACTACGGATCGAGCGGAAGCTCACTTCTCCTTACCATCCGCAGACCAACGGACAGACTGAAAGAGTCAACCAATGCATTGAGCAGTATTTACGTTGTTACACTTCTTACCAACAGGATGATTGGGTGGATCTTCTCCCTCTGGCAGAATTTGCCTACAACAACGCAACCCACAGTACAACCAAGCAGAGTCCGTTCTACTTGAACTATGGGTTTCATCCCTCTATTCTTCCACCACGCATCCTTCCTTCAAACAACCCAGTAGCCTCAGACTATCTTACCCAAATAAAGCATTCTCTGGGTTTATTAAATACTACCATTGCACACGCTCACAGTCAACAAAAGAAGTACTATGATCTTCGCAGAAGACCTTCTCCACAGTACACTATCGGGGACCTCGTTTGGCTCTCAACAAAAAATTTAAGACTGAAGATTAGGGTTGAGCGGACACCTAGATGTCCGTGTTCGACGGGTTCGGCCGAACTTTAAAAAAAAGTCCGGGTCCGTGTCCCGGACTTTTACCAAACTTTTCCCGGACACCGAACCCCATTGAAGTCAATGGGGACACGAACTTTAAGGCACTAAAATGGCTCTAAAACACCAAAGGAAAGGGCTAGAGTGCTGCAAATGGCAGAAAAACGTAATTAAGAGCATGGCAAGTGCTCTGCAAACAAATGTGGATAGGGAAATAACTTAAAACAACAACAAAAAACAGAAAAATAAAACAATGTTCTTCTTCATCTCTGAAGGACGAGGCCCATATGGAGTAGGAGGGAGGTTGAGGTGGTGGTGGATGTGGCGGTGACATAGGCATGCGCACAGGGTGTGCCGGGTGTGCCTGGGCACACCCTAATCACCTAGGGCACATAGCATTGCCAGTGAGGAGATGGGAAAGATCTCCCTCGGACCTGCTCTGCTCTATTTCTCTTTGCCTACAGATACATGGCCCCGATACATTACTCTCCCTGCTGGCAAACACATGCATGTGTATTTCAACTTTGGGGTGCACACCTTAATGCAATAGGCTGCGCACACCTATGGGCGGTGTAGGTGGAAGCGGCGGTGGAGGAGGACCAGGGCCGGATTAAGAGCATCATGGGCTTGGTGCTGAGGATTTTGAAGGGCCTTAAGGGCCGTGCCTTGCCATGCACCCAGAGGAGGAAGGGTGCAGCCATGCATGCCTAATTCAACATGGGATGCTGTCTCTGAAGCCCATAAACACATCCATGCATCGGCAACTGTCCCTCCTTGTCCGGCCTTCGCGCTGTGTGGGGAGGTTCTGAGGGTGCTGCCTGGGGAAGCGAGCATAGAAGCCAGACTTCTGTGTTTACAAGTGACAGAAGAGCGGTAACAGTGAATATGGCCAACCCGGGGCCTATATAAAAGGTAGGGGCCTGGAGCTGCAGCTCCAATAGCCCCTACGTTAATCTGGCCCTGAGGAGGAGGACGAGGTAGCCAACACTGCTTCTTTTCACAAATTTTAAATGAGGGTACACCCCAAAAGAGTGAGAAAGAGCAAAAATGGAACAATGGGTGGGTAAGGTCGGTATCCATTGCTATTCTGCATAAGGTACGGAAAAGTCCCGTGGGATCCATGCCTGGTTCATTTTAATGAACGTGAGCCTGTCCACATTGTCTCTGGACAGGCGGCTGCGCTTGTCTGTTATAACGCCCCCAGCCGTGCTAAATACCCGTTCAGATAATACACTGGCTGCAGGGCACGCCAGCACCTCCAAGGCGTAAAGGGCAAGCTCAGGCCATGTGCCCAATTTGGAGACCCAATAGTTGAAGGGGGCAGACCCCTCATTCACTACATGTAGGCGTGTGCACACATACTGCTCCACCATGTTGGTAAAATGCTGCCTCCTGCTAAGACGTTCCATCTGAGCTGCTGGTGCTGCTGTTTGTTGTGGCGTGCTGACAAAGCTTTTCCACATTTCGGCCATGCTAACCCTGCCTTCTGAGGTGCTGGCGGTGCCCTGGTTGCGTTGGCGACCTCCTCCTCCTCCTCCTCTGCCTTGTGCTTCCACTGCGGCCCCGCTGTCAGATGGGAATGCCAGCAGCATGGCGTCTACCAGCGTGCGCTTGTACTCGCGCATCTTGCGATCGCGCTCCAGTGAGTGAATTAAGGACGGTACGTTGTCCTTGTAACGGGGATCCAGCAGCGTGGCCACCCAGTAATCAGCACAAGTTAGAATGTGGGCAACTCGGCGGTCGTTGTGGAGACACTGCAGCATGTAATCGCTCATGTGTGCCAGGCTGCCCAGAGGCAACGAAAGGCTGTCCTCTGTGGGAGGTGTATCGTCCGTGTCCTCTGTATCCCCCCAGCCACGCACCAGTGATGGCCATGAGCTGGCCTGGGTGCCACCCTGCTGTGAACATGGTTCCATCTCCTCCTCCAGCTCCTCCTCCTCCTCATCCTCCTCATCATCCAGAACTGTGCCCCTGCTGGACAATTGTGTCCCTGGCGTTTGTGTGTGCAGGAACCCACCCTCGGAGCCCCTTGCGAATGACTGCCCTGAAAGCCTTTGAAATGTTACCTCTTCATCCTCCTCCTCCTCCTCATCCTGTGCCACATCCTCTTCCATCATCGCCCGAATTGTTTTTTCAAGGAGGCATAGAAGTGGGATAGTTAAGCTGAGAACGGCGTCATTGCCACTGGCCATGTTGGTGGAGTACTCAAAACAGCGCAACAAGGCACACAGGTCTCGCATGGAGGCCCAGTTATTGGTGGTGAAGTGGTGCTGTTCCGCAGAGCGACTCACGCGTGCGTGCTGCAGCTGAAACTCCACTATGGCCTGCTGCTGCTCGCACAGTCTTTCCAGCATGTGCAAGGTGGAGTTCCACCTTGTGGGCACGTCACATATGAGGAGGTGAGCGGGAAGGCCGAAGTTACGCTGCAGCGCTGCCAGGCGAGCAGCAGCAGGGTGACAACGCCGAAAGTGCGCACAAACGGCCCGCACTTTCTGCAGCAGCTCTGACATATCGGTGTAGTTTTTAAGGAACCTCTGCACCACCAAATTCAGCACATGCGCCAGGCAAGGGATGTGCGTCAAACCGGCTAGGCCCAGAGCTGCTATGAGATTTCGCCCAGGCCGGGCTTGAGGCTCGCTGGCAGCAACCACTCATTTGTCTGCTGTTCCATGCTCCTCCACAACTCCTGTGCGGTGTGTGGTTTGTCCCCCAAACAGGCAAGTTGTAAAACTGCCTGCTGTCATTTACCCCTGGCCGTGCTGAAGTTGGTGGTGAAGGTGTTACGCTGTCCGGATGAGGAGGCGGTAGAGGATGAGGAAGCGGAGTAGGAGGAGTTAGGAACAGGAGGCAAACTGAAGCGCCCTGCAATCCTCGGTGTTGGAAGGACATGCGCCAAATTGCTATCCGCCTCAGGCCCATCCGCCACTGCATTTACCCAGTGTGCCGTTAGGGAGATATAACGCCCCTGACCGTGCTTACTGGTCCACGTATCGGTAGTTAGGTGGACCTTGGCACAGATGGCGTTGCGCAGTGCACACCTGATTTTTTCCCCCACTTGGTTGTGCAGGGAAGGGATGGCTTGCCTGGAAAAGTAGTGGCGGCTGGGCACGACGTACTGTGGGACAGCCACCGACATAAGGTTTTTAAAACTGTGCGTCTCCACCAGACGGAATGACAGCATTTCAAAGGCCAATAATTTTGAAATGCTGGCATTCAGGGCCAGGGATCGCGGGTGGGTAGGGGGGTCCTTCCTCTTCCTCTCAAGTGTTTGGGAGATGGAAAGCTGAACGCTTCCACGGGACATTGTGGAGATGGTTGTTGGTGACCCAGGTGGTGGTGTTGCTGACAGATCGTCTGTTTGCGGGGTGGCAGGTGCCGGTATCACTACAGATGTGGCTGGAGCGGCCAAGACTGCAGCAGAAGAGGAAGCAGGATGAGCCAGAGACGTTTCTTGGTTTTGAAGGTGTGTACTCCACTGCAGCTCGTGCTTTGCACTTAGATGCCTGATCATGCAGGTTGTGCTCAGGTTGAGAAGGTTTATGCCTCGCTTCAAGCTCTGATTGCACAGGGTGCAAACCACTCGTGTCCTGTCATCAGCACATTTTCTAAAGAACTTCCACGCTAGAGAACTCCTTTGAGCTGACTTTGGTGCGCTCGTTCCCTTGCTGCGTTGGGCAGTAGCGGGCGTAGTGTCTAGGGCACGGCCCCTCCGCTTCACTTGTGCGTGTAGCTGGCACAGATTGACCACGTCCTCTCCTTGCAACAGGAGCTCTACCAGCAGCACCACGACCCAGGCCACGGCCCTTATTTGACGGTCTCCTCATATTTCTGTAATTTAAGATCTTGCCCTAGAAAGGTTTTTATTGAATAGCGGAATAGGAAATATGATCCAAAAAAGTGTATGTATCTCGCACCAATTACTATTGTTTCTACCCCTAAAAGGATGGATGAGGAGTAGGAGGAGTATGGAACAGACAGCACCCTCAAATCTTCAGAAGTATGAGATGAACCTCAAAAACTTGGAAAGGTGGATCTCACACGTACCGACACAGACTATCCCGCAATTCAATTGATCCTCAAAGGTTTTTATTGAATAGCGGAATAGGAAATATGATCAAAAAGAAAGTGTATGTATCTCACACGTACACCACCACACTAGGCCCCAATTACTATTGTTTGTACCCCTAAAAGGATGGTTGAGCAGTAGGAGGAGGAGTATGGAACAGGCAGCACCCTCAAATCTTCAGAAGTATGAGATGAACCCCAAAAACTTGGAAAGGTGGATCTCACACGTACCGACACAGACTATCACGCAATTTAATTGATCCCCAAAGGTTTTAATTGAATAGCGGAATAGAAAATATGATCAAAAAGAAAGTGTATGTATCTCACACGTACACCACCACACTAGGCCCCAATTACTATTGTTTGTACCCCTAAAAGGATGGTTGAGCAGTAGGAGGAGGAGTATGGAACAGGCAGCACCCTCAAATCTTCAGAAGTATGAGATGAACCCCAAAAACTTGGAAAGGTGGATCTCACACGTACCGACACAGACTATCACGCAATTTAATTGATCCCCAAAGGTTTTAATTGAATAGCGGAATAGAAAATATGATCAAAAAGAAAGTGTATGTATCTCACACGTACACCACCACACTAGGCCCCAATTACTATTGTTTGTACCCCTAAAAGGATGGTTGAGCAGTAGGAGGAGGAGTATGGAACAGGCAGCACCCTCAAATCTTCAGAAGTATGAGATGAACCCCAAAAACTTGGAAAGGTGGATCTCACACGTACCGACACAGACTATCACGCAATTTAATTGATCCCCAAAGGTTTTAATTGAATAGCGGAATAGAAAATATGATCAAAAAGAAAGTGTATGTATCTCACACGTACACCACCACACTAGGCCCCAATTACTATTGTTTGTACCCCTAAAAGGATGGTTGAGGAGTAGGAGGAAGAGTATGGAACAGGCAGCACCCTCAAATCTTCAGAAGTATGAGATGAACCCCAAAAACTTGGAAAGGTGGATCTCACACGTACCGACACAGACTATCACGCAATTTAATTGATCCCCAAAGGTTTTAATTGAATAGCGGAATAGAAAATATGATCAAAAAGAAAGTGTATGTATCTCACACGTACACCACCACACTAGGCCCCAATTACTATTGTTTGTACCCCTAAAAGGATGGTTGAGGAGTAGGAGGAGGAGTATGGAACAGGCAGCACCCTCAAATCTTCAGAAGTATGAGATGAACCCCAAAAACTTGGAAAGGTGGATCTCACACGTACCGACACAGACTATCACGCAATTTAATTGATCCCCAAAGGTTTTAATTGAATAGCGGAATAGAAAATATGATCAAAAAGAAAGTGTATGTATCTCACACGTACACCACCACACTAGGCCCCAATTACTATTGTTTGTACCCCTAAAAGGATGGTTGAGCAGTAGGAGGAGGAGTATGGAACAGGCAGCACCCTCAAATCTTCAGAAGTATGAGATGAACCCCAAAAACTTGGAAAGGTGGATCTCACACGTACCGACACAGACTATCACGCAATTTAATTGATCCCCAAAGGTTTTAATTGAATAGCGGAATAGAAAATATGATCAAAAAGAAAGTGTATGTATCTCACACGTACACCACCACACTAGGCCCCAATTACTATTGTTTGTACCCCTAAAAGGATGGTTGAGCAGTAGGAGGAGGAGTATGGAACAGGCAGCACCCTCAAATCTTCAGAAGTATGAGATGAACCCCAAAAACTTGGAAAGGTGGATCTCGCACGTACCGACACAGACTATCACGCAATTTAATTGATCCCCAAAGGTTTTAATTGAATAGCGGAATAGAAAATATGATCAAAAAGAAAGTGTATGTATCTCACACGTACACCACCACACTAGGCCCCAATTACTATTGTTTGTACCCCTAAAAGGATGGTTGAGGAGTAGGAGGAGGAGTATGGAACAGGCAGCACCCTCAAATCTTCAGAAGTATGAGATGAACCCCAAAAACTTGGAAAGGTGGATCTCACACGTACCGACACAGACTATCACGCAATTTAATTGATCCCCAAAGGTTTTAATTGAATAGCGGAATAGAAAATATGATCAAAAAGAAAGTGTATGTATCTCACACGTACACCACCACACTAGGCCCCAATTACTATTGTTTGTACCCCTAAAAGGATGGTTGAGGAGTAGGAGGAGGAGTATGGAACAGGCAGCACCCTCAAATCTTCAGAAGTATGAGATGAACCCCAAAAACTTGGAAAGGTGGATCTCACACGTACTGACACAGACTATCACGCAATTTAATTGATCCCCAAAGGTTTTAAGTGAATAGCGGAATAGAAAATATGATCAAAAAGAAAGTGTATGTATCTCACACGTACACCACCACACTAGGCCCCAATTACTATTGTTTGTACCCCTAAAAGGATGGTTGAGCAGTAGGAGGAGGAGTATGGAACAGGCAGCACCCTCAAATCTTCAGAAGTATGAGATGAACCCCAAAAACTTGGAAAGGTGGATCTCACACGTACCAACACAGACTATCACGCAATTTAATTGATCCCCAAAGGTTTTAATTGAATAGCGGAATAGAAAATATGATCAAAAAGAAAGTGTATGTATCTCACACGTACACCACCACACTACGCCCCAATTACTATTGTTTGTACCCCTAAAAGGATGGTTGAGGAGTAGGAGGAGGAGTATGGAACAGGCAGCACCCTCAAATTTTCAGAAGTATGAGATGAACCCCAAAAACTTGGAAAGGTGGATCTCACACGTACCGACACAGACTATCACGCAATTTAATTGATCCCCAAAGGTTTTAATTGAATAGCGGAATAGAAAATATGATCAAAAAGAAAGTGTATGTATCTCACACGTACACCACCACACTAGGCCCCAATTACTATTGTTTGTACCCCTAAAAGGATGGTTGAGCAGTAGGAGGAGGAGTATGGAACAGGCAGCACCCTCAAATCTTCAGAAGTATGAGATGAACCCCAAAAACTTGGAAAGGTGGATCTCACACGTACCGACACAGACTATCACGCAATTTAATTGATCCCCAAAGGTTTTAATTGAATAGCGGAATAGAAAATATGATCAAAAAGAAAGTGTATGTATCTCACACGTAACCACCACACTAGGCCCCAATTACTATTGTTTGTACCCCTAAAAGGATGGTTGAGCAGTAGGAGGAGGAGTATGGAACAGGCAGCACCCTCAAATCTTCAGAAGTATGAGATGAACCCCAAAAACTTGGAAAGGTGGATCTCACACGTACCGACACAGACTATCACGCAATTTAATTGATCCCCAAAGGTTTTAATTGAATAGCGGAATAGAAAATATGATCAAAAAGAAAGTGTATGTATCTCACACGTAACCACCACACTAGGCCCCAATTACTATTGTTTGTACCCCTAAAAGGATGGTTGAGCAGTAGGAGGAGGAGTATGGAACAGGCAGCACCCTCAAATCTTCAGAAGTATGAGATGAATCCCAAAAACTTGGAAAGGTGGATCTCACACGTACCGACACAGACTATCACGCAATTTAATTGATCCCCAAAGGATTTAATTGAATAGCGGAATAGAAAATATGATCAAAAAGAAAGTGTATGTATCTCACACGTAACCACCACACTAGGCCCCAATTACTATTGTTTGTACCCCTAAAAGGATGGTTGAGCAGTAGGAGGAGGAGTATGGAACAGGCAGCACCCTCAAATCTTCAGAAGTATGAGATGAACCCCAAAAACTTGGAAAGGTGGATCTCACACGTACCGACACAGACTATCACGCAATTTAATTGATCCCCAAAGGATTTAATTGAATAGCGGAATAGAAAATATGATCAAAAAGAAAGTGTATGTATCTCACACGTACACCACCACACTAGGCCCCAATTACTATTGTTTGTACCCCTAAAAGGATGGTTGAGCAGTAGGAGGAGGAGTATGGAACAGGCAGCACCCTCAAATGTTCAGAAGTATGAGATTGTGTTCACTGTACCCCACAAAGATTGTGTTCACTGCACCCCACAAAGATTGTGTTCACTGCACCTCAAAAAGGATTTTGTTCACTGCACCCCACAAAGATTGTGTTCACTGCACCCTAAAAGGATTTTTTTCACTGCACCCCAAAAAGATTGTGTTCACTGTACCCCCCAAAGATTGTGTTCACTGCACCCCACAAAGATTCTGTTCCCTGTACCCCACAAAGATTGTGTTCACTGCACCCCACAAAGGATGTTGTTCACTGCACCCCAAAAAGGATTTTGTTCACTGCACCCCAAAAAGATTGTGTTCACTGCACCCCACAAAGATTGTGTTCACTGCACCCCACAAAGGATTTTGTTCACTGCACCCCAAAAAGATTGTGTTCACTGTACCCCCCAAAGATTGTGTTCACTGCACCCCAAAAAGATTGTGTTCACTGTACCCCCCAAAGATTGTGTTCACTGCACCCCACAAAGGATTTTGTTCACTGCACCCCAAAAAGATTGTGTTCACTGCACCCCAAAAAGGATGTTGTTCACTGCACCCCAAAAAGGATTTTGTTCACTGCACCCCAAAAAGATTGTGTTCACTGCACCCCACAAAGATTGTGTTCACTGCACCCCACAAAGGATTTTGTTCACTGCACCCCAAAAAGATTGTGTTCACTGTACCCCACAAAGATTGTGTTCACTGCACCCCACAAAGGATTTTGTTCACTGCACCCCAAAAAGATTGTGTTCACTGTACCCCCCAAAGATTGTGTTCACTGCACCCCACAAAGATTCTGTTCACTGTACCCCACAAAGATTGTGTTCACTGCACCCCACAAAGGATTTTGTTCACTGCACCCCAAAAAGATTGTGTTCACTGCACCCCAAAAAGGATTTTGTTCACTGCACCCCAAAAAGGATGTTGTTCACTGCACCCCAAAAAGATTGTGTTCACTGCACCCCACAAAGATTGTGTTCACTGCACCCCACAAAGGATTTTGTTCACTGCACCCCAAAAAGATTGTGTTCACTGCACCCCAAAAAGGATTTTGTTCACTGCACCCCAAAAAGGATGTTGTTCACTGCACCCCAAAAAGGATTTTGTTCACTCCACCCCAAAAAGATTGTGTTCACTGCACCCCACAAAGATTGTGTTCACTGCACCCCAAAAAGGATTTTGTTCACTGCACCCCAAAAAGATTGTGTTCACTGCACCCCACAAAGATTGTGTTCACTGCACCCCACAAAGGATTTTGTTCACTGCACCCCAAAAAGATTGTGTTCACTGCACCCCACAAAGATTGTGTTCACTGCACCCCATAAAGGATTTTGTTCACTGCACCCCAAAAAGATTGTGTTCACTGCACCCCACAAAGATTGTGTTCACTGCACCCCACAAAGGATTTTGTTCACTGCACCCCAAAAAGATTGTGTTCACTGTACCCCCCAAAGATTGTGTTCACTGCACCCCACAAAGATTCTGTTCACTGTACCCCACAAAGATTGTGTTCACTGCACCCTAAAAGGATTTTGTTCACTGCACCCCAAAAAGGATGTTGTTCACTGCACCCCAAAAAGGATTTTGTTCACTGCACCCCAAAAAGGATGTTGTTCACTGCACCCCAAAAAGATTGTGTTCACTGCACCCCACAAAGATTGTGTTCACTGCACCCCACAAAGGATTTTGTTCACTGCACCCCAAAAAGATTGTGTTCACTGCACCCCAAAAAGGATGTTGTTCACTGCACCCCAAAAAGGATTTTGTTCACTGCACCCCAAAAAGATTTTGTTCACTGCACCCCAAAAAGGACGTTGTTCACTGCACCCCAAAAAGATTGTGTTCACTGCAGCCCAAAAAGATTGTGTTCACTGCAGCTCACACACAGAAAAATGGATGTGGATCACTGACACCTGCCTATCTCCTATCCCACACCACACAGCAATATCGATTGTAGTTTGTAGAACACAGTTTCCCTAAAATTCAGCAGCAGCAGCCTCTCCCTAACAGGATTGAGAAGAGATCGTAGATCAGGATTGAGTGCAGAGTCACCCCACCCCCCACACAGCAATATCGATTGTACTTTGTAGAAGACACTGACCCTATAATTCAGCAGACTCTATCCCTAAAATGCCTACAACTCGCCCTGCCTAAACACTCCGACCTGTCCCTCAATTCTATCCGGACACAAATGGTTTTTTCCTGCCTGTCTTTCCCTAATCAGCAGCCAGCACGTTGATGTGTGCTCTGTCCCTGATCTAAGCAGCAGAATGAAGACGCTGCGGCTGCCTGGAACTTATAAAGACTTGGTCACATGCTTCAGTCGGCCAATCACAGCTACTGAGACATTTGCAGGCATGGCTGGGATGGCTTAAGGCACACCAGTTAAACGATTGTTGATTGGCTGTTGAAAGCCCGCCATGAAAAGAGCGCCAAAGCATGCAAAACCCGGAAATAAAACGACCGAACACGGATTTTTACCCGAACATACAGTAAAGTGTCCGTGTCCGTGTTTAGGGTACAAAAAATCCAATTATTCGGTACGAACACGAATAATACAGTCCGTGTTCGCTCAACACTACTGAAGATCCCTAGCAAAAAGCTTGGACCTCTGTTCTTGGGACCTTTCCCAATCAAAAAACTTATTGGAAAAGCTGCAGTACAGCTTACATTGCCAATAGACCTAAAAATCCATCCCATTTTCCATGTGTCGCTACTGAAGCCCCATGTTCCGGACCAAGGAATAAGGCCTAATATTCCACCTCCGCCTCCTGTACAAGTTGAAGGTGGAGAAGAATACGAGATAAAAGAGATTCTGGATTCTCGTATCTACAGAAGAAGACTTCAGTACTTGGTTAGATGGAAGAACTATGGGCCCCAAGACGACACCTGGCTAAACACCTCTGAAATACATGCCCCTAGATTAATCCGCAATTTTCATGCGAGATACCCAGACAAACCAGCTCCAGAGGCCTTCAGGAGCCGGCCTTAAGGGGGGGGTATTGTAATGTTCCGGTACCTTTGGTACCCTAAATTACTCTTTTCACAAGTGTATGCGCCCCACCATTCTCTTTTGGAAAGGTGCGCATACACCTTTAAGACTGAAGCTGTCATCACTCAGCGCCGGACTAGATGGCTATTTAAATCGCCGGTTCTCACTCACATGTGTTCGTTCAAACACCCTTACCTGGATGCTAACTTGGCTTGAAGCTTTCGTGCTTGCAAGCATACCTCGCTGACGGAACCTCGCTGCGTTGATCCCTGCATCCCGCTTCCGGATCATCCGCTCCTCCTGAACCAACCTTCGGCTGTATTGCTATTAGTGCTAAGTACCCCGCAGGGGAATCCTCTATAAACTTATACTAAGCTTACACTATCTAGCTCTGCATAGTAAAGACTATTTATCACATCTGCATATCTAGATTGCTAACTCTTAAGACTACTGCTACTTATTCCTGCACTGGGTTGATCTCTCTTGTATGTCCACCTGCTACTCTGTCATCTGCTACCATACATGATTGCTAAACCTACCTGTATCCATCTGCTACTGTCTTACCTTCAAGTGTCTGTCACCTACCACCTCCACTCAACCTGTCTCTTAAATCTTCATCACTGTGTTACTACATACATAAAGTCACTCTAGGAACCAGCTTGTTGAGTGTGTGTATTTACTAGCTGAATTAAGACCTTCCACACATGATGAGTCATTGAGGTTGGGAATGGTATCTCAGCATCTCTCTTACATGACTACTGAAGTGGAATATTTCTGCAGCTGAAAATCCACACCATACATGAAACGCAGGAGCGTTACATCATTTTGCCAGCAATTTAAACACACCTTTCTATTTTATTATTTTTTTTTTAATTTATAATGTAGTGCCAGTTTAGAGTGTTAGTGTAATGTGAGTATAATGCGTCAGCATAGTGTAGTGTCAGTGTAGAGTGTTAGTGTAGTGCAATGTTTCACAAAGCATTACATAACATTTAATGCTTTTTGGTTGCTGCATGTTTTTTTTTTTTTTTTGTCCCCTGCCTGCCCATTTTTTTAAAAATTGTCAGTCACAGTTTTTCTGACTGCTATGCTAGTGTTTCCCTTTTTTTTATTTGTTATTTTATAGTTTTTACACTTCTGTCAGCGTCAGTCCTCAATTTAAAGTGCACAAAACAACACTTTTCATCCAATCACACATTTCCCAGTTTCTATTAAATTTGAATAATAAGCTCCCCCCCCACCCCATCATGTCTACAAGGCCAACAAGGAGAGACAAACATTCCCATGTCACTATGAGGGGGCCAGCAGTGTCTGCAGGCAAAGGTGGACATGGTCAGTCCTCAGGCAGGGCATAGCATTCAGAGGAGGCAGTGGACTGGCTTATTAAACCATCATAATCCTCCTCATCCTCTATGACCCAAGCTGACACTAGTGCGCAGTCCACCGCAGCTGCCAGAGCAGCTTATTCTGTCTCCTTAGCCACAGCTCTTTCTGCCATAGCCCCAACATAATGCATGGAGAAGTCAGCTGAATTATTTGAACACAGCATCAGCCACTTGCTCCCTAAGGATGCACAGACATTACTTGATTCTGATGTTGGTTATGAGGTAGAGAAAGAAATGAACATGAGCCTGCAGAGAGGGGAGAACACTGATTAACAACAAATTGGCAGTCAAGTTCCCCCAGCCAAGTTGGCTCCAGTGATGATGGGGATGGAGGGGATGCTGAGGTCACTGATGTGACTCAGGTGCTGAAAAGAGCAGAGGAGGAAAGTGAGGGGGAAGAAAAAACCCCAACAAGGCAGGATGTCCTCCAGAGGCATGAAAGAAGAGAGCAGCCACCCTATTCCATCAGATTGTGGAGCTGTTATCTACCGGCCTACTTCCCACAGCCTTTTTTAGCACACGTGCGGCCGATCGCACTAAAGCAAATTGCAGAGCAAGGGTGGAAAAAACACAAGCCATTTGGGTACCACATGCATGACAAGGCATTTCACCTCCCACCACTCAGCCCATTAGCAAGACCACCTGAAAGCCACACACAAGGGAAACAATTTTTTGCATTTCTGTCTGGGGGACAGGAGCCACAACAGAGCACATATTCTTTCAGCTCTGCAGGGGCAGGCCCAGAGGTGGTTTATACCACACCAACTTGAGCCAGGAATGGTGGTGTGTGATAATTTCCAACCGGAAGCTGATGTCACCCAAAGCCTCCCTTGGGTGACATCAGCTTCCTGGTTGGACGGCCGTAACCGGAAGTACCCGGGAATCAACACCGCAAGAGTGCGGCAACATTATATCGTCTCTGCCTATACCATTCGTTTTAAATGTGAGTGTATTTCTTTGTTTAACATAATAAAGACAGTTTTTACATGCTTCACGATTGGGGATTATTCTCTTTTTCTGGGACACACTGGTACCGTTTGGAGATAATCTGGAACCGATAACTGTGATAACTGTGGAGTACAGAGTGGAGGTTGGACTATCCCTTGCTGAAGAACCCAGTAGTACACCCCTAGGGGAGAGACCAGCTTAAAGCGCCTATTAAGGCGCAGTGAGGTGAGCGGCCACTGCACCTATACTATCACGGCTCACTTTGGATCACAGCGCGGGATATTCACAATAGTGCCTTAGAAAATCACTAATTGTCACCTATTAATTGTGCACGGATGAACTTTATTTTTATCACTGCACCAACTGTATTCACCGCACAGGGATCATCATTTGCACAAAGATTTGTTTATATATATATATATATACCTTTTATGCACATGGACTGTTGAGTGCACATAGAATTATTGATATATATTTATTTTTGATCACTGCACCAGATTGATATATGCACTTTAAATTATTTATCAGGATTACACACGTATTTGTTATACACCTTTTAGATATTTATTGATATTTGATTATTTTATATTATTTATTGATTCATCATAGCACTTTATATATATATATATATATATATATTTATTTGGTCACACATGCACCATTTGTGAATTAGCAAACTATTACTGCAATTCAGTTGGCTGTTGCGATTATCAAGGTCATTTTATCTTTATGTGTCGTTTTTAGAAAAGGAGGCGTTTTTACTGGGAATTAATATTTTAGAATTTTTAATTAGTGTCAAGGAATCGGATTTGGATGTTTTTAAAGATTCGCATTATATATGTCGTCTTATACCTCCTTTGTTTATAGATTGACCTGAAGAAAGTTGTCTACAAGTAGGATTTACTTCCCACCTTCATACACCTCAGACAGATATAGGGATTTTTTAAGGATTTTAAAGGAATCGGATTAGTTTGCAAGAGTTGGATCATATATGTTTCGTATACCTGCTGACTTCTGATTTAATTATCTAGTCTGTCTATATATTATAAGTAGTGAGACCCCCTTTTTTTTCAGCATCTTCCTATATCTTAAGACGTGTCGCTGCGATTCTGACATTGGTAGACTTGGTCAGAGTCTTTTCTGAGATCTCTTCTGTCGTGTGCCGACACATTGTGTCTTCCTTATTGTATTGGTATTTAGTGATTAATACTAGAGTTGGCTGCATATAGAATCGGATTGAATCCGAATCTCAGAGTCATTATTTATTTATTTATTCATTTATAACGAGCTGCGGCATATTAGAGGAATCCTCCCACTCGGATACATACGTGACAGCGCATTTATCACCCCACTATTTTTTCTCGTTTGCCTATTTAAAGAGTCGTCTCTGCCTCCCCTCCCGGCTTGCACCGGTTCCACGAAATGTTAGTAACAGGTTCGGTGGAACCGGTGCGAACCGGCTGAATCCCACCACTGTAGTGCCGGTAACTGGGCCAGGGGTGTGCAGGGAGCACACTCCCAGCACAGAAATTTGTTTAGAAAGGGAAACATACTGTATATGCAGCCTCTCAGCGGGCCTACCCACTGAGAGGCCACATATATGTGTACCTCTGATGGAAAATGGCTAAAAATATAATTGTAACATTAATTTAACACTTACATAACAGTGGCGGCTGGTGCATTGGGGGCGCAGGGGCGCCGCCCCCCCCCATCCATGCGTCCGGCCCCCTAATCTGCATCCGGACGCATGGAGTTCAATGGGGCTTTTTTTTTTTGCATCACCTGATTATAGCCAGAGGCTCTATTAGGGCGATGCAAAGGGTGGACCCGGGGCGCAGAGCAGTGCGTCCCGAGCCCACCATTTGTGTGACAATAGCAAATTAAAATTCGCTATTGTCACACGGATCCTCCTCCTGGCCAATCAGGGAGCGGATCCGATACGGGCTTCCTGATTGGCCGCAAGGCAAACCCCATGCCATTGGCCAAGGAGGAGTCGGGAGCGGTAGGACTCGTGGAGATGCCGGGGGATTGATGAGAAGCCGCCGCCTGGACACTGAGGAGAAGGAGCCGCCGCGGCTGCTCCAGGTAAGTGCACTGGTCTCGGTGGGGGGCACACTGCATTGAAGGGGGCATGTACGCTGGTCACTGCTTTGAAAGGGGGCATGTACACTGGTCACTGCATTGAAAGGGGGCATGTACGCTGGTCACTGCATTTAAGGGGGGCATGTACGCTGGTCACTGCATTGAAAGGGGGCATGTATGCTGGTCACTGCATTGAAGGGGGGCATGTACGCTGGTCACTGCTTTGAAAGGGGCATGTACGCTGGTCACTGCATTGAAAGGGGGCATGTACGCTGGTCACTGCTTTGAACGGGGGCATGTATGCTGGTCTCTGCATTGAAGGGGGCATGTACGCTGGTCACTGCATTGAAAGGGGGCATGTACGCTGGCTCACTGCATTGAAAGGGGGCATGTACGCTGGTCACTGCATTGAAGGGGGCACACTGGTCACTGTTTTGAAGGGGGCACACTGTCACTGTTTTGAAGGGGGCACACTGGTCACTGTGCATTGAAAGGGGGCACGCTGGTCACTGCGCATTGAAAGGGGGGTCACTGTTCATTGAAAGGGGGCACGCTGGCCTTTCTGCATTGAAAGGGGGCACGCTGGTCTCTCTGCATTGAAAGGGGGCACACTATACCTTAATTACTGAAGGCCCCTTTCACACTTTTGCGACCTCAAAGTCACGCAATTTTTTACAGCGTTTTTTGCCGCAGAGCAATGCCTATTACATTTTTCTGTTTGCGCAAAAAAAAATTTTGAGCACCAGCCGCCACTGTTACATAAGCATGTACATAAAAAAACTTAAAAAATCTGCCATATAAGCAGAACCATTTTTTTGAAAGTTGCTGAGTATATCTTTTTTGTGTCAGTTCCCTTCTGCAGTAGTTTATTAGTAGCCATCAGCCATAATAGTTTTTTTCTTTTTTGGTCCATTATAAGTCTGTCTGAATCATACATCTATTTCAGATTTGTGATCACCAACACCACCAGCAGGTCCTATAAAATAAATATATTCTATTGCCTACTAACTGTCTGGTTCAGCAGATTTCTATAGATTGAAACATCTTTTATTCAACCTGGTTCAAGCATACTATTTCATTTTCCATGGTCAATCTACCATTGTCAATCACTGGTACTGATGCTACTCTGTACAACCTTCTTCTTACCCATAAAAGTTTTAAATATCTTCTTTTTTTTTTCTTCACAATAAAGTGCTTTATTGAGCAAATTCAAAAAAGATATACAAACAAGCCTCTAAATAGAGGATGGAAATAGGATAACATATCCAAACAGTCTTGTAACATCAAGTGTGTGTAGAAATAACAATACAACTTAACTGTGAGATTGAGTATCCGATCTACTGAAATATACATAGTGCTTTGTACCTAATTGAAGATACTTTCATATTGAAGCTTCATCAAAGATATGTTGAATAGTAGATTCTGCGTAGAAGTGGATAGGAATCCAGATAGTTTTAATGTGTTATCTGATAGGAACAGTGGAGAGAGACTTTAAACCTCCAACTCCAGAACGAAGAAGTTTAGTTGGGGTTCAAAGGTATAGGAAGAAATAAGGGGGAAGAATAAGAGGGGTGAGGACAGGAAGAAATAAATGGAGGAAGAGGAGGGAAGATGAAGGTGTGAAGGTGAGAGGGGAATTGAGGTGGGGAGGGGGGGGGGGGATGACCCGGTGTGGACGTCCAGTTAGTGAAAGAAATATCCCATTTAGGCACGGTTCGAGAGTATAGCAATGTTTAAAATGATAACTCTTATTTCCATTTCACCCATTGTATTTTAAAGAGTTATATTCTTGTGATAATGAGGAAAATCTGCCAGATGGACCAAAGTTTCCGGAACCCATCGTTCTTTTCCATTTTCATGGCGATTGCCTTTTCCATCTCATAGATCTGGTCCATCTTGCCTATCCATTCTCTGATAAGTGGTGTGTGGGTAGAGTTCCAGTGTAACAGGATCAGGCTCTTTGCTGTATTGAGTAGGTGTCGTACCAGAGAGGATTTGTATCTTCGATATGAAAAAGTATTTATGTGTAAGAGAAATGTGGGAGCATCAAAATCAAAATCTACATCTGTTATATGTTTTATCCAGTATGTAATTTCTTTCCAAAATGTCTGTATTTGGGGGCAGGACCACCAGATGTGCATGAAAGTGCCACGACCACCTCCGCATCTCCAACAGGAGTCTGACAGTGAGGGGTACCAGTGTTTAAGTTTTACAGGGGTCCTGTACCATTGTGTTCTGATTTTGAATGCTGATTCCTGGAGTTGTGTGCTGAGAGAGCATCGATGGGAGAAGATGCACGACTTCCTCCATTGTGCATTTGTGAAGGCTTTGCCCAAGTCTTTTTCCCAAAGTAATTTATATGGATCAGTAAAGTCTGATGAGGTTTCGTTAAGCCATTTATAGGCCTGCAAAGTCACCTTTCTCATTGGAGTCTGAAGGAGACAGCATTTTTCAAAGCTTGTGAGGTCTATATGGAATTGTGACTTGTCCTTGGAGGAAGTTGTGCATCTGTACATAATTCCAGTATGAGGGCTATTAACTGAACATTTTCTCTTCATCGCTGTAAATTGCAGTATTTTGGAGTTGTAAAAACAGTTACTAGCCAGGACCCTTTTCAGTTCCCCTTTCTGAGTAGTGACAAATGAATTGTTGTCCAAACCCAGTGGAAACTCTGGGTTGTTGTATAGAAAAGTGAGGGGGCCAGAGCATGTAGATAATTTGTGTTTGTGTAGTAGTTTTTGGAATATTGCAAGGGTGGTATTTATCAGAGGGTGCTTTTTGATTTCTAGTGGATGTGAGGACGGATTGGACCAGAGCATGTAGTGAGTGTCATATCTAGTCCAGTCACGTTCAATATTAACCCAGGCTTTGGTTGAACTATGGCAGTGCCAATCAATTATCCTGGTTAGATGAGTAGCAAAATAATATTTCTGAAAATCCGGGATACTCATTCCACCGTCAGCCTTACTAAGTTGCAAGTATTTGAAGTTGATTCTAGGGTGTTTGTTTGCCCATATGAAAGATCTCTGCAGAGTGGTAAGCTTTCGGAAAAAGGAAGCAGGTATATGAATAGGAAGCGCGTGGAAGAGATAGAGCAGTCTGGGCAAAACAGCCATTTTGATAATGGCTGCCCTACCAAACCAAGAGAACTTACCTCTGTCCCATCTCCTTAAATCGCCCTCCAGTGTCTTTAGTAAGGGAAGATAGTTAATGTCAAACAAAGTCAAGTTTAGCTGGTAATCTTATGCCTAGATATTTTTATTTTAAAGCTTTTGATTCCCATCTACATGGGCAGTTGGCTTTAGTTAGGTTTATTAAATGTGGGGGGAGTATTTAGTTGATGGCTTCAGACTTTGAATTATTTATTTTAAAATTGGAGAAATATCTGTACAGTTGGAATTGTTTGTTCAGGTTTGGGATTGAGATATGTGGCTGAGCAAAATAAAAAAAAAGAAAAGGTCATCAGCATATGCCGAAATTTTTAACTCTTTTTTGTTTAGCCTAATACCTTGAATAGATGGGTCAAGATTTATTGATCTAATCAGGGGCTCTAAACTGAGAATAAATAGGAGAGGGGATAAGGGGCATCCCTGTCGAGTACCATTGTGTAATTGTAGTGGATTGGAAAAAACCCCATTGACCCTGACTTTAACCTGTGGATTTGAATAGAGAGCCTGTTTCCAAGACCTTAAATTTGAACCAAAACCTACATGTGCACAAGTGACAAAGAGGAAAACCCAAGCTACCCTGTCGAAGGCCTTCTCCGCATTGGTGGAGAGTAAGAGACCTTTGAACTTGGCAGACCTGGCACCATGTATCAGGTTCAGGGATTTAATTATGTTATCCCTGGCTTCCCTTCCAGGCATGAATCCGACTTGGTCAGGGCCAATGATTCTCTCTAGATAGGGGAGTATTCTATCCGCTAAAATTTTGGCTAATATTTTTAAATTAATATTCAATAAGGAGATGGGCCGGTAGCTCGAGCAAATAGATGCGTCTTTATCTGGCTGTGGTATAACTGTTATATGGGCCATAAGAAATTCATTGGAGGGTTGATGTTTGTCTTTAATAACATTGAGGGCATCTGTTAAATGAGTGGCCAGGATTTCTGCATTCATTTTATAGTATTGTGACGTAAAGCCGCCAGGTCCCGGGCTTTTGCCTGGCTTTAAAGCTTTGATGGCAGTTTTAACTTCATCTGGTGTTATGTCCGATTCAAGGTCGGCCAAACTATTGGAATCAAGGGTAGGGAGGCCACTCCTGATCAGATAGTCTTTAATGGCTTGATCTCTGTTCATGTCAATGTGTTCAGGTTTACTTTGTGGAGGGATGTTGTATAGGTTTGCGTAAAAATCTCTGAAGGTATTAGCAATGGCTCTGGAGTCCTGAGTAATATGTCCTTGTGGGTTTTTAATGCCTATTTTATTATTGGAAGTTTGTGCCTCTCTAAGAGCTCTTGCTAGGGTCTTGCCTGATTTATCTCCATGCTCATAGTATAGAGATTTTTAAAGAAATATTATCCTTCTCATGCTAGTCTCTAAGAGGGCTCTGAAATCTTTGCATGCTTGAATCAGGTCTTCCTCTACTTGTAAAGAGAGAGATTGTTTGTGTTTAGTTTCTAAATCTGAGATTTTGGCCAGTAAGTTAGCCATCATTTGCTGCCTTTCCCTCTTCTTCTGTGCGCCTATGCGAATTAGCTCACCTCTTATGACCGTTTTGTGGGCCTCCCATACTGTAAGAGGAGATAGCTCTTCTGAACAGTTTTCACTGAAATAGCTGTTAATTGTGGCTTGGATACGGGTTTGAATAGGCAGATCTAGTAGAACTGAGGAGTTTAGTTTCCAAGAGCGATCGCATTTGAGCACAGGAGAAAATTGCATGTGTAGCAAGACCGGGGCATGATCTGTGATAGTGATCAGCCCAATCTCAGCTCCCCTGATTTCGGCCAGGTCCCTCTGAGAAACAAAGATGTTATCAATTCTTGTATAGCGTTTGTGTGGGGAGGAGTAAAATGTGAAGTCCTTTGTGTCAGGGTGGAGTGTTCTCCAGGCATCAATCAATGTCATGGATTGCAAATTTAATTAAATTTTTTTAAGAATTGCATATATAAGGCTTAATTTGCCTGTGGAGGTGTCACACGAGGGGTTCAGTGGACTATTAAAGTCTCCTCCAAGGATGACACACCCATGTGCAAAGCCTTTAAGCTCAGAGATCAATTGATTACAAAATGAGACATGAGCTTTGTTGGGGAAATAGACGTTGGCTAATGTGATAGGTTTGCCTGAGATAGTATCTGCAATGAATAGAAATCTGCCCTCTGAGTCCGCATAGTGTTTATTGACAGTTAATGGGGTATCTTTGTGTATGAGCATAGCTACTCCCTTTGTTTTTGTCTGTTCGCTTGAAGCGTAGTAGGCTTTAGGAAAGTATTTATTGGTAAGTTCAGGATGCCTTGGCACTTTGAAATTAGTTTCTTCAAGAAACGCAATCTGTGGTTTATTTTTTTTCAATTCATATACTATTCGTCTTCTTTTTTCAGGCGTATTTAAGCCATTTACATTGTGAGAGATTACTAGTGGGTTTTTGCCCAGCTGAGAGTAAACCATGCTTATGGCTTACTGTAAGTATAAAATGTAGACTGGAGGTCCACAACGGGTCGATGTGGAGGTAGATATAGTTGGGGAAGGTGGGAAGAGGATCAGGGGATTCAAAAGGGGAAGGGGAAGGAGAAGGATAAAAAGAGAGGGAGAGAGAGGAAGGAGTTGTCGGGATTATTGGGGGTGATTAGAATAATAATAGGTAAAAAAATGGATTTAAAAAGCCATGTATATTTCATCGTATGCATATAAGATTCTGAATGGTGCAGCATCCATTTTGTTTTAAGGTGAAAGAAAGTTCATATATGTTCTGTTGTAAACTTTCTTTTATCTCGTCACTAATTACCTCATTTCAGAGAGGTTTGTGTTTAAGTGTTTTAGGTATCGTAAATATTACAGGCCAGACAAAATGTCTGACAACATGTGGCATGGTCAAATAATTAATGGACTTTCACTAGCCAACAGGGTAAAGATCATCAGAAAAGAATAGTGGTAATTATTGTTACATACAAAATCTAATGAACGGTACGATACTGCCCTCTATAGACGAAATACCAAATGCAGTTTTGGGGTATTTTAGATATTTCCCATATAGAAATATTATATTGTATTAAAAATAATTATTATTGAAATGGCATTACTTGCCAAGGTGAATGATGGAGATACAGATGGACATTTATGTATGTACTGGGAGTATGGACAAAGTTTTATGTTGTGTTATATGATTAATCTTAAATATAGAGGAATCATCCTTTAATTTTATTATCATACATTGGGTTAATTATCAGGAGAGGTGTGGCTCTGACCTCACCAGTTAAGGTATAGAATATCCCAACCAATGGGGATAATGTTTCATCCCTCTGGGTTTAACTTATGGTAAATTGTATAGCCCTTTGTTCATACCATATAAAAGAACAACCCAGATATGAGAGAGGACACATCACATTACACTACTGACAACACACCTTACACTTACATCACACACGCTACTACATCCATCTATAGACTCATCCAGACATACTCCATCTTGCTCCATCATTCATCTGAAACTTTGAGGGACGCCAAACGAAACTCCTCCCTCATTGGCATCCATCTTAGGACTCTGGTAACGACCATTTGAAGCTAGCCGCCATCTTAAGTGTGGTAAATAAGCCTTGCTATGTTATTTGATTTTATTCAATATTGTTTATTCCTTCCTTATATGTTTTATATTGCATATTTAAGGGTAATAATATTACAGTCCCAGCCGTATAAACCATAGTAGATTTTTCTCTAAAAAGCTGATTTTTGTTTTTATACATTTTTATTAATATCAGATGTAGCGCATTATTGTAATTTTAAGTCTTCCGTTTTGCATGGCTTATTCTCACTCATCTGCATTCAAGTGACTTTCGGCTATGCGATTCGCAGACAATTGTGGTCTATTTATATAAAAGACTTATCTATGGTTTGTGCTATACCTGGAGAAATGGTAATCTTGCTTTCATTTCACTTTCACTTTGTATCAGTTTCACTTTCATTATTGAGCTAAACATCACATTGCATTGATTGTTTGAAGTTAGTAGTTTATGTAAGAGTTATTTTTGTTGTGTCACTTCTTGTTTGATCATATATTGTGATTACATGTCTGGTGAGTAAATATTTTATATATATTCCATACTGTAGACTGTACTCACTAAGATTGGTATATGCTTTTAAAAAGAAATTAATCAATTAAAAAGAATTCACTACACATTGATTTGTGGAATGAGTGAAGATTCTCCTTTCTCATAGATCTTTGCTTATTAACCTTAAATAGACACTGTTATATTCAGAGCAGTATAAATATTCTGACATAATGAAGTACGAGCGTGAGATATTATTATTAAATATTCTTACATATAATGGAGGCACCGCCGGGATAATTATTGATTTCTTACATATGCCAATCATAAATATTGATCAGGTGACATAATCAATAACTTAAAAAAAAAATGTTTTTTTGGAATTTTTTTTATTAATTGTGAATGTTGATAGAAATGCCTTAAAATGACTACAGCAGGTAATGTTCACGCTGCCAACTCTGGCATGGTGTGAGTCCCTAGTGGTAATGCCACAACCCCAGTAGATTTGGCACAGAGCAAAAATGTGTGGAAACACCTCTCTGAGTCTGAAATGGTGGAATATGTAAATGCTGGTTAGAGTCATATATCAAAATCCTTAAACGTCGGGCCAATAATGGGCATCTGACTGGGTAGAGGAAAACCCGCTATATCAACTCACCAATAAGCTTATCTAACACCAAAAGACGTCAGGAAGTGTGATCACATACTTTTTGAGTCATGGCCAATCTTACTGTATTTCTGGGAGGAACTGCACCAGAAGGCTCAGCAAAAAGGAATTTAGTAAAGTTTCAATCTCAACTCCAAATAAATGAGAGAATGAGATAAGGAACCTCCTTGAGCAGGTGAAAGTAACCTCTATTGGGACACATAATTTAAGAGAATGTAGCGTGAAACTGCAGAAAGAAGTAGAATTGTGGCAGAAGTCTTATCAAGAAAGCTGTAATGAAAGCAACCATTTGAAAGAGAAATGTAAATGATTTATGCAATAATGAGAAAGTTTTGAGCAAGGAAAAATGTTTTTCTAGCAAAAGTTGCCGAGTAACCAGCAGTGGAAAATTAAAAAAAAAAAAAAAAAGTGTAACAGTTCAAGTCAAGAACAGGAACTCATAAGTAAATACATAGGAGAGTTCCAAAAGGTCATGGTGTCCATTCAAAAGGGCAATGCTAATTAGTCCTGCATTAAATATGAAATAATTATTCATAGACCCAGATATGACTGCCAGTCTGTTGGTTATGTCCCAGATAAAGGGGGGGAGTCAGGCAAAGAGTCCATGTCCTACCCCAGCCATATTCCTAAATAGGAGGGCAGAAATTGGGCAGCCATGCATAAATAGGTATGAGTCATATCAGGTCACTGCAAAAAAAAAGACTAGCACCCCTAAAAAAATACCATACACCTCCAGAATTTAAAAAGTTTTTAAAAAGAGTACTGTCCTGATTTTTGTTAAGTAAGGGTCCTTAAACATTATTGATCATCTTGAGGCCTATGAAAACAGCCTTTCTGTGTTGCGCCTGCAGGATGTAATTAAAAAGTCAGCCCTATAAAAACTTTACTGCTGCTAGAGCTGTTATCTACAATCTAAAATGTACACAGCACCAAAGCCCCATTGAATTTTTTTTGCTGTACTCAAAAGTGCCTAACACCCTTCAATGAAGGAGCTGAGTACAACCACCCGGAATTTAAATCCCTGTGCTTTGAGGCATTGCCCATGTACATAACAATAAGTTTGGCAAAGAGCAAGATATGCCACCTAGGCCCCAAGGGGAACACCGGATACCTTAAGGAGGACACCGGACATCCCATCAACAAGGGGGGGACCCACAAATAAATAGGGATTTGCCCCATCCTGGGGCTCCCCAAAATCCTCGGGAAGATCAAGAGACATTAAGGCCCAGACCTCACGCCAGAACCGAACAACTGGTTCTGATGGGGATCTGTCCAATCTGTCTGAACCCGAGAGACATAGGCACCGCAGGAGGTGGAGCCAATAATCCAATTCTAAATAGGTTTTCAGCTGAGTAGATGCCAAGTTGGATAAGCTTATCACTTGGTTCACTCAGGGCACTGCAGCCCAGAATTAAAATAATTCCTTTTTAGGAACAAATCCTTCGGCCAGCCAAGGGCCACAAAATCCTAAATGCCCAAGTGGTGAGGAATCAGAAGGGATAAACTGAATAGAGGCATAGGATACAGAGGTTCTAACACCATTTTATCCCCAGATCACAGCATTGAGGATCCTGAAATCCCTGCCAGGGAATCTTGGTTGTTAGATACTAACTACCCTCCTATTTTTCAGTGGTCACTTCATCCCTCTGACTCAAACAGGTCGCTCAAAGCGGACACATTTCAAAAAATCGCCTATGACGGTGATACCAAGGAGGATCAAACCCTAATGACGTAATGAAGTCAAGAGTTTAAAGGTTGTATACGGTAACCAAGAAGGAATCCTCAATGCCAGGTAGTTTTATTGCCTACAATAAATTGCATTGATGCCCCAAAGGGGGAGATATTATATATTTTTTTCCTCCCAAGTAGTTGGTAAATCTTTTACAAAATATTGTATCACTGTATTATTGTCCAATGCCTGGTATCCATGGCGATAAATACATCTCCATGCTAATAAGCCCCAGAAGTCAGTCGCCCTAGGAAAGGTCGCATATATAGTCTCACGTTCCCTGGTGGTCAGAAAAAGGACTGATCAAATGGTGGACTAAAGGAGAACTCTGAGAAAGCTTAGGGTACCAACATCGCATTGAAATGTCAATTGATAAGAAGGTATATTCATACTGTATGTTTCATCTAATAGGAGGGGATTAACCTTCCATGCCAGGTCGTTGATTGGTACAGACGATGATGTTTGCCAAAGACACAGCGATCGGATGGGTCATCTCTCCTTAGAGCCCAGCTCAGGATGGAACCCCTCATTGCATTGGGTCCTTCTTCAGGAATCAAGCTGCGAGACGCCCCAGATTCTTGTTGACGGAGAGGAAGATTTGTTTCAACAGATCTTTGTGCATCCGCAGAAATCCATTAAGAGGAATCGCACTACCTCCTGTTTTCGGTTGAAGGAGATGTGAGAATGGTGCATTGCACATGTGAGAAAACCTCAGTCTAGGTGTATGACACTCTAGACCATGCTGAAACCATTCATTATCCAACCAACAGCCAAGGTTGAACGTCCAAACAGGTTTCTCGGATTCCTAATTGCCAACATTGTTTTACTGCCCTTTGAATGGTAGTTGCTAATGCCATTGCAGCAGTTAATTTCTGTCTCCATTAAGACTTTGCAGACTTTGCAAACTGGAGATGCAGATTTCAAGGAACATTTGAGTTTCTTTACCAGTAGATCGAGATTCAAAGAGACTAATAAGGAACAGTTTGTGACATAGCTAACACTAGCAAAGTTGCTACAAACTGACATTTTGAACTGATGATTTTTTTTTTCTTTTCTCATTTTTACCGCTTTACTTAAATGTTATGAACAATTCCCAATATGAACTATTCTTTTATAAAAAAAGAAGACAAGACATTTTTTTTCTTTTGCTACTCCTTCTAAAAGCTTTCTCCACAGGTATGGCTAGGCTGGTTACCTGCATACTGGGAAGAAAGGGGGGGGAGGATATGTCGGGATTATTGGGGGTGATTAGAATAATAATAGGTAAAAAAATGGATTTAAAAAGCCATGTATATTTCATCTTATGCATATAAGATTCTGAATGGTGCAGCGTCCATCTTGTTTTAAGGTGAAAGAAAGTTCATATATGTTCTGTTGTAAACTTTCTTTTACAATAGGGTCTTATAATTTCAACAGAGGTCTTTGTATCTATGTAGTCATAAATAAGGTGATACATTGACATCTCTATCAGATAAGACTCAGTCAGCCTGACGCTATACCAGATGTTAAGGGGGTGATGTCTCCTTAATTGTCCGTATTTTAAAGATGAACTATATAAGTTTTTATAGATACATTATTATGTGTGAGAAGATATTAGCCATAATTATGTCGTTATATTATGTAAGGCATATACATATATATTTAGGAATGTTATATCACATTTTGGGTTTATATTCTTACAGTAGTAATCTTACCTGGAATTATTCTTTCTATTAAGTGTAAGAACATATGTATCTCGTCACTAATTACCTCATTTCAGAGAAGTTCGTGTTTAAGTGTTTTAGGTATCGTAAATATTACAGGCCAGACAAAATGTCTGACAACATGTGGCATGGTCAAATAATTAATGGACTTTCACTAGCCAACAGGTCAAAGATCATCAGATAAGAATAGTGGTAATTATTGTTACATACAAAATCTAATGAACGGTACGATACTGCCCTCTATAGAAGAAATACCAAATGCAGTTTTGGGGTATTTTAGATATTTCCCATATAGAAATATTATATTGTATTAAAAATAATTATTATTGAAATGGCATTACTTGCCAAGGTGAATGATGGAGATACAGATGGACATTTATGTATGTACTGGGAGTATGGACAAAGTTTTATGTTGTGTTATATGATTAATCTTAAATATAGAGGAATCATCCTTTAATTTTATTATCATACATTGGGTTAATTATCAGGAGAGGTGTGGCTCTGACCTCACTAGTTAAGGTATAGAATATCCCAACCAATGGGGATAATGTTTCATCCCTCTGGGTTTAACTTATGGTAAATTTTATAGCCCTTTGTTCATACCATATAAAAGAACAACCCAGATATGAGAGAGGACACATCACATTACACTACTGACAACACACCTTACACTTACATCACACACGCTACTACATCCATCTATAGACTCATCCAGACATATTCCATCTTGCTCCATCATTCATCTGAAACTTTGAGGGACGCCAAACGAAACTCCTCCCTCATTGGCATCCATCTTAGGACTCTGGTAACGACCATTTGAAGCTAGCCACCATCTTAAGTGTGGTAAATATGCCTTGCTATGTTATTTGATTTTATTCAATATTGTTTATTCCTTCCTTATATGTTTTATATTTCATATTTAAGGGTATTAAGATTACAGTCCCAGCCGTATAAACCATAGTAGATTTTTCTCTAAAAAGTTGATTTTTGTTTTTATACATTTTTATTAATATCAGATGTAGCGCATTATTGCAATTTTAAGTCTTCCGTTTTGCATGGCTTATTCTCACTCATCTGCAGTGAAGTGACTTTCGGCTATGCGATTCGCAGACAATTGTGGTCTGTTTATATAGAACACTTATCTATGGTTTGTGCTATACTGTAATGTTCCGGTACCTTTGGTACCCTAAATTACACTTTCCACAAGTGTATGCGCCCTACCATTTACTTTTGGAAAGGTGCGCATACACATTTAAGACTGGAGCTGTCATCACTCAGCGCCGGACTAGATGGCTATTTAAGGCGTCGGTTCTCACTCACATGTGTTCGTTCAAACACCCTTATCTGGATGCTAACCTTGCTTGAAGCTTCCATGCTTGCAAGCTTACTTCGCTGACGGAACCTCGCTGCGCTGATCCCTGTATCCCGCTACTGGATCATCCGCCTCTCCTGAACCACCCTTCGGCTGTATCGCTAATAGTGCTAAGTACCCCGCAGGGGAATTCTCTATAAACTTATACTAAGCTTACACTATCTAGCTCTGCATAGTAGAGACTGTTTATCACATCTGCATAAACTAGATTGCTAGCTCTTGAGACTACTGCTACTTTTCTGCATTGGGTTGATCTCTTTTGTATGTCCACCTGCTATTCTATCATCTGCTATCATACAACATTGCTAAACCTTCCTGCATCCATCTGCTACTGTCTCACCTTCAAGTGTCTATCACCTACCACCTCCACTCAACCTATCCCTCAATCTTCATCATTGTGTTACCACATGCATAAAGTCACTCTAAGAACCAGCTTGCTAATTGTGTGTATTTACTGGCTGAAATAAGACCTTCCACACATGATGAGTCATTGAGGTTGGGAATGGTATCTCAGCATATCTCTTACATGACTGCTGACGTGGAACTATTTCTGCAGCTGAAAATCCACACCATATAAAAACGCAGGAGCGATACAGATTGAACAAACCCAAAAATGGATTCAGCAGAAATAGTTCCAGAAATAACCACTCAGGTGACACAATTAAAACAGCAAGTATCTGCGTTAATACACGCACTTGCTGAATTAAAAGAAGACAATCAGGCTCTGTCGCAGCAGGTAATTAGACTGACACAACTTACCTCTGCTCAGTCCCCTGAACCCAAGATAAATCCCCCTTTGATATTTACAGGCGATCGCAAAAAATTTCGCGAATTTAAAAACGCATGTGAGTTACTTTTTTTGCTAAAACCTCGTACCTACCTTACTGATCACATTAAGGTTTGTACTATTATTTCTTACCTATCAAGCGATCCTCGAGCCTGGGCAGATTCTCTTTTTGAGAAAAACGACCAGCTTCTCAACTCCTATGCCTTGTTCCTGGCAGAGCTCACTAGCCTATATGATGACCCCAATAGGCAGAGTACTGCTGATCTTCAGTTAAGATCCTTGAAACAAGGAAGGAGGCCTGTGGAAGACTTTGTCGCAGAGTTCAAGAGATGGACCCTTGATTCAGAATGGAATGATGCATCTCTGAAAACCTAATTTAGGCTTGGCCTATCAGAAGCCGTTAAGGACGAGCTCGCCCGAGCGGATCTGCCAAAAACCCTGGATGCATTAATACAACTCAGTATTACCATAGATAGAAGACTACGAGAAAGAAAGGCTGAAAAGATGGGAATGCCATTATCCGTTTCCTCTCGGAGTCTGGCCGTTCCTATGGAGGTAGGAACCATACGCCCACCGCTATCAACTATGGAAAAAGCCAAAAGACGAAATGAAAATCTCTGCTTGTACTGTGCATCCCCGGATCACAAGATAAACGTCTGTCCCCTAGTCAACAAAAAGAAGGGTGAGTGTTCACATGTCTCTCTAGGAGGATTGACAACTTCATTCACTAACCCCTACATTTCTGTTTTTTTGACATTACAGTGGGACCAGAACAGGATTACTACTAAGGCCATGATTGACACAGGATCTTGTGGAAATTATATGGATATATGTTTTGCTGCTTTAAATAAAATTCCTATTATTTCTAAACTCAAACCTGTCTCAGTAAGTCTTATTACCGGTGTTCCGTTATCCTCTGGTCCGATCACCGATCAGACACAAGCACTTCTAGTCACTATTAACGAGTCTCATAGGGAGACTTCTACCTTCGATTTAATACCATCACCCCACTTTCCCATTGTGTTGGGACTTCCCTGGTTGCACACACACCAACCAATCATAGATTGGAAGAAACGGTCCTTGACCTTCCCTTCTTGTTATTGCGAGGAAACGTGTAACCTCCCGTTTTCCGGGAAGATTCTGTCTGTGGTGACAGATGAGATTGCACCACTATGTTATCAGGATCTTTCTGAGGTTTTTCTTGAGAAAAATGCTCAAGCATTACCTCCTCATCGAGACTATGATTGTAGCATTGATCTACTCCCAAATAGCAAATTGCCGTTTGGTCATGTTTATCCTCTTTCACAGGATGAACTTGCCCATCTCAAAACCTATTTGGATGAGAACTTGGAAAAAGGTTTTATTAGACCTTCCACTTCTTCCACAGCAGCAGGACTCTTTTTTGTTCGCAATAAAGATTCAAGTCTCAGACCTATCATCGACTACAGGAAATTGAATGCTATCACAATAAAAGATCGCTATCCTCTACCGCTTATCCCTGAGCTCATTGAGCAGGTGCGTGGAGCTACCTATTTTTCAAAATTAGACCTGAAAGGAGCATACAATCTCATTCGAATCCGTGATGGACACGAGTGGAAGACTGCGTTCAGAACTAGATACGGATTGTTCGAATATCTTGTGATGCCATTCGGCCTATGCAATGCCCCTGCAGTTTTCCAACGATTTATAAACGATATTTTTAAAGACTTACTAGATGTCTGTGTTGTGGTATATCTGGACGATATACTTATATATTCACGGACCCTGTCTGAACACATAAGACATGTAAGACTTGTATTATCGAGATTGCTTGCACATAATCTTTATGTGAAGCTGAAGAAATGCTTGTTCCATAAAGATGGGGTACTCTTTCTAGGCTACATCATATCCAAAACAGGAATCGAGATGGACATGAGTAAAATATCCTGCATTCAGGATTGGCCTACACCAACTACACGCAAGGCGCTACAGCGATTCCTGGGATTTTCAAATTTCTACAGGAAGTTCATAAAAAACTTTTCTGCTATTGTGAGACCCCTCACACAGCTCACTAGCATAAAAATACCATTTAAATGGTCAGAAGAAGCAAATAAGGCTTTCCACTTGTTAAAGACAAGGTTTACTTCCGCTCCCATATTACGCCATCCAGACCCATCCCTCCAATACATTCTGGAGGTAGATGCGTCAAACCTGGCAGTAGGAGCAATACTCTCCCAACGACCTACCCCCACTTCACCACTTCATCCAGTCGCCTTTTTTTCTAAATCCCTGAGCAGTCCCGAGATAAATTACCCCATGGGTGAGAAGGAACTGCTTGCTATAAAATTGGCTCTGGAGAATTGGCGACATTTACTCGAAGGCACCCAATTACCAATAATTATATACACGGACCATAAAAACCTCCAATATCTTCAGACTAGCAAAACTCTCTCGCATCGACAGGTACGATGGTCACTATTCTTTCTAAGGTTTAACTTCCTAGTGACCTACACACCTGCAGATAAGAACAAAAAGGCGGATGCACTATCACGACTAACTGAAGAAAACTACTTTGAAATTCCTTCCGTTCCTATAATACCTCACAAACGCATTATTGGAGTTGTCCGTTCCTTGAAGGAAGAGGTTCTGCATGGTATAAGGTTGGATTCACCCCCACCACAACTAACTACCGATGCAGAAGGCTTCCTCTACTACAACGACAAACTTTACATACCACCTACCCTACGCACCAAGATCTTGGAATTATCGCATGATGTGCCTATGGCAGGACATATGGGTATGACAAAGACTTTCAATTTGATTTCTCGGCAATTCTGGTGGCCTGACATGAAAACATCTATACAAAAATTCGTCTCTTCATGCAATGTCTGTGCCAGGTCCAAAATTGACACTACGAGACCATTCGGTCTACTATGCAGTCTACCAATACCCCAAACTCCATGGGAGGTTCTGTCATTGGACTTCATCGTAGAATTGCCTCCTTCCAAAGGATTTAATACCATCTTGGTGTCAGTGGACCATCTGACAAAGATGGCACATTTCATTGCTATTCGCAGACTACCTTCGTCCAAACAAACGGCAGAACTCCTGATGAAACATGTCTTCAGATTACATGGTATCCCAAAAACTCTTTTGTCTGACCGTGGATCCCAATTTATTTCTAAATTCTGGCAAGAACTATGTCACATACTACGAATTGAGCGGAAGCTCACTTCTCCTTACCATCCGCAGACCAACGGACACACTGAAAGAGTCAACCAATGCATCGAGCAGTATTTACGTTGTTACACTTCTTACCAACAGGATGATTGGTTGGATCTTCTCCCCCTGGCAGAATTTGCCTACAACAACGCAACTCACAGTACAACCAAGCAGAGTCCGTTCTACTTGAACTATGGGTTCCATCCCTCTATTCTCCCTCCACGCATCCTTCCTTCAAATAACCCAGTAGCCTCAGACTATCTTTCCCAAATAAAGGATTCTCTGGGTTTACTAAATACTACCATTGCACACGCTCACAGTCAACAAAAGAAGTACTATGATCTTCGTAGAAGACCTTCTCCACAGTATACTATCGGGAACCTCGTTTGGCTCTCAACAAAAAACTTGAGACTGAAGATCCCTAGCAAAAAGCTTGGACCTCTGTTCTTGGGACCTTTCCCAATCAAGAAACTTATTGGAAAAGCTGCAGTGCAGCTTACATTGCCAATGGACCTAAAAATCCATCCCATTTTCCATGTGTCGCTACTAAAACCCCATGTTCCGGACCAAGGAATAAGGCCTAATATTCCACCTCCCCCTCCTGTACAAGTTGAAGGTGGAGAAGAATACGAGATAAAAGAGATTCTGGATTCTCGTATCTACAGAAGAAGACTTCAGTACTTGGTTAGATGGAAGAACTATGGGCCCCAAGACGACACCTGGCTAAACACCTCTGACATACATGCCCCTAGATTAATCCGCAATTTTCATGCGAGATACCCAGACAAACCAGCTCCAGAGGCCTTCAGGAGCAGGCCTTAAGGGGGGGTATTGTAATGTTCCGGTACCTTTGGTACCCTAAATTACACTTTCCACAAGTGTATGCGCCCTACCATTTACTTTTGGAAAGGTGCGCATACACCTTTAAGACTGGAGCTGTCATCACTCAGCGCCGGACTAGATGGCTATTTAAGGCGTCGGTTCTCACTCACATGTGTTCGTTCAAACACCCTTATCTGGATGCTAACCTTGCTTGAAGCTTCCATGCTTGCAAGCTTACTTCGCTGACGGAACCTCGCTGCGCTGATCCCTGTATCCCGCTACTGGATCATCCGCCTCTCCTGAACCACCCTTCGGCTGTATCGCTAATAGTGCTAAGTACCCCGCAGGGGAATTCTCTATAAACTTATACTAAGCTTACACTATCTAGCTCTGCATAGTAGAGACTGTTTATCACATCTGCATAAACTAGATTGCTAGCTCTTGAGACTACTGCTACTTTTCTGCACTGGGTTGATCTCTTTTGTATGTCCACCTGCTATTCTATCATCTGCTATCATACAACATTGCTAAACCTTCCTGCATCCATCTGCTACTGTCTCACCTTCAAGTGTCTATCACCTACCACCTCCACTCAACCTATCCCTCAATCTTCATCATTGTGTTACCACATGCATAAAGTCACTCTAAGAACCAGCTTGCTAATTGTGTGTATTTACTGGCTGAAATAAGACCTTCCACACATGATGAGTCATTGAGGTTGGGAATGGTATCTCAGCATATCTCTTACATGACTGCTGACGTGGAACTATTTCTGCAGCTGAAAATCCACACCATATAAAAACGCAGGAGCGTTACATATACCTGGAGAAATGGTAATCTTGCTTTCGTTTCACTTTCACTTTGTATCAGTTTCACTTTCATTATTGAGCTAAACATCACATTGCATTGTTTGTTTGAAGTTAGTAGTTTATGTAAGAGTTATTTTTGTTGTGTCACTTCTTGTTTGATCATATATTGTGATTACATGTCTGGTGAATAAATATTTTATATATATTCCATACTGTAGACTGTACTCACTAAGATTGGTATATGCTTTTAAAAAGAAATTAATCAACTAAAAATAATTCACTACATATTGATTTGTGGAATAAGTGAAGATTCTCCTTTCTCATAGATCTTTGCTTATTAACCATAAATAGACACTGTTATATTCAGAGCAGTATAAATATTCTGACATAATGAAGTACGAGCGCGAGATATTATTATTAAATATTCTTACAGAGTAAAGGAAATAGGAAAAAAGTGTAAGACTCAAAGTAGTGTGTGGTCGGTTTAGCCACGAAGAGCGGCCACAAAGAGAATAATGTAAAATATAAGTGCACTAGATAAATAATATATATATCCTTTTAGGAGTGAGGATGGAGTCACAAGAGGATGGCCTCCAAGTAAAAAACTATGATAAAAAATACTTATTACTAAATATATGATTGTGCTAAACTGAAAACCACTGTGATATTGATAATAAAGTGCAAAATTGTGTACACACTAATAGTGATACAATAAAAGTGCACATTCAATATACTGACTGAATCAATAAAACATATCATATTAGAGTGTCCATAAAATAGTCCATGTGTACATGGCAGCGGATATCCAAATATAGGTAGATACTTGATAAACTTTTTGTATGGCACTATACACCTCCACCAAATCACCCAGAGTATGTATGCGCTTACCAGAAGCTGTGGACCCCTTATTATAGGGGGTCTTACAGGTATATAGAATCACAAATGCTGGACATCAGAAAAAGGCACCTTCTCCCCGTATTCACTGGAGGTCCCAATATGTTAACCCGGGCAATGGGCTTCCAAACAGCATAACCTGGAGGCAGTGGTGTATTTAGGTTTTGTGCTACCCTAGGCCTGACTAAACTTGTGCACCCCCTAATTTAAATATGACTCACCCCTTCCTGTAAAGGCCACACCCCTTCCTGTTTATGACCCACCATATCCTCTGTAAACCACAGACCATATCCACAGTCTATCAGTGCCCATCAGTATAGCTAAATCAGTTCCCATAAGTTCAACCTCATCAGTGCAGCCTTATCAGTGCCGCCTCTTTACTGCCCATCAGTGCCGCATATCAGTGTGGCCTCATTAGTGGTCACCAGTGCAGCCCCATCAGTGGCCACTAGTGCAGCCTTATCAGTGCCCATTAGTAAAGCCTTATGTCACGAGATTAGTAAGATTACTCTTTTAGGATATTTGGACTTGTGTTTGCTGCCACTGATTGTAATTATAGGATTATTTCATGTATTTGTATAATAAATAGGAAGTCCACAGTCATTATACAGATAATGAAATATATATATATATTTTTGCTGCCCCCCTGCAAAGTGCTGCCCTAGGCCTGGGCCTTGTTGGCCTAGGCCAGGATACAGCACTGCCTGGAGGTGCTCAGGCTCTACACAGTCTTCTTCCCTGATCACAGGGGTGATCACATGCCAGGAATCCTGTATTATCGGGTATAGATGAGCTAAGAATGAAGCAGAAGTACACTAAGAGTCTAGGAAGTCTGCAAAAAAAACATAAGAGTTAATGCATAGTAAATACCAGGAGTGGGTAACCTCACAATAAGTCCGGAGGAGGTGATAGTGGGGTAGTAGCCAACAGTGATTCCAGATAAAACTATTGTAATAGGTTATCTCAGATTAATAAAGTCTAACATTGATCTGAAAGGAAATACCCGATCAATGCCCTCTGTTCTTCAAATAGTTCATCTTCAAACAGTCGATTTGTGAAGGTAGATGTAGAGGGAAGTCTGCACAGGGAGTAAGTCAATAATCAATGTTGTTTCCTCTGGAAGCAGTCAGAGAGAAGAAAGGTGAAAAAGCAGAGCAACAATTTGTTATGAGGAGCATATCCTGTGTAGGTCAACAGAGATTGGTTAGTGCTGCCATCTAGCAGTGTGCTAAGGTAATTACATGGAACAATTCTTCAGCTATAGAACAAGGGAGTGAATCACCAGATAATAATGATGATTAAATGGCCAACTTAGCATTGTGATAAAGAGCATGTTGAAAAACTTGTACTGAAGTAGAGCAAAGATAGCATTAATCAGTGGTAGATCTCGATGACTGAGATAACAAGAAAAAAACGCAGGGGCCCTCATATACGTTCTCTTTGTTTGGGGGTTTTGGGAGTTTTGGGAGGAGACCCAAAAAGTGAATTTAATTCACGTTTCCTCTGCTGTTTTCCTCTTCTGTGATGAGGGGAGCGAGAAGTAGAGGTTTCTTGGTTGCAGGTAATGCCTGGTGTGAGTGGGTACTGCGTACCAGTCAGGAAGTTCAATCACATCTAGATGGAGCTTGGTGCAGAATTCTGGTAGGTCATCAGGGTTGCAGAGGAGATGTTGTTTGCCGCCAAATGTGACCTGAAGAGCGAATGGGAATTTCCATCGATATTGAATATTTTTCTCCTTGAGGATTTCCAATAGGGGCTTTATTGCTCTTCTGTTTTTGAGAGTGATAGGTGAAAGATCCTGAAAAAGTTGTATAGGAGTCTCATTAAAGAGGATCTGATCGTTTTGTCTTGCTTTTGCAAGAATTTCTTCTTTCAAGGGGTGGCTCGTCAGGCAGCATATAATGTCCCTGGGGGGAGCATCCCCTGTAGCTTTAGGGCGAAGGGATCTGTGTGCCCTTTCAAAATCAATGGGTGATTCTTCGGGTCTTTCTAAGAGACTATTGAAGACAGATTGCAGGGCTGGTTTGATTTGCTCTCTCTCTACTGTCTCTGGAATCACTCTGACTCGAACATTGTTTCTGAAGCCTCTACTATCCAAGTCCTCTATCTGCCTGTTCATGCTGATGAGGTGTGAGGAGTAGGTAAGTGTGACATTTTCTAGCTTTCTGATCTCCTTATCTCTGTGTCTCCCTGCTTTCTCAACTGCAGCCAATCTGATCCGACAGTCTTGTGATGTCTGCCTTCAGGTCTGTAATTGCAGCTGCGAAGGACCCTTTGATGTCTGCTGCGATTGCTGTCATGTCTTTAAAGGTCAGGGGATGGTCAAGGGGTTCATGATCACCTACCGTTTCCTCTGTATCAGCAAGGGATTCGGTGTCATATTCCCCCTCATCCTCCTATCTTGCAGCCCATGCCATCTTGGGGCCTAAGGAGCCTCTTCTGTGTGAGAGCTGTGATCCGAAGAAATCAGGGATATGCTTGGCGCAATTGCTCGATCCAGGTCGTGATGCTTTAGAGATGGCACCAGACCTTGTTATTTTGCCCATATTTTTTAGATGTGTCGCCTGTGTGTGCAGTACTGAGCCGATCAGTGCGGGAGCTCTGTGTTCAAGCAGCCATCATGCTTGCAGTCCAAGCCACGCCTCCTCTTAAATATCTTCTATACCCGTGGCTCTAGGACACTATTTCAATTTCCAACTACTTTAATGCATACTCCCACATAAAACACAGACATTCTCCAACACAAAATAGTAATATGTCCAATAATTTAAAGTGTGATTAAACTCAGACTATGAAAAACTCAAAATGTTATATAGCTGTACATCACAACGCCACTAAAGCAATTGTTTTGTGTAGAGTAAAATATACCTGGTTGATTCTGCCTACAGTTGTCCATTTCAACTTCTCTGTGTCCTTATTGCAGCCCAAGATTGTGTAGACCAGCTATTGTCATCTACTGAGCATGCTCCAGTTTCAGTTCACTTCTAAACTCTACATTTCCTTCTTTTTGTGTATCCGTGCAGCCCATATCAGTATAGAGTCACACTTGTGGGCATCTAGGCAATGGTAAATGACACTCACCTCCCTCCCTCTCGCCTCCTCTATGTTCTCCTATTGCTAAACACTATGGGGTGGAATATAGTATGCTGATTGATAACACAAAGAAACTCACAAAAAAGCTGTAAAGTTAAAAAAGCTGTAAAGTTAAACAAAGAGCCTGGGATGCAGATACCGTCTGAACAAAACAAAACCTAGTGTCAATCATTTTTGTCTCTGCCTACACCACAATAATGCACAAAAAAATACACATTTGATGTTTAATAAGGATTTGTAAAAAAAATGTTATATTTACAATTTAATTTAAATTGCTTTTATGTTTTTTTATTTTATTTTTTTACTCATGTGACTAGCAACAGCAACAATCAGGGCCAGCCAGACTCAGGGTTATATTGTAGAGAGCATACATCAGTGGAGTACTAGAAGCCCCTCCCAAAGATCTTTCTCTGCAAAAGCAAAAAATAGGGAAAGATCATGTAATCACACAACAGCGCTGCAGGAATACAGTAAAGTACTTTATGATATGTATATGAATGATGTGAGTGAATTACAGCAGTTAACACTTCTCTGTTTAGTATCACTTTCATTTGTAGGTTTTTTGATCCACTGGGTGTAAAATGTACTAATTGCCAGCAAGATAATTTTTTCATTATCCTCATATCTCTAAATATTGGTCACTTTATACACCTAATTTTGTATACATGCTGCTCTATGGAAAAATATAAATTCAATTAACTTCAAACTAATATTAACAGTGCTTGATATAAATGAACAAGTCTTTTGATATAACGGTAGGCATAATTTTGTTAGATATTTTTAAATGTAATTTTACATTATTTTTTTCAGTATAAAGAAGCTTATGTTTTTAAGAATAGAAGTCACACTGACTGCTAAATGAGAACGTTCCATATCCTGTAATATTTATAAAGGTAGAATACAGTATTCACTACACTACAGTGCAGATTTACACAAAAATACATTTTCAATACTTTAAACATTAACTAAATATTTATCAGCTTGAGCATTAATGGACATTTTACTCCTGTGAATGTTGCTGTTGTTAGAGACAATGAATCCAGCACAGTGGATGGGTTGGATTCACCAAAAAGTTTAGAAATGTTCCTTTAACGGTCAGGGCACACACAGCAGAACCTATCCTTTACACATATATTTTTATTTTTCTAATGAACTGAATTATACTCTTTACCCAATGGAATGTTGCCCAAGAGCAAATTTGTGTTTTCTAAAATTACAAATCAAATATATCTTTAAGGTAAATATACAAATGTATAAGTGCAAGATAAGTTCTACAATGCTGCACACTATCTCCAGGATATCCAAATGTATTTCTAAGTTAAATAATTAAACAGCTTGGAATGTTCTCAAAACAATTAGGAAATAGCAGGTGTTAAACTACAACTGGACACATTACACAAAGAAGGATTGAAAAATTTTATTACCTGTTGAGCCCATTGGTTCCCATTATTCTTAATTTTGTACTGAATGCATATTTTATTTCAGAAACATTTTATGTCTATCTTCCATGGTGTATCATAAATATATTATTTAACTATTTGAAAATTGGTAAGTGAATTTAATTTTACCATAATTGCCAACCAAATATATTTTATCCTATAAAATATTCTGTAAGGAAAATATTTTGGAACTAGCAGTAAAGCATATGACATTTGCAAAGATGAAAACGGAACAGACCCAAAACCATTTAATGACAACTTTTAATTTGAACAAAAACATAATGGGTTATCTTTAGCAATGCAATCAATAAACACAAACCTCTGATACACATATAAAGAACATTGAAAGTTATTATGATGAAATAGCTTTTCTATTGTTTTGATTTTTTTTTTTTGCTGTATTAGTGCTGAGAAAAAAAGTGATGAAAATAGTGATAAAAACCAGCATGGGGGTCCCCCCTCCAATCCATACCAGGCCCTTCGGGTCTAGTATGGGTTTTAAGAGAAACTAAAAAAAAAAAAAAAAAAAAAAAAAAATGGCGTGCCCCCCCCAGACCAGACCCTTATCTAAGCATTCTGCCATGCAGGTCAGGAAAAGGGGGGAGATAAGTGAGCCGCCCCCCCTCCTAACCATAACAGGCCACATGCCCTCAACATGGGGGGGTGCTCCCCCAAAGCCCCTTGTCCCCATGTTGATAGGGACAAGGGCCTCTTCCCCACAACCCTGGTTGGTGGTTGTGGGGGTCTGCGGGCGTGGAATTTATCAGAATATGGAAGTCCCCTTGAACTAGGGGTCCCCCTGATCCCGGCCCGCTCATGAGAATATATATGGGGTACATAGCACCCCTACTCATTCACCAAAAAAATGTCAAAAATAAATAAAAACACAATATTAAAAAACTAAAGAAAACAAAAACAACCTCCCCAAAGTAAATCCAGTGTCGGTCATGGTGTACGCTACTGCTGTCGACCTGAAAAAAAAGAAAAGGGGTCTGCATTCTTCTCTTGCCTCCCAGCATCTGACATCTTTGGTTCCCACCAATAAATAAACAAAGGGGCGGGGTGACCGATGACAGGGTACGAGGGATGAGGGCAGTGCAGGCAAACACACAGTGCAATAATTTAGCAACCTGGAAACTTGCTTAGTTGGGCATCACAGTTTTCAGGTACCCAGAGGATAGATTTATTGAGATTTGTTGAGACTCAGATCCAGCACTATATTTGAGTCACTGCCACAAATAACATTCCCCTCAAAATGTCGGGAAAGGGTATGGAATAGATGTGTGAGGAAGGGGCTTGATCTCTATTAGAAGCATAGTAGGAGAACAAAGTATACAAAGAAGTGACAATATGGCCCTTCAAGAGAAGGTATAGTCCCTAAAGGTCTTTCATTTCTTAAATCAGGGAAAAGGAGCAATATTAAGCAAAAAGAATGCCAACAACTTTTGTTTTGTTTACATTACAGTATAGAACACAGGATATTGTTTGTGAAGAAAAGATAGGTATAGGAGGAAGGGAAATGGGTCTCTTGCAGAAATACATTATCTGCTCTCTGGAAATGATAGTACTGTAGAGCTTTGTGATGTATAATAAATATTTTAACCACTTCTGGACCGGAAGATTTTCCCCTTGAATGACCAGGCCATTCTTTGCGATTAGGCACTGCATTACCGCATCCAATTCGCATGAAAAGAGACTGTGCCTGGCTCTCAATAGAGCCAGTTCACACAGCTCTGTGTCGGCTATAGAACAGCTTGCAGAAAAGTCCTGTGCATCTTCTGGTCCATTTCAGGTCTGAATTTAGTTAAAAAAAACTCTGACCTAATTTGGACCTGAAAATGGTGCACAGGGACCCACCGGACCCCCTGCAGCGAGCCGCTCTGAATTCGATGTGAACCCAACCTCAATCTTATTGTTATGTGTGTTGTTAGTGACTTAATTGTAAAGTAAATCTTAATTTATTTTCTAGTTTCGTAGTCCATATTTTCACACAATTCAAGTGTATCTATGGTCAAAAGTTAAAATTATATATTCATTTCCACATTGTATTTAACTTTTTTTCTAGCCTTCTTCTATTAATCTAAATTATAACTTCCGGTTCCGGCGCTGTATGCTGTAGGCGCAGATCCCCTCGGCTCCCGCAGCAGGGCTCCTAAATCTGCTTATAACACCGGCCGATCACCACCCCGGGACCAGCGGCAAGCTCCCGCACCTGCAGGTAACAGATCGGCTTCCTTAGCTCAGACGAAATGGACAAATGTCTTGAAAAAGGCGGCCCGCGTGGACCTCTGGGCCAGCCACAAATCGAGGCCGCAGTCTCGGCCCTCCCGCCTGGAGAGACGGATGCCTCCAAAATGGACACTGCAGCTCCCCCAGTCTCGGCAATGCCATCAGTGGGAGACCCTCACACGGACCGCATAGCCCATGCTGTGGTGGCGCTGCTGACACCCACAATCACTGCGGCAGTCCAGACTGCTGTGGCTGAAGGCATGCAGGATATTAAAAAGCAATTGAGTGATCACTCACATAGATTGCAGGAAGTAGAATCCTGGGTGGCCAGTGTAGAAGAAGAAATTTACCAGTCTCAGAGTTTTGAGCAATCTCAGGACAAGACCAACCAATTTATTCTTCAAAAACTGGAGGACCTCGAAAATAGGGCCGTAGGAGCAACCTCCGTTTTATCGGGGTACCAGAATCTATGCTCCCGTCTGCTAGCCCTGAACTGTGCACCAAAAAAATACCTGAGGCCCTAGGTCTCCAAGGCATCTGTGTGGTTGAAAGAGCCCACCGCATGGGGATCCACAACTCCGAGCGATCCACCCCGCGGCCGATTATCGCTAAGTACCTAAACTACGCCGACAAATCGGCCATCCTCCAAAGATTCAGACAGACAAAATCATTCCAGGTCGATGGAATTAAGATATTAATCTTTGCTGACTACTCGGTGGAAGTAGCGAAAAAGAGAAAGGCTTTTCAGACAGTATGCTCCCAGCTGCATCAAGCACAAATCAGGTTCACATTGGCATACCCCGCTATCCTCCGGCTACGTTCACCAACCGGCAAACAGCTATCCTTCCAAGACCCATCGGAAGCGTAACCTTTCTTACGCTCTCTCCATGCGGATGGACATGGTTCTTTGGCTATGAAACCTTCTGCAGTCCCGCGCCCTCTAGTTCAAATGAGTCCTCGCAAGGACTCACCCAAGTATTCTGATGTGGTCAGTGGACTTCGTTCTGCTCCTCACCGCTGATTCTTCTTCAACTTTGTTTGAGGACTCGCATTGTGGTGTAGGCTCCACCATATAGGTATTATCATACTTTTGTTTCCTGGTTGATTTTTGCAGCACTTTGGTCTCCCCATCGGACGTTCGTCCTGCTGAGTGATACCACTGCTCCGCAGCGAAGCAATGTTCTGCCTATTTGTTGAAATTGATTATGTGCTATGTTGTCTTTAATGACCATGTTTTTTATGTGTGCTATGCTGTTACTGTGGAGCACTGGGGCACTCTTGTCAAGGGCCTACCGGCAATTTCACCTGCCTTCCCCAGGGACGTGATCGGTTATTTGCTGATCTGGCCTGCTGAGCCTTTGCCAAGGGCTGTGCCGTCTCTCCTAGTTGCAGCATACGGAAAAAAGTGAAGTCGGTGATGCTACTTGTTTCCTTCTGGTTGGATTGTTTTTCCCCTGTTTGAGGGTACTTCTCCCACCCCCCTCCCGCTGGTTCCATGTTTGGCACCTGTCCAAACATGGCCCCACAGCTTAGCCATACCTAATCACACCGCTGTCATGTCCACACTTCCTATACATATCCCCCCCTGCCCTACATGGTTCTATCTTACCTCTCCGTTCGGTCCCACATCTCATGCCCCCTGACCCTCCATGAAGATTATCTCATGGAATGTCAAGGGCCTTAGGTCCCCTATTAAGAGGATGAAAATTCTCTGTCACCTTAAAAGATTGAAAACTGACATTGCGCTGCTCCAAGAGTCTCACCTATCCTTTCCCAGAATGAAAAAGCTGTGGGTGGGTACGGTTCTGGGCTCAGCAGCGACAGAGTGCAAAGCTGGCATTTTAATTTTAATACATAAAAGCATCTCCTGCGAAGTTGTATCCCTCATTTCAGATGATGAGGGTCGCTATGTCACGGCTCATCTTAAACTAAATAATAGAGATCTGATCCTGACCAATGTGTATGCCCCCAATACCCGGAAACTCTCTAAGCATCTTTCTCGTTCCCACATCTGATTGGCAGGGACTTCAACTCCTCCATTGATCCCCTACTGGATAGGTCCTCTCAGAGACAAAGGGGTGCTCTCCCCACTGCCTCTGCCACGTCTCCCCTTATAAATCTGGTTGACTCTCTTCACCTCACGGACGTCTGGCGTCTCCACCACCCCACAGACAGGGAATACTTTTTACTCCCACCCTCATAATGTATTTACGAGGATAGATTTCTTTTTTTGTTCAGACACTGCCGTTCACAGAATTGAGGACACGGAATACACAACATTGTTATTTCTGATCACACCCCCCATATCCCTAACGTTTGATCCCCCTGATAGGCAAACCGAGTCTCACTTGTGGAGATTCCCAGGTTACCTGCACAATGACTCTGACTTCCACGCCTATGTGGCTCGGGCCTGGTATGAGTATGCCTTGGACAATGTGTCTCACATAACCGACCCAAATTTGTTTTGGGAGGCGGGTAAAGCATACTTACGAGGCAGGATAATATCCTATGCCTCCGCCTATAAAAAGTCGGCATCTAATTGTTATCTACAGGCCAGTGCTCGTATGAAATCAACCCAAAATGCTCTGCTGGCGTCGGACTCCCCTAGACAGGAGTGGACTCAGGCCAAACAAGCCTTTGACGCCTGGGCGGATAAACTAGAATCCATTAAGCGTGCTAATTTTCAGGCCACGCTACATTGGTTTGGAAGCAAGGCGGGTAAACTGCTGGCGAGATTGTGTAAGGCCCCCTACAAACCCACACATATTTCTTCTTTTAGACACCCTTCAGGCAGAGTTGATTCCACACCACAAGGGGTAAAGTCAATCATGCAAAACTTCTATGCCTCTTTATACTCCCTAGACCCTTTCGAAGCTACCCAGGCCCATTTTTTCTTGGATAGTGTAATTCTTCCTAATATTTCTGCTGAACAGCTGGAATTGCTAAACGCCCCAGTGACCCTCTCAGAGATTCAGTCTACTATTAAGCGGCTAGCCTCCAACAAGGACCCAGGCCCAGACTGGCTTACTGGGGAATTTTATAAATGCGCCCTGGAAGCTGTAGGTCCCGCTCTCCTAGAGGTCTACTCGGCAATCTGGCTAGGAGGCTCATATCCCCCCACTGGCAATCAGGCTACAATTAAACTCCTTGCCAAAAAAGGGAAGGACCCCCTTGAACCCGGATCCGACCGGCCGATATCCCTCCTGAACCTGGATGTAAAGATCCTCTCTAAAATCATTGCATTCCGGTTAGCACTGATAATGCGTTCCTTGATACATCCAGCCCAATCCAGGTTTACCAAGGGAAGGTTGGCCGCATCCAACATCCGCCAGATTCTTCTAGCTTTGGACCAGGCTAGGATTTGCTCGGAGGCAGACCTGGCGATCATCACCCTGGACGCGGAGAAGGCCTTTGACAATGTGAGCTTCGAATGGCTTTCTATGGTACTCAAGGCCTTTGGTTTTTCAGGGCCCTTTACTCACATTGTCGGGGCCATGTATACTTCTCCTGTGGCCAGATTGTGGGTGGCGGGGTCTCTCACCGATGAATTTAGACTGTTCAAGGGCACGAGGCAAGGTTGTCCCTGGTCCCTGTTGCTTTTAAACCTGGCGTTAGAACCCCTTTCCAGATACCTCTTAGAGGTTGCTCCTTTACACAGGATTTTGGTTGGGCCACGAGAACTCCGCATTTCCCTTTTTGCTGATGAGGTACTGATTTTCACCCGCAACCCCGCTAAGGACATGCATACCATTATTAATACGTTTGATTGATTTAAACTATGTTCGGGTCTCAGAATCAATTATGCAAAAAGTGAAATTCTCCCCCTGGGTTCCGCATCTAAACCACCTTGGGCTCCCTCCTCCCCTTTTACATTGGCCACATCACACATCACATATTTGGGGATCAAGATAGGTGTAACGTACCTGGGAGGAGTCTGAGTTTACGAGGTCGGCCTCTCTTATATCTCCTGTCCAGACCCCACTGAAGGTGAGACAGAGGGTGTCAAGGGCCAGGAGGGACATAAGTGCCTGTGGTTGTTGATGGATCAGGATAGGCTGCTGGTCCGGATCCCGGAAACTGGAACATGCAATGATGTATGGAACAGGTGCAGCAGATAGCCAGGCAAGCACTCGGGTAGCTCTGAGAGACAAGGTTTGAGACAGAGTCAGAGTAGTAGGAAAGCCAGGGTCATCAACAGGCGGTGCAGCAGGGTACCAAATCGTAAGCAGAGCAAAAGTCAGGGACGGAGCCGGGTCAGGTTTAGCAGAGAAGCAGAAGCAGAATCCAAGTCCAAGTTCAGAACAAGCCAGGTCAGCAACAGGGAAGCATACAGGTATCATCAGGTCACAGGAAACAGCTGAAGATCAGTCAGCAAAGGAAACAGGATTGAACTTCCTTTAAATAGCCTGTCTGGCGCCACGCCCATTAGTCAATCTTCTGGGAATAGCCTGTGCACGGCCACGCCCCAGACGTCTCACAGGGATTCCCTGACAATAGGTAAATTTCCTTCCTCCATCTATACCCTGAACTACCCCCCTCTCTTCCAAAACCTATATCAGCAACTATATAGTTGGATGGATCTGCCTCTTTCGCTCTTGGGAAGATGCCATCTGGTCAAGATGGTCAGCTTTGCCCGGTTATTGTACCCATTACAAACTGTTCCGCTTCTGATTAAACATTCTGATACAAAGCAAATTAATGGCGCCATTTCCAAATTTATATGCATTTCCCATGTTAAGTTATGTCTTCCCAGGAGCGAAGGGGGCGCTAATCTTCCTGATATTAGGATGTATAATTTGTCTTGCCTCCTTAGGATAGCATTAGACTGGATTTCTAACTCCCACTACTCGAATAACGACTTGTAAACACAAATGTCTGCTCCTTACTCCTTGGCAGCGCTTCTTCACACTAAATTGAAAACTATGCCTCCCAGGCAACAACATAATATATTATTGAGAGACACAGTGATTGCATGGAGAGAAGCCAGGAAATGCTTGGGACTTCCCCTTTTTATCTCCAAATTCCTGCCTATCAAAGGGCATCCTGCTTTTCTCCCGGGACTACAATCTCAGTTCACTGATCTATAGCAGCAGAAGGGGCTAAAATACTTTTCGGATCTCTGTGACCCCACAACTGGTCAACCACGCACAATACGCGAAGTTCTGGATGGACACGATCTTCCGAGCTCCCATGTTTTTCATATAATTCAATGTCATAGTTTCCTCCGGGACTCGCGTCAATACGCGCTCAAGAGGTTCCTCGACCCCTTACTTGATCCTATACTGGCTGACGGGACTTACAGCATCTCAGCACTTTATAAACCCTTTCAACGACTTGTCTCGTTCCGTCATGCCGGCAACACGGCGGCCCACTGGGATATAGAGCCTTTCCGACAGAGGGCATGGTGTCCAAACTCTATCAGGGATACCGCAGCGTTCTACGTTTAACTCCCAATGAGACATGGAGAGAAACGCAATTGAAGATCCTACACAGGGCCTACATCCCGTTCCTTCTCCTTAAGGACGATCCCAACGCCAGCAAATGCCCCCTTTGTACAGGACAACGGCCCACCTTGCAACACAGATTTTGGACTTGCACTTTCATATCCACCTTCTGGGACCATGTGCTCTCCTTAATTGCACGAGTTACTCTTATCCATCTACCAAAAGATCCTCTTCTCCTCATTTTTGGTTCTCCTCATTTTTGGTTATTGGGACAAACAACTCAAAATCTGGACTAGCCGCCCTGCTCCACATCCCCGCGTATGGATACTCACTTGCTTGCTGATAGCACGCAGGGTCATTATAGCACATTGGATTTCACCGCCGGGTCCATCTATCTCACAGGTGCATCGTGAGCTCCAACATCTTGTAACCACGGACCACTTCAACACGGACTTTAATCTCAAGTCCTCTTCCGACCGGTTCTATGATAAATGGCAGGACTATCTGAATTTGCTCCCCCGGGACGAGAAACCAGCCCTGATTGCTGGTGGTTCTTTCACTTATTCCCCCCCGGGCTAGGACCCCCCTTAATGCAGTGGACATGAATGTGCTTAACCAACCCCGCCCCCCCTCCTACCCCATCTGTTTTTTTCTGTTTATCCCCCCATCTTTAAAATCGATGCATAGGCTATTGTTATAGATACCTAGCTATGATCCATCCAAATAGGGTTCTAGTTTCCTTTGAATTGATTTACTGTTGGTATCTTTCACTTACTGTGCCAATTCGTAGCGCTGCATGTTAGTCAGTTGCTTCTTTACCAAATGTAAAAATGTATTGTTCCTCATTCTTTTGCATTCTTTATGTATCGCTCATTGGTTTTGAATAAAGTTTCATTTAAAAAAAAAAATCTAAATATGTTAAAGTTCATAAGCTTACTTCGTGAAGAATCCCATACATTTATTTCCTTGAATTCTGTGACATACAGTGCCTTGCGAAAGTATTCGGCCCCCTTGAACTTTTCAACCTTTTGCCACATTTCAGGCTTCAAACATAAAGATATAAAACTGTAATTTTTTGTGAAGAATCAACAACAAGTGGGACACAATCATGAAGTGGAACTAAATTTATTGGATATTTCAAACTTTCTTAACAAATAAAAAACTGAAAAATTGGGCGTGCAAAATTATTCAGCCCCCTTAACCACTTTACCACCGGAGGATTTTGCTGGCTTACGTCCAGGCCACTTTTTGCGATTCGGCACTGTGCGACTTTAACTGACAATTGCGCGGTCATGCAACGCCGTACCCAAACGAAATTTACGTCCTTTTTTCCCCACAAATAGATCTTTCTTTTGGTGGTATTTGAGCACCTGTACGATTTTTACTTTTTGCGCTATAAACAAAAAAAGCGTAAATTTTGAAAAAATAACAATATTTTTCACATTTTTTTATATGAAATTCCCCCCCCCCCCCCAAAATGTAAAAATCTAAATTTTTTGACATTTTTGGCCAATTTGTTTTCTGCTACATATGTTTGGTTAAAAAAAAAATCACAATAAGCGTATTTTGATTGGTTTGCGCAAACGTTAGTGCGTTTACTAACTAAGGGAAAGATTTCTGTCATTTTTGGTGTTTTTTTTTTTTAACGAGTAATGGCGGCGATCTGCGATTTTTTTTTTGCGGGACTGCGACATTGCGGCGGACAGATTGGACGCTTGACTGACATTTTTGACACTTTAGGGGGTACCAGTGACATTACTACAGTAATCAGTGCTATACATATGCACTGTTACTGTAAAAATGACACTGGCAGGGAAGGGGTTAATTTTATTGGAGAGGGAGGGGTTAATGTATGCCTGGTGCTTACTAACGTGTGTGGGGGGAGGTGACTGAGTGACACAGGGACAGATCGCAGGTTCAGCTATGCTGAACCCTGCAATCTGACCCTGTCTGTCACTTAGGCGATCCGCCCACTTTGTTTACACAAGCGGACGGATCTCCAGACTCGATTCCCCGACGATCGGGAAAGAGCAGCGGCGATCGCCGCCGCTCCTCCCCTGGCCCGACTCCCACTGTGACTGAATACAGTGGGAGCGAGCCTCAGGCGGCGCACGCGCGCCGCCCACAAGGGGAGGAGTCCAGCGACATAGGTCTACGTCGCTGGATGGGAACGAGCCACTTTGCCGCAGTTCGGTCAACGTGACCGGTCGGCAAGTGGTTAAGTTAATACTTTGTAGCGCCACCTTTTCCTGCGATTACAGCTGTAAGTCGCTTGGGGTATGTCTCTATCAGTTTTGCACATCGAGAGACTGAAATTTTTGCCCATTCCTCCTTGCAAAACAGCTCAAGCTCAGTGAGGTTGGATGGAGAGCGTTTGTGAACAGCAGTTTTCAGTTCTTTCCACAGATTCTCGATTGGATTCAGGTCTGGACTTTGACTTGGCCATTCTAACACCTGAATATGTCTATTTGTGAACCATTCCATTGTAGATTTTGCTTTATGTTTTGGATCATTGTCTTGTTGGAAGACAAATCTCCGTCCCAGTCTCAGGTCTTTTGCAGACTCCATCAGGTTTTCTTCCAGAATGGTCCTGTATTTGGCTCCATCCATCTTCCCATCAATTTTAACCATCTTCCCTGTCCCTGCTGAAGAAAAGCAGGCCCAAACCATGATGCTGCCACCACCATGTTTGACAGTGGGAATGGTGTGTTCAGGGTGATGAGCAGTGTTGCTTTTACGCCAAACATAACGTTTTGCATTGTTGCCAAAAAGTTCGATTTTGGTTTCATCTGACCAGAGCACCTTCTTCCACATGTTTGGTGTGTCTCCCAGGTGGCTTGTGGCAAACTTTAAACAACACTTTTTATGGATATCTTTAAGAAATGGCTTTCTTCTTGCCACTCTTCCATAAAGGCCAGATTTGTGCAGTATACAACTGATTGTTGTCCTTTGGACAGAGTCTCCCACCTCAGCTGTAAATTTCTGCAGTTCATCCAGAGTGATCATGGGCCTCTTGGCTGCATCTCTGATCAGTCTTCTCCTTGTATGAGCTGAAAGTTTAGAGAGATGGCTAGGTCTTCGTAGATTTTCAGTGGTCTGATACTCCTTCCATTTCAATATTATCGCTTACACAGTGCTCCTTGGGATGTTTAAGGCTTGGAAAATCTTTTTGTATCCAAATCCGGCTTTAAACTTCTCCACAACAGTATCTCGGACCTGCCTGGTGTGTTCCTTGTTCTTCATGATGCTCTCTGCGCTTTAAACTGACCTCTAAGACTATCACAGTGCAGGTGCATTTATACGGAGACTTGATTACACACAGGTGGATTTTATTTATCATTATTAGTCATTTAGGTCAACATTGGATCATTCAGAGATCCTCACTGAACATCAACATTTGCTGCACTGAAAGTAAAGGGGCTGAATAATTTTGCACACCCAATATTTCAGTTTTTTATTTGTTAACAAAGTTTGAAATATCCAATAAATTTTGTTCCACTTCATGACTGTGTCCCACTTGTTGTTGATTCTTCACAAAAAAATACTGTTTTATATCTTTAAGTTTGAAGCCTGAAATGTGGCAAAAGGTCGCAAAGTTCAAGGGGGCCGAATATTTTTGCAAGGCACTGTATATACAAAAAGTATCATTACATAATATTACATACCACTTTAGAAGTTCCTAATATTGAAAAGGCTGTGTAGGATAAAATCACAGAGATGTACAAAAAAGGGAGAGGAAATGGCGCAGAAAGTGCTGCGGTGTGGCTCTGCTGCACCCACTTTGTCCTGATGGGAATGCCAACGCCGCCAAAAATATTACAAATTTCACAGGGGTCCCAACAAAGAAAAGCCAAAAATGGATAGATTTAGATCAAATGGACAGACCTATCTACACAGAAAAATAAGAACATAATGAGTATTGTATTGTTCTACATGTGAAGGCAGGTCTGGTAGACATTATATTAAGTGTCCCAAACCGTGAAATGACTGCAGAATCAATATCAATGAATACCTGAATATGCAGCTATATTGTAGCCTGGATGAATGGTAGCACCCTCAATAAGAGTAGAAGAAACCATCTGCAGCTGATTTAACTCCCTCAATTCAATATATGTTCCTAGATAGAGTACATAGTAGACAATTGATATAGATAAGCCAAAAATAGAAATTATTTGGTCGGCTCCATTCGGTGGGTAGAGGTGCCATCAACTATATCTGATCAGACGGCAGTGATGTAGCTTATATATAGCGTGGGGTGCCACGCATGTGGCATCGATAACAGCGAACACGCATGCGCGGGAATAGGCCAATGGAACCTCCCGCCCATGGAACGCACGGTGCAATCCCAGCTGATAGCGGAAGTGCTCTGTGCATTTCAAAGGCGCCGGCACAGAAGTATGACCTCGCCATCAAAATGACAACCACCATCACGTGGCCAATCTACCAATGTAGATAACATACATTAAATTCAGACTATAAATACTGGATATACCATTTGTTGTCCAAATTAACAGGACAGGGCATTTTGACAGTACATACCATAATGATAACTGTGAAACAGAAAATCGAAAACAAATAATGTACAATGATTGTAAAGTAGTACATAGTGTATACTTCTATTCTATAAATTGGACAGAATAATAAAGAGACACACCCAGATAGGGAGATGGATGTCTGACTAAGGATAAATTGATATAAATAAAGGAGTGTATGGCTTGTGGATAATCTAAAGTTCCCAATATGTACCTGGTTACCTAAACAAAAAAAAATGGGTATATGTACAGTATGTTGTAGGTACACAATTGGAGATTCTATGGAAAATGAATTCCAAGGGATTCCACGATTCTATACAGGTAAAATCAACTCGGAGTCTAAGCCACGTGTTTATTTTTCGCATCCTCCTGAAATTAAACCCTCCAGGAAGGGTCAATAACTGAGCAAATCGTTCAGACCTGGAGGAAGGGTGGTATTGAGGTCAACTATCCACCGTGCTTCTCTTTGTAGCAATACCTTGTTGCAATCACCTCCCCTGTTGTTGGGTTGAACTCTATCTAGGATGAGAAATTTAATCTGGGGGCATATACCTGAATGGACATCCCTTGTGTGTCTCCCTAGAGGTAAATCAGGATTGGAGGTCCAAATACTGGCTAACTGTCTATATGCCCTTTTGTGGAATTCTAATTTGGTTTTACCAATGTATAAAACAGCCGCAGGAGCACAAAAGCAAATATAATACTCCATCTGTCTTACAGTTGCCATAATGGTGAGGTTTATAGGGTTTTCCATTAGGTAATTGTAAATTTGTGTCTGTACACATGAATCGACAATATGAGCAACCTCTACACCGAAAGGTGCCAGGTCTTTACATGGACCTGACATGACTTTTTTTTTCGGAGTGGTCTCCCGGTGGGACGGGAGACCCGGGCAGAGCAGCAGAAGGCGGCGGGAGGGGGAGGGACGCCCCCCTCCCGCTCGCTGGGATAACAGCTGAGCTGTTGCTGAGTAGAGATGGCCTTTCGGTTCGCCTGGCGGTCGGTTCGTTTGCTTGTTTGCAAATTCGCAAAAAGTCGGACTTTTGCCGATATTCGCGAATATGTCCGCGCCGCCATTTTCTTTTTCATTTAGAAGAACTTTGACCAATGACACAGCCGTCAGGTGGAACGGGACAGCCAAGTGAAACATTCCAGCACATGGACAGTCCCCCTACCCTATAAATAGACCCGAACTGGCAGCCATTTCACATTCCGCTTTCTGCCAGTGTAGGGAGAGGTCTGCTCATCAGGGAGAGTTTGCTAGACACATGTAGCGCTGTGAAGATCCATAAAAGTCCTTTTCAGGGTTGGAATTTTTCGGTATAGGTCTAATAAAAAAAAGGGAGAGGTATCCTGTGGTTGCTTTGAGGGCGGTTAGAGATCGTCTGCAGTCACACAGAAATCGCTTTGTCAATGTCCACAAAAGTAATTTAAAATGCTCCAATGTCGTTTTAGGGTCTATTACAGTCTCTTTACTATAGGGGCAGGTATCCTGTGGTTGCTGTAGGGGCAGTTAGAGATCGGCTGCAGTCACACACAATTCGCTTTGTCAATGTCCACAAAAGTCATTTAAAATGCTACAATGTCGTTTTAGGGTCTATTACAGTCTCTTTACTATAGGGGCTCGTATCCTGTGGTTGCTGTAGGGGCAGTTAGAGATCGGCTGCAGTCACACACAAATCGCTTTGTCAATGTCCACAAAAGTCATTTAAAATGCTCAAATGTTGTTTTAGGGCCTATTACAGTCTCTTTACTATAGGGGCAAGTATCCTGTGGTTGTCACAGATGTGTGAATGGACCCTATATGTATTAGACAATGTATTTACCAGCTGCTGTCAGTTCTGGCTGATTTATGAAAAAAAAATATATATATTTTTTGTTGTAAAAAAAAAACATTTAGGGCAACTTTTTAAAATGCAATACTTCTGTTATGACATTGTCCATGTGCTGGGACTATTTGTGCACAGCTAGTATATCTTTTGTGGCTGCAAATATGACCTAAAGGTTTTCAAAGTTCGCCTCCCATTAAAGTCAATGGGGCCCGCCGCAAACTCGCGTTTGTGAACCGCCCCGGCCGATGTTCGTCCATCACTATTGCTGAGCCGCAACGGCTGTTATCTTCTGAAAGCTGACCAATGGCTCTAAAAAATGGTATTATCCCATCCCATTGCAGCCACTTCTGCAAGCCGATGTGCAGGTATGTCGGTTTGTGGGAAGTGGTTAATGAATACCTATTGCATACATTGTTCATATTTTGCTAGGGAGGACAGATAGCTTGTGCATTTGTATATTGTATGCATATTTTGTAATACTTTGTATGTTTTGTATTGTTTCCTAATATTGTACTTAGTATGTAAGTACAGCATTTTTGTTTAATAAAATACATTAATAGACCACAGAGGTTTTTATGCTTCCTTGCTTTTATCACATAGCACCTTAAAGGACACAATTTAAAACAGGGCAAACACCTTGTCACAGTGCTTCCAAAGCACAGAAAGAGGAGGAAATTGCTAAATCTATGAGGAAAAGGGACAAAACCATTTTAGATACATCAGCGATGGAAGGAAAAAAACAATGGGATCGCTAAAATGAAAACTGGGTACAACACTTATGCTGAGGGAGACCTGGATGTGGCAAATCATTTAAATAAATCTTTCTGTTCAGTCTTCTCATAAATAAATTCTGCTAACAAAAACAAGTTGGAGGGTCATATTGGTTTTAGTAATGATGGTTTATTTTTAGAAATTATGGAGACAAATGTAGCAGAGGAACTGGCTCTGTTAAAGCTTAACCTCCTACCACCTGGCCACTGCACATATACAGCCAGATTCAAAAAGGGTTTGCCTGTGTTGGGTACTAATGATAGTGCCACATCCCAATATAAATCAAAAGAAGAAAATTCCCCTATTGGTGGGACTTTTTAGGCACTCATATAAACACAAAAATAGTAAATTTTATAATTTTATTGAGAAATAATTACAAAATATAAAAGGCAAGTAAATAAAATACATCACATATGCATTACAGAATGACCACACCAGTTCAGGGTGAAGACTCAGAACCCGACTAGTTTCATGGTTTACAACAGATACTCCTTCTTCAGGGGGGGAGAGGAAACCCTGGGTGGTGGTCTGTAGATAATTGATCAAAAATAGATCAGTCAATAAACATCATAACAACATCATTCTTATATCATGTCAGTCCGTACAACAGATTCAAAAGGTATAATGGCAATGTGACTTACATTCTATGCAATGATGAAAAACACTATATACTTGCGCACATAATGTTAAAATCAAGTGGTCTGCATGCTCCGCTGGGTCCAAACATTGGCTGTATCAAGGGTATGATTAGAAAGGCAATACCTCTCAAATATCAATTGTATCAGAGAAGGGTTGTTGAAATAAGTAGTGGATGGCCCTCGGATGAACACCAGATAAAGACAGCTGGATCTCAAATGTAGCTGATTTGACTAGAGAGGAGAGACATGAAATTGTCAGGTGGGAGCCTTTGATTTCAGATTAAGACAATGGCTTTCTTGGAAAGGAGGAAGGAGCAAGAAGCATTCATTGCTGATGTTTGTACTATATAGTGATATAATGGAATCAAGTTCAATTTAACTTTTTTTCACTACCAGAAAGGAAAAAAAAAGCCTATTGTTCTGGTGTGTTGGTGGTACAAACCACCCATAATTGCAATTAAAAGTTCTGTTCCTCCAATTCAAAACCGCAGCCATTCAAAAGAAAAGAAATAGACTTTTAGTAAGTAAGAAAAAGGAGTATGTAGTTACCTTTGTTTAGATGGCCATGAATTTGACACTGCTAAACAGTCTTCGATGTTCTCAGCCAGCGAGCAATGTAGCTGACTGCCGAGAACCCGAGGCTTTAAGTAAGTAAATTAATTATGGTTGCAGCTGAATTCACTTATCTGATTATGTTCCTCTTCTTGCCAAAACGCCTAATGGGATCCCTGGTACGAAGGGGCCGAGCGTTCCCCCATGCCCCGTGGGTCCGGATATCCGGCGGGGTGGAGGTGCGGTCGGCTCCTGCGTTCCACCGGCACATCACACGCCCCGTCAGCGTGATTTGCGGGCGGGGCGTTGTGTGAGTTAGCGTCTGCATGTCCTGTGAGAACAAGACTATTACAGACAGCTTGACCCAAGTTGCGGCTCGCCACTAGGTGGCGGCCGCCTCCCGTGCCGGGTTGCTTTGCCTGGCAAGCATCGGAGGGTCAGTGTCTCCACTTGTATAACCACATGAAGCGCAGCCCGGTGGGCATGCTAGATATTGCACCCCTTGTGGACAGTATGGTACTTAATGACATTGAGAGAAATGGTGAATGGTCTAAATAGAGCCCTTTGTAAATTAATCCTAATGTTCTTACTCTATAAGACTTTCAACAAGTAAGTAGATACAGTTTCAGTGTGGCCCAGATGAGCATGGGATGACACTTGTAGGGAGGTTGGGAGCCAGGTTATGCTTAACAGAAATGATATTTTTAACCATATGCATCTGCATGCGATTCTCATCTGCTGTTGGAAGCTACAGCAGAGAGTTATTAAATCCATCATAATGTATGATGGAATACAATGAAAAGAGGGGGGGAGGAAAAAAAGGGTCATTTTTCCATACCCCCTGAGGTGAAACCCTCCAAAAAGGGTTTGAAGGATATCATCTCATTGAGTCCTGGAGGTTCAGTAGCTTTGAGGAGATATATCCACCGTAGCTCCATCTGGAGGAGAACCTTGTTCCAGTCTCCTCCTCTGGGGCTAGGGTGGATCCTGTCAAGAATCAGAAATTTAATTCTTGGAAAACTCCCTGGATGAACAAGTCCTGCATGCCGCCCAAGGGGCAGATCCGGATCACAAGTTTTTATGCTTTTGATGTGTCTATTGGCCCGTTTAAAAAATTCCAACTTGGTCTTGCCAACATAAAAACAGCCGCACCCACAGAGGAGCAAATAAACCACTCCGTGGGTGCGGCAGTTGGCAAAGTGTTTAGGTCTAAAAACTTGACCATTTGGCAAAACTGGGTTTTTAGAAGTAAGCATAAAACCACAATATCTGCAGCTGCCGCACATATACGTGCCCTTATATTTGCATGGGTCTGATCTCTGTTGGCTTTTGAATTCGCTCTGGACTAATTTGTCCTTTAGCGCCGGTACCTTTTTATAGGTGAAATGAGGGTACTCAGGGACATGTTTGCCTAGGGTCGGGTCCATTGTGAGTATATGCCAGTATTTGGCTACCACTTTCTTGAGAATTGGATGTTGCTCCGAATATGTTGTAATTATTCTGAGGATCGGGTCGTCCTGCTTGTTTTCTTTAGGGGATAGTAACTTACTTCTGTCACTAAACAGAGCTTTTTTGTAGGCCTTCTTTAAAATTGATTTAGTATATCCTCTAGCGAGGAGTCTGACCCTTAGATCATCTGCCGCTTTACGTAAGCTTTTTAGATCTGTACAATTACGCCTAGCTCTTTGGTACTCTCCATATGGTATGGAGTGCACGAGAGATTGTGGGTGAAAGCTTGTTGCATGAAGGATGGTGTTCCCAGCAGTGGGCTTGCGATAGAGACCACTGCGGAGAACACCATCCTCACCTTTGCATATCTCCACATCCAAAAATGTGATTTTATCCCTACTTGAGTTCATAGTGAATGTTAAATTAAAGTCGTTTTTATTCATCCTGTCTATACAATGGGCAAGGAGTTCCGATGATCCCTGCCATATCAGAAAGACATCATCTATGTATCGTAACCACATTAAAATGTGGTCCGTATACATAGAAGTAGTCTCGTTGGTCAAAAAGAATTTCTCCCACTCCCCCAGATACAGATTGGCGTAGGATGGGGCACAACATGTGCCCATCGCTACGCCCTGTATCTGGAGGTAGTGGGAGCCGTTAAATATAAACACATTATGATACAAGATATATTGTAAGATAGACAGGATGAATTCACCATATGCGTCGAGGCTGCAATTTGATGTTATCGCATGTTGCACAGCTGCTATCCCCCGGTCATGAGGGATAGAGCTGTACAAGGCCTCGACGTCTATGGTGACTAGTAGGCAATCTTGTGAGACACACACATTCTCGATGCGTTGCAGAAAATGTATGGTGTCACGAAAGGTATCAATGTCACGAGAGGCTCCATCTCTGATAACGCCAGCAAATTGGTTGATACCTTTCTTAAACCTCTTGTGACAGCCCTACCTTCACATGTTCGTGACACCATACATTTTCTGCAACGCATCGAGAATGTGTGTGTCTCACAAGATTGCCTACTAGTCACCATAGACGTCGAGGCCTTGTACAGCTCTATCCCTCATGACCGGGGGATAGCAGCTGTGCAACATGCGATAACATCAAATTGCAGCCTCGACGCATATGGTGAATTCATCCTGTCTATCTTACAATATATCTTGTATCATAATGTGTTTATATTTAACGGCTCCCACTACCTCCAGATACAGGGCGTAGCGATGGGCACATGTTGTGCCCCATCCTACGCCAATCTGTATCTGGGGGAGTGGGAGAAATTCTTTTTGACCAACGAGACTACTTCTATGTATACGGACCACATTTTAATGTGGTTACGATACATAGATGATGTCTTTCTGATATGGCAGGGATCATCGGAACTCCTTGCCCATTGTATAGACAGGATGAATAAAAACGACTTTAATTTAACATTCACTATGAACTCAAGTAGGGATAAAATCACATTTTTGGATGTGGAGATATGCAAAGGTGAGGATGGTGTTCTCCGCAGTGGTCTCTATCGCAAGCCCACTGCTGGGAACACCATCCTTCATGCAACAAGCTTTCACCCACAATCTCTCGTGCACTCCATACCATATGGAGAGTACCAAAGAGCTAGGCGTAATTGTACAGATCTAAAAAGCTTTCGTAAAGCGGCAGATGATCTAAGGGTCAGACTCCTCGCTAGAGGATATACTAAATCAATTTTAAAGAAGGCCTACAAAAAAGCTCTGTTTAGTGACAGAAGTAAGTTACTATCCCCTAAAGAAAACAAACAGGACGACCCGATCCTCAGAATAATTACAACATATTCGGAGCAACATCCAATTCTCAAGAAAGTGGTAGCCAAATACTGGCATATACTCACAATGGACCCGACCCTAGGCAAACATGTCCCTGAGTACCCTCATTTCACCTATAAAAAGGTACCGGCGCTAAAGGACAAATTAGTCCAGAGCGAATTCAAAAGCCAACAGAGATCAGACCCATGCAAATAAAAGGGCACGTATATGTGCGGCAGCTGCAGATATTGTGGTTTTATGCTTACTTCTAAAAACCCAGTTTTGCCAAATGGTCAAGTTTTTAGACCTAAACACTTTGCCAACTGCCGCACCCACGGAGTGGTTTATTTGCTCCTCTGTGGGTGCGGCTGTTTTTATGTTGGCAAGACCAAGTTGGAATTTTTTAAACGGGCCAATAGACACATCAAAAGCATAAAAACTTGTGATCCGGATCTGCCCCTTGGGCGGCATGCAGGACTTGTTCATCCAGGGAGTTTTCCAAGAATTAAATTTCTGATTCTTGACAGGATCCACCCTAGCCCCAGAGGAGGAGACTGGAACAAGGTTCTCCTCCAGATGGAGCTACGGTGGATATATCTCCTCAAAGCTACTGAACCTCCAGGACTCAATGAGATGATATCCTTCAAACCCTTTTTGGAGGGTTTCACCTCAGGGGGTATGGAAAAATGACCCTTTTTTTCCTCCCCCCCTCTTTTCATTGTATTCCATCATACATTATGATGGATTTAATAACTCTCTGCTGTAGCTTCCAACAGCAGATGAGAATCACATGCAGATGCATATGGTTAAAAATATCATTCCTGTTAAGCATAACCTGGCTCCCAACCTCCCTACAAGTGTCATCCCATGCTCATCTGGGCCACACTGAAACTGTATCTACTTACTTGTTGAAAGTCTTATAGAGTAAGAACATTAGGATTAATTTACAAAGGGCTCTATTTAGACCATTCACCATTTCTCTCAATGTCATTAAGTACCATACTGTCCACAAGGGGTGCAATATCTAGCATGCCCACCGGGCTGCGCTTCATGTGGTTATACAAGTGGAGACACTGACCCTCCGATGCTTGCCAGGCAAAGCAACCCGGCACGGGAGGCGGCCGCCACCTAGTGGCGAGCCGCAACTTGGGTCAAGCTGTCTGTAATAGTCTTGTTCTCACAGGACATGCAGACGCTAACTCACACAACGCCCCGCCCGCAAATCACGCTGACGGGGCGTGTGATGTGCCGGTGGAACGCAGGAGCCGACCGCACCTCCACCCCGCCGGATATCCGGACCCACGGGGCATGGGGGAACTCTCGGCCCCTTCGTACCAGGGATCCCATTAGGCGTTTTGGCAAGAAGAGGAACATAATCAGATAAGTGAATTCAGCTGCAACCATAATTAATTTACTTACTTAAAGCCTCGGGTTCTCGGCAGTCAGCTACATTGCTCGCTGGCTGAGAACATCGAGGGCTGTTTAGCAGTGTCAAATTTATGGCCATCTAAACAAAGGTAACTACATACTCCTTTTTCTTACTTACTAAAAGTCTATTTCTTTTCTTTTGAATGGCTGCGGTTTTGAATTGGAGGAACAGAACTTTTAATTGCAATTATGGGTGGTTTGTACCACCAACACACCAGAACAATAGGCTTTTTTTTCCTTTCTGGTAGTGAAAAAAAGTTAAATTGAACTTGATTCCATTATATCACTATATAGTACAAACATCAGCAATGAATGCTTCTTGCTCCTTCCTCCTTTCCAAGAAAGCCATTGTCTTAATCTGAAATCAAAGGCTCCCACCTGACAATTTCATGTCTCTCCTCTCTAGTCAAATCAGCTACATTTGAGATCCAGCTGTCTTTATCTGGTGTTCATCCGAGGGCCATCCACTACTTATTTCAACAACCCTTCTCTGATACAATTGATATTTGAGAGGTATTGCCTTTCTAATCATACCCTTGATACAGCCAATGTTTGGACCCAGCGGAGCATGCAGACCACTTGATTTTAACATTATGTGCGCAAGTATATAGTGTTTTTCATCATTGCATAGAATGTAAGTCACATTGCCATTATACCTTTTGAATCTGTTGTACGGACTGACATGATATAAGAATGATGTTGTTATGATGTTTATTGACTGATCTATTTTTGATCAATTATCTACAGACCACCACCCAGGGTTTCCTCTCCCCCCCCCTGAAGAAGGAGTATCTGTTGTAAACTCCGAAACTAGTCGGGTTCTGAGTCTTCACCCTGAACTGGTGTGGTCATTCTGTAATGCATATGTGATGTATTTTATTTACTTGCCTTTTATATTTTGTAATTATTTCTCAATAAAATTATAAAATTTACTATTTTTGTGTTTATATGAGTGCCTAAAAAGTCCCACCAATAGGGGAATTTTCTTCTTTTGCTATACAGCCAGATGAGCGCTTCCTCCTTTTGAGTGGACATTCCTGAATCTCCTTCAGAAGGAGGGAGATTGCCCGGCTACGTGCCCACACAGCTGCGCGATCCCGGTGTGCCTGTGTCCCCCAGACACAGCGCAACACCATTCGGCAGGAGTGCTCTGTGAATGGCCCTCCTAAACACATGATGGCTGTGTCCAATCACAGTCATCATGTAATGTAAATACAGCCTTTGTAACGGTGATTGGCTCTGCTTCTCCTCACACAGAGCCTGTCAGTGAGGCAGTGCTGTATTTTGGCCTAGGCCCAGGCCTAGGGCGGCACTTTGTGGGGGGGGGCGGCACCTGCATGAAAAAAAAACCCGACCCATCCTCTAAATCCCGGCTCTGCTGTATCTGCCTTCCTCCTGCACACTTACGGTCCCCGGCGCAGCTTGCAGTGGCACTTGATATCGGTATATCTGCGGACTGACCATTCAGGCCAGTAGGGGGCCCCATCATGACGAGCAGCAGAGGTGCGATAGTGATAGATCCTCCTCTGGTCAGTGAGTGTACGTCCAGGAGCTCTCTAACCCACACTGATAGCTCAGGCTCGTGAGTAGGACAATGGGAAGTATCGGCTCTCCTTCCCCCTGCCAGACAGCCAGAGAAAGTATGCAGAGTCCTGACCAAACGCAGCCACCTAATATCCGACCACCTGGGACATGAGCAGGAGGAGCTCAGGGGGAGAGGAGTGAGCAGGCACACACAGTATACAAGTAATGGTCTTCCTCCTGATGCAGGACTTACAGGTGAGGCTCTCTGACTCTGTATGACTCCTGCTACAGCAGAAACTTTCTCCTCCAACTTTACTTTCCCTCTCTCCATGTGCTGCAACTCCGGTAAAATGAGACAATCACACCCATCCCCCCCCCCCCCTTCACCTTCTCCTGTTTGTTTGCTCTCCCCTCACATCCTGCACTGTCCTGTCTCAGATCTGACCATTGCCATCACTGACTGTCTGCCTGACACCCGTTCTATCCCAGATTACTTGTTATCTCTTCTAACTGTTCAGCAGCTCAGTTAATTATCTGCAGTCATTTAAGAGTCGGTTCACACATATGTGATGACAGACATTGCATGTGATTCGGAGCGCACTGCTCTGCAAATCACATGCGATGTTTGTGCTTTGCGAATTCAGCCATACAGATTGTATACAGATTGTATGGCTTAATTCACTTCGCATTCAGACCAAAGTCACACACAGGACCCTTTTTTGGTCCTCACCAGAATCGGATCACATGGGTGTTCACACCTATGTGATCCAATTCATGTTCTCGCTGCGATATGTGAACTGATCTGGGGGTGTCGTTAACCTTGTATTGACCCCCCCCAGCGATTCTCATATGGCAATGTGAACTGCCTGTGAGTCAAGTGCGATGCGGGAACCCACAGTGGTTTTGCAGGGTTTCCGCATCGCAAATGTATGTGAACCGGCACTTAATGACTACAGATCATGTGCTGAGCTGCTGAGCAGTTGAAAGATATTTAAAGTCATCTTGGATGAAAAGGGTGTCAGGCAGTCAGTGTGTGTGGGGACCCCAAGAGAGGAATGTCCAGATCTGAGACCACACTTGTAAAGAAGACCTTAGCAGCTCATTCACACAGCTAGATGGGGCAGTACAAGCAGGCAGTTGAGCTGAAGTTTTACCACCCCCAACCACCCTTCCAGAAAAAGGTGATGCAGCCACTCAGTGCTGTTCAATGGCAAAAATTAAATGGTATGTCACCATGAATGGGGTGCACCAAAACGAACCTGCAAGTGCCTGCAATGAACATAGCTGGGAGTCTGCATTTTCACGGTAAAAACAGGCAGTGAGTAAATTACATTTTGCCCCCTCACTGCTTGTCAAACACCACAATAGCCACCCATCCAAATTACCCCTAAAGTCCCTTTAGCTCCCCTTTCTCTCTCCAAGTTCCCCTAGAGCCCCTTAGTTTCATGCAATCCAACAGAGCCAAGTTCCCCTCCTTCATCCCACTGACATACAGTAGATGCCAAATGAGTCCTCCTCAGATTGACAAGTGACGCAGTCTGATGATGCTCATTGAAGGACAGTGAAATGCTTCCTTAGGCCCCTATCACACAAGGGGGACTCCACTTAGCTCAGTGGGGGATCTGTCCATTGATTCCCCACTGATCATAGCAGACAGATGACAGGTTCGTGTCCAATCAGTTTATGCAGAGTGGCCACGGATCGAACCATCCCTGCTCTATGGGCAGTCGGGAGTAAATGGACTCCGCTGTCTGTTTACACCCAACTACCCTCCGATCCACCAGAGGTGGAGCTCTAAGAGGAAAAGGTGGAGCCTAAAGAAGAAGGGGTGTGGTTTACAGATGACAGGGTGGGTCTGAAACAGGAAGGGGTGTGGCCTTGACAGGAAGGGGTGGGTTGTATTTAAATTAGGGGGTGCATGAGTTTAGTCAGGCCTAGGGCAGCACAAAACCTAAATACACCACTGCAGTGAGGAGAAGGAGAGAGGATATCTGCTGCCAGCTGGGGATCAGTGAGCTTACAGCACTTTTACTGCTTTTTTACTAACTGATCACCCAGCTAGTGTCCCCAAAACAGTGTCCCCAACACAGTAAAAACACCTGTCACACATCTGTCCCAGTAAAATAATCTGTCCCAGTGAACATCTGCCACATCTGTCCGTGACCGTCTGCCACATCTGTTCGGGATCATCTGGCACTAAGAACACCAGAACATCTCGAAGAGGGAGAAATTCTTTAAAGTGTATGGGGCACGAACATAAAAAATCAAAAGTACCCATTTAAAAGGCTTATATGCAAGTTATTGCCATAAAAAGTGTATAGGGACCCGGTTACTGCTCTGGGTGACATGTATCAATGCAAAAACACTTTTTAAAACAATCATTTTTACAGAAGCAGTGATTTTAGTAATGCCTAAAGTGAAACAATAAAAATTAAAAATTCCTTTAACCACTTGCTGACCGCCGCACGACTATTTACTGCGGCGGTCAGCCCCGTACAGGCAAAGTGACGTAGTACTACGTTGCTAGCCTGAGAGCCTCTAGGAGGTGAGCGCTCATTCCCTAACATGTCTGTGCATGTGACCAGCGGACCCGCTGTCCGCCGGTCACTCGCGATCTCCCGGTGCAGAGGGAGAAAGGCAGGCGGCTAACGTAAACTAAGCCGCCTGTCATTCTCCCTGATCTAACTGCAGAAATCATACGATCCTGCTATGTAGGATCGTATGTCTCTGTGGTTACATCACTAGCCACACCCCTTTACAGTTAGAAGCACATCCCTAGGGACACACTTAACCCCGGCATCACCAATAAAAGTAACCCCCTTCCCTGCCAGTGTCATTTTTACAGTAACAGTGCATATGTATAGCACTGATTACTGTAGTAATGTCACTGGTACCCCCAAAAGTGTCAAAAATGTCAGTCAAGGGTCCGATCTGTCCGCCGCAATGTCGCAGTCCCGCAAAAAAAAAAAAAACAGATCACCGCCATTACTTGTTAAAAAAAATGACAAAAATCTTTCCCTTAGTTAGTAAACGCAATAACTTTTGCGCAAACCAATCAAAATACGCTTATTGCGATTAAATAGGAGGAACACAGGAGCCCTGTGATGATTACTGTTGTGCTTACAACAGCAGACCACCGTTCTCTCTTCACGGGAAGCGATCGTGGGTGCCCAGGTGGTAATTGTGGCTGCTGGCCCCGCCACTCAGCTCCTCCGCTGGTGAATGAGCATGCGCTTATGGAATTATCACAGGGACTTGTGTTCCTAAATAGGAGGAACACAGGAGCCCTGTGATGATTACTAAGAGAATAACATTTTCCTGTGCTTACAACAGCAGACCGCCGTTCTCTGTCTAAGAGAAGTGATCGTGGGTGCCCGGCGGTAATTGTGGTTGCCGGCCCCACCCCTCAGCTCCTCCGTTGGTGAATGGGCATGCGCGCGCCTCCAGGATCACTCCTGTGAACTGATGTACAGGTACAGCAATTTGCGGGAACCTGCCGACCTGCCACTGTATCTAGGCAGCAGCTAATCAGCAAGTTGGTAATAAAGGATTTGTCAAAAACTGTCTTATGTGATTTTTCCATTTTTACACTTTTTTGGTGAATGGGTAGGGGTACGATGTACCCCATACCCATTCACATAGGGGGGCGAGATCTGGGGCCCCTTGGTAAATAATAATTTAATTTGATAAGCCCCACACCTGCAGACCCCCACAACCACAGCCCAGGGTTGTCGGACACCCCAAAGCACCCTCCCCATGTTGAGGGCAAGTGGCCTGGTATGGTTCAGGTGGGGGGGCGTTTGTTTGTCCCCCCCCTATCCTGGCCTGCCAGGCTGCATTCTTGGCTAAGGGGGTCTGGTATGGATTTTGGGGGGACCCCACCCCAATTTAAAAAAAAAGGCGTGGAGTTCTCCTTAAAATCTATACCAGACCCAAAGGGCCTGGTATAGATTTTGAAGGGAACCCTGTGACGTTTTTTTTTTATTTAGTCATGGGGTTCCCCTTAACCACTTAACCTTAGTCATAGGGTTCCCCTTAACCACTTAAATACAGGGCACTTTCCCCCCTTCCTGCCTAGACCAATATTCAGCTTTCAGTGCTCATGGCATGTATGGGAAATATTGGTCAGCTTGGCATTGCACTACTCACAAACTACTGCGCTAAACTAACTCAACACACTATCCACTAACTACCTGCCTAATCTCAATTGTCACACACTATACACGGCTGCTGTGTAAGCAGCAGCCTTATATAATGTGGGGAGTGGACTTAGCCCCTGAACCATAATTGGCTAAAGGATTGGCCAAAGCACACAGGTCAGGTGCATGCTTTGGCCAATCACAAGCACTTAATGCACCGCAGTCATGCAGTGCATTACGGGGCGCTCATCGGCGGGCAAACTTGCCGCTGAGCGCCCCGGGTGTTCGTGTGTTTGGCGAACACATGAACACCAGATGTTCAAGTCAAACTTACATTCGACTCAAAAATCAAGCCCATCTCTATCTGGCACATCTGTCAATGATCATCAGGCGCACATCTGGCACACATCATCTGCCATGTCTGTCTCTAATCATCTGCCACATCTGTCCATGATCATCTGCCACATCTGTCCATGATCATCTGCCACATCTGTTCATAATTATCTGGCACACATCTGGCGCACATCATCTGCCACATCTGTGATCACCTGGCACATCTGTCTGTGATCATCTGGCACATCTGTTCATGATCATCTGGCACATATGTCCATAATCATCTGGCACCCATCATCTGCCACATCTGTCATTGTTCATCTGCCACATCTGTCTGTAATCATCTGGTGCACATCATCTGCCACATCTGTCTGTAATCATGTGCCACATCTGTCTGTAATCTGACACATCTGTCCATAATCATCTGCCACATATGTCCGTAATCCTCTTCTACATTTGTAATCACCTGCCACATCTGTCTGTAATCACCTGCCACATCTGCCTGTGATCATCTGCCACATCTGTCCATGCTCATCTAGCACATATGTGCATTACCATCTGGCACATCTGTCCATGATCATCTGGCGCACATCTGGCACACTGCATCTGCCATTTCTGTCTGTGATCATATACCACTTCTGTCTGTGTTCATCTGCAACATCTGTCCATGATCATCTGCCACATCTGTCTGTAATCATCTGGCACATCTGTCCATGATCATCTGGCACACATCTGGTGCACATCATCTGGTGCACATTATCTGCCACATCTGTCAGTGATCATCTGGCACATCTGTCCATGATCATCTGGTGCACATCTGGTGCACATCATCTGCCACATCTGTCTTTAATCATTAGGCGCACATCATCTGCCACATCTGTCAGTAATCATCTGCCACATCTGTCTGTAATATACTGCCACATCTGTCCATGATCATCTGCCACATCTGTCAGTAATCATCTGCCACATCTGTAATAATCCGTCACATCTGTCTTTGACCATCTGCCACATCTGTCTGTAATCATCTTCCACAGCTGTCCATGATCTGCTACATCTGTCCCAATAAACATCTGCCACATCTGTCCCAGTGAACATCTGCCACATCTGTCCCAGTGAACATCTGTCACATCTGTCCCAGTAAACATCTGCCACATCTGTCTGTAATCATCTTCCACAGCTGTCCATGATCTGCTACATCTGTCCCAATGAACATCTGCCACATCCCAGTGAACATCTGCCACATCCCAGTGATCAACATATGTCACACATCTGTCCCAGGAATCATCTGCATACATCTGTCCATGTTGCAAAAAAAAATTATCCATATATGGTATTGTTCAGATACTGTGGTCTAGATGGGTATTACCAGCATCCCAAATGACATAAAATCCAAAGAATTGGGGTTCCCCTGGAAGCAGGACTTTTAAGGCAATTACCCATCATAAAGGAGTACGCAAGTTTATAAACAGTATAATTTATTCAAAACATAGTCATAACATAAGAAAAAAATTGTGATAGAAAATATGATTAAAAACAACCAATTGTATACATGCGGCTAAGATGTTGCAACACTAGAAGAGCAAGTGAAGGGCGTGAAATATCCCATACATTGACCTTGATCTGATGCGTTTCAGACATAGCCTTTCTCAAAGGTCAATATCAGTGTATCTCTAGATATAAATAAGAGAGAAATATCCTTGAGGAATAAACACATAAATATATATATATATACAGTACATACATCAACATAGTATATATACATGGCATCTGCTATATGCAAATCAAACCAGCAAAGTCAAAGGTAATATGAATATGGAAAAAAATACATATAAATATAAATAAGGGAAGGAAGTGCCAATATAGTTATAAAAACAATTGTCAGGATCAAGAGGGAAGGACTCCTCAAGACTGATGGTAATCTGTCGGTGTTACATGGGATTCGTGTGTGAAGTGACACAAATTCTTGATATGGGGTGTGTGTCTCCCAGTGGTTCCCTTGAGGATCCCTGAAGGTCCCTGGGGGGAAAGAAATGGCGCCGTCTGGGGGAGGGAGAGTGAGAATGAGAAGGTAATGAGTAAAAAATAAAAGTAAAATGGAATGTGAACACTCTCAATTAGTATGTTTCTTCCTCTATTATAATATACGTACAGTCACAAATTCAGTAGTATTCTTGGTGAGAGGAGGTTGTCTTCTATGGGTATTGGAGAGTATCTCTCAAGGATACCTTAGGAATATGCAAAAAAAAAGTGACAAAGGTGGGTAGAACTGACTGTAAGTAAGATAAATAGGAGTGAGTGAGAGAAAAAAAGGGGAGGAGGAGGGAAGAGAGAACTGCTCCCCAAAAGATGGAAAAAGGCGTTAACCAAGGTGACGGTCACACCAACTGTGATGATAAAGCACCAAAGATTTGTAGAAAAATCATAAACCATGCAGAGCTAAGTGCTTGGGATAGAAACCAGGTAACATCATATGGAGAAAGTGAGTGCATCACTATTGTCTATGGATCAGACAAAGTGCATGCGGAGTGAAAGTGAGATAGTGTGTGCTCATACTGGGATGAAAGGATGATTAATGGGGCCCCATATATAAGCTAGAGGTTGGGTAGGTGAGAGGAAGTCAAGCAGAGTATGATGATGGCAATTGTACCTGTTTGAGAGGTGTGTGTCGTCTTCTTACGGAACAGCGATTGTGAAGATCGCGCCTGCCGTTTAAATGGATGCCCGCATATGCTCCGTTAATACGTGGATTCGGGCATGCGCATCCCCTAGGCCAATGGGGTCCCCCGTGTCTGGATGTCGAGCTGCGACGTGCGTTCCAGGCGCGCCGGTGCAGAAAATATCAGCTAAAGAGGCGCTTTCAAGGTGAGAGGAGCGCCCATATCAGCTGTGAAGGGGATGGAAGGATAAATCCGTCTCCTTGGTGCGCCGGGGGGAACAACAGAGAGCTCCCCCCACAGGTGGTTAAAGTGATTACACAGAGCAGATGCCAAGTTCACACAGGGAAGTAAGGTTATAAACCCAGAGCTGCCTATTTTTGTTTTAAGTTGTCATTAGTGAGTCCCAACAAAGCATATTTGGGAGTGGTCTTGGGAACACCGAAAACTTTTCAAGAGCAGGAACCCATATATTCCTTTCTATCATTGTTACATGTTCTGCTGATTAGGTATTCAACAGGGGTCAGAGATTTCTAATTGATATGGAGGCAAAACATATGTAGATCTATGGGGCACCGAAGGTCACATAGAAAATCGAAGTTATTACTACAGGATGTAGGTAAGTGTTACAAGTAAGTAGAAATCATGGATGGTGACCATTACTATTGAGGGAATAGCATGACTGCACTAGTGAAAGCCAAAATTCATTAACTTATCAAGGAAGCCTTCCAAGTTAACTAAATATCTATGTTCTATATATAAAAATACTCTGGATATAGACTTCCGTGTGTCAAAAACGTTATCAGTGTCCCTCTGATTGATTCCACTATAAACAGTTAATATTTTGGACCTCTGCCAGTATCTTTCTGTGTAGGTTAGGTGTATTGTTGGGGGGGATGAGATTCAAGGTATAAGGTAATCGGTCTTGTATGCTGTTATATACTGAAAAGGACAAAAGAAGGGGGAGGGTGGGAAATCACGTGTAGATCCACCTTGTCTACATAAATTGAGGTCATTCTCGCGTAAGATGGATTATGGATCCCATCCACCCGAGGAAAAACCTTCCAAAAAGGGTTTGAAACTAAGATTGTCATTCAAACCTGGGGGATGTGTGGCCCTCAAAGAATCAATCCATTTGGACTCCCTCTGAAGAAGTAATTTGTCCCAATCTCCTCCTCTGCTACTGGGGTGCACTCTATCAAGGATGGTAAATTGTATGTATGGAAAAATGCTGTCATGTGTATGGCAGACATGTCTCCCTAGTGGGAGGTCTGGGTCACACTTCCGCATACTAGTAATATGGGGTTGTGCTCGTTTGATAAACTCCTGTTTTGTTTTTCCAACATAGAAGCACCCACAGGAGCAGAGGAGGAGATAGACAACCCCTGGGCTTCTACAATTTGTGAAGTGTAGGGGCTTGTTGGGTAACTGAAAATTGTTGTTAGTGTTCATGTAGCGGCATAAGTTACAGCCTCCACATCTGTAATTCCCTGGTCTCCTACAGGGGTCACACCTGAATTCCCCCACGAATTCACTACTAACTAGGATATCCTTAAGAGATTGTGCTTTCCGATAAGTGATTTGTGGTTTATCCGTAATGAAAGGGCTGAGATTAGGGTCAACTGTGAGAAGGTGCCAATATTTATTAATTATTTTGTAAACTTGTTTGTGTTGTTTTGTAAATTTGGTGATGATACATGTTTGATGTGGTAATGAGTCTTGAGTAGGAACCTCTTTCTTCTTTTTGAACAAGAGTTCTTGTCTTGTATAATGGCCCTACGATAGGCCTTTTTGAGACATGAATGGGACTATCCTAGTTTAAGCAGTCTTTCTCGAAGATTGTTTGCTTCTGCTCCGAAGGAAGATTCCTCCGAGCAGTTTCTGCGGAGGCGCAGTTATTGTCCATATGGTATAGACTTGATTAACCTCTTTACCGCTGAGTACTGGAATAGTACTGCGGCAAAGTGGCACGATCCCGTCTGACGACGTAGACCTACGTCGCCAGACTCCTCCCCTATAGGCGGCGCTCGCGTGCCGCCGGAGGCGCGCTCCCGCTGTTTTCATTCACAGCGGGAGTCGGGCCAGGGGAGGAGCAGCGGCGATCGCCACTGCTCTGCCCCGATCGTCGGGGATCTAGTGTGGAGATCCGCCCGCCTGTGTAAACACAAGCGGGCGGATCTCCTCAGTGACAGGGAGTGACAGATCGGACTGTTCAGCATAGCTGGACATCCGATCTGTCCCTGTCTCACTCAGTCACCTCCCCCCCACACGTCAGTAAGCACCAGGCATACATTAACCCCTCCCTCTCCAATAAGATTGACCCCTTCCCTGCCAGTGTCATTTTTACAGTAACACTGCATATTTATAGCACTGATTACTATAGAAATGTCACTGGTACCCCCAAAAGTGTCAAAAATGTCAGTCAAGGGTCCGATCTGTCTGCCGCAATGTTGCAGTCCCGCAAAAAAAATCGCAGATCGCCGCCATTACTCGTTAAAAAAAAACACCAAAAATGACATAAATCTTTCCCTTTGTTAGTAAACGCAATAACTTTTGCGCAAACCAATCAAAATACGCTTATTGCAATTTTTTTTACCAAACATAGGTAGCAGAAAACAAATTGGCCAAAATTTAAAAAAAAAATAGTTTTTTACATCTTTTTTGGGGGGAATTTCATATAAAAAAATGTTAAAAATATTGTTATTTTTTCAAAATAAACGCTCTTTTTTTGTTTATAGCGCAAAAAGTAAAAATCGCACAGGTGATCAAATACCACCAAAAGAAAGCTCTGTTTGTGGGAAAAAAAGGACGTCAATTTCGTTTGGGTACGGCGTCGCACGACCGCGCAATTGTCAGTTAAAGTCGCACAGCGCCGAATGGCAAAAAGTGGCCCAGACGTAAGACAGCAAAATGCTCTAGTGGTAAAGTGGTTAAAGGTGCTGGATGGGAGCTTGTTGCAAAGATTATAGTGTTGGCAGTGGTGGCTTTCCTAAACAAGGTGGTGTGAATGTGACCCTACAAATCTTTGGTGCTTTACCATCACATTTGGGGTGACTGTCACTTTGGTTACTGCCTTTTTCCATCTTTTGGGGAGCAGTTCTCTCTCCCCTCCTCCTCCCCTTTTTTCTCTCACTCACTCCTATTTATCTTACTTACAGTCAGTTCTACCCACCTTTGTCACTTTTATTTTTTTTTTGCATATCCCCAAGGTATCCTTGAGAGATACTCTCCAATACCCATAGAAGATATAGAAACATAGAATGTGTCGGCAGATAAGAACCATTTGGCCCATCTAGTCTGCCCAATATATTTGAATCCTATGAATAGTCCCTGGCCCTATCTTATATGAAGGATAGCCTTATGCCTATCCCATACATGCTTAAACTCCTTCACTGTATTTGCAGCTACCACTTCTGCAGGAAGGTTATTCCATGCATCCACTACTCTCTCAGTAAAGTAATACTTCCTCATATTACTTTTAAACCTTTGCCCCTCTAATTTAAAACTGTGTCCTCTTGTGGTAGTTTTTCTTCTTTTAAATATGCTCTCCTCCTTTACCGAGTTGATTCCCTTTATGTATTTAAAAGTTTCTATCATATCCTCTCTGTCTCTTCTTTCTTCCAAGCTATACATGTTAAGGTCCTTTAACCTTTAACCTCCTCTCACCAAGAATACTACTGAATTTGTGACTGTACGTATATTATAATAGAGGAAGAAACTTACCATTTGAGAGCGTTCACATTCCATTTTATTTTTATTTTTTACTTTTTACTCATTGCCTTCTCATCCTCAATCTCCCTCCCCCAGACGGCGCCATTTCTTCCCCCCCAGAAACCTTCAGGGATCCTCGAGGGAACCACTGGGAGACACATACCCCCTATCAGGAATTTGTGTCACGAATCCCATGTAACACCAATAGATTACCATCAGTCTTGAGGAGTCCTTCCCTCTTGATCCCGACAATTGTTTTTATAACTATATTGGCACTTCCTTCCATTTGGTTGTGCAATAACTTTTTAAATTCGGCTATATGCATCCCCTTGAGCATAGGGAATGGTATGTATTTTTTACATATTCATATTACCTTTGACTTTGCTGATTTGATTTGCATATAGCAGATGCCATGTATATATATTATGTTGATGTATGTGTGTATATATATATATATATATATATATATATATGTATATATTCTTTTTGTATTCATTCCTTACGGATATTTCTCTCTTATTTATATCTAGGGATACCCTGATATTGACCTTTAGAAAGGCTATGTCCGAAACGCGCCAGATCAAGGGCAATGTATGGGATATTTCACGCCCTTCACTTGCTCTACTAGTGTTGCAACTTCTTAGCCGCATGTATACAATTGGTTGTTTTTAATCATATTTTCTATCACAATTTTTGTCTTATGTTATGACTATGTTTTGAATAAATTATAATGTTTATAAACTTGCCTACTCCTTTATGATGGGTAATTGCCTTTAACCACTTGCCGACTGCTCACATTGAGCGTACTGCGGCAAAGTGGCTTGTTATGGTCCAGCGACGTAGGTCTACGTCGCTGGACTCCTCCCCTTGTGGGTGGCGTGCGCGCCGCCGGAGGCTCGCTCCCGCTCTTCTCTGATCGTCGGGGATCATGTGAGGAAATCTGCCCGCTTGTGTAAATCTCCTATGTGACAGGCAGGGACAGATTAAAGGATTCAGCTTAGCTGAACCTGCGATCTGTGCCTGTGTCACACAATCCCCTCCCCCACACAGGTCAGTAAGCACCAGGCATACATTAACCCCTTGATCACCAATAAAAGTTAATCCCTTCCCTGCCAGTATCATTTTTACAGTAACAGTGCATATTTATAGCACTGATTACTGTAGTAATGTCACTGGTACCCCCAAAAGTGTAAGAAATGTCAGTTAGGGGTCCAATCTGTCCGCCACAATGTGGCAGTCCCGCAAAAAAATCGCAGATCGCCGCCATTACTAGTTAAAAAAAAAAAACAATAAAAATGACATAAATTTCCCGTAGTTAGTAGCTGCGATAACTTTTGAGCAAACCAATCAAAATATGCTTATTGCGATTTTTTTTTACCAAAAATATGTAGCATAAAACAAATTGGCCTAAAATGTTAAAATTTTGATTTTTACATTTTTTTGGGAGGGAATTTCATATAAAAAAAATTGGAAAAATATTGCTATTTTTTCAAAATTTTCACTCTTTTTTTTGTTTATAGCACAAAAAGTAAAAATCGCACAGGTGATCAAATACCATCAAAAGAAATCTCTATTTATGGGGAAAAAAAGACATACATTTAATTTGGATACAGTGTCGCACAACCACGCAATTGTCCGTTAAAATAACGCAGTGCCGAATCGCAAAATATGGCATGGTCAGGAATGGGGTAAAATCTTCCGGTCTTAAAGCAGTTAAAAATACACTCATTGAGAATTTTTTTGTCAAAGACATGTAGCTAAATACATTTTGGTCTAAATATATGACAAAAATTGAATTCACGGAAACCTTACAGGATAACTACATGTCGCAGTTGGTGGATTCCCCTACTAGAGAGAATGCTATCCTGGATCTATTGATCACTAATGACCCAGACATAATCTCGGAGGTAGGAGTCCAGGACAACCTGGGCTCTAGCGATCACAGGATGATCACATTTAGTATAAATAACAATATAAAAAGGCAAGTGGGGAACATAAGAACCCTAAACTTCAGAAGGGCAGACTTTCCAAAATTGTACTCATTGATGGAAAGGGTAAACTGGGACCAAATCCTGGGATCACTGACCACAGAGGAAAAATGGGAATGCTTTAGAACAATATTAAGCAAAGGCATCTTGCAGTGCATTCCTATGGGGAATAAATTTAGAAGAGACAAAGCCAAACCTGGCTGGCTAAACCGTAGCGTTAAAAAACTTATTAGGGGAAAAAAATTGGCCTTCAAGAAATATAAATCAGAGGGCACCGTATCGGCCTTCCAGCAATACAAGGAGGAAAATAAGAAGTGTAAACACGAAATCAAGATGGCTAAAATCAACTTTGAGAGACAAATAGCGGAGGATAGTAAAAAAAACCCAAAGAAATTCTTTAAATATATCAACAGCAAAAAAACTAGGGCAGAGCATATTGCACACATAATTAGCGATGATGGGAGGATGGTTACAGAGGACACTGAAAAAGCAACCGTGCTGAATTCTTTTTTCTCGTCAGTCTTTACGCAGGAAAAGGAAGGGTACACTGACCATGACTGTATGGTTAGTAGTAATACACAGGACTTGCCACTATGGCTAACAGAGGGGGAAATCAGGGAAAGACTGGATAAACTTAACACAAACAAATCACCAGGCCCGGATGGCGTACATCCGAGAGTGCTCAAGGAACTCAGTATGGTTATATCTAGACCACTGTTCCTCCTGATCTTTGCTGACAGTATTAGGACAGGAGATGTACCAGGGGATTGGAGGAAGGCTAACGTGATTCCGATATTCAAAAAGGGCCAGAGACATATCCCGGGAAATTATAGGCCTGTCAGTCTGACATCAATAATATGTAAACTTTTGGAGGGGATGATAAGGGACTATATCGTAGAGTATGCTAAAGACAACAACATCATCAGTAGTAACCAGCACGGGTTTACAAATGGGCGATCTTGTCAAACCAATCTCTTAGCATTCTACGAGGAAGTGAGCTGTGAGCTAGAAAGGGGGAGACCAGTGGATGTGGTGTACTTGGATTTCGCTAAGGCGTTTGATACAGTTCCCCACAAGCGCTTAATGTATAAAATAAGGTCTGCAGGTATCGACAGCAGGGTTTGCTCTTGGATACGGAATTGGCTAAAAGGCCGTGTCCAAAGGGTAGTAATAAACAGCGCATACTCAGACTGGTCTGAGGTAGTAAGCGGGGTGCCCCAGGGCTCAGTCCTGGGACCAACCTTGTTCAATTTATTCATAAACAGCATTGAGGACGGGATCAGTAGTTCGTTATCAGTTTTTGCAGATGACACAAAATTGGCCAGGGCAATAACTGCACAGCATGAAGCAGATATCCTACAGAATGACCTGGACAAAATTACGGAGTGGGCAACGACATGGCAAATGAGGTTTAACGTAGAGAAGTGTAAGGTTTTGCACTTGGGGACCAAAAACATAAAAACACAATACACGTTAGGAGGGGAACCCTTGGGGGAATCAAAAATGGAGAAGGATCTGGGAGTCTTAGTTGATGATAGATTAGGCAACAGCATGCAATGCCAAGCGGCAGCTTCCAAAGCCAACAGAATATTAGCATGCATAAAGAAAGGGATGTATTCCAGAGATAAGACTATAATCCTTCCACTTTATAAAACTCTGGTCCGACCGCATCTGGAGTATTCTGTCCAGTTCTGGTCGCCAGTCCTCAGGAGGGATGTGTTGGAGCTGGAGAAAGTCCAGAGAAGGGCAACTAAACTGATTAGGGGGTTGGAGGACCTTACCTATGAAGAGCGGCTGCAATCGCTCGATTTATTTTCCCTGGAGAAAAGACGTCTGAGAGGGGACATGATAGCAATTTATAAATATCTTAATGGGGATCTCAGCTTAGAAGAAAAGCTGTTCATTCGAAGGAATTGCATGAGGACTCGAGGACATACAATGCGATTAGAGGAGAAGCGTTTTAACCTCAGGCAACGTGGGGGGTTCTTTACTGTTAGGGCTACAAGATTGTGGAATTGTCTACCACAAGAGGTGGTTTCTGCGGGTAGTATGGTGACTTTCAAAAGACTCTTAGACTTACATCTCAAGGATCAGGAGATTGAGGGCTATGTTAGATGATTACAGTCACACACACCTACACAGGTTGAACTGGATGGACTATTGTCTTTATTCAACCTCACCTACTATGTAACTATGTAACTATGAATATATTGGATATTCTTTAGTAGAAAAATATTGTTATTTTTTCAAAATTGTCGCTTTTTTTTTATTAATATTGCAAAAAATGAAAAGCGCAGAGGTGATCAAATACTACCAAAAGAAAGCTCTGTTTGTGGGAAAAAAAGGACGTACATTTTGTTTGGGTACGGCATTGCATGACCGCGCAATTGTTAGTTAAAGTTGCACAGTGCCGAATCGCAAAAAGTGGCCTGGACGTAAAGCAAGAAAATCCTCCGGTCCTAAAGTGGTTAAAGTCCCGCTTCCAGGGGAACCCCAATTTTTTGCAAAAAAATTATCACGGGACTTCAAAAATGTGATAGGTACTCAGGAAATGAAATGTGTAATTTATACTCCTACAACGCCTTACGGTGCTACTTGGATGTTGGGCCTCTGTATGTGGCCAAGCTGTTTATGTGGTATCACCATACTCAGGACTCACATGTGGTATCACCATACTCAGGACGAGTAGCAGAATGTTTTTGGGGTGTAATTTTTGCTATGTACATGCTATGTGTTAGAAATATCTTATAAATTTACAACTTTGTGTAAAAAAATATGTTTTCATTTTCTTTCCACATTTTCCAAAAACTTTTGGGAAAAAAATGACATGTTCAAAAGACTCGTAGAATAAATGTAGGGGTGTTTTCTTTCCAAAATGGGGTAATTTTGTGGGTAATTCTATTATCCTGGTGCTCCAGGGCCTTAAAAAATGTGATAGATACTCAGGAAATAAAATGTGTCAATTAGAATGCCTGATGGTGCTACATGGATTTGGCCTGGCTGTGGAAAATGCTCACACGTGTGGTATTGCCATACTTAATAACTGGTTGAACCTCCTTTGGCAGCAATAACTTCAACTAAACGTTTCCTGTAGTTGCAGATCAGACGTGCACAACGGTCAGGAGTAATTCTTGACCATTCCTCCTTACAGAACTGTTTCAGTTCAGCAATATTCTTGGGATGTCTGGTGTGAATCGCTTTCTTGAGGTCATGAGACTGCATCTCAATCGGGATGAGGTCAGGACTCTGACTGGGCCACTTCAGAAGGCGTATTTTCTTATGTTTGAGCCATTCTGTTGTTCATTTACTTCTATGCTTTGGGTCATTGTCCTGTTGCAACACCCATCTTCTGTTGAGCTTCGGCTGGTAGAAAGATGGCCTTAAGTTCTCCTGCAAAATGTCTTGATAAACTTGGGAATTCATTTTTCCTTTGATGATAGCAATCTGTCCAGGCCCTGACGCAGCAAAGCAGCCCCAAACCATGATGCCCCCACCACCATACTTCACAGTTGGGATGAGGGTTTGATGTTGGTGTGCTGTGCCTCTTTTTCGCCACACATAGTGTTATGTGTTTCTTCCAAACAACTCAACTTTGGTTTCATCTGTCCACAGAATATTTTGCCAGTACTGCTGTGAAACATCCATGTGCTCTTGTGCAAACTGTAAACGTGTAGCAATGTTTTGTTTGGACAGCAGTGGTTTCCTCTCTGGTATCCCCCCATTAAATCCATTCTTGTTTAGTGTTTTACGCATTGTAGATTCGCTACCAAAGATGTTAGCATTTGCTAGTGACTTTTGTAAGTCTTTAGCTGATACTCTAGGATTCTTCTTCACCTCATTGAGCAGTCTACGCTGTGCTCTTGCAGTCATCTTTACAGGATGGCCACTCCTAGGGAGAGTGGCAGCAGTGCTGAACTTTCTCCATTTATAGACAATTTGTCTTACCGTGGACTGATGAACAGCAAAGCTTTTGGAGATACTTTTATAACCCTTTCCAGCTTTATGCAAGTCAACAATTCTTAATTGTAGGCCTTCTGAGAGCTCTTTTGTGCGAGGCATCATTCACATCAGGCAATGCTTCTTGTGAAAAGCAAACCCAGAACTGGTGTGTGTTTTTATAGGGCAGGGCAGCTGTAACCAACACATCCAATCTAATCTCATTTATTGGACTCCAGTTGGCTGACATCTCACTCCAATTAGCTCTTGGAGATGTTATTAGTCTAGGGGTTCACATACTTTTTCCACCTGCACTGTGAATGTTTACATGGCGTGTTCAATAAAACCATGGCAACATTTAATTATTTGTGTGTTATTAGTTTAATTTGGGGGGCATTTGTACTGTCCTGACATTTTAGGGCCTCAAGGAATAAGCTAGGTAGTAAGTACATCAGGATTGATCAATTTTCAATGATATGTAGCCTAGCTTGTAGGCTCTATTCCTTTCACACAAACCTGTTATCATACACTTATAAGTATTTTTATTTACCAAAGACATGTAGCAGAATACATTCTGACCTAAATTTATGATGCAATTTGATTTTATTGGATTTCTTTTAAAACAGAAAGTAGAAAATGTTGTTTTTTTTTTTCAAAATTTGTGTTCTTTTTTCGCTTATATCCCCAAAAAAAAAAAACCAGTGTTGAATAAATACCACCAAATGAAAGCTCTGTTTGTGTGAACAAAATTAATACAATTTAATTTGGGTACAGTAATTGTCATTCAAAGTGCTAGAGCACTGAAAGCTGAAAATTGGTCTGGGAAGGAACGGGGTGAAAGTGCCCAATATTGAGGTGGTTAATAAAGCAATGGGCCTGATCATATTCAACAAACAGAATAAAAAGCAATATCAGCACAAGTGGATAAAAAGACACTGTAAGCAGCTGAACTCTCAGGTCAAATTACAACACCCGTCTTAAAGTCATAGAAATAAAATAGAGCAGCGCTAATATTAAACCAGATGAAAATAGCAACTTCAATGGTGGAAAAAATGAAGGGAAAAAGGTGAAAAGTCCATGCAATGCCAGTGAGGTAGAGGTGACACAGACGACTTCCTAATTAAGGATGCAGGTGCTCTCAGTGCACTCACGACCACCACCATATAGATTAGCCTCTCACCATAACCTTACTTGTACTAAGCGTATAACTCCTATTAACACCGGACAATCAAGGATCAATCCTCCCTCAATTGGACACAATGAATCGGCCACAATAACTCTTCATAACACCAGTAAGCCAGCAATACTCCAGGGTCAGCACAGATCGGCAGCTCCACTCATGTGCATGTGTTAAAAGAACATAAAACCGGGCAAGCCCATAGTGTAATACTGTAAACTTTAATGGTTTATTGCATAAAAGACAGCCTCTTACTTGGTTCAAAGATAAAATCAGCATGTAGTGATACAGCGGTGCCAGCAAGTCTTGCAGAGACCTCGCCGGACTTCCAGATAGCAGCGGGTGACGTCGACGGCTCCGCCTTCCCCCCGTACGCGTTTCGTCCCCCAATGGGTGGAGACTTCTTCTTCAGTTTGAAGGCTGTGTAAGACGTCACCCCTCATGTATGTCGGATTGCCCGCTCATTGGCCGGGCAAACCGAGCCCTCTGATTGGCTGTTTACTCCGTTGTCACGGCTCCTGAGACGCCCACTTCCTCTAAGGGCGGAAGTGAGCAGAAACGAGCCTGAAGACAGCCCCTCCTTCGAGTCACGCCGCTCGCTGGTTGGCCGAGCCGGGCAGACTCTTCTGATAGGTTAATACTGGTGGTCATGGCTATGAAAATGCTGCGTTCCACTGAAAGCAGAAGTAAATAAGCTAGTGCCTAAGATATTAACCAGTAGTTCACCAATATGTATATTATAGCAACAAAGGTGCCGCTCATCCTTGTTTGCGATCAACCTTGGGCCATACATAATAATACAAATATGTAATTTCCGCAAATGATTGTCTGCGGATGCTCATAGGTAAATCTAAATACAGGGAACCCCTATAAAGGACTAAGACTACAATACAAAATGGTTAAAAACCATACCAAATTGTTATAAAGGAGCTATCAACGTCCCGCTGTCATCTGGATTACATCATAAAACCACAATAAATATACAATAAAATACATCAATAAAATTCATCAATACTAAAAATAATTAAGGGCATAAAAACAATAATTTACCGATCAGATATAAAACAATTAAGGTCGAAATCCACATTTAACCCACGGGGGACCCCCACCTTTGTTTCGTATATCCAGAAGGATTCTCGCTGGCTAAGTTGCCTGATGAAATTCCCTCCCCTCCAATGTTTTTTAACCCTTTCTATTCCCCAGAACTTAAGGCCTCTTGGGTCTTTGTTATGGTACTTTTTGAAGTGTTGGGTAACATGGTGGGGGGTTTTTCCTTTTTTAATGCTCCGTACATGCTCCGCTACCCCGGTCTGTAGGGCCCTGGAGGTCCTGCCTACATACTGCAGACCGCAGTCGCATTCGAGCATGTACACAACACCTGTAGTTGAACATGTAATTAGGTCTTTAAGTACATAATTCCTCCCTGTGGCATTAGCTGTGAACTCCTTCCTACGTTTCAGGTTAGTTCTGGCAGTGCGGCATACAACGCATTTACCACAGGCGTAGAACCCTGATAAGAAGGAAAATAGCTTGTTATTATTATATATAGATGGATCCACTACACCCGGGGCTAGATAATTCCACAGTGTCGGTGCCTTCTTATATACAAAGGAAGGTCTGGTTGGTAGTTTAGCCCCTAAGATCTTATCCTGTTGTAAGATGGGCCAGTGCTTATTAATTATCTTTTCGATATTTTTATACTGGACATTGTAGTCAAGTATGATCCTGATCTCATCTGTTTTGTTGTTAATTTTTCTAGGAGCATTGGATAAGAGAGTGTCCCTTTTGATGGCCTGCGCTGCCATCCTGTCTGTCTCCAGTTTTTCTTTACTGTACCCTTTTTGGACAAACCTTTCAGTAAACATTTTCGACTGGGAGTCATAATCCACATCTGATGCACAGTTCCGCCTCAAACGCATGAACTGTCCTTTTGGGATATTGCATAACCAGGTGTGATGATGACAGCTATCCAGCGGAATATATGCGTTGCGGTCGGTGGGTTTCGAAAAATTAGAAGTGGTAAACTGATTGTCAGTTTTAGAAATGACCAGATCCAGGAATACAACCTTGCTATTTTCATCTGCTATTTTCATCTGGTTAAATATTAGCGCTGCTCTATTTTATTTCTATTTCTCTGTTCATATTCAATCCCAGAGTTCTAAGAGTACTTAGAACTTAGAGGTTTAGTTGTTGTACTATTACAGGATCTTTTTTTGTTTTTAAACTCTTTTTATTGAAGGAGATAAAGCTTGTGGTACAATTAAACAGGGCACTCAACAGAAGCTCCAAAAAGGATAAAAAAAAAAAAAACATAATTCGGTACATCATATTACAGTGAATTGAAAAACATTCAGTATACAGCATTACACCACATTATAGGGTCAAAGATCCTGACAAATGTCAGGAAAAAAAACATGAATATAATCAATACCCTCAGTGAGGACCTTAGGCCGAAGAATTGGAGAGGTCAGAGGAGCACCAAGCCCCCCACACCTAATCGAATTTGGCTGGACAACCTCTATGTTCAAATACAAGTTTTTCGTATCTTAACACCTGATTAACCAATTGCAGCCACATAGGCACCGAGGGAGGAGTGGATTGAATCCATTTAAGGGCAACATCCTTACAGGTCATGAACAAGGATTCCAGCAGCATAGTTCTAGTATGTTGCGGCCACAGCTCCTTATCCAACACCCCCAGTAAACATACCAGAGGGGTACACGGCACTGTATCAGATAGGACAGCAGACAAAATTTTGGTCACCCTTTTCCAGTATCGAGCTATAACCAGACACTGCCACATGTCATGGGCGAAGTCCGCTCGCGCATGTACATCGTGTGTATGTAGGGGCCGGCAATCGGTGCATGGCGTGCAGCCGAACCTGGAGTCAAATAGGATTGATGAAACATGTAAAGATGTATCAGTTTATTGTTAACTGCTGGGGAGAGATGCGAGGAACACTGTGAAGGATGCCCTTCTATGTCTGTTCGCATGTTTCCTCTCCCTGCTTAAAAGACTATATTGAGTATTCGTTTATATGTCTGTGACAAACTTCCCTCTTTTAAAGTCGCCACGAGTATTTGGAGAGGACTACTTGCCAGCCTCTTACCATGTGATTATGGTCCCATGTTGAAACACTTGTTCTTCCCCTGCTGTTGAATCTGTACGTATGTGATCTGAGCGTCATTCGGTAATAATGTGCGCTCAGATCTAAGCTATCTGGGGATATGTTGAATGTACCTGTTTTATGCAATAAGCTGCATAGTTATATAGTTTCATGTATTTTGCTGTCCTTGGGAGATAAGTGGATCCCTTCTCAATTGTCTCCAGGACAAAAGACTGTGTAGAACCAGTTTGGGCAGACAAGCCATGTGTACAGCCAGACCAAAGAGACTTGTACTAACTTTGGAACCCCTGGTCCAATTCATGCCATTTTTTAATATGTTGTTCCCCTGAAAGGATTGATTGTGAATATGTATTTTCATAAAGATTGGATGTATAGTTTTAAAGTTACAGCATGTGGGTAAAACAGCATTTTTCCTGCCTGTGATAATTATGTTAACCATTGTGTACCATAATTACATCCCAGGCAGAAGGGAGGATTTTATGTGGATTGTAACCTTTGTGTTATTGGTTAATGTGTATTTGTTGTGGGTGTCTCCCTTGCATGGGATAAAAGAAATTATAGTTTTAAATGCCTGTGGTGGCTTCCAGTAAAGTGTGTTCCAGCATTCAGCTTTGGCTTCTGTGTGGAATTATTCAGCGATACCAGAGATTTCTTATTTGGCGAATTGGGGATTCTTCAACTATTGGGGATTAAGGAATTAAAAGGCGTTGAGATACAGTGATACCGTCACAAACACGCCTCCTCCCAGTCTTCATCCGACAAATCAGGGATAAGTTGTTGCTATCTGTCAGTGGGGATTTATTAATCGTGGCGGATATCAAGTGTAGGTAGATTGTGGAGATAGGCCCCCTGGGTCCCTGAGAACACAAAATTCCTATCAGCAGGAGAGGCCAACCTCATTAGATTCAAACTGGTAATGGAGAACATGGCGGAGCTGGAGATATCTTACAGGATCTTTTTAATCGTTCTCTTTTAACAGAAGTTCCCCATGACTGACAGGCAGCTTATATTGTACCTTTCATACCTATTCTCTGAACACAAGAAGGGCATGAAGGTAGATGCCAGCAATTACAGGCTAGTGAGTTTAGCATCTGTTGTAGTCAAGTTAATGAAATCACTCCTGAAAAGATGGACTATTGATCATTTAAAGCACAAAACATGCTGGTCCAAAAGCTTTACTGATGGCAGATCGTGTCAGACTAAGCTGACTGACTTTTTTTGACTATATCACATATGTTCTGGACCAGGGTGGTGCTGTGGACATATCACAAAGGAACAAAGATTTCCCAGTACACTTATCAGTTAGCCTGAAGAAAAAAAACAGATTGATCCTTTTGAACAATCCACATTAAAAAACAGAGGGTTTTGTTTGCACACATTTGCAAATATATGCATAAGCTGCAGTGCCTTCATCAAGTCTATTCTGTGTACTGCGTACCTAACTTTATAATTTTCAATGTCTCCCACGTTGGAGCAAATTTAGCAGTGGATAGATTATGGGCAAGTTTGCACAGGGATGCATGGGATGCACAGCAAAAGCACAATGGCAGCTGTGCATCCAGTGCATCCCCGCATCAAATGATGCTGTGGACATAACCTATCTTGAGTTAAGCAAGGCATTTTGATACAGTTCCACAAAATGATCCAGTAAATAGTTGTATAAACTAGCACTTAACCCTTGGGGATTCAGGGAAAATGCAGTTGGCTAAAGGATATATACCAGATTGTGGTTGTAAGTGGGGTTCATTCGGAACAGAGACCAGTCACTAATAGTGTACCACACGGTTCTGTATTAGGTCCTGTTTTATTTAATCTATATGTAAGTGATATAACTAAAGGGTTGGTGGGTAAGATATGTAATTTTTTCCGAATGACACAAAGGTGTGCAATAGGGCTGAAATTCCCACTAACATGAAACATGATTTGGCTGCAGTTCAATCTTTGTAAATGTAAAATAATGTAATAAAAAGAATCCATTGACTGAGTACAACAATGATGGTACAGTGTTGCCCAGCAATACAGAGGAAAAAGATGTGGGAGCACTTTTTTCAGATGATTGCAAAATGAACACACAGCGTGCCCAGCTTGTGGGAAAAGCAAATAGAGTTCTAGAATGCATCACTAGAGGGATCATCAGCAGGGGGAAGGAGGTCCAAATTCCCCTATATAGATCTTTGATTAGACCTTAGAATACCATGTCTTATTCTGGGGATAAGATAGAAAAAGTCCAGATATGGGCATTGCTGAGACAAAATCATCCAGCTCCAGTGAAAAATTCCAAACTGCGCCCTTCTCCTCCACTCCCCCACTCATGATGTGCAAGCTTAGGGGATACTACACCCAGCAATCACTTGTTTGTCAAAATCACTGCTGCTGTCACTAGGAACCATAAACCAGACGGAGACAGAAAATGCAGGTAAAATCACACCTTTAATGAAATGGCAAAAAAAACACAGTACAGTACAGGTACGTAGTTTGGATACCAGAGCAGGTAATCAGATGCACAGAGGTAAGCAAAACCAGACGTTAGGGTAGTCAGGAGCAAAAAAACAGGAACAGGAATCAGAAGAAACATTATCCAGGTCAAATCATACACAGGAGTACATGAAGGAATGCACTTAAAGATCAAAGACCACGCAAGGGCAAGGAGGAAATGAGCTAAGCTGCTTAAATAGCAAAAAGAGGCTGACTGTAGGCTGGACTAATTAGGCAGGTTAATGGTAACCAGGTGAACCACTGTGGTAACAGCGAGTGGCTGGTAATTAACCGACAGCTGAGCAGCTCTGAGCACTGAAAGAAAAGAGCTGGTCCTTAGGTAGCAGGAGCCCAGCCCTGACATTACCTTTAATATTACATTAATAAAAAACAAAAAAAAAAAATACTAAAACGTGTAAATTGAACCACTTCCCATGAATTGGCATAGCCCTACGTCAGCTCAGAGAAGTAGTTGTACCAGGGTGATTCCTGCAGCTAGAGGCATCATCCCAGTACCATTTTTTAGAGCCTGCTGTCAGCTTTCAGGTGATGATAGCCGAAGTGTCCCGGGAGCCGCTGGGCCATTATGCTAGCGAGCGGGAGGGGAAGACCCCCCTTCCCGACGGGACACCCGAGCAACCAGCCGGCAGACATGTTGGAGTCCCGATACAAGCCGCATTCGGCTTTGATCGGGTCTCCGATGTAGTAACCTGGAAGCAGCATGAAGGCGTTACGTCCGGGTTACTCGGTGGCTAAAGGCGCCGAATTTAAAAAACTGTCAGTATTCAAAAATGCCGATTTCGACATTTTGAATACATTTAAGTGCAGTGGAGGGGTCGGGAGTCTTTTAGGCTAGGTTTCCACTAGTGCGGCTACGAAGTCGTGCTACTTCTAGCATGACTTCGTAGCGAAAGTAAACTGCGGCTTCAGTGAGACTTGTCCCTCATATATAGAGGGAAGTCGCACTGAAGACGGCTCAAAAGTAGTGCACGATCTACTTTTGAAGTCGCCGCAACTGAAGCCGCGGCAGTGGAAACGGGCCCCATTGAAAACAATGGCTTTTGACTTGCTGTGCGACTTGACATGTGTCAAGTCGCACCGCAAGTCGCACTAGTGGAAACCGAGCCTTAGACCCCCAATCCCTCCATTAACCACTTAAGCCCCAGCCCTATTTCGGCCACTTTTTGTTTACAAGTTAAAAGCAGTATTTTTTCCTAGAAAACTACCCCCAAACATTATGTATATTTTTTTAGCAAAGACTCTGGAGAATAAAATGTCGGTCATTGCAAAACTTTTTGTCAAGCGGTATTTGCGCAGCGGTCTTTAAAACACCATTTTTTTTGGAAAAAAATTGAAAAATCACATTTCACTGCATTTAAAAAATACTAAACAGTAAAGTTAGCACATTTTTTTTGTATATTGTGAAAGATGATGTCACGCCGAGTAAATAGATACCCAACATGTTACGGTTTAAAATTGCTCCCCCCCATGGGATGGCGACAAACTACGGTCAATAGAGATCTCAATCTGCGACGATTTAAATTTATTTAATGGTTACCAGTTTAGAGGTAGAGTGTAGCTCTTTTTTTTAAATTATTGCACACGCTCTGGCGATCGCGGCGATACCTCACATGTGGGGTTTGAACAGCGATTTCATTCGCGTCTCGACTTGCGTATACAGTTTTTTTTGTGCGCGAGCTAACGGTGACGGGGGCGGCGAAATTTTTTTTTTATTTGCTATTTATTTTTTATTTTTTTAAACTTTATTACAGGTTTTTTAAAAAAAAAAAAATCTGATCACTTTTATTGCTGTCACAAGAAATGTAAACATCCCTTGTGACAGCAATATGTGTGACAGGTACACTTTATGGAGGGATCGAGGGTCTAAAAGACCCTAGACCCCTCCACTACACTTCCCTGTATGCAAAACGCCGAAAACGGCATTTTTGCATACAGCCGTTTTTTAAATTTGCCGCCTTTTGCAGCACAGTAACCCGGAAGTGACGTAATGGACGCCGCCTCCGGGTTACGTCATCGGAGCCCCGATCTATGCCGTTTCCGGCATTCATCGGGACTCCATCCAGCCGGCGGACGTGCCGGCTGGGTGCTCGGGGCTCCCGGTGGGACGGGAGCCCCGGGCAAAGCCACGGAAGGCGGCGGGAGGGGGGGGGACGTCCCCTCCCGCCCCCTGGGTAACGATCGAGCGGCTCCCGAGCCGCATCGGTCGTTACCGACGGAAAGCCGACCGTCGGCTTCAAACCACGGTACCGGGATGATGCCTCTAACTAGAAGCATCATCCCGGTATAAACCCGCAAACTGTACCGACGTATCGGTACGTTGATATGCGGTAAGTGGTTAAGAGTATCTGTCACTGCCTATTACTGTCAGAAGGGATGTTTATATTGCATGTGACAGCAATAAAAGTGATCAGAATTTTTTTTTTAAAACTGTGCTAAAATTAAAAAAATGAATAAAATAAATAGGAAAAATAAAAATTTTAAAGTGCCCCCATCGCCGTGAACTCGCGAACAAAAGAAGACGCATACGTAAGTGGCGCCCGCAAATAAAAGTGCTGTTAAAACCACACATGTGAGGTATCGCTGCAATTGTCAGAGCGAGAGCAATAATTTAAAAAAAGAGCTACTCTGTAACTCTAAACTGGTAACCGTTAAAATTTTTAAAGCATCGCCTATGGAGATTTTTATGTATCGCAGTTTGTCGCCATTCAGCGGGTTTGCACAATTTTAAACCATAACATGTTAGGTATCTATTTACTTAGCGTTACATCATCTTTCACAATATACAAAAAAATGGACTAACTTTACTGTTAGTTTTTTTTAAATGCAGTGAAATTTATTTTTTCCAAAAAAGTGGGGTTTGAAAGACCACTGCTCAAACACCGCATGACAAGAAATATTGCAATGACCGCCATTTTATTCTCCAGAGTCTTTGCTAAAAAAAAATATATATATATATTTATATACTGTATATAATGTTTGGGGGTTCTAAGTAATTTTCTAGCTAAAAATACTGATTGTAACTTGTAAACAATATGTTTTAGAAATGGGCTCGGTCCATAAGTGGTAAAAAAAGGGGGGAAGGGGGAGGGGGGAGCAGGCTCGATGAAGTACTTGGTGAAATGTTGTCACTTTTCTCTGTTTCTATGCTGTGATGTGGATAGGGGAATCTCTCCCGCTGGCCTATTGTATTCTGACAGTGGCTTCCCCGCCATCAGAATTCACTGATCAGCACCACTGGCTATAGCTGGGGAATGCTAAAGGAGACAGTTTTCCAACAGCCTGATTGTACACAAGTCAGTTGATAGATCAGCTTGTGCACAACCAGCTTGCCCCTACATGGATTGAAATTCAGCTGGTCCTGCTGAATTGGCCAAATTTCAATCTATGTATGGCTGGCTTAACTGTCTGTGCTTTGGCAAATGGGTGAACCAAATGGCCTGTTTGCCTACCTCACTGCAATTAACCTCTTGCTATGTAGGAAGTACATTTTTAGTGGTGGAACTACTACCACCAGTAAATGAATAACAGCTTCCAGCTCGTGGATTCTGACTAGACAGCAAGTGGCAGCCAGGAATGCTGGCTGACATGATTGAGCAAAATGTCTGGGCCTCACAGTGTCATTGGTTGCTAGGTTGCTAGGTGACTTCATCTGGGGATAACTGACAAATTGTTTACAATTTAAACAAAAGTCAGCAGTGTGATTGGGGGTTGATATTCTAGCAACCATTAGCTGTGCTGCCATTTATAGTGGCATAGTAGTTGCTAGGGTTCTGGCAGCCACCTGGGTCCTAGAAACCATTTATGCTTTGCTGTCATTTGTACTAGGAAGATTGTGGTAGGACATCTACTTCATAGGAAATTCTATTTTAGACAGCATGGGTCATTATTTTTTTAAATCATGGGACATTATTTGTTTTTGCTTAAAAAGGATTCTATGTACAGTGTTGTGTATTTATTATTGTACTTTTTGTGAATGAATAACGAGGTATTATGTACCCTTTACTCATTTACGTGGGGGGTCAGATATTTGGGGCCCCCTTTTTAAAGGGATGTGTGGATGAGACCCTTGTCTCCATCAAAATGAGGACAATGTTTTTCAGAGTTTTCCCCCCAAAGGGTACTCTTTCCATTATGAAGGCATGTGCCTGGTATGGTTCCGGAAGAGGTGCACACTTTCTTCTTGGTCAGCCAGGCTGCATGCTCAGATAAGGGTTTAGTGTAGATTTTGGACGAGACAATGTGCTCTTTTTTTCTTTTGTGTGGGGTACACCATTAAATTCATACCACACCCAAAGGATCTGGCATGTATTTAGGGGGGAATCTACAACACATTTTTTTGTGGGGGTGTCCCCCTTACAATCCATACCAGATTATTATCCTGGATAAGTTTTTTATTTTATAGATGTTAAAGGGAATCCCTGGTTCCTTTACAAATCAAACAAAGTAGCCCACTGTAATTTAACAGCAATTTCAATGTCCTTTTTTTCTTTGCAAATGGCTCTTTATTATGCTTATTACTTATTTATTACAGATATTTATACAGCACTTACAATTTACTCAGTACTTTACATATTAAAGGAGTTGTAAAGGCAGAAGGTTTTTTTTTATCTTAATGCATTTTATGTGTGAAGCAGCCCCCCTCAGCCCCCTAATACTTACCTGAGCCCCCTCTCTATCCAGCGATGTCCATGAGTCCCTTGGCCCCTCCCTCCGAAATGGCTGAGACACAGCAGTGGCGCCATTGGCTCCCACTGCTGTCAATCAAATTCAGTCAGCCAATCAGGAGAGACGGGGTGGGGCCAAGCAGCAGCTCCATGTCTGAATGGACACACAGAGCTGCAGCTCGGCTCAGGTGCCCCATATGAAACAAAAAAAATCAGTGCAAGGAGTGCTAAACTTCAATACCATAAAATGATATGTGCCTATTCGATATAGAAATAAATATTAAATATTAAATACAAAAGTGCACGGTGCCAATTTCATAAATAATTGAATAAGATATACACATATTATGTATGTGCAGTCAACCTAAATGGTGACACCACACACGTCTTGAATAGAGTGTGCAAACTGTGCAAATAATTGAGCTCAAATAGGTGTTATCAAGTTAAAAAAATATTGTGTAACAGTGTCTAGATCCAATTAGTAAAATTGGTAATGGTCTGTAAATATTAGTATGGACATTGCTGAAATAAAGTAATAATCGTGCATAACTGCTTAATCATATAGGTGAAATCTTAAATATATAATATAAAAAACATTCATAAAAAAAGTCCCAAGAAAAAAGTCCAATAAAGTGCAACAGGAAAATGTGCAGGAAATGTCAGCCGTGATCACTCTTCAAAGCCAATGTGCACTGTGAAGCACCCCTTGTGCTGCTTCCACCAGTCTCCCCAAACGAACTCACCGGATGGGATGGCTGGTAAAATTATAAACCAACAGTAAAACCTCTTTAGAATATATAAGTTGATGTCCCACTTCACTGGCTCTTCCTCAGACAGACCTCACAAGATCACAGACAGGGATATACCATATATGCAGGAGAAAGTAAAAGCCCACATAGCATGATTCCGTACGGTATAACAATTTTTTATTACATAAAAATATCCCTCACATTGTTCAGTGTCATCCCGACACTAGGGAATCTGGCATGGTTACAATAATGCGGAAACAATGTAGGTATACTTTGTAATCTTATCCCCGTCTCCGGCTGCTACATCCACAGCCGACAGATGGAGACTGACAAGCGCAGTATCTCCCAGCGTCCTGGTCATGCCCAACTAGTTTCGTCGTAATGACGTCTTCATGGAGCTCAAGTGTATACTTCTTTGTTTTTAGGATATCTTGAGACCTCCATGGCGCTAGATCCTTACCTTTACATTTATCAGGTGCCCCCATAGCAAGCTGCTACATCGCAGGCAAGTTTTAAGCATCCTCTAAGCATGTTATTTGAAGGAATTATGTATTTTTAATGTTGTCCTTTAAGCCTTTTTAAATGTACTGCTCCCTGCCGAACTGTGTTTTTAAAATAGCAAAGGATAGGTAACAACTGGAAAATATTCCTGTTGCCTATGAATATATATTATAGTGACACAGCATTGGAGACAAAAGCCAATAAGATAAAATATAGTCTGTATTATTATTATTTTTATTATACAGGATTTATATAGTGACAACAGTTTACGCAGCGCTTTACAATGTTATGCAAACAGTACAGTTACAATACAATTCAATACAGGAGGAATCAGAGGGCCCTGTTCATTAGAGCTTACAATTTAGAAGGGAGGGTTAAGTGATACAAAAGGTAATAACTGTAGGGGAGGAGCTGACAAAGCTTAAAATTAAAGTACAGTTGTTGGGCGGAGGCAGGATAGACCTCTCTAAAGAGAAACATTTTCAGGGATCGCCTAAAAGTAGATAGATTTGGATATAGTTGGACAGATTGGAGTATGGAATTCCAAAGGATGGGAGAGGCTCGTGAGAAATCCTGTATGTGAATATGGGAGGAGGTGACAAGGGAGCTAGGGAGCAGGAGGTCTTGGTAGGAACGAAGAGGAGAATTTGGTTGGTAATTTGAGTTGTGGATGGCTTTGTAAGTTATTGTTAGTATTTTTAATTTAATCCTTTGGGTGAGTGGAAGCCAATAGAGGAATTGGCAGAGAGTGATAGCAGAGGCCGAGCGGTTTGTAAGGTGGATGAGTCTGGCAGCAGCATTTGTGATGGACTGAAAGGGGGATAACCTATATAAAGGTAAGCCGATTGGGAGGTAGTTGCAGTAGTCGAGGCAACAGGGAGTGAATTAGTGATTCGATGTGGGGCTGAAAGGAGAGTTCAGAGTCCCGGGTAACACCTAGCACCCTGGCATGCAGGGATGGGTTGATGGTTGTGCCGTTGCTCTAGACAGAGAAGTCAGGGGAATGGGCATATGGGGGAGGAAATATTATGAGCTCGGTTTTGGACAGGTTGAGTTTGAGGAAGTGGTGTGACATCTAGACTGATATGTCTGTTAGTAATTTAGTGATACGTGAGGAGACTGATGGAGTGAGCTGAGGGGCAGAGAGATAGATTTGGGTGTCGTCAGCGTAGAAATGATATTGAAAGCCATGGGAGGCTATCCCAGGGAGCTGACCCAGGGAGGATGCATAGATTGAGAATAGGAGAGGTCCAAGAACAGAACCTTGGGGGACCCACTGAGAAGGGAAGAGGAGAGGAGGAAGTAGAATTGTAAGTGACACTGAAGGTGCAGTGGGATAGGTAGGATGAGTGCACAGTCACAAAGACCAAAGGACTGAAGTTTTTTGAGGAGGTGGTGATCAACCGTATCAAAGGCAGCTAAAAGGTCGAGAAGTAGGAGTACATTGTTTTTTGCTGTTAAATCATTTTGAGTTTTTAAAGAGCAGTTTCTGTGGAGTGTTGAGGGCAAAATCCAGACTGAAGGAAACATAGAAACATAGAAACATAGAATGTGTCGGCAGATAAGAACCATTTGGCCCATCTAATCTGCCCAAGGAAGGGGATCAAGAAGGTTATTCTTAATGAGGTGGTAAAACACTTTGTTGTAAGACAAATGGTTTGGGGTTCCCCTGGGGTGGGATTTTAAAGGCACATGAAGATATCGTTCAAAATTGAATATTAAAAATATAAATTTTATTACAAAAGTACAAGCTTTCTGCCTTTCTGGCCTCCCTCAGAACCAGGTCACAGTCCTGGAAATTGAGGAGACGGGAGACAAAAGTGCGTGGTGGGGCCCCCAAGGGACCATGACTCGCCGGCATCCTGTCCGCTTGCTCGACCATGAAGAAGGGTGAGAACTGGGCCTGTGGGAGAAGGGAACGGAGCAGGTGTTCTGTGAAGGCTGAAGGGTCAGTGCCCTTAACTCCCTTCAGTAAACCCACTATACGGTGGTTATTTCTCCTGTTCCTATTCTCCGCATCCTCTGCTCGCGTTTCCAGAGCTCTCACCTTTGTCTTGAGGGTATGTAGAGTGGCTGTATGACCACGGAGTATATTCTCATCCCCACGCGGCACCCAGCCTCAGATAAAGGGGTACAGAATTTGTTCATATCTTTCCTAATCAGTCCAGCATCAAGCTGAAGGGAGTTGATCTTACCAGTAAGGGTGGTTTGACAGGTATTGATAACCTGCATAAGGGCTGCAAAGTTTGCCTGTTCCAGCAGCGTGGGCTCAGTGTCCTCTGTCTGTGTCGCCATGTTATTGGCCTCAGCAGGAGGAGCTCCTTCTCCACTCGCGGCAGACGAGGAGTTAGCAGGTTTTGCAGGCCAGTGAGGACTGTCTACTTCTGGTCATACCAGTCCCATGGAGTTGCTCCAGCGATGGCAGGAGGATAAGGTCAGTAAACTGCAGGGAAAAGGGTGTAAAATTGGCAGGTAGGTACAGAGCTTTCTCACAATGCTGCTACTTCAGTAGCCATCTTGAACATTCCCCCAAAGAAGGATTTTTAGGTATGGGGGTGATTAGTGCATGTTTTAGAGAGTTTTAGAGATATTTTAGAAATCTTTATACAAAATATAAAAAGAAGAAGAAATAAAAAATACTACAATTGCGTATCCTGTATATATAAGGGAAGTGGCACCTTCTCATTGTAAATAATAAGCAGATAGACACTCATAAATAGACTCAGGTCTTCTGACAAATACTTGGGAAGGGGGGATTTTCTACTGGCCACCAATGTGGGGAATGTAAGTATTTGACCACCAGTGCCTCCCAGTGACCATCAGTGCCATGAGAGGGATCGTTCTTCTCACTGACATCAACAATGGGACATTCCTCCACCAACCGTGGCTTTTGCACTTTGGTTAATTTACCTACCTGCTGTATTATAGTCAAGTAAGTACTTCCGATATGGTTTCTGGCTTTGTATGCACCATTGGGATTCTATGGTTTGCCTATTTTGTATATTTAGATCTGTCCTGGCCGCCTGTTGTTTGTTCCTCTCCTCTGTGTTTTTGGGCCTATGGTGCCCCTATACCTGCCCTAGACATTAATGGGCAGATGTCCCATTGTGGTGAGAGCCCGTTATGAGCCCACAAAGCTAATACACCTGATGTTATATATATTAACCACATTTTTTATTTTTCGTGTTCTGTGTATTAATATATGTATTATATGGGGGCGTGGCCTGATGGCGGATCGAGCAACACACTAAGCTCTGAGCTCCTCGCTTCCTCTTTCCATCCTACATGCCCTCCTGCACCGATTGCCCTGGCACATACCTCGATCAACTCCTTGGGACCTCAGGCACACCCTGCCACCCTGCTTTGGTGAAGATTGGCCCTCAAAAACCTGCAACATTGGCCGGAACGATGGACCGCTTCCTCAGCCAAAATGGCGTCGGTGACCTGCGCTCCTCCTCAGCCTGCAAGGCCCCTCTGCCTGTCGCTGCTTCACAGGAGGATCTTTTCTCATCCACGCTCCACTGTCTCCCAGATCTTCATCCCTCCTCTCCAGCATGTGAGTGTCAGATCACTTCTTGGTAGAGGCCGAAATGCTGAGAGGGCTTCCCTTGCAGCTCGGTGCGAATCACCCCTGGAAGTGGGACAGGAGGTGACGCGTCCCAAGGAGCACTGGATGCTTGTGGAGTGCAGGTAAAGGTTCACAAGGGTATCCTGGAACAACTTGCAGGGCCTCCAGGGAATCAAGCAATGTGCAGGTAAAAGCCAGGCCGAGGGTCATACACAGGTATCAGTCCAAACAGGTCGCCAAGACAAGGGGATTGAGCAGAAGCAAGTCCGTTGAGCAAGCCGGGATCGGTACACTGGAAGTCAGGCAGAGGACAAGAGAGCAAGGATGGTCACACAAGCCGAGGGTCAAACACTGGAGCAGGATTGAAGGGTCAGACGAAGCCGTGGGTCAAAGCCAGGAGAGAGAGCAGACAGGTCAGAAACAAGTCGGGTCAAACTGGAATCCAGGAAGTAGCAATGCACAGGAAACAGGAAGAGCTGAAGACAATCCAGCAATCAGATGGGCTGAGCAGAGTCCTTTTATAGGCCAGTGAATTAGTCTATGGCCTGAGTCCATTGCAGCCATGGGAAGTACTGGCAAATTTGCCAGTTGCAGCACAGCCATTTCACTGACAATGAGTCTATGGCCTGAGTCCATTGCGGCCATTGGAAGTACTGGCGGAGTTGCCAGTTGCAGCATGGCCGTTTCTCTGACAGTGCCCCCCCCAAGGGGCAGCCTCCGGATGCCCAACCGGGCCAATCTTTCCGGGAATCTCCTGTGGAATTCCTGTACCAGCCTGGGGGCATGCAGGTTACTAGCGGGTTCCCAGGAATTGTCTTCAGTGGGGTAACCTTTCCATTTAATAAGATACTGTATGAGCTCACCCCTTCTTCGACAATCCAGAATGGTTTCCACTTCATATTCAGGTTCACCCTCCACTGAAACTGGAGGTGGAGGCAATTCTTCCCTCCCTGGGAAAGGGCTAGAAATTGTAGGCTTTAGCAGGGAAACATGGAATACAGGATGGATCTTGTATGAATTGGGTAAAGCCAGTTCAAAAGCCACAGGGTTTATCATCCTTTTGATTCTAAAAGGCCCAATAAACCTTGGTCCCAACTTTTTAGAAGGGCAAGATAGTCGTAGGTTGTTTGAGGAGAGCCACACCTTATCCCCGACCTTATACATAGGATTTTCCTTTTTCTTGCGGTCATAAAATTTCTTGTACTCCTGTTGGGCTTTGGATATGGAGTCCTGTAGCACCCGGTAGTTATCCCTGATAGCCATTATCCGGTCTTGCACTGCAGGAACTGATGTTTCTGAGAAAGCACTGGGCAAAAAAGAAGGATGGAACCCGTAATTCACCCAGAACGGGGTCTGGTTGGTTGCAGAATGCAGGGCGTTATTATACGCGAATTCCGCGCACGGAAGTAAAGAGACCCAGTTATCCTGGGAGCAAGTGCAAAAGCAACGTAGGTATTGTTCAAGGGTCTGGTTGGTCCTTTCCGTTTGACCATTACTCTGCGGGTGGTAGGCTGATGATAGGCATATCTTAATGGACAAGGATTTGCAAAGCTCTTTCCAGAATTTGGAAGTGAATTGGACGCCTCTGTCCGATACTATACTGTCCGGGAGACCGTGTAGCCTGACCACTTCTTTAATAAACATGTTAGCTGTTTCCACGGCAGAAGGTGTGCCAATCATAGGCAAAAAGTGCGCCATCTTCGAGAGACGGTCCACCACCACCAGGACAGTAGTGAAACCTTCTGAAGGTGGTAATTCCACTATAAAATCCATGGACAGTTGCTTCAAGGGCTGTTCCGGGATGGGCAATGGCCTTAACAGGCCCCAGGACTTGGTCTTAGCCCCCTTGTTACGCTGACACGTAATACAAGAACCCACATAGGATTTACAGTCCCAAACTAAATTGGGCCACCAAAAGTGGCGCTGAATGAGTTCACATGTCTTCCTGACCCCGAAGTGCCCGGCAAGCTTGTGATCATGCAAAGTCTTTAGGACCTGTAGTCTGATCTGTGAAGGAACAAAAATCCTTTCTTGGAACCACAAGAATCCCCCGTGTTTTTCCAAGAAAGAGGTCCCAGGCTCGAGACATTGAACTGAGGCTTGCTTAATTGCTGATTGCATATCCGTTTGAATAAGCAAAAAATTTTGAGCCGAGAGGATGGTGTTAGGTTCGGCTGTGTTTGGGGTATCTGGAAACATTCTGGACAAGGCGTCTGCTTTTCCGTTCTTGGACCCTGGCCTGTAAGTAAGATGAAAATTAAACCGGGAAAAGAACAAGGCCCATCGAGCTTGACGGGGTCTCAGGCGTCTTGCTGTCCTGAGGTATTCCAGGTTTTTGTGGTCTGTGAATATCAAAATGGGATGAGTAGCCCCTTCAAGCAAGTATCTCCACTCTTCCAAGGCACATTTGATGGCCAAGAGTTCCCGATCCCCTACGTCATAGTTTCTCTCCGGAGGTGTCATCTTCCGGGAAAAGAAAGCCACAGGGTGCAGAAGAGTCTTCGGGCCTTGTCTTTGAGATAAGATTGCTCCAGTGGCTATTTCTGAAGCATCCACTTCAAGCACATAAGGTAGGGTTGGATCAGGATGCTGGAGAATAGGTGCTGAGGTGAACAACGTCTTCAGTTTGTCAAAGGCCGTTTGAGCTTCCTGTGACCAATGGAAACGGACCTGTTGGCGGGTCAATTGGGTAATGGGGGAGATAATCATAGAGAACCCCTTCACGAACCTCCGATAGAAGTTAGCAAACCCCACAAAGCGTTGAACTCCTTTCTTATCACAGGGGGCTGGCCAATCGAGAATTGACTGCACTTTCTGTGGATCCATGGAAATGCCGTTTGTTGAGATAATGAGACCCAGGAATTGAATGGAGTCTTTCTCGAATTCGCATTTCTCTGGTTTCACATAAAGTCCGTGTTTCCTTAAAGTAAATAGTACCTTTTTAACATGGGTCCGGTGGAGTTCCAGAGTGGAGGAAAAAATGAGTATGTCATCTAGGTAGACAATCAGAAAGAGATCCAGGAATTCCCGAAAAATGTCATTAACTAGATGTTGGAAGGTAGCAGGGGCGTTACACAGCCAGAAAGGCATGACCAGGTATTCAAAATGGCCAAACCGCGCTCTGAACGCCGTCTTCCACTCATCTCCTTTCCTAATGCGAACAAGGTTGTAAGCTCCACGGAGATCCAATTTGGTAAAGATCCGAGCTGCCCGGAAACGTTGAAACAGTTCTGGGATAAGAGGTAGAGGATACCGGTTTTTAATAGTAATTTTATTAAGCTCCCGGTAATCTACACAAGGTCTTAGTGTGCCATCCTTTTTTTCGACAAAGAATATCCCGGCCCCTGCTGGTGAGGAGGAGGGGCGGATAAAACCCATTTTCCAAATTTTCGTTAATATAAATCCGGAGGGTTTCCAGCTCCTTCTCAGATAACGGGAATATCCTTCCGAAAGGAATCTCGGCTCCGGGCAGAAGTTCTACAGGGAAATCATAAGGCCTGTGAGGAGGCAGAGCTTCAGCCTTTTTTTTATCAAATACGTCCATGAATTCCTCATAAACTGCGGGGACATTTTCCGGGAGATCATGTACTGGTTGGACGGCCAGGCAAGCAGAAGAAGTATCAGATCCAGGTAGGAAACAATGGTTCAGGCAGTAATTAGACGTGAAGGAGATCCTTCTCTTAACCCAATCAATCTGTGGGTTGTGGGCCTGTAGCCAGGGAAGTCCTAAAATAATGGGAAACATTGGTGAGGAAAGGACGTCAAATCGGAGGAATTCCTGGTGAAGAGAATCTGTCGTGGTGAAGATGGGGCACGTCTCTTCAGTAACAGGCCCGGAACTGGGCAAAGAACCATCAGCCAGAAGAATATGGAGTCGCTGTTCCTTAGCTTGCATGGGGACACACAGTCTTTGAGCTAAAGAACGGTCCAGAAAGCAACTACATGCCCCGGAATCAACGATCGCCAGAAGCCGAATCTTCTTTTCTGCTACGTGTAAGGAGACAGGGAGAATAAGATGAGTAGGGGATGACCCAGCGACTTGACAGTTCAGCAGAGGCCGTGAATAGGACTTACTGGGTCTCACAGGACAATTGCGTAGGAAGTGGCCAGATTCCCCACAATAAAGGCAGAGGTTAGCTTGACGGCGACGTTGTCTTTCCTCGGGGGTCAAGGCAGAACGGATTAGACCAATCTGCATGGGTTCTCCTTCTGATGCCCCGGAGACAGAAGGCCCAGGATGGGGTGAAGCAGCAAGTGGGACTTTCGGGAGTACCCAGGTAGGTCGGGCCGCTTGAAGGCGCTCTGAGCGTCTCTCCCGCAGGCGCCTGTCCAGTTGGATTGCCAGTGAGATTAGACCTTCCAAAGACATAGGGGTTTCTACCCGAGCTAACTCGTCCTTAAGGGCTTCAGAGAATCCGTGACGGTACTGGTACTTGAGTGCTGCCTCATTCCAGTCTGTATCCGCGGCCCATCTGCGGAAGTCAATGGTATAGTCCTCTACAGGACGTTTATTTTGTTGTAAGGCATGTAGGGCTGATTCAGCCGTAACAGTCCGTTGGGGGGTCCTCATATAACTGGGCCATTGCCTGGAAGAAGGAGTCTACAGAGTTCAATGAGGGGCTCTTTTGCTCAAGGAGGTTATGGGCCCAGGTCTGGGGTTCTTCTGACAACAGAGAAATTATGAATCCTACTTTGACAGTCTCTGAAGAGAAGGTTCTGGGCTGAAGGGCTAAATACAAGAGACATGCATTCTTAAAGGATCTGAACCTTCTCCGTTCCCCACAGAAGCGTTCGGGTGTAGGTACCCTGGGTTCAGGTGGGAAAACCATGGCTGCCTGCGCAGGGCCGGCTGGTCCTTGCTGAGTGGAGGTGCCCCCGGAGCTAGCGGGCGGTTGATTGGGGTCGGAAGGAGAGGGTGCGCCAGCTAGATTCAACACTCGACCCTCTAGTTGAAAATAACCGTCCTGCAGTCTCTGGACCGCCTGTGTTAAAGAGGAGACTTGCTGACAAAGAGCCTCGAGCTGGGAAGCACCTCTGTCGGCCTCTGACATGGCTGGATTGTACTGTCAGATCACTTCTTGGTAGAGGCCGAAATGCTGAGAGGGCTTCCCTTGCAGCTCGGTGCGAATCACCCCTGGAAGTGGGACAGGAGGTGACGCGTCCCAAGGAGCACTGGATGCTTGTGGAGTGCAGGTAAAGGTTCACAAGGGTATCCTGGAACAACTTGCAGGGCCTCCAGGGAATCAAGCAATGTGCAGGTAAAAGTCAGGCCGAGGGTCATACACAGGTATCAGTCCAAACAGGTCGCCAAGACAAGGGGATTGAGCAGAAGCAAGTCCGTTGAGCAAGCCGGGATCGGTACACTGGAAGTCAGGCAGAGGACAAGAGAGCAAGGATGGTCACACAAGCCGAGGGTCAAACACTGGAGCAGGATCGAAGGGTCAGACGAAGCCGTGGGTCAAAGCCAGGAGAGAGAGCAGACAGGTCAGAAACAAGCCGGGTCAAACTGGAATCCAGGAAGTAGCAATGCACAGGAAACAGGAAGAGCTGAAGACAATCCAGCAATCAGATGGGCTGAGCAGAGTCCTTTTATAGGCCAGTGAATTAGTCTATGGCCTGAGTCCATTGCAGCCATGGGAAGTACTGGCAAATTTGCCAGTTGCAGCACAGCCATTTCACTGACAATGAGTCTATGGCCTGAGTCCATTGCGGCCATTGGAAGTACTGGCGGAGTTGCCAGTTGCAGCATGGCCGTTTCTCTGACAGTGAGGCTGATGCCTTCCCTCCACTGGATGTACAAGGTGAGCCTGTTGCTGAGCCTACCTTGGGTCAGATCATGTCAGCTATTCAAGATTGAAAAGCCTCCCTTATTGCTCGGAATGAAACTATCCATATTGACTTTTCCTTGCTTAAACATGATGTACAGAATTTGAGGGAGAGAGTGGGGGCTGCCGAGGAGCGCATTAGTACTGTGGAGGACACTGTTAATCCCTTGTCAGTTACTGTGCGGGAAACTTCTGGTGAACTCATGGCGCTGCGCGCCAAAATTGATGATTTAGAAAACAGGTCCGCCGCAATAACTTGCACCTGAAGATTTCTTATTGTCCTGGTTGCAATCTGCTCTGGGCCCTGCCTCCTTTGCTACTGAGCGGGCTCACCGCACTCCTCCTCGCCCTCCACCAGCTGGGGCACCCCCACGTTCCATTATCGCCTGCATCCTCAACTTTCAGGATAAGGTGGCTATCTTGAGAGCGGCTCGTCTGAAGGGTGAACTGCAATTCAATGGTCAAACCATCCGGATTTTTCCTGATTTTTCGGCGGATGTCCAGAAGCAGAGGGCCTCATTTGCATCGGTCAAGGCGCGGCTCCGCGAGCAAGAGATTCATTACTCCATGCTGTTTCCGGCCAAGCTGAAAGTTATTCATGCTCATAAGCCCATGTTCCTCAACACTCCTGATGAAGCATCTACCTGGCTGTTTGACACCTTTGGTGGTTCTCAAAGATCTCGGCATCGATAAATGTGCTCCCCTTTGCCTGTGTCTCTGGACTCTCCTTTTTTTTTGTGGCAGGATCCTTTTCTTGTCCTGCTCCCCCAGGTTGTTTTCCTTTGCCCCTATCCTGGGTTGATGTTCGCATCATAAGGGTTTTGACTGTTAACTGTTATTGGGATCCTAGGCTCTCTATGGCTGGGATGGAAGAGCGGGGTGGGGGGGTTGTGTTTGTTCCTGCTTTTGATTTGACCTACTTGGGTATTTTTGCCACTTTCTGCTTGCTGATGCTCCCTATGTGTCGCCCCCGTTATGTGGTTGCTTCTACCCCCCCTCGGTGGTGTCTGTGGCTTAACGGCTGGCGGGCACCTAAGTTCATGCGAATATTGAAGTCAATATGTCTAATTCTTTGAAAATTGTTTCTTGGAACGTCAGGGGTTTAAACTCTCCTCACAAGCGGTCCCTGGTCTTCTCCTTCCTCAAACAGTATAGACCACATATTATTTGTCTCCAGTAAACTCATCTTACGGCTCCTAAACATTTAGCCCTAAAAAGAGCTTGGATTGCTCGTTCTTACCACGCCTTCCACACTTCTTATTCTAGGGGGGTCTCTGTCCTTGTTGCTAGGTCCCTCTCAGCGGAGGTGCTTCGCGTGAGGACGGACCCGGAGGGCAGGTATGTCCTACTGTCCCTGCAGGTTGGCCGTTCTGTTCTTAACTTAATCAATCTGTATATCCCCCCCCATTCTCAGCAGACCTGCTTCACAAAGTCACTTCTTTCATCCTGGATTCCCCCATGGGTCATGTTCTCTATGTGGGGGAATTTAATGCAGTTATTGACCCTGCCATGGACCGCTTGCGGGGGGAGGGATGTATTTTCCAGTCCCTGCTGGACTGGATTCAGGTGTATGGTTTGGTAGATATATGGCGCTGGAAACACCCAGACGCTAGACAGTATACGTGTCATTCTGATTCCTTTAAAATTATGTCTTGTATAGATATGGTTTTTGCTCCCTCTCATACCCTTCCGCTCATCACTGGGGCATCCATCCTCCTTCGTGGGATTTCGGATCATGCCCCAGTGCTGGTGGAAATCTCTCTTCTGCCGGCCTCCAGTCCTCCGCTGTGGTGTCTCAATGCACACTGGCTGTCTGACCCTACGGTTCTGGGAGCTTGCACTAAGGGGGTCTCGGAATATTGGGAAACAAACCTGCTTACTGCGGACTCCTTGACGGTGTGGGAGGCATTTAATTCTTCTGCCCGGGATGCCTTTATGTCTATTACGGGTATCCTCCGTAAAAATAATAAAATTTGCACTGAGGAGCTGGAGACTGCTATGGTTGAGGCTGAGGGAGCCTATGCGGATCAGCCCTCTCTATCCACACATACTCAGTGGCTTCAGGCCCGTAGAACTTATGAGCTCCGCCTACTACACCTTACTCAGAAAAGTATGCTGTATACTTCTCAAAAATTGTTTGAACATGGTAATAAGGCAGGTCGGCTGTTGGCCTATTTGGCTCGTCCCGAGTATTCTCCCACTTCTGTCCCGAGGATTCGTGTTTCCCCGACAGAGGTGGTAGATGCTCCATTGGCCATTCTAGAAGCGTTTGTCTCCTTTTTTACTGACTTTTATACCTCCACTGCCCACTATGATGATGCCCCCCTATCTCTCTACCTTGCTGACATTACCCTCCCCTCTCTGGTGGCTCAGGATGCTGAGGACCTTGAAGCCCCACTCCGGGTAGAGGAGATAGAGGCTGCCATCAAACAGATGCCCAAACACAAGACCCCTGGACCTGATGGCTTTCCCCCTGAATGGTATCATTCGTTTAAACACCTCCTTAGCCCTCAACTCCTCTGCACCTTTGATGCTGCCTTGGCGGCCGGGGTACTCCCCCCGTCAATGCGTGAGGCCTTGATTATTTTACTTCTTAAACCCCGCAAAGATCCTCTACATTGTGATTCTTATAGACCCATATCATTGATTAACTTAGATGTGAAAATTCTTGCTAAGGTGCTGGCCAACCAATTGAATAGGATTGTTCCTTCCTTGGTACAGGATGACCAGGGAGGGTTTGTCCCGGGTCGCTCTACCCGCATGAATATCCGCAGATTGTTCCATAACTTACAGTACCCACATCCCAATTCCTCGACTCGTGTCATTGTTTCCTTAGATACCTGTAAGGCCTTTGACAGTGTAGAATGGCCATATTTATTTAAGGTTTTACAGAAGATCTCCCCGGAATTCTCCATCTCCAGGGGTACGAGGCAAGGATGCCCATTATCCCCACTTTTGTTTGCCTTAGCTATTGAACCTCTGGCTGTCCGTATCCATTCTGCGTCTGGCTATCGGCTCTATTGAGGAGAGAATATCCCTTTATGCTGACGATACGCTTGTCTACCTGGCGGATCCTTCCGACTCCTTGCGGGCCCTTCTCAGGGAGATGTAGAGTTTCGGGGACTTTTCGGGCTTTCGCATAAATTGGTCCAAATCCACTGTCTTCCCTTTGGACCCAGCAGCAGAGTCGGTGATCTACTCGGGTTCCAGGCTCCAGGTGTCCCACTCCTTTCGCTACCTTGGGGTTATTGTCCAATTGCCGCTACACTCCTATGTGTCCAACAATTTATGCCCTCTCATTGATCTCCTACAACAACGAATCTCTCAGTGGATGGATCTTCCCTTAAACCTGATTGGGCGAGTTAATATGATCAAAATGATCTTTCTCCCGAAAATTCTGTATGTTTTGGCCAACGCTCCCTGTAATATTCCCAAATCCCTTTTCAGGCGCATAGACTCACTTCTACTAACAAGGCAAAAAAAGTCCCCCAGGATAGCCTTGGATACTCTAAAACTACCCACGCACATGGCTGGCTTGGCCTTTCCCAATTTTTTTTTTTTTTGTGGTTCAAACATTTTATTGGAGAACAATTGGTAAACAGAGTGTCAAGATAAGTACAAGCCAGATGCGCTAACAATATAATGGCTACAATAACCATGGGTCAAACTTAGGAGTAGGTAGATAAGAGGAAACCGGGGGGGCTGTGGCCAGGACTCTGCAACCGGCATAGCCAACCCATAGGCACCCCATAAAGGGAACACTCTGTGCCCAGGTGGGGAGGCGCGGCCAAGCAGCAGGCGAAGCAAGGGTGAACAAAGCCCAGTAGCTCGGTAGTACGTGAGAAGGCATAAATGTGTGCGATAATCCACAGGGTAATGCAACTAGATGGGGGAAACAGAGGATACAATAAGTAAAACCAGGAAAAGCAGGCCAAACCAGGGAGCCTGCGGGGTGCACTCTGTAGTTCTTGACAGGCTCAAACAGGTGTGTTATTGGTGCCAGAACAAATCACGTGGGGAGGCGGAGAAGGAAAAAAGGAGGGGGAGAAGGGAGGTTCGCCGGGGGGGCAATGAACAGGGAGTAGTAGCCAGTAAGCCTCAGGTTAATATCAGGGCAGTAGGAGGGAGGTGTCAAAATTGGATGGAAGAAAATTGTCAACCCAAGGTTGCCAAAGTTTACTGTACTTGTCTATTTTATCTATTAGAACCGCCTCAATTTTGGCGTGTATCATGGCTGTGGTGACCCGCTGCTTGACCTCAGGCAAGGAGAGGTGCGGGGACTTCCATGCTCTTGCAATGGTTTGTTTGGCTGCCATGGTGACTTGGAGGAATAGTTTGTGCTTAGAGTTAGATACAGTGTCCGGCTTCACATTGAGTAACGCAAAGAGGGGGTCAGGTGCGATTGATTCAGCCATCAAGGTAGAGAGGATTTGGAAGACAGCTTGCCAGAAGGTTTTTACTAGTGGGCAAGTCCACCAGATGTGCATGTGTGTGCCCGCCTCCAGGCAGCCTCGGAAGCATGTGGAAGAGTGGGAGGGTAGGAATTTTGCAATACGTGAGGGTACCAAGTACCACCGCATCAGCACTTTGTAATTGGTTTCCAAGGCAACTATATATTGGGAGGCCGCTTTTGTCACTTGCCAGATCTTAGCCCAGGCCTCAGTATCTAAGGAGGACCCCAGATCCTGTTCCTATTTAGCAGCATAAGTGGGGGGGTGTTGTCAGGGGAGTCCGTGAGTCTGGAGTACAGCTGGGAAATGAGGCCCCGGGTGTGTGGGTCACGGTGGCAGGTATGTTCGAAAGCAGTCATGGTGGGCAGAGAAGAGTCAGTGCGGATGCAATTGGCGTAAAAGTGTTTTAGTTGGAGGTAGCGGAAAATCTCAGAGCTCCGTAGGTGGTGGGACTCACAAAGCGTAGAGAAAGGCTTAATAGTGTCGGATGCTATCAGAGTGTGTGACCGAAGTAGACCAGCTGACGCCCAGTGTCGGAAGGACGAGGGGGATTCCCAGGCCAGGAGAAAGGATGGGTTGTGTAGAAAGGAAAGCAGCGGGTTGTGTGGTGATTGTAGCTTGAATTTGAATTTAAGGGCGTCCCAGAGGCGTAGGGAGTGGCGCATGACAGGATTAGAGATGGACCTACGATCGGGGGCCCAATTTTTTTTTATTACTATCTTGCGTCTCAGTTGGTGGTGATTCATGATTAGCTACATCCCTCCTCGCATAATGCCTGCTCTATTACTGAGGCTGCCATAGTTGACTCACTTGAATCACTCCACAATATAGTGTATCGGAGGCAGGTCCCCCAGGTTCCTGGTGCTCATATGCTACGCACCACTTTGTCACTTTTTAAAAATGTGATACAGCGGCTTCCGGTGGACACCTGGACCTCGTCCACTAATAATCCGCTCTGGTGTAACCCTGAACTGATGTCTCATCCCAGTTGTCAGTTTTGGATGGCGAAAGGAGTTAAGTATCTCAACCACTTGTACATTGCTCAGGGGTTCAAGTCTTTCCGACAACTTCGGGGAGAGTTTGGACTACCTGCTTCAGCCTGGTTTTTTTACGTCCAACTCAGACATGCTTTGAAGGCTCAGTTTACTTCGCTATCGGCTCCTTTGAGCATGTCTGCCTTGGAGAAACTGCTTAGGGACCCTGGTACTACAAAACTAATTTCTCAATACTATTCTACCCCTTTATAAACTTACCTTTGAGTTACGAGATCATCCACACCTGTTTGATAAAATTTGGCATGGCTGGATATCCAGTCCTCTCACTCTACCTCCTCTGAGCTCTGTAGAGACTCCGTAAGGAATTATAACTGCCGTTCCAAGTATTGAGTGCAACATATTTTTTCTTGAGTATTGACTTGTACTTTTTATCTTGTTAATTTACAGCTTATCCTATCTTGTTGGTCCGGGGGGAGGGAGGGGTGTATCGGCAATCTAGGTAATACTTGTTAAGCATTGACATGTTTTGTTTCCCTTCTTTGTCAAGAAGGTCTTGTTTTCTGTTGGTTTGTTTGTTTGAAATCTCAATAAAAATATCTTAAAAAAAAAATATATGTATTATATGTGTTGTTCTGCATAGTTTGCTCTCTCTATTGGTCTGGGTTCTGAAGAAGCCAAATCTCTGGCAAAACACGTTAACCTTACAGCCACTAAAAAAGCCCTTCTCATTTGTAATAAACTAATACCACCTGAGTCTGTATATGAATATCTATCTGATTGTTATTAACAGTGGGAGGGTGCCACTTCCCTTATATATATGGGATACACAATTTTAGTGTTTTTTTTTCGTTCTTTTTTAATATTGTATAAATAAAGACTATATTTTATCTTATTGTTTTTTGTCTCCGTTGCTGTGCCACTATAGTCCATATTCATAGGCAACAGGAATATTTTCCAGTTGTTACCTATCCTTGTCTATATTATATTGGGACAAGCCTTGAAAGTCTATTCTTCTCTTTCTGTATTTTTAAAAATATTATTTTGCATTGGTATATGTCTTCTTTGTATCCAGCTCCCCATGCCCTTTGTTTGGCAAAGCCTTGTCGATTAGCATTCAAAATTGTTTTGTCACGTTTTTAGGTGTGTGTTTGAAATGTGCAGATCACACAAATACTTAAAAGTATAACATTTATTAAATGTAATGACAGATACAAATAATATTAAAAATATAACAAGAATACTTAACTAAAGATGCCTGTTTTCTGCCATGGGCCCCGTTTGCTATTACGCAACATGGTGCAGGTGACCACCAACACGTGCCTTCATGAGGCAGATCTGATGTGAGACAAAGGTCTTAGCAGTTTGGGCAGTGGTATTTAGGCTTTGTATTTAGGAAATGGTCAAGCCTACCATCAGAGCAAAATGACCATCTCAGGAAAATGGTAAATTCCTGAAAGAGACGGGGCTGGCTTGTCTATAGATTCAGCTTACAATCACATTCCAATGACTTGAGTCAGCTACAAGTTACTAGAATAACCATGATATTAGAAGCTTTATTAGGTATTCCTGAGGCCAACCTTAAGGAATAAGGAATATGAAATATGCAATATCCCTATCAAAAATTGTCAAAACGAATCTGCAGAATTCATCGCCCTATAGACATCAATGGGATTTATATTAACATTTCTAATTCTCTATTTTTTTTGTTTGGTGAACATCCCCTAACTTTTGGCTCATCACTACTCAGCAACTGTTGAGGCAAAAAAAAATCCATGGTCAGGAATAAATAATGTTTAATAACTTAACAGGCAGCAGCCAAGACTGCGTAATGTAAAACAGGGTATACAATGCAGCAGTCAGCAGTTTGTAATGTACACAGCATATTTTATAGAATTCAGGGTCAGGAGTATGACTTACAGCATAATAGGCAGAGGTCAGTAGAGAAAAAATGTTTGTGGTCAGTTGGTGGAGGAATGTCACATGGTTGATGTCAATGAGAAGAACATGGCATTTATGGTCATTGGGAGGCATTGGTGGTCATAAACATGAATTCCCTGCATTAGTGGCCAGTAGAAAATCCCGCTTACCAAGTTTTTGCCAGTAGACTACCCCCTGCTCATTGTGGGTCAGTAGTATATCACCCTTTTTAGGCATTAATGGTTGGTAAAACACTCCCTGCTTTCCTATGCATCAGTGGCCAGTATAATATCCTCTTCCCAGGCATTAGGACCACTATCATATTCCCCCTTTTCACCACTCAAGTTCTGTGGGAGGGAGTGTAGCAAATTATATCCAGAAGTACCTGCACTGATGCAGAACTGGGTGCTCAGATCAGTGTTTTAGCACTTGGTAACAATGGACTGTTTTTGGTATAAGAAAAGATCCAGAAGAGTTGAAAGGAGCCTACTGCACTAAAAAAAGCAACTTAATTTGTCCTTCCCTATTGAGTCAATTGGATAAAATCAAGGGGGGAATCCTGCGCTTAATAATGAATAAAAAGAATATGATAAAATGACATAAAACAGGGTAGCAGCTAGAACACTGGATTCATAGTAATCCCATTCGTATTGTGTATCAAGTAGTGCAGCGCTATGAACAGCAAAATTAATTGTGCTTAAAAAGTTGATAGACTGAATGTTTCTTACACAGGCCTCACAACTTAAGAGTAAATTTTTGGACAAAGGTTACCAGGCCGACTCCCTAGATAAGACCATCAGGGAAGTGGCGGACATGAATAGGTCTGATTTACTTGCCCCGCGCACCAGCGCCAATGATAGTCAACCTTTCAAAAATTGGTTTGTCACCTCTTTTAGTACACAACATTATGAGGTCAAGAGAATCATGCAGAAACATTGGTCTGTTATCAAGAACGACAGAGTACTAGGCCCAGCCCTTCCAGACCGACCTAATGTCATGTTTAGAGGCGCTCCATCATTACCACACCAGGTGGCCCACAACGTCATAGAAAGGCCGGAGCGGCCCATGTTCCTCCCGGAGTTAAAAGGGTTTTATCCCTGTAAGAGATGTAATATCTGTGCTCTTAATGCGTTTAAAGGTAGAAAAATTGAAAAAATCAGGTCCCATGTCACTGGGAGAGAATATCCGATTAAATCCTTCATAACTTGTTCAACACAGAATGTAGTGTATCTACTTCAATGTAAATGTGGGAAACAATATATCGGACGAACCCTGAGAAATATGCAAATACGTATGGGGGAACATGTGGCAAATATACGTAAAGCGTTTCCTGGCCACAGTGTGTCGAAACATTTTGACCACTGTCGATACAAAGACCCCCGTAACACGCTATTTGTGGCCTTTGATAAATTCACTCCAAATTGGCGAGGGGCGAACGCAAAAAGGGAACTATCCCGCGCTGAGACGCGCTGGATTTATATTTTGAAAACTTATGTCCCCTGTGGTCTTAACGTTGAGTGGGACATTAACTGTTTCATCAATAACAGTTAAATGTTGCCGAGACGGGAAAAGTACAATTATGCTCCATTCCACTCATTATTTGCGTATGAATATAAACTTCTTATTTTAATTTTTTTTGTTACTATGTGGTATTTCATTTTAAAGTTTTATGGCCCCTTGTTTTTGCTGACCAGCTAGAGATTATTGTCAGGTTAAACTGTTGGGTTATGTGTTAAAAGGGAAAAGTGCTGCAATCTGCCTCTTGGCCTAAGTTTTTTTCTTTTTCCCATTATGTCAAATAACTTCGGTTTTTATGACAATATACTGTTTGGCCACTAGATGGCGTTTTTCAACATTGGTAATTTTTATATTTATTTAGTCCCGCTTTTTTCTTCATATGTTTACCAAGTTTACTTCCTTACATTATTGCTTAAGTAGCTACAGCTTTCTTCATAAGATTAGCATAATCGAGGATGGCCAATAGGTTATTCTGCCCAGAACTCTATGTCCTCCTCGATAGCTGTTGTTATTCAGTGCACTTCCGCCCTCAATGGCCAGAAGTCAGATTGTCCGTGATTGGACGACGCTCCGGATATGATCTCTATATGGGGTATATGTAAGGCGTGACCGCGATGTCCGGTAACCACGCCCCTGACGACGTCATTCTGACGAAACCGGTCGGGAGGTTCCGGACATCGCGCTTGTCACGCCCCCAGGACGCCGGCTTCGTGTTCACTATAGCGGGACGCCGCTTTTTACATGTATTTCGCTTGTGTTGATCTACTGTCATGTAAGTAGAACCTTGAATAAAGCTGTTTTTTTACCGCCATACGGGATTACTCTATGAATGCTTTTATCCTCTACATATTGCCATACATATCGGAGTCGTTTCTGGATTTATGAGCGAGTGAGGGGTTGATGCATTTTAGCGAAGCCTGGTCCGTTCGTGCAGAGGAGAGAGAGCCCATCCTATAGGAGTTATAACCTTATGCTCTTAGTGGCCCATCCATTAATTTGGAGGCCCACACATTGCGGTAAGCTGCCACCTTGTCTATCCGCACGGGTGTCTGTTTTCCATTGCTTTTCAAATCTTGGGATCTTCACCCTTAAGTGGACTCTCTACCATCTTCATATGCTGAATGGACTTATGACTTAATGCAATCGATTTATTATATTGCATCGTTATTAATTGTATATTAATTTATCATACTGCATTGTCTATCAACTTTTTAAGCACAATTAATTTTGCTGTTCATAGCGCTGCACTACTTGATACACTATTGAGTCAATTGCATTTAACAAAATAGCAAAATCTTGCCTACATTTTTAGATTCTTCACCAAATTTTCAATGAACTAAAAACCTCAATTTTTCTTATCCCTACGAGGAATTCATGATTTTAGATCCTTCACAATCAAAATTAAAATGAGTTTTTTTTACATTTCAATAGAAAAGGTAAATTATTATATTGGCAAGTTATGCTCTACATCCAGTTTCTTGCAGCTCTCACCAAGAGGGCTATAAATCTTTTTGCTCCAGACTGTATTACCACTTCACTGCCTCAGCCATCACCAGAAAATCCAGTAGCACACGAGACACTACAATGTAAAGACATTATGTAAATTTGTTTTCCAGTCACCAAAATGAATCAATTTTGAATGCAATTATTTTCAGTCACCTCATCGTCACAAAGTTAATCATGCACCTCTACTACATCCATGAAAAAATAAACATGAATCTTATAAAAGTCTGTTGTGAAAAAATTAACAAAGTATTGTTGCCTTTTAATGTAGCAAAGTATAGTGAGGGTTCAGATCAAGTTAATTGTTAAAAGAGATTGTAGTATATCTTTACATTTTTTAAGGTATTTTACTGATTTTATATCATACATTTTTGGGATGGGTGGCCCACTTAAAGGCAGCAATGGAGGATGACAGAATCAATTTTGTTCTGCCCAGACAAGCACTTTTACCCATATTATAAAGGGCAGTTACCATTTGGTAAATACTTGTGAGCCTCTGAGAACATTTATATAACTTTTTTTCTGATAAGTTTTATGACTCTTTTTTGTTCTTTTTTTGACAACCACTGTAAAAAACAACATTCATAGGCAACTGCTAGAAATACTGTAAACTAAACAAATCTAATAGCCAATATACACACTTTTTTTAGCCAATAATATTTAACTTATTTAAGGAATATAAACACATCACTTACATTTAAATTCTCCATGGTGTAATAATGAACACTACAGTTTATATTAAAGAAATATCTTAAAAAGATTCATTTAATTATATTTCTAACCATTGGCATTACTAGCAGTCAATCCCACTGCAAATACTAAAGTGCAAACTACATTTCAAAATGTTCTGTTTTCTTTACACCATTCTGAGCCACAGATGACAAAGTTTGCTTGAAGCTGTAATTACTCTGTAAAACTATGAAGCCAATTAGAGAGCCATAAACCTGCCAGTTTCAAAAAGTATAATGATAATAATAATAATAGATCTGTACATCTGTTCATATGTATAACATTAATTAGATAAGTAGGTTTCTTACGTATTTAACTGTTTATATACCGTGAACATAGACACCGTGTATACATAGATCAAAGCAATTTTAGTAAAACGAAAAATATGATGATTAATAAACTGATGAATATATTTTATTTGTTAGGCCATTCTAGAATGCAAAACACAAACATAAGCACAGATGCATGTTTTTACAGGGTGCTGTAGCTGACATTTTGCTGGCTGACCAGGATACTAGAAGGAAGACATTTGGTTCTTCCAAAGCTGGTACTCAGTTCTGATGAAGTAGAGATAGATTTGCCAGTTTTTAAAAAAATGTTTTATCATTTATGTTTAACCATTTGAAGTTTACATAGTGTCTATCAATTTGAATCAGTAAATAAATAGGCTTGTATCCCAATGGTATGGGGTCAATGCATGTGTAAAATAATCAAAAAATGCAGACATATAAAAATGTACTAATAAATTCTACTAATAAAAGCGGAGTCAAAATTATTTTTGACCTGTTGTGAGAGGTTTTTATAGGGTGGGTGGTTTGGTCACAGAAATGTTTATTGTAATATTTCAATTTATTTTACTCAGGGCAGTGTTGGGAACGCAGAAAACCATGTGTTTTTTATATTTTTATAATTTTTCTACAAAAACGTTTTTTTTTTCCATTAGAGCATTCCCTAAGATTTTTCTACTAAAATTTCTCTTTTACCTGTACAGCAATTTATCAGAAAGAAAAAAAAAAATCTCTATTTTCAATGTATTATACAAGTTCGAAATATAGTACAAGTAGTTTTATCTCTAAGCTACCCCATCTGATCCACAAATCACAAGGTGTCTCTGGAGAGCATGGGTATGCTACTTTAGACTTTGTTAAAGTTGTTATAAGAGGCAGGTTAGTACAAAAATATGTCGGAACAGACTTGCAGATACTTATAGCATGGGTATGCTACTTTAGACTTGGTTAAAGTTTTTAAAAGAGGCAGGTCAGTATAAAAATATGTCAGAACAGACTTGCAGATACTTATGCAGAAAACTCTGTACGCACCTTTTTGATAATTTTCCTTTCCTGGAGCATCTTCATGTCAGCATATGATAAGTTATAGCTCTACCCCCACAATCCCATTGGCCAAGATGACTATACATTTTGTCTTAATTCTTCCTAATGCCATACTATGTAACAATCAGCATCTGGGTGGGACCTATGTATGCTGCTGTGAAGATGCACAAGTAAAGACTGGACAAGCAAATTATGGAAAAGTGAGTATACAATTTTCCATTTTCCTGGAGCATCATGGCAGTATAAGGTGAGGATTAACTCACGTCACCAGGGATGGTGCTCAAAACAAGTCAAAATTTATTGTAACGATTAAACTATCAAACAGCAGCGGAGGAAGAGGCTTGAGATATCACTTCATAAATTGACCCACATTCAGAGGATTGAAGACACCTGAAGAAATTGTTAACATAAGGAGAAAAATCTCACGATTAAGATAATATGCTGAGTTGACTTTTAGCACAAAATTCTGCCACTGGCCTTAGGGTTGCTCAGTTGGAACATCAAGTAGGGTTCAGAGAATCTGTAAGATTTGTGTTCTGAAGCTCATTTTACAGAATCTATATCTACGTTCTGCAACCCCAGATGATGCCTATTATGGAGAAACCTGTCGGATAACACAGGAGCTGTGACATCATTACATTGCTGATCTGCTGGTGAATCCAAGGTTGGATCTTATTCTTTCATTGCTTGTTTTTATCTTTTCTTTTGCAAATGCAATATTTTTATTATTGTTTAACCACTTCTGGACCGGAAGGTTATACCCGCCCCTAGACCTGAGACGCTGTACCAAAATAAAATCAATGTCCTTTTTCCCCACAAACAGAGCTTTGTTTTGGTGGTGTTTGATCACCTCAGAGATTTTTATTTTTTGCGCAATAAACAAAAAAAGAGAGACAATTCTGAAACAAAAAAAAACAATATTTTTTACTTTCTGCTAAAAAACATTCCCAATAAAAAAAATAAAAATTCTATTTTTTTCATAATTTTCATCATCATATGTATTCTGCTACATATTTTTGGTAATAAAAATCCCAATAAGTGTATATTTATTGGTTTCCACAAAAGTTATCGCGTCTACAAACTAGGGGAAAGATTTATGTCAATTTAAATTTTTTTTTTAATAGTAATAGCATCAATTAGCAGTTTTTAGTGTTGCTGCGACATTGCGGCAGACAGATCGGACACCTAACTGACATTTTTGACACTTTTGGGGGGTACAGTGACATTACTACAGTAATCAGTGCTAAAAAAGTGCTAGAATACTAATGACACTGGCAGGGAAGGGTTGACACCAGGGGAGATCAAAGGGGTAAATGTGTCCCAAGGGGGTGCTTTCTAATGGTGTGGGGGATGGGCTTGTTGGATGAACACAGAGACCTGTGTTCCTAAATAGGAGGAACACAGGATCCCTGTGTTCCTTACTGACAGAACAGCGGTCTGCCATGTTTACATCAGCAGACCACGGTTCTGTCTCCACGGGGAGTGATAGTGATAGAATTAGACCTGCTAATTGGTTTCCCCTGTGGCCAATTGGCGCGTGCGCATGCCCCCCACTAGCTTTCCTGCAAAATGATGTACAGGTACGTCGTTTCACAGGAGAGAGCTGACCTGCCGCAGTATAAGTATGGCAGCTGGTCGGAAAGTGGTTAATAAATACCCAGATATACTGTACGATGAGCCTTTTTTCTCTTATTTGATGTATGAGCTTCACCACATTGCCTGAGTGAGGAATATAGCTGACTCGAGAGCTGTATATTCAGATTTCCACTTGTGGAGGTTTGGTTACCATGTCTCAACACACCTGAACTGGGATGAGCTACTACTGAGACGGGAGTCCTATATGTTCTAAGCTCATCATGATCTCCTATAATTTAGAGATCGCAAATTTCTGATAAGAGGCTTGAATATACCTTTTTTCGGCACGTGTGGATTAGAGCAACACTTGAATCTGTTTATTCACTATCTTGAATCTAATGCATCATATTTTGGAAGTATGTATGTACAATTTTTGTTGTTAACACTTTTTTTTTAGCACATCTAACCCTGGATTAGGTTTTAATCACCATTTAATTAGTGCATCACACATTTTGTAACTGTGTATGGAGATTTTTTGTTGTTTTTCATTTATTGTTTTATTTTGGTGTATAATTTGACACATTTTAGTAACATTATTTCACTTTATCACTTTATCACTTCAACTTTTATGTTGAGGTAGAGATAGCAGACAGCACAGTCTTTATATATTTTTTAATCTACATCTACCAGGAAAACTGATTTTAGTATAAGATTCCATGAATAAATATCACTGGTAGTTTGAAAGGGGTTTTTTGTTAAGGAATCCAATCAATGGACAAATCTATTTTGGGAAAGATTTGCTTCCTAGGATGCCTAATATTCACACGCTATTAAAAATTGTACAATCAGAAGATGAATTTCTCACCTGTAGTTCATGAGAGCTTACATTGCTGACATTGTTACCTTTAGTGAGTATGACCCTAGCATTTTATCAAGACCTGCCTGGAGAAACTCAAGGATTTTAGCTGGATCTGAAAAAGTGGCACGATCTTGCCAACAAAAAGTTTTCCAAAATCTTGTAGTAACTACTATTGGTCAAGCTTTTCTGGATTTTAAAAGCCTAGATATTTTCAGTTGAGATCAGTTTATTTTTAATCCATGAGATGTAGGTACTCTTGACAGGGATGATGGGTTCTGTGACAACAGGTCTGAAGTCAAAAGGAGTGGAATTGGTTTCTCTATTACTAGGTTCATGAGCAAGAGAAAGCACTGCCTTCAGAGCCAGTAAGAAATAATTGCAATAACTGAAACAATGCAAGTCCTCAGAATGTGTGGCAATAAACGACCAGTGGAACTTGAGGGAATAGAGTCCAGTTCCCAGGGATGGTGAATGAAATCCACCTCTTCTGCTGCATTGTAGGAGTAGCTGGTTATAAAGCAGGAACATCCTTGTATTCTAAGGTCCCTTCCAGGTCCACTTCCGGAGTCCCTTACATGATGGCATTGTCGTTGAAATGCTCTCCGGATATAAATAACATTTAGATTCAGGCATTCTGCTGTGCCTAGGTCAAAAATGTTTGTGTCTCCAACATTAGAGTTTGACTTTTTGTTTTCTCTTGCAGCAAAACCAGTTGCTTACAAGGCCTGTGCTTGTAATCACAATAAATAACATTAAAGGCCCAATTCACTTTCAGTCCATTCTCACTGTGTTCAATCAAGCCCTGATGAAGGGGGTATTTTGGAGCTCCAAAATGAGTTGACTACTCTTTTATCTGTTCCCCTGACTTTTTTGGAATATAGTTTTATCTGGACTGCTTAGCAGTGGTAGGGAACTTCTTTTGTTGCTTACTTCTAATATGACACAAGTCACAGTGTCACCAGATGGGTACAGCCAGTAACAGTGATTGTGATCACTGAAATACCAGTGTCAGTGTAACCATCGACATTGAAATCAGTAATGGTGTCCCTGAACACTACCACACCAGTCCCACTGTCACCAAACCTGTGTATGCTATCAAGAGTGTTCCTGATCACCACAACACCAGACCCAGTTTCACCAGACCAGTGCAGCCAGCAACAGTGTTCCTGATTGTTATCACGCCAGGGACAATATCACCAGATCAATGCAGTCAGCAACAACATTCCCAATCATTAGAACTAGGAGAGTAGACAAGCTCGCAAAAGTAGTATATAAATTAAGAGAGCACCACGTCCCTATCTGAATGTCAAGAAAAAGGAATGGGATTGGGCGTATAGCGGGACTTTTTATAGGGGTGCATATGTATGTAGTACACGAGCAACAGTAGAATTGTGTAAAAAATCAATTTTATTAAAGAAAAAAGGGGGTTGGAGGATGTTTATAAAATTATATACTGTAAACAACAGGCTACAAACAACAGTATATATAGTATTGCAATTAAAAACATTTGCAGAAAACAGACATGTGTGAAGTATAACACATAAGAAACAAATTACAACTCCTACATTGGGATATACCCTAGACTCAACCAGAAGGGGGTGTCTATGCAGGATAGCGAGACCCACAATGTCAACCCGACATGTTTCGCGGCCTTGTAGCCGCTTCCTCAAAGAAAAAGAAAAAGAGAAAAAAAAAAAAGGAGCAACAAGAAAAAATCCAGCACGTACGTCATGTCACAAAAAGGATTTGTATGAGTGGGCCTCGTTCAATCCAGGGGGGATTGTGGCGTTCCACTTCTCTATCCACAAAGCCTCCCTTTGCAATATACGTCGGTCCCAATTGCCCCCTCTAGGGTCTGGGGGTATGATCTCCAGAACCCTAAAAGAGACGCATGAGCTATCAAATCTATGGTGCAACCCGATGTGTCGAGTTACCGGGGTGAGGATTTTACCACCACCCGAATAATATATATGGTCGCCCACTCTTTGTCCAAGCTGTCTAAAAGTTTTTCCAACATAAAATGCTGAACACTGGCATTGCATTAAATAAATCACTCCACGTGTGGTACAGTCTGCATAGCCAGAGAGTCTATGGTTATTGCCATTTGGCAAATATGTTATAGAACCCTCCTCAATCCAAGAACAGCGGGCACAATTACCACATTGGTATGTCCCAGTCCTTGTCTTGGGTTCAGGAGGGTTCAAGGTGTAGTGACTTTTGGTTAACAAATCCCGAATGGAGGTCGCTCTTTTGAATACGACCTCCGGGGTTTCTCTAACATATTTAGACAGTGTGGATTCTTCACTAAGGAGGTGCCAGTGTCTCTGGATAAGGGCTCTCAATTGCTGATGGTTATCTGAGTATTGGGTAATAAATTTTACAGTTTGGTTGGCATTAGTCTTGTTCTTCCTTTGCAAGATGTCACCTCTGTCCAGTTCTTTGGCCTTGTTGAAGGCCTTTCTCAAAATTGTTCGAGAATAACCTCGAGCAAGTAATCTAGTTTGTAAGTGCTTCGCCTCTCGAAAAAAATCTGCGTCCAACGAACAGTTTCTACGTATGCGCAAATATTGCGCATACGGAATACTGTTCTTGAGGGGCACAGGATGAGAGCTTGACGCATGCAGCAACATGTTGCCGGCAGTCGGTTTACGATAAAGGCAGGTAGTGATGTAGCCACTGGTATCCTTTCTAATTTCAACATCCAAGAACACAATGTGTTCAGGGTGGAAATTATAAGTAAATTTAAGATTAAATGAATTGGTATTGAACGAGGATAACATATCCTCAAGTTCAGACTTAGGACCCGTCCATATCAGGAGTAAATCATCAATATAGCGGAACCAGTGTGTTACATATTTAAGCCAGGGGATCAGGGAGTCGTCAGAGAACACGTGCTGTTCCCACCTTCCCAAAAACAGATTAGCATAGGAAGGTGCGCAACATGTTCCCATGGCGACTCCCTGCCTTTGAAGGTAGGTAACATCCATAAAAGTAAAGAAATTATGTGTCAAGATGAACCGCAAGAGGGACAGAATGAAATCATTGTGTGCCCTGGTGTGTTCATGTTGATCCTGTAGAAAATGTTCAACCGACCGGATGCCCTCCTCGTGCGGTATACTTGAGTATAAAGCCTCAATATCAACCGCCACGAGGAGGGCATCCGGGGGTGTCTGGATCCCATCGATGTGTCTTAATTAGTGTTGAGCGAACACGGACTGTATTATTCGTGTTCGTACCGAATAATTGGATTTTTTTTACCCGAACACGGACACGGACACTTTACTGTATGTTCGGGTAAAAATCCGTGTTCGGTCGTTTTATTTCCGGGTTTTGCATGCTTTGGCGCTCTTTTCATGGCGGGCTTTCAACAGCCAATCAACAATCGTTTAACTGGTGTGCCTTAAGCCATCCCAGCCATGCCTGCAAATGTCTTAGTAGCTGTGATTGGCCGTCTGAAGCATGTGACCAAGTCTTTATAAGTTCGAGGCAGCCGCTGCAGCAGCGTCATTCTGCTGCTTAGCTAAGGGACAGAGCACACATCAATGTGCTGGCTGCTGATTAGGGAAAGATAGGCAGGAAAAAACCATTTGTGTCCGGATAGAATTGAGGGACAGGTCGGAGTGTTTAGGCAGGGCGAGTTGTAGGCATTTTAGGGATAGAGTCTGCTGAATTATAGGGTCAGTGTCTTCTACAAACTACAATCGATATTGCTGTGTGGGGGGTGGGGTGAATCTGCACTCAATCCTGATCTACGATCTCTTCTCAATCCTGTTAGGGACAGAGTCTGCTGAATTTTAGGGAAACTGTGTTCTACAAACTACAATCGATATTGCTGTGTGGTGTGGGATTGGAGATAGGCAGGTGTCAGTGATCCACATCCATTTTTCTGTGTGTGAGCTGCAGTGAACACAATCTTTTTGGGCTGCAGTGAACACAATCTTTTTGGGCTGCAGTGAACACAATCTTTTTGGGCTGCAGTGAACACAATCTTTTTGGGGTGCAGTGAACAAAATCTTTTTGGGGTGCAGTGAACACAATCCTTTTTGGTGTGCAGTGAACACAATCTTTGTGGGGTGCAGTGAACAAAATCCTTTGTGGGGTGCAGTGAACACAATCTTTTTGGGGTGCAGTGAACAAAATCCTTTTTGGGGTGCAGTGAACAACATCCTTTTTGGGGTGCAGTGAACACAATCTTTTTGGGGTGCAGTGAACAAAATCCTTTGTGGGGTGCAGTGAACACAATCTTTTTGGGGTGCAGTGAACACAATCTTTTTGGGGTGGAGTGAACAACATCCTTTTTGGGGTGCAGTGAACAAAATCCTTTTTGGGGTGCAGTGAACAAAATCATTTTTGGGGTGCAGTGAACACAATCTTTTTGGGGTGCAGTGAACACAATCTTTGTGGGGTGCAGTGAACACAATCTTTTTGGGGTGGAGTGAACAACATCCTTTTTGGGGTGCAGTGAACAACATCCTTTTTGGGGTGCAGTGAACACAATCTTTTTGGGGTGCAGTGAACACAATCTTTGTGGGGTACAGTGAACAGAATCTTTGTGGGGTGCAGTGAACACAATCTTTGGGGGGTACAGTGAACACAATCTTTTTGGGGTGCAGTGAACACAATCTTTGTGGGGTGCAGTGAACACAATCTTTTTGGGGTGGAGTGAACAAAATCATTTTTGGGGTGCAGTGAACAACATCCTTTTTGGGGTGCAGTGATCAAAATCCTTTTTGGGGTGCAGTGAACACAATCTTTTTGGGGTGCAGTGAACAAAATCCTTTGTGGGGTGCAGTGAACAGAATCTTTGTGGGGTGCAGTGAACACAATCTTTGGGGGGGTACAGTGAACACAATCTTTTTGGGGTGCAGTGAACACAATCTTTGTGGGGTACAGTGAACAGAATCTTTGTGGGGTGCAGTGAACACAATCTTTGGGGGGTACAGTGAACACAATCTTTTTGGGGTGCAGTGAACACAATCTTTGGGGGGTACAGTGAACACAATCTTTTTGGGGTGCAGTGAACACAATCTTTGTGGGGTGCAGTGAACACAATCTTTGGGGGGGTACAGTGAACACAATCTTTTTGGGGTGCAGTGAACAACATCCTTTTAGGGTGCAGTGAACACAATCTTTGTGGGGTGCAGTGAACAACATCCTTTTAGGGTGCAGTGAACACAATCTTTGTGGGGTACAGTGAACAGAATCTTTGTGGGGTGCACTGAACACAATCTTTGGGGGGTACAGTGAACACAATCTTTGTGAGGTGCAGTGAACACAATCTTTGTGGGGTGCAGTGAACACAATCATTGTGGGGTGCAGTGAACTCAATCTTTGTGGGGTACAGTGAACACAATCTCATACTTCTGAAGATTTGAGGGTGCTGCCTGTTCCATACTCCCCCTACTCCTCATCTAGCCTTTTAGGGGTACAAACAATAGTAATTGGGGCCTAGTGTGGTTGTGTACGTGTGATATACATACACTTTTTTTGGATCATATTTTCTATTCCGCTATTTAATCAAAAACCTTTGGGGATCAGTTAAATTGGGGGATAGTCTGTGTTGGTACGTGTGAGAGAGATCCACCTTTCCAAGTTGTTGGGGTTCATCTCATACTTCTGAAGGTTTGAGGGTGCTGCCTGTTCCATACTCCCCCTACTCCTAGCCTTTTAGGGGTACAAACAATAGTAATTGGGGCCTAGTGTGGTTGTGTACGTGTGATATACATACACTTTTTTTGGATCATATTTTCTATTCCGCTATTTAATCAAAAACCTTTGGGGATCAGTTAAATTGGGGGATAGTCTGTGTTGGTACGTGTGAGAGAGATCCACCTTTCCAAGTTGTTGGGGTTCATCTCATACTTCTGAAGGTTTGAGGGTGCTGCCTGTTCCATACCCCCCCTACTCCTCATCTAGCCTTTTAGGGGTACAAACAATAGTAATTGGGGCCTAGTGTGGTTGTGTACGTGTGATATACATACACTTTTTTTGGATCATATTTTCTATTCCGCTATTTAATCAAAAACCTTTGGGGATCAGTTAAATTGGGGGATAGTCTGTGTTGGTACGTGTGAGAGAGATCCACCTTTCCAAGTTGTTGGGGTTCATCTCATACTTCTGAAGGTTTGAGGGTGCTGCCTGTTCCATACCCCCCCTACTCCTCATCTAGCCTTTTAGGGGTACAAACAATAGTAATTGGGGCCTAGTGTGGTTGTGTACGTGTGATATACATACACTTTTTTTGGATCATATTTTCTATTCCGCTATTTAATCAAAAACCTTTGGGGATCAGTTAAATTGGGGGATAGTCTGTGTTGGTACGTGTGAGAGAGATCCACCTTTCCAAGTTTTTGGGGTTCATCTCATACTTCTGAAGATTTGAGGGTGCTGCCTGTTCCATACCCCCCCTACTCCTCATCTAGCCTTTTAGGGGTACAAACAATAGTAATTGGGGCCTAGTGTGGTTGTGTACGTGTGATATACATACACTTTTTTTGGATCATATTTTCTATTCCGCTATTTAATCAAAAACCTTTGGGGATCAGTTAAATTGGGGGATAGTCTGTGTTGGTACGTGTGAGAGAGATCCACCTTTCCAAGTTGTTGGGGTTCATCTCATACTTCTGAAGGTTTGAGGGTGCTGCCTGTTCCATACCCCCCCTACTCCTCATCTAGCCTTTTAGGGGTACAAACAATAGTAATTGGGGCCTAGTGTGGTTGTGTACGTGTGATATACATACACTTTTTTTGGATCATATTTTCTATTCCGCTATTTAATCAAAAACCTTTGGGGATCAGTTAAATTGGGGGATAGTCTGTGTTGGTACGTGTGAGAGAGATCCACCTTTCCAAGTTGTTGGGGTTCATCTCATACTTCTCAAGGTTTGAGGGTGCTGCCTGTTCCATACCCCCCCTACTCCTCATCTAGCCTTTTAGGGGTACAAACAATAGTAATTGGGGCCTAGTGTGGTTGTGTACGTGTGATATACATACACTTTTTTTGGATCATATTTTCTATTCCGCTATTTAATCAAAAACCTTTGGGGATCAGTTAAATTGGGGGATAGTCTGTGTTGGTACGTGTGAGAGAGATCCACCTTTCCAAGTTTTTGGGGTTCATCTCATACTTCTGAAGATTTGAGGGTGCTGCCTGTTCCACACCCCCCCTACTCCTCATCTAGCCTTTTAGGGGTACAAACAATAGTAATTGGGGCCTAGTGTGGTTGTGTACGTGTGATATACATACACTTTTTTTGGATCATATTTTCTATTCCGCTATTTAATCAAAAACCTTTGGGGATCAGTTAAATTGGGGGATAGTCTGTGTTGGTACGTGTGAGAGAGATCCACCTTTCCAAGTTGTTGGGGTTCATCTCATACTTCTGAAGGTTTGAGGGTGCTGCCTGTTCCATACTCCCCCTACTCCTAGCCTTTTAGGGGTACAAACAATAGTAATTGGGGCCTAGTGTGGTTGTGTACGTGTGATATACATACACTTTTTTTGGATCATATTTTCTATTCCGCTATTTAATCAAAAACCTTTGGGGATCAGTTAAATTGGGGGATAGTCTGTGTTGGTACGTGTGAGAGAGATCCACCTTTCCAAGTTGTTGGGGTTCATCTCATACTTCTGAAGGTTTGAGGGTGCTGCCTGTTCCATACCCCCCCTACTCCTCATCTAGCCTTTTAGGGGTACAAACAATAGTAATTGGGGCCTAGTGTGGTTGTGTACGTGTGATATACATACACTTTTTTTGGATCATATTTTCTATTCCGCTATTTAATCAAAAACCTTTGGGGATCAGTTAAATTGGGGGATAGTCTGTGTTGGTACGTGTGAGAGAGATCCACCTTTCCAAGTTGTTGGGGTTCATCTCATACTTCTGAAGGTTTGAGGGTGCTGCCTGTTCCATACTCCCCCTACTCCTCATCTAGCCTTTTAGGGGTACAAACAATAGTAATTGGGGCCCAGTGTGGTTGTGTACGTGTGATATACATACACTTTTTTTGGATCATATTTTCTATTCCGCTATTTAATCAAAAACCTTTGGGGATCAGTTAAATTGGGGGATAGTCTGTGTTGGTACGTGTGAGAGAGATCCACCTTTCCAAGTTGTTGGGGTTCATCTCATACTTCTGAAGGTTTGAGGGTGCTGCCTGTTCCATACCCCCCCTACTCCTCATCTAGCCTTTTAGGGGTACAAACAATAGTAATTGGGGCCTAGTGTGGTTGTGTACGTGTGATATACATACACTTTTTTTGGATCATATTTTCTATTCCGCTATTTAATCAAAAACCTTTGGGGATCAGTTAAATTGGGGGATAGTCTGTGTTGGTACGTGTGAGAGAGATCCACCTTTCCAAGTTGTTGGGGTTCATCTCATACTTCTGAAGGTTTGAGGGTGCTGCCTGTTCCATACTCCCCCTACTCCTCATCTAGCCTTTTAGGGGTACAAACAATAGTAATTGGGGCCCAGTGTGGTTGTGTACGTGTGATATACATACACTTTTTTTGGATCATATTTTCTATTCCGCTATTTAATCAAAAACCTTTGGGGATCAGTTAAATTGGGGGATAGTCTGTGTTGGTACGTGTGAGAGAGATCCACCTTTCCAAGTTGTTGGGGTTCATCTCATACTTCTGAAGGTTTGAGGGTGCTGCCTGTTCCATACTCCCCCTACTCCTCATCTAGCCTTTTAGGGGTACAAACAATAGTAATTGGGGCCCAGTGTGGTTGTGTACGTGTGATATACATACACTTTTTTTGGATCATATTTTCTATTCCGCTATTTAATCAAAAACCTTTGGGGATCAGTTAAATTGGGGGATAGTCTGTGTTGGTACGTGTGAGAGAGATCCACCTTTCCAAGTTGTTGGGGTTCATCTCATACTTCTGAAGGTTTGAGGGTGCTGCCTGTTCCATACCCCCCCTACTCCTCATCTAGCCTTTTAGGGGTACAAACAATAGTAATTGGGGCCTAGTGTGGTTGTGTACGTGTGATATACATACACTTTTTTTGGATCATATTTTCTATTCCGCTATTTAATCAAAAACCTTTGGGGATCAGTTAAATTGGGGGATAGTCTGTGTTGGTACGTGTGAGAGAGATCCACCTTTCCAAGTTGTTGGGGTTCATCTCATACTTCTGAAGGTTTGAGGGTGCTGCCTGTTCCATACCCCCCCTACTCCTCATCTAGCCTTTTAGGGGTACAAACAATAGTAATTGGGGCCTAGTGTGGTTGTGTACGTGTGATATACATACACTTTTTTTGGATCATATTTTCTATTCCGCTATTTAATCAAAAACCTTTGGGGATCAGTTAAATTGGGGGATAGTCTGTGTTGGTACGTGTGAGAGAGATCCACCTTTCCAAGTTGTTGGGGTTCATCTCATACTTCTGAAGGTTTGAGGGTGCTGCCTGTTCCATACCCCCCCTACTCCTCATCTAGCCTTTTAGGGGTACAAACAATAGTAATTGGGGCCTAGTGTGGTTGTGTACGTGTGATATACATACACTTTTTTTGGATCATATTTTCTATTCCGCTATTTAATCAAAAACCTTTGGGGATCAGTTAAATTGGGGGATAGTCTGTGTTGGTACGTGTGAGAGAGATCCACCTTTCCAAGTTTTTGGGGTTCATCTCATACTTCTGAAGATTTGAGGGTGCTGCCTGTTCCATACTCCCCCTACTCCTAGCCTTTTAGGGGTACAAACAATAGTAATTGGGGCCTAGTGTGGTTGTGTACGTGTGATATACATACACTTTTTTTGGATCATATTTTCTATTCCGCTATTTAATCAAAAACCTTTGGGGATCAGTTAAATTGGGGGATAGTCTGTGTTGGTACGTGTGAGAGAGATCCACCTTTCCAAGTTGTTGGGGTTCATCTCATACTTCTGAAGGTTTGAGGGTGCTGCCTGTTCCATACCCCCCCTACTCCTCATCTAGCCTTTTAGGGGTACAAACAATAGTAATTGGGGCCTAGTGTGGTTGTGTACGTGTGATATACATACACTTTTTTTGGATCATATTTTCTATTCCGCTATTTAATCAAAAACCTTTGGGGATCAGTTAAATTGGGGGATAGTCTGTGTTGGTACGTGTGAGAGAGATCCACCTTTCCAAGTTGTTGGGGTTCATCTCATACTTCTGAAGGTTTGAGGGTGCTGCCTGTTCCATACCCCCCCTACTCCTCATCTAGCCTTTTAGGGGTACAAACAATAGTAATTGGGGCCTAGTGTGGTTGTGTACGTGTGATATACATACACTTTTTTTGGATCATATTTTCTATTCCGCTATTTAATCAAAAACCTTTGGGGATCAGTTAAATTGGGGGATAGTCTGTGTTGGTACGTGTGAGAGAGATCCACCTTTCCAAGTTTTTGGGGTTCATCTCATACTTCTGAAGATTTGAGGGTGCTGCCTGTTCCATACCCCCCCTACTCCTCATCTAGCCTTTTAGGGGTACAAACAATAGTAATTGGGGCCTAGTGTGGTTGTGTACGTGTGATATACATACACTTTTTTTGGATCATATTTTCTATTCCGCTATTTAATCAAAAACCTTTGGGGATCAGTTAAATTGGGGGATAGTCTGTGTTGGTACGTGTGAGAGAGATCCACCTTTCCAAGTTGTTGGGGTTCATCTCATACTTCTGAAGGTTTGAGGGTGCTGCCTGTTCCATACTCCCCCTACTCCTAGCCTTTTAGGGGTACAAACAATAGTAATTGGGGCCTAGTGTGGTTGTGTACGTGTGATATACATACACTTTTTTTGGATCATATTTTCTATTCCGCTATTTAATCAAAAACCTTTGGGGATCAGTTAAATTGGGGGATAGTCTGTGTTGGTACGTGTGAGAGAGATCCACCTTTCCAAGTTGTTGGGGTTCATCTCATACTTCTGAAGGTTTGAGGGTGCTGCCTGTTCCATACCCCCCCTACTCCTCATCTAGCCTTTTAGGGGTACAAACAATAGTAATTGGGGCCTAGTGTGGTTGTGTACGTGTGATATACCTACACTTTTCTTGGATCATATTTTCTATTCCGCTATTTAATCAAAAACCTTTGGGGATCAGTTAAATTGGGGGATAGTCTGTGTTGGTACGTGTGAGAGAGATCCACCTTTCCAAGTTGTTGGGGTTCATCTCATACTTCTGAAGGTTTGAGGGTGCTGCCTGTTCCATACCCCCCCTACTCCTCATCTAGCCTTTTAGGGGTACAAACAATAGTAATTGGGGCCTAGTGTGGTTGTGTACGTGTGATATACATACACTTTTTTTGGATCATATTTTCTATTCCGCTATTTAATCAAAAAACTTTGGGGATCAGTTAAATTGGGGGATAGTCTGTGTTGGTACGTGTGAGAGAGATCCACCTTTCCAAGTTTTTGGGGTTCATCTCATACTTCTGAAGATTTGAGGGTGCTGCCTGTTCCATACCCCCCCCTACTCCTCATCTAGCCTTTTAGGGGTACAAACAATAGTAATTGGGGCCTAGTGTGGTTGTGTACGTGTGATATACATACACTTTTTTTGGATCATATTTTCTATTCCGCTATTTAATCAAAAACCTTTGGGGATCAGTTAAATTGGGGGATAGTCTGTGTTGGTACGTGTGAGAGAGATCCACCTTTCCAAGTTGTTGGGGTTCATCTCATACTTCTGAAGGTTTGAGGGTGCTGCCTGTTCCATACTCCCCCTACTCCTAGCCTTTTAGGGGTACAAACAATAGTAATTGGGGCCTAGTGTGGTTGTGTACGTGTGATATACATACACTTTTTTTGGATCATATTTTCTATTCCGCTATTTAATCAAAAACCTTTGGGGATCAGTTAAATTGGGGGATAGTCTGTGTTGGTACGTGTGAGAGAGATCCACCTTTCCAAGTTGTTGGGGTTCATCTCATACTTCTGAAGGTTTGAGGGTGCTGCCTGTTCCATACCCCCCCTACTCCTCATCTAGCCTTTTAGGGGTACAAACAATAGTAATTGGGGCCTAGTGTGGTTGTGTACGTGTGATATACATACACTTTTTTTGGATCATATTTTCTATTCCGCTATTTAATCAAAAACCTTTGGGGATCAGTTAAATTGGGGGATAGTCTGTGTTGGTACGTGTGAGAGAGATCCACCTTTCCAAGTTGTTGGGGTTCATCTCATACTTCTGAAGGTTTGAGGGTGCTGCCTGTTCCATACCCCCCCTACTCCTCATCTAGCCTTTTAGGGGTACAAACAATAGTAATTGGGGCCTAGTGTGGTTGTGTACGTGTGATATACATACACTTTTTTTGGATCATATTTTCTATTCCGCTATTTAATCAAAAACCTTTGGGGATCAGTTAAATTGGGGGATAGTCTGTGTTGGTACGTGTGAGAGAGATCCACCTTTCCAAGTTGTTGGGGTTCATCTCATACTTCTGAAGGTTTGAGGGTGCTGCCTGTTCCATACCCCCCCTACTCCTCATCTAGCCTTTTAGGGGTACAAACAATAGTAATTGGGGCCTAGTGTGGTTGTGTACGTGTGATATACATACACTTTTTTTGGATCATATTTTCTATTCCGCTATTTAATCAAAAACCTTTGGGGATCAGTTAAATTGGGGGATAGTCTGTGTTGGTACGTGTGAGAGAGATCCACCTTTCCAAGTTTTTGGGGTTCATCTCATACTTCTGAAGATTTGAGGGTGCTGCCTGTTCCATACTCCCCCTACTCCTAGCCTTTTAGGGGTACAAACAATAGTAATTGGGGCCTAGTGTGGTTGTGTACGTGTGATATACATACACTTTTTTTGGATCATATTTTCTATTCCGCTATTTAATCAAAAACCTTTGGGGATCAGTTAAATTGGGGGATAGTCTGTGTTGGTACGTGTGAGAGAGATCCACCTTTCCAAGTTGTTGGGGTTCATCTCATACTTCTGAAGGTTTGAGGGTGCTGCCTGTTCCATACCCCCCCTACTCCTCATCTAGCCTTTTAGGGGTACAAACAATAGTAATTGGGGCCTAGTGTGGTTGTGTACGTGTGATATACATACACTTTTTTTGGATCATATTTTCTATTCCGCTATTTAATCAAAAACCTTTGGGGATCAGTTAAATTGGGGGATAGTCTGTGTTGGTACGTGTGAGAGAGATCCACCTTTCCAAGTTGTTGGGGTTCATCTCATACTTCTGAAGGTTTGAGGGTGCTGCCTGTTCCATACCCCCCCTACTCCTCATCTAGCCTTTTAGGGGTACAAACAATAGTAATTGGGGCCTAGTGTGGTTGTGTACGTGTGATATACATACACTTTTTTTGGATCATATTTTCTATTCCGCTATTTAATCAAAAACCTTTGGGGATCAGTTAAATTGGGGGATAGTCTGTGTTGGTACGTGTGAGAGAGATCCACCTTTCCAAGTTTTTGGGGTTCATCTCATACTTCTGAAGATTTGAGGGTGCTGCCTGTTCCATACCCCCCCTACTCCTCATCTAGCCTTTTAGGGGTACAAACAATAGTAATTGGGGCCTAGTGTGGTTGTGTACGTGTGATATACATACACTTTTTTTGGATCATATTTTCTATTCCGCTATTTAATCAAAAACCTTTGGGGATCAGTTAAATTGGGGGATAGTCTGTGTTGGTACGTGTGAGAGAGATCCACCTTTCCAAGTTGTTGGGGTTCATCTCATACTTCTGAAGGTTTGAGGGTGCTGCCTGTTCCATACTCCCCCTACTCCTAGCCTTTTAGGGGTACAAACAATAGTAATTGGGGCCTAGTGTGGTTGTGTACGTGTGATATACATACACTTTTTTTGGATCATATTTTCTATTCCGCTATTTAATCAAAAACCTTTGGGGATCAGTTAAATTGGGGGATAGTCTGTGTTGGTACGTGTGAGAGAGATCCACCTTTCCAAGTTGTTGGGGTTCATCTCATACTTCTGAAGGTTTGAGGGTGCTGCCTGTTCCATACCCCCCCTACTCCTCATCTAGCCTTTTAGGGGTACAAACAATAGTAATTGGGGCCTAGTGTGGTTGTGTACGTGTGATATACCTACACTTTTCTTGGATCATATTTTCTATTCCGCTATTTAATCAAAAACCTTTGGGGATCAGTTAAATTGGGGGATAGTCTGTGTTGGTACGTGTGAGAGAGATCCACCTTTCCAAGTTGTTGGGGTTCATCTCATACTTCTGAAGGTTTGAGGGTGCTGCCTGTTCCATACCCCCCCTACTCCTCATCTAGCCTTTTAGGGGTACAAACAATAGTAATTGGGGCCTAGTGTGGTTGTGTACGTGTGATATACATACACTTTTTTTGGATCATATTTTCTATTCCGCTATTTAATCAAAAAACTTTGGGGATCAGTTAAATTGGGGGATAGTCTGTGTTGGTACGTGTGAGAGAGATCCACCTTTCCAAGTTTTTGGGGTTCATCTCATACTTCTGAAGATTTGAGGGTGCTGCCTGTTCCATACCCCCCCCTACTCCTCATCTAGCCTTTTAGGGGTACAAACAATAGTAATTGGGGCCTAGTGTGGTTGTGTACGTGTGATATACATACACTTTTTTTGGATCATATTTTCTATTCCGCTATTTAATCAAAAACCTTTGGGGATCAGTTAAATTGGGGGATAGTCTGTGTTGGTACGTGTGAGAGAGATCCACCTTTCCAAGTTGTTGGGGTTCATCTCATACTTCTGAAGGTTTGAGGGTGCTGCCTGTTCCATACTCCCCCTACTCCTAGCCTTTTAGGGGTACAAACAATAGTAATTGGGGCCTAGTGTGGTTGTGTACGTGTGATATACATACACTTTTTTTGGATCATATTTTCTATTCCGCTATTTAATCAAAAACCTTTGGGGATCAGTTAAATTGGGGGATAGTCTGTGTTGGTACGTGTGAGAGAGATCCACCTTTCCAAGTTGTTGGGGTTCATCTCATACTTCTGAAGGTTTGAGGGTGCTGCCTGTTCCATACCCCCCCTACTCCTCATCTAGCCTTTTAGGGGTACAAACAATAGTAATTGGGGCCTAGTGTGGTTGTGTACGTGTGATATACATACACTTTTTTTGGATCATATTTTCTATTCCGCTATTTAATCAAAAACCTTTGGGGATCAGTTAAATTGGGGGATAGTCTGTGTTGGTACGTGTGAGAGAGATCCACCTTTCCAAGTTTTTGGGGTTCATCTCATACTTCTGAAGATTTGAGGGTGCTGCCTGTTCCATACTCCTCCTCCTACTGCTCAACCATCCTTTTAGGGGTACAAACAATAGTAGTTGGGGCCTAGTGTGGTGGTGTACGTGCGAGATACATACACTTTCTTTTTGATCATATTTTCTATTCCGCTATTCAATTAAAACCTTTGGGGATCAATTCAATTGCGAGATAGTCTGTGTCGGTACGTGTGAGATCCACCTTTCCAAGTTGTTGGGGTTCATCTCATACTTCTGAAGATTTGAGGGTGCTGCCTGTTCCATACTCCTGCTCCTACTGCTCAACCATCCTTTTAGGGGTACAAACAATAGTAATTGGGGCCTAGTGTGGTTGTGTACGTGCGAGATACATACACTTTTTTTGATCATATTTCCTATTCCGCTATTCAATAAAAACCTTTGAGGATCAATTGAATTGCGGGATAGTCTGTGTCGGTACGTGTGAGATCCACCTTTCCAAGTTTTTGGGGTTCATCTCATACTTCTGAAGATTTGAGGGTGCTGCCTGTTCCATACTCCTCCTCCTACTCCTCATCCATCCTTTTAGGGGTACAAACAATAGTAATTGGGGCCTAGTGTGGTTGTGTACGTGCGAGATACATACACTTTTTTTGATCAAATTTCCTATTCCGCTATTCAATAAAAACCTTTGAGGATCAATTGAATTGCGGGATAGTCTGTGTCGGTACGTGTGAGATCCACCTTTCCAAGTTTTTGGGGTTCATCTCATACTTCTGAAGATTTGAGGGTGCTGTCTGTTCCATACTCCTCCTACTCCTCATCCATCCTTTTAGGGGTAGAAACAATAGTAATTGGGGCCTAGTGTGGTTTTGTACGTGCGAGATACATACACTTTTTTGGATCATATTTCCTATTCCGCTATTCAATAAAAACCTTTCTAGGGCAAGATCTTAAATTACAGAAATATGAGGAGACCGTCAAATAAGGGCCGTGGCCTGGGTCGTGGTGCTGCTGGTAGAGCTCCTGTTGCAAGGAGAGGACGTGGTCGATCTGTGCCAGCTACACGCACAAGTGAAACACCTTCCTCAAGTGTGAGTAGGCGACAGAACCTGCATCAGTATTTGGTAGGGCATCAAACGCCCCTAGAAGTGATGAGGCCAGAACAAGTTGAGGCGATAGTAGATTGGTTTGCTGCTGACAGTGCCTCCAGTTCCTTCACATTGTCTCCCACCCAGTCTACTGCAGAAAGGTCAGAGTTGGCACCTGCAGCCAATGTCCAACCGTCTTTCACCTCACCCCCTTGCAAATCAGGCCAGCAGTCTGAGCCCCAAGCCATACAGCAGTCTCTTATTCTTTTTGAGGACTCTGTCAGCAGGGTTTCCCAGGGCCATCCACCTAGCCCTGCCCCAGAAGTGGAAGAGATTGAGTGCAGCGATGCCCAACCACTTATTTCTCAAGATGAGTACATGCAAGGATCATCGCAGCACGTCTCCGATGATGACGAAACGCAGGTGCCAACTGCTGCGGCGTTCAGCATTGTGGAGACCGACAAGGAGGGCAGGGGTGAAGACTGGGTGGAAGATGATGTGGAGGACGATGAGGTCCTCGACCCCACATGGAATGAACGTCATGCAGGTGACCTGAGTAGTTTGGAGGAAGAGGCGGTGGTCGCACAGAGCCACCAGCACAGCAGAAGAGGGAGAAGGGTGCAGAAGCGGAGCGGCCGTGCCCTAGACACTACGCCCGCTACTGCCCAACGCAGCAAGGGAACGAGCGCACCAAAGTCAGCTCAAAGGAGTTCTCTAGCGTGGAAGTTCTTTAGAAAATGTGCTGATGACAGGACACGAGTGGTTTGCACCCTGTGCAATCAGAGCTTGAAGCGAGGCATAAACCTTCTCAACCTGAGCACAACCTGCATGATCAGGCATCTAAGTGCAAAGCACGAGCTGCAGTGGAGTACACACCTTCAAAACCAAGAAACGTCTCTGGCTCATCCTGCTTCCTCTTCTGCTGCAGTCTCGGCCGCTCCAGCCACATCTGTAGTGATACCGGCACCTGCCACCCCGCAAACAGACGATCTGTCAGCAACACCACCACCTGGGTCACCAACAACCATCTCCACAATGTCCCGTGGAAGCGTTCAGCTTTCCATCTCCCAAACACTTGAGAGGAAGAGGAAGTACCCCCCTACCCACCCGCGATCCCTGGCCCTGAATGCCAGCATTTCAAAATTATTGGCCTTTGAAATGCTGTCATTCCGTCTGGTGGAGACGCACAGTTTTAAAAACCTTATGTCGGTGGCTGTCCCACAGTACGTCGTGCCCAGCCGCCACTACTTTTCCAGGCAAGCCATCCCTTCCCTGCACAACCAAGTGGGGGAAAATATCAGGTGTGCACTGCGCAACGCCATCTGTGCCAAGGTCCACCTAACTACGGATACGTGGACCAGTAAGCACGGTCAGGGGCGTTATATCTCCCTAACGGCACACTGGGTAAATGCAGTGGCGGATGGGCCTGAGGCGGATAGCAATTTGGCGCATGTCCTTCCACCACCGAGGATTGCAGGGCGCTTCAGTTTGCCTCCTGTTCCTAACTCCTCCTACTCCGCTTCCTCATCCTCTACCGCCTCCTCATCCGGACAGCGTAACACCTTCACCACCAACTTCAGCACGGCCAGGGGTAAACGACAGCAGGCAGTTTTACAACTTGCCTGTTTGGGGGACAAACCACACACCGCGCAGGAGTTGTGGAGGAGCATGGAACAGCAGACAAATGAGTGGTTGCTGCCAGCGAGCCTCAAGCCCGGCCTGGTGGTGTGCGATAACGGGCGAAATCTCATAGCAGCTCTGGGCCTAGCCGGTTTGACGCACATCCCTTGCCTGGCGCATGTGCTGAATTTGGTGGTGCAGAGGTTCCTTAAAAACTACCCCGATATGTCAGAGCTGCTGCAGAAAGTGCGGGCCGTTTGTGCGCACTTTCGGCGTTCTCACCCTGCTGCTGCTCGCCTGGCAGCGCTGCAGCGTAACTTCGGCCTTCCCGCTCACCGCCTCATATGTGACGTGCCCACAAGGTGGAACTCCACCTTGCACATGCTGGAAAGACTGTGCGAGCAGCAGCAGGCCATAGTGGAGTTTCAGCTGCAGCACGCACGCGTGAGTCGCTCTGCGGAACAGCACCACTTCACCACCAATAACTGGGCCTCCATGCGAGACCTGTGTGCCTTGTTGCGCTGTTTTGAGTACTCCACCAACATGGCCAGTGGCAATGACGCCGTTCTCAGCTTAACTATCCCACTTCTATGCCTCCTTGAAAAAACAATTCGGGCGATGATGGAAGAGGATGTGGCACAGGATGAGGAGGAGGAGGAGGATGAAGAGGTAACATTTCCAAGGCTTTCAGGGCAGTCATTCGCAAGGGGCTCCGAGGGTGGGTTCCTGCACACGCAAACGCCAGGGACGCAATTGTCCAGCAGGGGCACAGTTCTGGAGGATGAGGAGGATGAGGAGGAGGAGGAGCTGGAGGAGGAGATGGAACCATGTTCACAGCAGGGTGGCACCCAGGCCAGCTCATGGCCATCACTGGTGCGTGGCTGGGGGGATACAGAGGACACGGACGATACACCTCCCACAGAGGACAGCCTTTCGTTGCCTCTGGGCAGCCTGGCACACATGAGCGATTACATGCTGCAGTGTCTCCACAACGACCGCCGAGTTGCCCACATTCTAACTTGTGCTGATTACTGGGTGGCCACGCTGCTGGATCCCCGTTACAAGGACAACGTACCGTCCTTAATTCACTCACTGGAGCGCGATCGCAAGATGCGCGAGTACAAGCGCACGCTGGTAGACGCCATGCTGCTGGCATTCCCATCTGACAGCGGGGCCACAGTGGAAGCACAAGGCAGAGGAGGAGGAGGAGGAGGTCGCCAACGCAACCAGGGCACCGCCAGCACCTCAGAAGGCAGGGTTAGCATGGCCGAAATGTGGAAAAGCTTTGTCAGCACGCCACAACAAACAGCAGCACCAGCAGCTCAGATGGAACGTCTTAGCAGGAGGCAGCATTTTACCAACATGGTGGAGCAGTATGTGTGCACACGCCTACATGTAGTGAATGACGGGTCTGCCCCCTTCAACTTCTGGGTCTCCAAATTGGGCACATGGCCTGAGCTTGCCCTTTACGCCTTGGAGGTGCTGGCGTGCCCTGCAGCCAGTGTATTATCTGAACGGGTATTTAGCACGGCTGGGGGCGTTATAACAGACAAGCGCAGCCGCCTGTCCAGAGACAATGTGGACAAGCTCACGTTCATTAAAATGAACCAGGCATGGATCCCACGGGACTTTTCCGTACCTTATGCAGAATAGCAATGGATACCGACCTTACCCACCCATTGTTCCATTTTTGCTCTTTCTCACTCTTTTGGGGTGTACCCTCATTTAAAATTTTTGAAAAGAAGCAGTGTTGGCTACCTCGTCCTCCTCCTCAGGGCCAGATTAATGTAGGGGCTATTGGAGCTGCAGCTCCAGGCCCCTACCTTTTATATAGGCCCCGGGTTGGCCATATTCACTGTTACCGCTCTTCTGTCACTTGTAAACACAGAAGTCTGGCTTCTATGCTCGCTTCCCCAGGCAGCACCCTCAGAACCTCCCCACACAGCATGAAGGCTGGACAAGGAGGGACAGTTGGCGATGCATGGATGTGTTTATGGGCTTCAGAGACAGCATCCCATGTTGAATTAGGCATGCATGGCTGCACCCTTCCTCCTCTGGGTGCATGGCAAGGCACGGCCCTTAAGGCCCTTCAAAATCCTCAGCACCAAGCCCATGATGCTGTTAATCCGGCCCTGGTCCTCCTCCACCGCCGCTTCCACCTACACCGCCCATAGGTGTGCGCAGCCTATTGCATTAAGGTGTGCACCCCAAAGTTGAAATACACATGCATGTGTTTGCCAGCAGGGAGAGTAATGTATCGGGGCCATGTACCTGTAGGCAAGGAGAAATAGAGGAGAGCAGGTCCCAGGGAGATCTTTCCCATCTCCTCTCTGGCAATGCTATGTGCCCTAGGTGATTAGGGTGTGCCCAGGCACACCCAGCACACCCTGTGCGCACGCCTATGTCACCGCCACATCCACCACCACCTCAACCTCCCTCCTACTCCATATGGGCCTCGTCCTTCAGAGATGAAGAAGAACATTGTTTTATTTTTCTGTTTTTTTTTGTTGTTTTAAGTTATTTCCCTATCCACATTTGTTTGCAGAGCACTTGCCATGCTCTTAATTACGTTTTGCTGCCATTTGCAGCACTCTAGCCCTTTCCTTTGGTGTTTTAGAGCCATTTTAGTGCCTTAAAGTTCGGGTCCCCATTGACTTCAATGGGGTTCGGTGTCCGGGAAAAGTTCGGTAAAAGTCCGGGACACGGACCCGGACTTTTTTTTAAAGTTCGGCCGAACCCGTCGAACACGGACATCTAGGTGTCCGCTCAACCCTAGTCTTAATAAATCTGGAGTATCCTGTATAAAGGAGGGCAAGGACTGGACAAAGGGACGTAGGAAGAAGTCAACGTATTTGCTAGCATTTTCCGACATGGAACCTATCCCAGAGACAATGGGTCTCCCTGGAGGCCTGTTGGAATTTTTATGCACTTTAGGTAAAGTGTATAGTGTGGGCGTACGAGGGTGTTTGATCATTATGAAATCATATATATCTTTATCAATGATGCCAGTCCACAGGGCTTCAAGACACAGATTTTTTAACTCGTCCTGAAAGTGAGTGGTAAGGTCTGGGTGTATAGGAGTGTACCATTCGCGATTTTTAAGTACATCTAGGCACATAGTTTGATATTGATTATGTGTCATTATGACTATGTTGCCCCCCTTATCGGAGGGCTTTATCACATAATGGGAATTATTTTGGAGAAGTTTTAGTGCTTGTTTTTGGGAGGGCGTTAGGTTGTTAATAATCGGTTGCCACTGCGTACGTTTTAAATCTCTTATGGTTTGACATACAAATGCCCATATGTGTGGGCTGGTGGTCAGATCTGGAAAGCGTTGCGATTTAGGTTTAAATATTTTTCATGGGGGGTCAGTCTGGGTCTCAGGCTCAACCAAGAGAGGAGGGGGATCGGATTCCAAAGGATCCGTAGAACCCTCCTCGTATAGGAGCATAAGATCCCTTAAGGCTCGAAATTCCTCCATTGTGTAATGTTTTAAACATTCTGAGAGCTCAATTTGTAATTTCTTTTTTGTCGATTTTGATCAAAAATGAACTTATAAGTTAGATTGCGGGCAAACAAGTAGACGTCTTTGATAGTGTCATAGACGTCTAATTGTTGTGCAGGACAGAAACCCAATCCCAGTTGTAGTACTTGGGTTTGTTCAAAAGTGAGAGGAATATCCGTGAGATTAATAATATTGAGTGTGTTGGGATTGTCTTCTAAGGAGGTGTGGCTGTTGTAGGATTTTGACTGACAAATCCTGTTCGTTTTGTTTGCTTTTTGATTTTCGGGGTGGCACCCAGTTGTTGGTCTAAAAAAGTACCATCATCATTGGAAGGGGGATAGTGTAGTGATGGTGTAGAGGGGGGATTTGTGAGGATTTTTTGAAGTGCAGGGGTGAGATCACTGGTCTGGGTAGGTTGAAGTGACGGGCGTTTCTTGCCAGTGGGGTTATTAGGTGATCCACCAGCATGTCGAGTGCGTGGGGCCGATGATCTAGTGTTGGGATGTGTATAGGTGGAAGAGGGATTGGAAACATTATAGTCGAAATCCCCATCTAACTGGGGAAGTTGACCAGGGTTATTATTTTTATTGGGTGGAATGGGATTATTGGCTATCCATCTGTAAGCATAGCCGCCCATAAAGGCGAGTTTGTCGCGATTAAATTTGGACTGCTTCTTAAAGAAGATGTCCTGATTAATACTTTCCAGTTTGGTTTTGATATCAAGCCATTTGGCCGGAAAATCTAAATGTTCTGTGACATGTTTGTATTGTAGGTTGAGATCATTTATCTCATCAGAGGGGAGAGAGGGGGGGGAGGAGGGGGGAGGGACAAAAACAAGAAAAAGAAAAAGAAAAAGAGAAAAAAAAAGGAGCAACAAGAAAAAAACCAGCACGTACGTCATGTCACAAAAAGGATTTGTATGAGTGGGCCTCGTTCAATCCAGGGGGGATTGTGGCGTTCAACTTCTCTATCCACAAAGCCTCCCTTTGCAATATACGTCGGTCCCAATTGCCCCCTCTAGGGTCTGGGGGTATGATCTCCAGAACCCTAAAAGAGACGCATGAGCTATCAAATCTATGGTGCAACCCGATGTGTCGAGTTACCGGGGTGAGGATTTTACCACCACCCGAATAATATATATGGTCGCCCACTCTTTGTCCAAGCTGTCTAAAAGTTTTTCCAACATAAAATGCTGAACACTGGCATTGCATTAAATAAATCACTCCACGTGTGGTACAGTCTGCATAGCCAGAGAGTCTATGGTTATTGCCATTTGGCAAATATGTGATAGAACCCTCCTCAATCCAAGAACAGCGGGCACAATTACCACATTGGTATGTCCCAGTCCTTGTCTTGGGTTCACCCCGGTAACTCGACACATCGGATTGCACCATAGATTTGATAGCTCATGCGTCTCTTTTAGGGTTCTGGAGATCATACCCCCAGACCCTAGAGGGGGCAATTGGGACCGACGTATATTGCAAAGGGAGGCTTTGTGGATAGAGAAGTTGAACGCCACAATCCCCCCTGGATTGAACGAGGCCCACTCATACAAATCCTTTTTGTGACATGACGTTTTTTTTTAAAGGAGCTTCAATTTTTGGAATTTATTTTTCCCTCAATTTGCTATCTATACCCTATAGACCACATGCGAGGGACTCCACTGTGGATATCGGATGCTACACGGTCCTAGGTTCACTATATATATTATACCCGCTCCCTGTCCATATCCTTTATCAGGAACTATTCGGGTAAGAGCATTTGTACATCTTACCCTTTTTCAAGGGCTACATATGTGATACCGTTTGTAATCCTATAGAGTTTGCATAGAGGCTTTTTGTTGCATGGGGGGCATACTACCAATAGTTGGTTGCACTATAAGTGAGCTACCGCTAGGGGGTTTTTCTGTAGCGCCTTACATGCAACATACCTTGACTTATATCCATATTTGGCTCCTTTTCTTTTAACTTTCAGATATTGACATCCACTGATTGCAGTAATATCTTTCAACTATCTGGTTTTGAGCTCCCGTGTCCGCCCCCGGGGGGTCTTCCCCCCACCTTGTGGTCCAGGACCTTTGTCATTGCTGGCTCGCTGGTTTATCAGACAGGTGTGAGACTATATATAACGATTAAATACACTTTCTATTGTTACAAGTTTGATACATCACAGACTATATATGGATTTATGTACATTCCCATATGGTACGTTATATATAATCTTATCTTATATTATATATTCATTATTTGTTTTCTTTTTTTAGTGTTGTGAATTGAAACATTTACAAAGTGATACCCTATAAATACCCCTGAGGAAGCGGCTACAAGGCCGCGAAACATGTCGGGTTGACATTGTGGGTCTCGCTATCCTGCATAGACACCCCCTTCTGGTTGAGTCTAGGGTATATCCCAATGTAGGAGTTGTAATTTGTTTGTTATGTGTTATACTTCACACATGTCTGTTTTCTGCAAATGTTTTTAATTGCAATACTATATATACTGTTGTTTGTAGCCTGTTGTTTACAGTATATCATTTTATAAACATCCTCCAACCCCCTTTTTTTCTTTAATAAAATTGATTTTTTTACACAATTCTACTGTTGCTCGTGTACTACATACATATGCACCCCTATAAAAAGTCCTGCTATACGCCCAATCCCATTCCTTTTTCTTGACATTCCCAATCATTAGTCACACCAGTGACAGTGTCACTAGAACCAGTGCAGCCATCGACATTGTCCCTGGTCACCATCACCCCATTGCACTGTTGATGGCTGCACTGGCTCTGGTGACACTGGCACTGGTGTAGCTAGTGATTCGAAACATTACTGCCCTGGCCATTGCTGACCTACACTGGTCTGATGAAATTGGTGAAGCTGCCTGTACTGACCCTGACCTGTCTTTTCACCACATTTCTGCCTGATGCCTAGACTGATCCTTTCTGTTTTAAAATACCAGTCACAGCCATCCACTGCAGACAACTGCACCCCTGGAACCACAGGAACTCTTTTGTTCACCCTTTTTTCAGCCTCCTGTCTTTCCTGGCCAGTGAACATGGCATTTCTAGTAGCAGCCATGTACCATAAGGCTAGGCTTGCTTGGTTTATAGGAATGGGGACTGATATAGCGATGCTACACTAAACTACCGTATATATTTCCTGGACAAAGGTCAGTATTATAGTACACTGTTTTTGAATGGTTGAGTTTTGTGATAAATAAGATACAATTTTCAGTATATAATTAGTCTAAACATTGAAAAAGTCTCAGATATGTAGTATCTCCACACTCGGAAGGGTAGCAGAATGTGTTTTGGGGTGAAACTGTAAGTATGCAGATGCTGTGTGTGAAAAAAATCTCATTAAAATGACAAATATTTTTAATTGTATTTTCGCATTTTCCAAAAGTCTGTGTTAAAAAAAAAAAAAAATGTCTGTTAAAAACTCATCATGCTTCCTTTACCACTTGACCTCTGGAAGGTTTTAACCCCCGTTGTAGAAATTACAGGATTAGTGTGGACATGTTTTTGGATGTGTTTTATTTAATTGCCATTATGTCTCCCAGTGACGGTTTACCGATATTCGTTATGTACTGCAAATATGGCTTTAACCAGCATTGAGGAAAGACTGTTAGTTGTGGAAACCTTCCATTAAATGGAGACTGCATACCACTCGCCTGATCTCCTGGCCGGCGGGCGCTCTTAACGGCTATCACGAACGAGCGAACGCTGATCCGGATCTATGGCAGTGCGATGCGAAGTCCGCCGCGCAAATGTATTTCAGTCACTGGGGCCCCAGTATTCACTGGTGGAGATATGTTTGTGATGTGGAATTGTTATTGTTTTGATAAGCATCTGCCTTTTAGCTGGAATGATGGCTGGTAGCTTTCTGTTATGCTAAATCCGCATGATTGAAATACTGCTGCTATTTCCTTTGCAGATATAGTCTCATTTACTGGAACAGTAGCATAATCACTATCAAATTTGGTTTTTATTAACTATATTATATAGGATTCACTCTAACAGGTTATTAGGGGAGTGCATGAGTATGTATTAGCGCAGCCTCGTTCATGAGAATACAAGCTAGTTCCATTGTATAGTGTTGGGCGGGTATTTTACTACACGTGGGTCACATTGTTAGCAATAGTGCACGTTTCCTCGTTCAGCAAACTTTCTATTGAACTTTTAAATGCATACATGTGTGTGATTGGTTGTGTGTATAGTCGTCACCTCGCACTCTAGACCATTGTTTCCTGACTTTATATAAACAAGAGCCCTGTTTTGGAGCAATGACCATGACACATCTTGTGCTTGTTTTACTCTTTTTGCCGCCGAGCGTGGCAGGATTTCGTTATACTAAAGAGCTGCATGTATTAATATCCAAAAATGCACTTTTAAGTGCAGCAAAGTTTTCTGCGCTCCGCAGTTGACACGAATCACTGGGCATTGTTTGCGAGTCAAGCTGGCTCTGAATTCCTGTTTCACCACATCCGGTAGTGATGTCCTTCCAGTTTTCCGGCTGCACGCATCCATCCCGCTCCGCTGAGCTCTGCAGCATAGGAGGTAAAAGGAGGAAGTGTTAGTGCACACCGGCTGATTCGGTGTGCTCCCCTCCCCTCGCTGCATAATCAGCCAGGTCAAGCTTTCTCTATCAGAAAGCGGACCCCATTGGCGATGCTTGGTGTACACCCCTCATCCATCAGGGACTTCACATACCGGTTTGGATTTTTATTCTCAACTATCAATTTTCAATAAACTATATTGGTTCCTGTTGGTTGTGGTTCCTCTATATCCACTGAGGCTAGCACTGATCTCCTTGTTTTCTGTGTACTTACGAGCACTTCACCCGGCATGATTGCAGTACAACTACTGTGGGAAAGTGGTTGAAAATTCCTCGGGGTATTTACTCTTCAAAATATGGTCTTTTTTTTTTTTTTTTTGGGTGTTTCTACTGTTCTTGCGCTCCAGGACTTCCAAAAATGTGATAGGTAGTCAGGAAATGAAAAAAAAAATATAATAACTTTCTTCCTTTTCCAAAACTTGTGTGGCAATAAATGAAATCTTCAAAAGATTCACCATTGCCAGGGTGCCAGGAAACCAGACCACGCGGGGATGCAGGTAAAATAAAGCAGTTTATTGGAGCAAACAACAATAAACACACAGCAAGTGTGAGGAAGTGATAGCAGGAACAAGCCGGGGTCAAGTCTAGAAGCAGGTAGTCTGCCGATGCCGGGTCGAGAGCCTGGAGAGTTGTCAGGAACGCACTAGTCATTCTTCTATGACACTGCAGAGAGATTATCGGGAGATCGAGGCAAGTTCAGATGTCCGAGAACCCACGCAGCTTGGGGTTATGCGACCTTCCCTGACAACTGAAGAAAGGCATCGTCGGCGACAGAATAACCTCTGCCTGTACTGTGGCGAAGCTGGTCATTATGTGCCTTCTTGCCCAGCGAAGCTACTTAAGTGCCTCTCCATCTCTCCATCTCTCCTTCAAGTTGTCCAGCATCTGCTACCAGTGCTTCTCATTTAGCTCTCCTTGTCTCGTTACAGCTTCCGGAAGGTACAATACCGGTTACCGCTATCATTGACTCTGGGGCGTGTAGCTGTTTTATTGATTTTTCACTTTCGCTGTTCAACGAGGCATTCCACTCCAGCCCAAGACTCGAGGACTTTCTATCTTCCTGGCTGATGGTTCCCATATCAAATCCGGACCTGTGACCCAGGAAACTCCTCCACTTCCTATGTTCTCTTCTTCAGGCCACAAGGAACTGATAAGCCTGGATGCTATCGCTTCCCCCTTATTTCTGGTCATCTTGGGGTTACCTTGGCTGCAGGCTCACAACCCTCAAATTGACTGGACTTCTGGAGCCATCGAGTTCCCGTCCTCCTATTGCTTGAACTTCTGCTTACCTGCCTCTCCCAATTCTTCCAGTACTTTCCTAAGCTTGGACTCTGATTCGGATATACATTCTGCCGTGCCTGAACCATAGTTTTTTTTGAACATCTTCAGTAAACGTGGGGCTGAGACCCTTGCCCCTCATCGTTCCTACGCTTGTCCAATTGAACTGCTTCCTGGAGCCAAGATTCAGTTTGGACGAATCTTCCCTTTATCTGAACGTGAGTTCGAGGTTCTGAAGGAATATGTGGACGAAAGTCTAAAGAGAGGGTTCATCCACCCATCTACTTCCCCAGCAGGAACAAGAATCTTTTTTGAAGAGAAGAAGGATCACTCTCTCCATCCCTGTGTAGATTATCGGGAGCTAAATAAAGTCACCGTCAAGAACTGCTACCCTCTCCCTTTGGTACCAGAACTTTTCCAAAGACTAAGGTCTGCTTCATTATTTACCAAATTGAGCTTACGCGGGGCCTACAATTTGGTCCATTTCTGTGAAGGGCATGAGTGGAAAACAGTGTTCCGCACCAGGTTTGGGCCTTTTGAATATCTGGTGATGCTCTTCGGTCTCTGCAACCCTCCGGCTACCTTCCCAACACTTCGTAAATGATATCTTCAGAGACTGGCTGAATATCTTTGTAATTGTCTATTTAGATGAAATTTTGATCTTCTCCACGTCCCTGCACCAACATTGGGAAAACATCAGAAACATTCTTGGGCGCCTCTGCCAACATGGACTATATGCCAAGCTTTAAAAATGCTGATTCGAACAATGAAGCATCCAACTCTTTGGCTTGATAATATCCACCGAAGGAATTAAAATGGACCTCAAAAAAATCTCAGCCATCTTGGATTGGTCGCCCACGTCAGACAAGAAGGGGGTACAATTCTTTGTGGGGTTTGCACACTTCTACAGAAGGTTTATAAAGGGGTTCTCTGCCATAATTTCGCCCATTACACAACTCACAAAGCAGAATATCAGTTTCCGTTGGTCCCCCGAAGCCCAGACTGCCTTCTCAGTCCTGAAGAAACTTTTTACTACTGCTCCCATCCTGAGTCACCTGGATCCCATCCTACCCTATCTCCTTGAGTTAAATGCATCAGAAGTAGCTGTGGGGGCTGTTATTTCACAAAGGCAGGGTGTTAAGGACTTAATGCATCCTATAGCTTTCTTCTCTCGCAAACTTTCTCCGGAGGAGAAAAATTATGATGTAACGAACGAGAACTTTTGGCCATCAAGGCTGTGCTCGAGGAGTGGAGGTAGTTACTTGAAGGGGCAGCACATCCTATCCTTATCTTCACTGACCACAAGAATCTCTAATACTTAAGATCTGCCTTAGACCTTGTCAGGCACAATGGGCTCTTTTCTTTTCGAGATTCTCTTTTCATATTACCTATAGACCTGGATCAAAAAATGTCAAGCCGGACGCACTTTCCCGTATGTTTGACGACCCCAAGGAAACCCCAGTACCTGACACTATCTTGTCCAAAGGTAACTTCTTGCTTTTACAGACTAACCTGATGGCTCATATTAAACAAGCTTTCGCAAATATTCCCTGCCTCCCTGGAATATCTAAGGATGGGTTGCTGTGGTTTGGAGACAAGATCTTTGTCCCAGAGGATATCCGAGTGTCAGTTCTGGGTTTATGTCATGACCACCCCCTGGCCGGCCACTTCAGTGTCCATAAGACCCTTGATTTGCTGCAACATATGTTTGGGTGGCCGGATCTGGAAAAGAGTTGCAGGGAGTACGTGAACTCATGTGCCGTTTGTTCCTGGAGCAAGTCTGCTAGAAGTAAGCCAATGGGCCTATTAAGGCCACTTCCAGTTCCTGACAGGCCTTGGAAAATGGTTGCCATAGATTTTATAGTGGAACTCCCTCCTTTGGAGGGTTGTTCTGTTATTTTTGTAGTCCTTGACCGTCTGTCGAAGATGGCCCATTTCTTGCCCCTCAGGAGTACTCCCACCTCCAAAGAAACTGCAGAAGTTTTTATTAAAGAAATTGTAAGGCTTCATGGGGTACCTGCAAATATTGTTTCTGACAGAGGGGTTCAGTTTACCTCCCGCTTCTGGAAAACATTGTGGGGAGTATTAAAAATTGAGTTATCCATGTCATCTGCCATTACCACTCTCAGACTAATGGACAAACTGAGAGGACCAACCAGACACTCTAACAATACATCCGATGTTTGACCACTTTTGTTCAAGACAATTGGGTGGCGCTACTACCATTGGCAGAATTTGCCTATAACAATGCCAAATATTCTGTTAATGTCATATTACTTATTATGCATAAGTAGCGCTGTACCTTTTGATGGATTTTAATAAATTAATTAATACATTTTGTAAGAATATTTAATAATAAATATCTTGCGCTCGTACTTATGTCAGAATATTTATACTGCTCTGAATATAGCAGTGTATTTATTTATGGTTAATAAGCAAAGATCTGTGAGAAAGGAGAGTCTTCACCTATTGCCATAAATCAATGTCGTGAATTCTTTTTAATTGATTAATTTCTTTTTAAAAGCATATACCAATCTTAGTGAGTACAGTCTACAGTGTGGAATATATATAAAAATATTTATTCTCAAGACATGCAAACACGATATATGATCAAACAAGAAATGACACAAAAGATAACTTCTACATAAAAATGCTAACTTCAAATAATCAATGCAATGTGATGTTTAGCTCAATAATGAAAGTGAAAGTAAAACAAAGTGAAACTAAAACAAAGTGAAAGTGAAACCAAAACAAAATGAAAGCCAGATTACCATTTCTTCCCAGGTATAGCATAAGCCATAAATTAATGTTCTATATAAACAGACTACAATGGTCTGCGAATCACAGGGCCCAAAGTCATTCCACTGCAGAAGGAATGAGAATAAGCCATGCAAAACAGAAGACTTAAAATTGCAAATAATGCACTTAATCTGATATTAATAAAAATGTATAAAAACAAAAATCAGCTTTTTAGAGAAAAATCTACCATGGTTTATACGGCTGGGATTGTAATCTCATTACCCTAAAATATGCAATATAAAACATATAAGGAAAGAATAAACAATTGTTGAATAAAATCAAATAACATAGCAAGGCATATTTACCACCCTTATGGCTGCTAGCTTCAAATCGTTACCAGAGTCCTAAGATGGATGCCTTTCTTAAGATGGTGGCTTCCCTTCAAGTTTCAGATGAATGATTGGACAAATATGGAGTATGTCTGGATGGGTCTGTTGAGGAATCTAATAGCGTGTGTGGTGTAAGTGTGAGGTGTGTTGTCAGTAGTGTAAAGTGATGTGTCCTCTCTCTCATCTGGGCTGGTCTTTTATATGGTAAGAACAAAGAGCTATAAAAATTACCATAAGTAAAACCCAGAGGGATGAAACATTATCCCAATTGGTCGGGATATTCTATACCTAAACTGGTGAGATCATAGACACCTCTTTTGATAATTAACCCCATACTTGGATAATAAAGTTAAATGATTTCTCTATATGTGAGATTAATCATATAACACAACATAAAACTTTGTCTAGACTCCCAGTACATACATAAATGTCCACCTGTATCTCCATAATTCACCTGGGCAAGTAATGCCATTCCAATAATTATATTATTTAACACAATATAATATTTTTATATTGGAATATCTAAAATTATCTCAAGACTGCACCTGGTATTTCGCCTCCAGAGGGCAGTATCGTACCGTTCATTAGATTTTGTATTTAACATAATTTGAAACAATTACCCATCCTTCTTATCTCATGACCTCTGACCTGTCGGCTAGTGAAAAGCAATTACTTATTTGACCATGCCAAAGGGCTGTCAGATATAGTCTAGGTTTAGGAATATTTACGACACCTTGAGCACTAAACCAGTCCAAAGCAATTCTTATATAAACACTCCTACCACATGCCTTAACATGAAGTAATTTGTTTTTAAGACGCACAAGTCCTTACACATCATAGAAAAGTATACTTATATATATATATATATTATATATCTAATATTATATAAGTATCAAGTTCACACTTCTATATTAATAAGAATACAATGTATTATCGTTAATATACATCTTACATATGATGATGTTTTCTATAAAAACTTATATGGTTCATCTTTAAATGTCTGCTAGAATATACTGGGGTATTGTCCATTGTTATATACAGATAAGATAACAGGCCAGACTAGCCATGAGTGACTAGTACGATGTCTCGCAAATTGATTCTTATCTGATGAAATGTGTAAAGGGGTCTTATTTATGACTGCAGACTTACAAGGATTTTCTGTAGAACTTAAGACTATGTAAAGGCATCTTGTAAAAGAACATGAACTTCCCATGAACTCCTAACAAAATGGATCCTGTCTTGTTCAGAATCTTATATGCATAATATGGCATATACATGGCTTTTAAAATCATTTTTATTCTATTAGTTAATTACACCCAATAGTCCCGACAATTTAATTAATAAATTAATTAATAAATTATTAATAAAAAATTATTAATAAAATTTAAAGGAACAAAACAGTAAAAGTGCAGGCAGGGAAATGGACAAAGCTCTAGGGACAAAACTGAGGTGAAAAGGTTTGATACAGAAATGTAATCCTAACAGATTAAAATGTATCATGTCATGTTTTGTGTACTTTTTTAAAATTTCCTGCCCGGTTCCACACCCCTGCATCACGGCGCTCGTAGGGAAGGAAACCCGGAAGACGGATGCCGGTGTTCTATCAGAATACCGCTACCTATCAGATTCTACAACGAAAAGAAAAACTTACTGCGCATGTTCTAACATGGCCACTATGCGTTCCAATAGCTTTCCTTATGTGACAGAACATGAAACAGCTGCGGACATCTTCTTACACCCATGCAATTCTTGAAGTTTAGATTTATTTTACCAGTAAACTGATCTTATAGACTGATTAACAGTAATAGTAAATATAGCGAGAAACCTGCAGGTAAAATAACAGTATTACATTTCTATTATTATTGAAATATAGTAAATGTAGCGAGAAACCTGCAGGTAGAAGGTGGCAACGTCCATCTTGGTACATCCCGCACTGCTCAGCAACAAACTGAATATATATAGTGAAATAGACTATTTCACTCGGGCACAGTGAAATAGTCTTTTTCAGTATATAAGGTGAGTTTACTTCTAAAATCAGTCTGAAATTCAATGGGTGTAAGAACATATCTGCTGCTGCTTTGTGTTCTGTCACATGGAAAGCTATTGGAACGCATAGTGTCCATGTTGGAACGCACGGCGCATGCGCAGCAAGTTTTCTCCCCTGAACGTCCCTTCCGTTTGCAGAATCTGATAGGCAGTGGTAGAGGTATTCTGACAGAGGGGCAGGAGGGCATCTGGGGAACCTATGGACAAGGTAAGTTTCACTACAGGGTAATCCCGAGTGTGGCTCGGGGTTACCGCTTTTGGAACTGAAAATTAACCCCAAGCCACAATTGGGATTACTGCCTGGGAGGTTAATGCACTGCAAACCTGCCTATGGGGCGCTCATCAGCGGGCAAACTTCCCGTCGAGTGCCACATTTGTTTTTGTGTTCAAGAGGAACTAAATTGGTTCACTACATTTTCCTTTTCTGTGATCTGCTCCCAAGCTTTAAATAATTTTCTGTCCCTTTGTGTATTGATTAATTGGATCCACTTTGTGGTAAATAATTCAGCAAAAAGGCACCAAACTTTCTTTAGGTCCATATGCAGAAACCCACACTGTTTTCTGATCCTAAGGCCTCTAGGAGTAATATTAAGTTCAAGGTACAGTATTTCTCTAAAAGAGGACTTATCATGCCACTGAACACATTTATATTGTTTGGCGTTTTGCAATTGGAAAAAATGCTTTTTTCATGTTCCATCTCAAATTTTTAGGTTTGTGGTGGTTTGGATGGATTATATAATAATAATAACCTATTAACTTCCCTGCAGTTGAATTCATCATTACTATCAATGTGTACAAAAATAGACTGAAGTCTATTGGCCCTTGTTTTGGCCATGGAGAAAAAGACCACCAAGAAGGGAAAGGGGAAAAAAAAAAAAAACCCTTAAATTAAATCTCAGTATACAAACATTTACAATATAATATAATAAGGGTCAGTCCGCATAAAAGACCTGACAGATGCAACAAAGAGGGACTGAATCCACTGTTTAAAAATGCACGAATTTCCACAAAAATTGCATGGACATGTATATATAAAGCAGAATTAAAGGAATGATTGTGTTGCTTATTCCAGTTAACTTCAACCACTCTAGCAGGTATAAGGAACCAGGCGTAGAGGGAACTGTTCTGCTATATAGGAATCCAAAACCTTGCTGCCACACAAGAAAAAGGCTGAAGGAAGTAACAGAATATCCAGAAAGTGGGTGCAGCGGTAAAAGATTTGATCGGTTTATGAATAAATCCCACAAAACAGGCAACTCACAAACCCTGGGGATCAAGTGAGAAAAAACACCAAAGACAATAATTTCTGGAGTGCCTGTGTTGTGAAAAAGGCCAGCGCGAAGAATGAAAAAACTTGGGAAAACCATAAATCATCGATTTCCAACAAGTTGTTTATTCACAAAGTCAATATGAAGTTAAAACAAAACTTGGTCCATTATGCAGAGCCAACTAGCATACCCAGGTCTTAAGTTAAAGGTGCTGGATGACTTACATACCAAAGGAGCCATTCGGAGACACAGGGGGTTGCGGCTGTTGAGTCAGAAGTGACTCTGTCTGCTTTGGCCAATCACCGCCGCTGGAAGGCAGGAAGGTGGGCCAAAGATGATGTAGTAACACTGGTAAGAAGAGAAGAGGATTGGGACTTTATATGAGACATGTGCAGCATGGCTAAAAAATTTGTCAATGTAAACAATATATATTTATTATCTTCAACACTAAGTGGCATGGCACAAGCCCATAAGTACATATATGAGTTTGTAAACATACAAATAACATATTACCAACCATATTCATAGAGAAGCAATCATAGCAACATAGCACATTGCATTATGTGGTAAAGGACAAATATCATTCATGTCATAAGATCACTTAAAAAGCAGGATACTAAATCAAGATGAATGAAATGCATTGAACCGTCATTTGGTGTTATGTTGTGGAAATTTTCTTAGGATTAGTGTGGACATTTTTCAGGGTGTGTTTTATTTAACCTGTTAACGACCGCTTGCTGTTGGTCCCGCGCCTGCAGCAAGGGAGAGTACGCACCACCGGCGGCGTGCTTCCACCCCCACTCAGCAGCGGGGATCCGATGGACAGGGCCGGTGGCTCTGATTGCCGCCCGCCACCCACGATCGCTCCCCGTTGAGAGAGAAGGATGGTCAGCTGTTATAAACACAGCTGACCGTTCTTCTCTCTGGAATGATCACAGAGCGCCTGTGATCCTTCTATATAGGAACACAGGTCTCTGTGATCATTTCAAAAGCCCAACCCCCCACAGTTAGAAACACTCCCCTAGGCTTACATTTAACCACTTGATCACCCTGTGTGTTAACCCCTTCCCTGCCAGTGTCATTATTACAGTAACAGTGCCTATTTTTAGCACTGATTACTGTAGTAATGTCACTGGTCCCCCCCAAAAGTGTCATAAATGTCAGTTAGGGGTCTGATCTGTCCGCTGCAATGTCGCAGTCTCGCTAAAAATTGCAGATCGCCGCCATTACTAGTGAAAAAAAAAACAATAAAAATTACATAAATCTTTCCTGTAGTTAGTAGACGCGATAACTTTTACGCAAACCAATCAAAATATGCTTATTGTGATTTTTTTTTTTACCAAAAATATGTAGCAGAAATCAAATTGGCCTAAAATGTTAAAAAATTTTGATTTTTAATTTTCTTTGGCAATGTTATATAACAGAATGTGAAAAATATTGTTTTTTTCAAAATTGTTGCCTTTTTTTGTTTATAGCGCAAAAAATAAAAATCACAGAGGTGATCAAATACCACTAAAAGAAAGCTCTATTTGTGGGGAAAAAAAAGGACATCAATTTTATTTAGGTACAGCATCACACGACGGTGCAATTGTCCGTTAAAGTAACGCAGTGCTGAATCGCAAAAAATGGCCTGGTCATTAAGGGGGCAAATCCTTCCAGTCCAGAAGTGGTTAAATTGCCATTATGTCTCCCAGTGACAGCTAACCGGTAATCGCTATGTACAGTGAATATGGCTTTAACTGGCATTGAGGAAAGACTGTTAGTTGTGGAAACCTTCCATTAAATGGAGACTGCATACCACACGCATGATCATCCCGGCCAGGGGACACTCTGAGCGGCTACCGCTGGAGTGAACGCCGGTCCAGATCTACGGAAGTGCGATGCGAGGTACGCTACGCAAATGTATATCAGTCAGCCGGCGCCCCAGTATACGCTGGCAGAGATATGTTTGTCATGTGGAATTATTATCCTTTTCATAAGTAGTGATGTCGCGAACATAAAATTCGCCGTTCGCGAACGGCGAACGCGAACATCTGCGAATGTTCGCGAACCGGCAAACATTGCGAACCGCCATAGACTTTAATAGGCAGGCGAATTTTAAAACCCACAGGGACTCTTTCTGGCCACAATAGTAATAGAAAAGTTGTTTCAAGGGGACAAACACCTGGACTGTGGCATGCCGGAGAGGGATCACACAAAAAAAAGTTCTTAAAAATTTTAATTTTTTGATAGAGAGCCAATTATTGGAAAAATTAAAAAAAAAATAAAAATAAAAAATTTCTTTGGATTTAGCATCTGGGGGTCTAAAAAGTGTACCTGTGAAGTTTCAGCTCTGTAGCATGTCCGGAACCAGAAAAAAATACGAATTAGGGTTAGGGTTAGGGTTAGGGCTAGGGTTAGGGCTAGGGTTAGGGTTATTTTTATGGCTAGGCTTAGAGGGTTAGGGTTAAGGTTAGAGGGTTAGGGTTATGGTTAGAGGGTTAGGGTTAGGTTTAGTGTTAGGGGCTAGAGTTAGGGTTACGGTGAGATACTTAGGGTTAGAGTTAGTAGCCCTACCCCTACCCCTCTAACTCTAACCCTCTAACCCTAAGCACTTAAAATAACCCTAACCTTAGCCCTGACCCTAACCCTAGCCCTAACCCTAACCCTAGCCCTAACCCTAATTCTATTTTTTTTTCTGGTTCTGGACATGCTACAGAGCTGAAACTTCACAGGTACACTTTTTAGACCCCCCCCCCCCAGACACTAAATCACACAAAAAAGTTATTAAAAATTGTCCTTTTTGATAGAGAGCCAATGATTGGAAAAATTAAAAAAAAAAAAAAAAAAAAATTCTTTGGATTTAGCATCTGGGGGGTCTAAAAAGTGTACCTGTGAAGTTTCAGCTCTGTAGCATGTCCGGAACCAGAAAAAATTACGAATTAGGGTTAGGGCTAGGGTTAGGGTTAGGGCTAGGGTTAGGGTTAGGTTTAGGGTTATTTTTATGGCTAGGCTTAGAGGGTTAGGGTTAAGGTTAGAGGGTTAGGGTTAGGTTTAGTGTTAGGGGCTAGGGTTAGGGTTACGGTGAGATACTTAGGGTTAGAGTTAGTAGCCCTACCCCTACCCCTCTAACTCTAACCCTAAGCACTAAAAATAACCCTAACCTTAGCCCTGACCCTAACCCTAGCCCTAACCCTAACCCTAACCCTAGCCCTAACCCTAATTCTATTTTTTTCTGGTTCTGGACATGCTACAGAGCTGAAACTTCACAGGTACACTTTTTAGACCCCCCAGACAATAAATCCAAAGAAATTTTTTTTTTAAGTTTTTTTTTTTTTTAAGTTTTCCAATAATTGGCTCTCTATCAAAAATGACAATTTTTAAGAACTTTTTTGTGTGATTTAGTGTCTAGGGGGTCTAAAAAGTGTACCTGTGAAGTTTCAGCTCTGTAGCATGTCCAGAACCAGAAAAAAAAGATAATTTTTCAGTAGAGCAGGGATGGTGGGAACCCCTTTTACACCTATATGATCTTTTTTTTCTGGTTCTGGACATGCTACATATATATATATATATATATTAAAAAATACTCAAATACCAGCCCTCAAAGGGGCTTTTGGGGACAATAGATATATATATATATATATATATATATATATATATCACAGAACAAAAAAAAATTACACAAATACCAGCCCTCAAAAGGGCTTTTGGGGACAATAGATATATATATATATATATATATATATATATATATATATATATATATATATATATATATATATATATATATATATCCAAAAAAAACCTCAAATACCAGCCCTAGGAAGGGCTTTTTGGGGTGCTGTCCTTACAGCAGGAGTGTACCAAGAACACTGGCTAACAAGACCGGGAACTGTCCCTAGCTATAACAGCAGCAGCAGCACCAGCACTTTCCCTGCTCTCAGTAACACAGAAATGATCTAAGATGGATGCTGCCCTTGCTTATTTATAGGAGGTGGGAGGGTGTGGGAGGGAGGTATGCTGATTGGCCTGGAATGTGTCTGCTGACTGTGATGTTCAGGGTCAAAGTTTGCCTCAATGATGATGTATAGGAGGCGGACCGAACATCGCATATGTTCGCCCACGGAGGCGAACGCGAACATGCGAAGTTCGCTGGGAACTGTTCGCCGGCGAACAGTTCGGGACATCTCTATTCATAAGTATCTGCCTTTTAGCTGGAATAATTGCTGGTAGCTTTCTGTTATAAACAAGCATAGTGGATAGTGTAGGACCCACTGATAATGGGGTACTTTGACGCAGTGGTGGGCTTGAGCACGATATGGCCATATGGTGGGACTAAATCCCCATTTTTATTTATGGATTGTCTCCATATTTGATAGTCATTTCTTTTGCATGTGTGCGCTATTCTTTTTAAATATACATGTCGCTTGGTCCATAGCTGCACCGGCTTTAGATATACATGTCCAGGGTTTGCTCCCCCAATTTTTTGCTTGTTTATTATGTATTCGGTCTGACCAGACTTCTGTGGTTGAGCACCCCACCCCCCACACACACCTGTACTCTATCAGTGTCCACTATCAAGTAGATATAGGAGGAGTCCCTTGTAGTGCATTAGCACATCTCTCCCATCAAGGAGTGTTGTCTCCAAGGGTTAGAGAGGCTGGATTCACCCCTTTTTTATGGATAGTGTAGGACCCACTGATAATGGGGTACTTTGACGCAGTGGTGGGTGTGAGCACGATATGGCCATATGGTGGGACTAAATCCCCATTTTTATTTATGGATTGTCTCCATATTTGATAGTAATTTCTTTTGCATGTGTGCGCTATTCTTTTTTAATATACATGTCACTTGGTCCATAGCTGCACCGGCTTTAGATATACATGTTCAGGGTTTGCTCCCCCAATTTTTTGCTTGTTTATTATGTATTCGGTCTGACCAGACTTCTGAGGATGAGCACCCCACCCCCCACACACACCTGTACTCTATCAGTGTCCACTATCAAGTAGATATAGGAGGAGTCCCTTGTAGTGCATTAGCACATCTCTCCCAGCAAGGAGTGTTGTCTCCAAGGGTTAGAGAGGCTGGATTCACCCCTTTTTTATGGATAGTGTAGGACCCACTGATAATGGGGTACTTTGACGCAGTGGTGGGCTTGAGCACAATATGGCCATATGGTGGGACTAAATCCCCATTTTTATTTATGGATTGTCTCCATATTTGATAGTCATTTCTTTTGGATGTGTGCGCTATTCTTTTTTAATATACATGTCGCTTGGTCCATAGCTGCACCGGCTTTAGATATACATGTTCAGGGTTTGCTCCCCCAATTTTTTGCTTGTTTATTAGCTTTCTGTTATGCTCTTTGCAGATATATCTTATTTACTGGAACTGTAGCATAATCACTTAAAATTTGGTGTTTATGCACTATATTAAATAGGATTCACTCTAATAGTTTATGACGGGAGTGCATGCCCATGTATTAGCGGGGCAGCGTTCATGAGTTCACGCTAGTTTCATTGTATAGTGTTTGGCGGGCATTTTACTCCACGTGGATCTCATTGTTAGCTATACTGCACATCTCCTCGTGCACCCAATGGCGCGGACTCGTGCACGCTGCTCAACTCGTTCATGAACATACACTCCTCCTTTCTATTGAACTTTTGAATGTATACATGTGTATGATTGGTTGTTACTTTGTATAGAGCTATTGTACACCAGAGGCTGATTGGTTATGTTGTATAGCCGTCTCCTCCCACTGTAAACCCCTGTTCTCTGGCTATAAATAAACGAGAGCCCTGTGTTGGAGCAGGAATCCTTTTCCGAGGGGGGGGGGTGTTAATCTATTATTTTAAAATAAAAAAATAAAAAACAAGAAATGAGAAATACAATTAATGAATATTTAGAAATATTACTAGCAAACCAGAGTTAAGTTTGTTGCAGTTACACAATGGTACGAATCTCTAGTTCCTCATTCAGGCCATGTGGGGCTAAAGTACTCAATCTTTAAATCCAGAAGGTTTCCCTTCTGTAAAACAGTGCAAAGCACTCATTGTTAGCAAGGGAACCCTCTGGTATACAGTGGGTACGGAAAGTATTCAGACCCCCTTAAATTTTTCACTCTTTGTTATATTGCAGCCATTTGCTAAAATCATTTAAGTTCATTCTTCTTCCTCATGAATGTACACATAGCTCCCCATACTGACAGAAAAACACAGAATTGTTGACATTGTTGCAGATTTATTAAAAAAGAAAAACTGAAATATCACATGGTCCTAAGTATTCAGACCCTTTGCTGTGACACTCATATATTTAACTCAGGTGCTTTCCATTTCTTCTGATCATCCTTGAGATGGTTCTACACCTTCATTTGAGTCCAGCTGTGTTTGATTATACTGATTGGACTTGATTAGGAAAGCCACACACCTGTCTATATAAGACCTTCCAGATCACAATGCATGTCAGAGCAAATGAGAATCATGAGGTCAAAGGAACTGCCTGAAGAGCTCAGAGACAGAATTGTGGCAAGGCACAGATCTGGCCAAGGTTACAAAAAGATTTCTGCTGCACTTAAGGTTCCTAAGAGCACAGTGGCCTCCATAATCCTCAAATGGAAGACATTTGGGACGACCAGAACCCTTCCTAGAGCTGGCCGTCCGGCCAAACTGAGCTATCGGGGAGAAGAGCCTTGGTGAGAGAGGTAAAGAAGAACCCAAAGATCACTGTGGCTGAGCTCCAGAGATGAAGTCAGAAGATGGGAGAAAGTTGTAGAAAGTCAACCATCACTGCAGCCCTCCACCAGTCGGGGCTTTATGGCAGAGTGGCCCGACGGAAGCCTCTCCTCAGTGTAAGACACATGAAAGCCTGCATGGAGTTTGCTAAAAAACACCTGAAGGACTCCAAGATGGTGAGAAATAAGATTCTCTGGTCTGATGAGACCAAAATAGAACTTTTTGGCCTTAATTCTAAGCGGTATGTGTGGAGAAAACCAGGCACTGCTCATCACCTGTCCAATACAGTCCCAACAGTGAAACATGGTGGTGGCAGCATCATGCTGTGGGGGTTTTTCAGCTGCAGGGACAGGACGACTGCTTGCAATCGAGGGAAAGATGAATGCGGCCAAGTACAGGGATATCCTGGACAAAAACCTTCTCCAGAGTGCTCTGGACCTCAGACTGGGCCGAAGGTTTACCTTCCAACAAGACAATGACCCTAAGCACACAGCTAAAATAACGAAGGAGTGGCTTCACAACAACTCCGTGACTGTTCTTGAATGGCCCAGCCAGAGCCCTGACTTAAACCCAATTGAGCATCTCTGGAGAGACCTAAAAATGGCTGTCCACCAACGTTTACCATCCAACCTGACAGAACTGGAGAGGATCTGCAAGGAGGAATGGCAGAGGATCCCCAAATCCAGGTGTGAAAGACTTGTTGCATCTTTCCCAAAAAGACTCTTGGCTGTATTAGATCAAAAGGGGGCTTCTACTAAATACTGAGCAAAGGGTCTGAATACTTAGGACCATGTGATATTTCAGTTTTTCTTTTTTAATAAATCTGCAACAATGTCAACAATTCTGTGTTTTTCTGTCAGTATGGGGTGCTATGTGTACATTCATGAGGAAGAAGAATGAACCTAAATTATTTTAGCAAATGGCTGCAATATAACAAAGAGTGAAAAATTTAAGGGGGTCTGGATACTTTCCGTACCCACTGTATGTTCAATGGCCAATATGGCAAAAGCCTTGGGGTCTTTTTTGTGATGAGAAGCAAAGTGATATGGGATACTATGCTTATCCTTGCCTTCTTGTTTAAACCTCCTATGCTCACTGTCCCTTTTCCGTAAGATGTGTATAGTACATTCTGCATAAAGCAGATTACACGTATATTTCAGAACATAGACCACAAACATTCTGGATTTATAGATTGGGTACTTAAGCCCCCCCATGGCCTGAATGAGGAACAAAAGATTCATACCATTGTGTAACTCCAACAAAATGAGATATAAAATGCAGCGCTGTAAATAAAATCCTGTGTATATATGGAGACATAAATTCAATTGAGAATAATAATGATATGGAACAGTCCGATCCACCAATACACCATGGTAAGTGAGGAAATCCGTCTACTAGGTACTTGAAATAGTGAGAACCTCCACCACACGTATAGTGACCGATTGGCCTCTTACCAGATACAGGTGACCAATGCTCTCACAAAGGTCGCTAAACGCTTTTGCTCAAAGCAGGACGGTCAGATTCCCAAAAGTGTTATCAGAAGCTCCTAGGATTCATAGATCTCCTCCCAAGGACAGGATCAACCATGTAGCGTCCCTCTCAAACATGAAATATAGAGACAGGGAAAGACCATGGTGCAGTATGTTCCAATGTAAAAGTTTATTTAAAATTAGATGCACTCACCACACGCAAGAGCATAAAAGGACCTTCAGTTTAAAATCCAACAACCGCTGGCAAGCGGTACGTTCAGTCCGGCTTGTGACGTCGACGCTGGTGGCTCCGCCTACATGTTTCGCAGGCAACTGCGTCATCGGGGGGGGAGTAAGCAGCGTGATAAACGTCTTTTAAAGGCCAATCGAATCCGGAAGTACAAAGGGTCATCCGACACGCCCTCCGGGGTCACACAGGAAGTGAAACCACACCTGGACCGCATTAGGACACCGGAAGGAGTTCTCAGACCTTAAAACAAATGGCTGATGGACCGGAAGTATACCTTCACTCCGGAAACAAAACAAACGATCATCTCCCGGAAGGATGTATCCACCCTCCAAGGGAGAGATCATTACACAATAACCCAATATCCATAGATGGAAAAAGGTATAAGTCCACAAATGGGAAACATTACCAAAATTGTACTAAAATCCTAAATTAATACAAACAGCCCTATAGACCATCCAAGGACCCATAAGAGCCATTATATAAAACCGGATATGAATACCCAAACCCAAAACCGGGGGAGAAGTATAAAAAAGGTCGAGGTCACAAGCCAGAAGAACTACAATTATAACAAACATATACAATAGTAATATAAAATACCCGAAATGTATGTAAACATTACCTCAATGTATACAGATTAAGTAAATGTGCCAAAATTAACACAACTTGGTATAAAATATTAAATCAAGAATAATTCATGCCAGGATAATAATCTATAACCACATAGAACAAAGTATCCAAGGTTAACTGTTGTTAATAAATGAATTTAGATCAAGGTCTACATTCAAACCAGATGGCCTAAGGCATTTGAGGAGATAAATCCATCGAGTCTCCAACTGGGAGATACCTCTACGTAGGTTGCCACCCCGCCAGTTGGACTTGAAAAGGTCAATGACCATGAAGGAGGTCCCTGCAGGGTCCCTCCCATGATACTTGTCATAATGTTTGGATAAGTTATGCTTCGGGAAACCCCTGCGAATGTTACCGATGTGCTCATTCATTCTCACCCGAAACTCCCTAATGGTGCGCCCTACGTAATGTAGCCCACAGGGGCAGGTGATTAAGTACACTACCCTTTTTGTGCTGCATGTTGCAAAACACTTGATGTCATAGGTTAAACCCGTCGTATTGCACAAAAATTGGGTGTACTTCCGCTGTTTCAAATGGTTAATTGAACAGACAGCACAGCGTCTGCAAGAGTAGAAACCATCTCTGTCGAAGAAAAATTTAGGTCTAATGGGAGGTTCAATGATGTTCGGTGCTATCCTCAACCTTAGTGGAGGGGCACCCCTAAAGATAACTGGAGGCTGACCTGGAATCAAAGATCCCAGAACCCTGTCACTCTTTAAAATGCCCCAATGCTTGGTCAAAATTCTTTTCACCAAGTAATGGTGAGAAGAATAGGACGTGAAAAAGGAAAAACGAGGTGAAAACCTGGCTGTCTCCTCCACTGACCTATTAGCAGGTAGAACCTCCCTCTCGGGGTACAAGATCAGACTCCTATCCATCTCGGCGATAGTTTGAATCGCGGAGTCAAGTTCATCTGACCCATAACCTCTATCCAGGAAGCGTCCTTTTAGAACCTGGGCCTCCTCAAGGAAGTCCTGCAACAAAGTGCAGTTCCTCCTGAGTCTCCGAAACTGACTCTTTGGGACACCTTTTAGCCAGGGTCTATGATGACAGCTCTCCAGGCTGATGAACCCGTTACGGTCCGTTTCCTTGAAGAACATGGATGTGATTAGTTTATTATCCTGGACTCGAATCCTCAAATCCAGAAAACTAATCTCCTCCCTACTGATGTCATGTTTCAGGGCTATACCACGATCATTGTTGTTCAGAGTGGAGAAAAAGGACTCCAAAGAGTCCCTGTCCCCACCCCAAATTAACAATATATCATCGATATAGCGCCCCCAGTATAGGAGTTCAGGGATGTTCTGTCCATAAATGACTTCACCCTCCCATCTGGCCATGAAGAGGTTAGCCATTGAGGGGGCAAACTTCGCCCCCATGGCTACACCTCTGCATTGCACATAGTGGGTGCCGCCAAACCAGAAAAAATTATGCCCCATCGCATAATCCATAAGGTTAAGGATGAACTCCTGTTGTTTCCTAGGAAGAGACGCATCCTCCCGAAGGAAATATTGTACAGCCTCTCGTCCATGGTGGTGAGAGATGATGGTGTAGAGAGAGTTCACATCTGCTGTTGCCAGCAGAAGGCCCTCTCTCCACTCAAATGAATCCAGAGATCTAACCACCTGGGTGGTGTCCCTAATATATGATGGCATAGTAGTGACAATAGGTTGGAGATAGTGGTCTATGTAACGCCCTACTTTTGATGTGATAGAATTTATGCCACTAATGATGGGTCTTCCTGGGGGGTGGAGAGGGTCCTTGTGGACTTTGGGCAAATAGTACATGATGGGTATACGCGGTGCCACAGGAATCAAGAACTCCTTCTCCTTTTTATTCAAAATTTGTTGCTTGTAACCATCCTCCACCAGTGAGACCAAATCCTTCTTGTAAGAGGCAGTGGGATTCCTGGGCAAAGGGCGATACGTATCCTGATCGGACAATATCCTGTGCATTTCTGCACATTAATCCACCTTATTCAAGATTACCACCCCTCCGCCCTTGTCCGCCGGGCGGACCACAATGTCATTACGTTTTTTAAGGGAATCCATTCCCACTTTAAATTTAGGATCCATATAAACCCTTTTGCAATTCACCTTTTCTAAATCCGCGAGTACCACATCCCTGAACACATTCAGAGAAGGTGGGAGATTCATCGGCGGATTAAAAAGTGATGCATTGGCTAAAGACGAATGTCTGAAGCCATCTGAATTGGGAATGATGTTTCTAACCGGGTTGGAGGTTAGATATCTCTGGACATGCAACTTCCTGATGTATTTATGTACATCAATAAATACATCGAACTTATTCAGGCTGCGAGGAGGCACAAACTTCATACCCGCGCCAAGAACAAGCTTCTCCTCCTCACTCAACGTTGCATTACTTAAATTGAAAAGACCTTGGTCTATTAAGCCCGCCTTGTTCTTTTTTGCCCTGAGTCTTCTACCCCCCTGGACCCTCGTTTTGGTCTAACCTTCTTTTGAATTTGTTCTTTCCCTCGGGAAAAAACTGTTGACCATGGCCCCAGGGGGCATGTGACCTTACATCCTGTTGGGGCCACTCTTCCCTATAATCGTATTGGTAGGGCCTCCTCGAATCCGGGGTGTCCCTATAGGAGGGGGTTCCAGGAGGACCATATTCACCCTGACCCCTTTGAAAATCACCCTGTCTATTCCAACCCTCATTGGGGTGCTGAGTGATATAACGATCACCAGGTGACTGTTCAAATCCCCTCAGGGCCTCAAAACGATTTAAGGGAGCAGAATGGTTTCTACTAGGTGCCCTCCCTCTACCTCTCCTACCCCTTCCCGATCTCCCACGATCACTACTATGCCATCATATATTAGGGACACCACCCAGGTGGTTAGATCTCTGGATTCATTTGAGTGGAGAGAGGGCCTTCTGCTGGCGGACAAGGGCGGAGGGGTGGTAATCTTGAATAAGGTGGATTACTGTGCAGAAATGCACAGGATATTGTCCGATCAGGATACGTATCGCCCTTTGCCCAGGAATCCCACTGCCTCTTACAAGAAGGATTTGGTCTCACTGGTGGAGGATGGTTACAAGCAACAAATTTTGAATAAAAAGGAGAAGGAGTTCTTGATTCCTGTGGCACCGCGTATACCCATCATGTACTATTTGCCCAAAGTCCACAAGGACCCTCTCCACCCCCCAGGAAGACCCATCATTAGTGGCATAAATTCTATCACATCAAAAGTAGGGCGTTACATAGACCACTATCTCCAACCTATTGTCACTACTATGCCATCATATATTAGGGACACCACCCAGGTGGTTAGATCTCTGGATTCATTTGAGTGGAGAGAGGGCCTTCTGCTGGCAACAGCAGATGTGAACTCTCTCTACACCATCATCTCTCACCACCATGGACGAGAGGCTGTACAATATTTCCTTCGGGAGGATGCGTCTCTTCCTAGGAAACAACAGGAGTTCATCCTTAACCTTATGGATTATGCGATGGGGCATAATTTTTTCTGGTTTGGCGGCACCCACTATGTGCAATGCAGAGGTGTAGCCATGGGGGCGAAGTTTGCCCCCTCAATGGCTAACCTCTTCATGTCCAGATGGGAGGGTGAAGTAATTTATGGACAGAACATCCCTGAACTCCTATACTGGGGGCACTATATCGATGATATATTGTTAATTTGGGGTGGGGACAGGGACTCTTTGGAGTCCTTTTTCTCCACTCTGAACAACAATGATCGTGGTATAGCCCTGAAACATGACATCAGTAGGGAGGAGATTCGTTTTCTGGATTTGAGGATTCGAGTCCAGGATAATAAACTAATCACATCCACGTTCTTCAAGGAAACGGACCGTAACGGGTTCATCAGCCTGGAGAGCTGTCATCATAGACCCTGGCTAAAAGGTGTCCCAAAGAGTCAGTTTCGGAGACTCAGGAGGAACTGCACTTTGTTGCAGGACTTCCTTGAGGAGGCCCAGGTTCTAAAAGGACGCTTCCTGGATAGAGGTTATGGGTCAGATGAACTTGACTCCGCGATTCAAACTATCGCCGAGATGGATAGGAGTCTGATCTTGTACCCCGAGAGGGAGGTTCTACCTGCTAATAGGTCAGTGGAGGAGACAGCCAGGTTTTCACCTCGTTTTTCCTTTTTACGTCCTATTCTTCTCACCATTACTTGGTGAAAAGAATTTTGACCAAGCATTGGGGCATTTTAAAGAGTGACAGGGTTCTGGGATCTTTGATTCCAGATCAGCCTCCAGTTATCTTTAGGGGTGCCCCTCCACTAAGGTTGAGGATAGCACCGAACATCATTGAATCTCCCATTAGACCTAAATTTTTCTTCGACAGAGATGGTTTCTACCCTTGCAGACGCTGTGCTGTCTGTTCAATTAACCATTTGAAACAGCGGAAGTACACCCAATTTTTGTGCAATACGACGGGTTTAACCTATGACATCAAGTGTTTTGCAACATGCAGCACAAAAAGGGTAGTGTACTTAATCACCTGCCCCTGTGGGCTACATTACGTAGGGCGCACCATTAGGGAGTTTCGGGTGAGAATGAATGAGCACATCGGTAACATTCGCAGGGGTTTCCCGAAGCATAACTTATCCAAACATTATGACAAGTATCATGGGAGGGACCCTGCAGGGACCTCCTTCATGGTCATTGACCTTTTCAAGTCCAACTGGCGGGGTGGCAACCTACGTAGAGGTATCTCCCAGTTGGAGACTCGATGGATTTATCTCCTCAAATGCCTTAGGCCATCTGGTTTGAATGTAGACCTTGATCTAAATTAATTTATTAACAACAGTTAACCTTGGATACTTTGTTCTATGTGGTTATAGATTATTATCCTGGCATGTATTATTCTTGATTTAATATTTTATACCAAGTTGTGTTAATTTTGGCACATTTACTTAATCTGTATACATTGAGGTAATGTTTACATACATTTCGGGTATTTTATATTACTATTGTATATGTTTGTTATAATTGTAGTTCTTCTGGCTTGTGACCTCGACCTTTTTTATACTTCTCCCCCGGTTTTGGGTTTGGGTATTCATATCCGGTTTTATATAATGGCTCTTATGGGTCCTTGGATGGTCTATAGGGCTGTTTGTATTAATTTAGGATTTTAGTACAATTTTGGTAATGTTTCCCATTTGTGGACTTATACCTTTTTCCATCTATGGATATTGGGTTATTGTGTAATGATCTCTCCCTTGGAGGGTGGATGCATCCTTCCGGGAGATGATCGTTTGTTTTGTTTCCGGAGTGAAGGTATACTTCCGGTCCATCAGCCATTTGTTTTAAGGTCTGAGAACTCCTTCCGGTGTCCTAATGCGGTCCAGGTGTGGTTTCACTTCCTGTGTGACCCCGGAGGGCGTGTCGGATGACCCTTTGTACTTCCGGATTCGATTGGCCTTTAAAAGACGTCTATCACGCTGCTTACTCCCCCCCCTGATGACGCAGTTGCCTGCGAAACATGTAGGCGGAGCCACCAGAGTCGACGTCACAAGCCGGACTGAACGTACCGCTTGCCAGCGGTTGTTGGATTTTAAACTGAAGGTCCTTTTATGCTCTTGCGTGTGGTGAGTGCATCTAATTTTAAATAAACTTTTACATTGGAACATACTGCACCATGGTCTTTCCCTGTCTCTATATTTCATGTTTGAGAGGGACGCTACATGGTTGATCCTGTCCTTGGGAGGAGATCTATGAATCCTAGGAGCTTCTGATAACACTTTTGGGAATCTGACCGTCCTGCTTTGAGCAAAAGCGTTTAGCGACCTTTGTGAGAGCATTGGTCACCTGTATCTGGTAAGAGGCCAATCGGTCACTATACGTGTGGTGGAGGTTCTCACTATTTCAAGTACCTAGTAGACGGATTTCCTCACTTACCATGGTGTATTGGTGGATCGGACTGTTCCATATCATTATTATTCTCAATTGAATTTATGTCTCCATATATACACAGGATTTTATTTACAGCGCTGCATTTTATATCTCATTTTCTGTATCACATTGTGGTTTATGCCAGCTGCTTACATTGGTAGCGCGGATATTCAGTTTGTTTTTAACTCCAACAAAATGAATTCTGGTTTCCTAGTAATATTTCTAAACATTCATTAATTGTATCTCTTATTTCTTGTTTTTTTTTTGTAATTATTTTAAAATATTAAACAACACCCCCCCCTCCCATTTTTTTAGTACATTTACGTTTCCAAGCCTCCATTAACGCGAGGCTTGTTTTTCTTAATGACAGTAATGTATTGGGTATTTTTCATCAATGAAGAATTCTTTTCTTTTTGTATTTAGTTTATATATATATATATATATATATATATATATATATATATATATATATATATATATATATATATATATATATATATATTGTGACAGGAAGTCAGCTAAATCTGGGAATGTAGTCACAGGAAGGAGATACATTTCCACCTGATTTAGAAAGTCCATTAATTAATTTAGGGTGTTGGCTACAGAGCTAGCCAGCAGGAAGTTGAAAGGCCTTCACCTGTTCAGAATGAGGGAGTTAAGGCTCTATAATTTGTTCAGAGAAAGTCCTATTGTTTGCTGCCTCCAGAAGCTGTGTCCTGAAGCCATGTGGGCTGGGAGCAGGAGGACAGTCAGCGTGTGCCTCCCGACAGGATGTGTGGGCCTGGGAGAAGACCCCCCGGAGTGATGTGTGCCCGGGACGGTAACCAAAGGGTGAATACGTCTCAAAGGTGAGAAGACGAACTGTTGATGTGAAAGAAACAAAGGACTGTGTTGCCCTGTGAAGCTATTATAAAAGGACTATTGAGTGTCCGCTGTAGGACAAGGAAGTCTGCCCGACGGTAGGTTGGAGACAGACACTTAGGCAGGTTCCAGTTGTGAGAAGGTAGCCGCCCAGAGAGGCAAGGATCTATTTTCTGTTTTATTTTATTTTGGATGTTTTGCTGCATACAGCCTGGTGAAGAAAACACCATTTAATAAACCACACTGTTTGTTTGCAAGCACTTGTCGGCTACCTCTCTGGGAAAACGCACCCCCCAAGGGGTCATCCACACCCGCCACCGAGCTAATCCCTCACATATGGTGGAGGTATGCAGTGGGCATAAGCAGAGATCCCTGCAAGGAAGTGCACATGTTTGATGAACTTTGTCTGGTGCATGAGATTGCACAATCTATGTGTGCAGGAGAGAAGATCCTGACAGAAAAAAAAAAAAAGTGTTTTAAAGAGACAGCGGTCTCAAAATTATTTGATGAACTTTGTTGTGTCTGGTGCAAGTGACTGCACAAACTGTGTGTGCAGGAAAAGAGATCTTGCAAGAGAGAGAAAAACTACATGTGTTAAAGAGACAGTGGTCTGAAATTTTTTTTGCTGGACTGTGAAAAATTTGTTTGTGGAGTTATTGAAGATGGGGCGATCCAAACGCCTGAAAAATGCAAAGATAGATGAAATGAGAGACCGGATTCTATGGATGGAGGGGATGCTACCGTCTGAACCAGCCCCATCCATGCCTAAAGAGAGTCTACTAAAGAGGAAGGGTGTTGTCCCTAGCAACACTGATGAAACTGCTATGGAGACGCAGTGTGCTCAGATGAAAAGTAAACTCAAAATGGGGGAGATGCTGAAACAGCGGAGCTTTGCAGCTCAACAAAAGGCTCATCAAGAGAGCATGGCAGGCTGGAAACAGAGACGCCAGCAGCCAATGGAGGCCATCGGTTTGGAGGAAACCGAGTATGTGTGCAGGGCTGAGTTGGATGCCTTGCAACGGAAAATGGAAGAAAAGGAACAAGCCTTGGAATTGCTTAAAATGGAGCATAGAAACTTGCAGGAAACAAATGAACTACTCAAGTCTCATGTGTCACAGTGGGAAGAATCCACTGCTCTTCTTTTGGTCGAGTTGCAAAAACGCAGAGAGACTATAATGGAGAAAGATACCATCCTCATGGAAAAGGAAAGTGAAATTCAGACTTTGCAGAAGCAAAGTATGACTGATATGTTGGAGTTGCGTAATCAGCTGGAAAAAAGTCTTCAGTCTTTGGGAGCTACAAAAATAGACCTGCAGGAGTCGCAGGAACAGAATGTTGCTCTGGAAGCGACATTGTCTCTCAGCGACAAAGAGAAAAGTGAAAGAGAGGCTAAATTACTGAGTACTGTGTATGAGCTCACTACTTTAAGCAATGTGGTAGATGAATGGCGTGCGGACTGTGAAAGTTGGAAAGGGGAAGCCCAACGTGTCCAGCAGCAGTTAAAGGAGAAAGAAGCCTGTGTGGCAGAATTACATTCTTATTCCCAGATGCTAGCCAATGAGGTGAAGGCTCTTATGCAGGGAAAAGAAGATTGTGAACATAAGAGGGAAAAAGTAGAGGCACAGCTTCTGGAATCGCAAGTCAAGGTGTCAGAAGGTGACCGATTGTGTGCTAAGCTGTCAGAGAAGGCAAACCGACTGCAGGTTGAGTTGGACAATGTTACAAATCAGCTTTCTCAAGCAGACAGAAAATCTAGAGAAATTGCGGAAGATTTTTCTATCTTGGAATCGCAGCTGCAAGACACGCAGGAACTCTTACAGGAAGAGAGGTGTCAAAGGCTGAGTTTTAGCACAAAGCTCAAACAAATGGAAGATGAGAAAAATGGCTTCCTGGAACAATTAAAAGAGGAGGCGGAAGCAAAGAAAAACCTATCAGAGCAAGTCGCAACATTGCAAGCTCAGATAGCGGTTATGAAAAAACGCATGGAAGAAAGCGTTGGTTCATTACAGTGTGTTGAAGATGTGAAAAAGAAGTTTGATCAGATGCTTGGTGAAGAGAAGAATGTGTCTGCAAAATATGCAGAAGAACGCGCACGTGCAGAAACGGAGGTGCGTGATAACGAGAGCAAAGCCCTGTTCTTGGCTCGCTTTTTGGAGGAAGCTCTAGAGTGTAAGGTTGAACTAGAAAGAGTTAACCAACAGCTGTGTACAGAAATGGAAGATTTGGTCAGCTCCAAGGATGATGTTGTGAAAAGCGTTCAGGAGCTAGAAAAGTCTAAGCGAGCCTTAGAACAGCAAGTAGAAGAGATGAAGATTCCGTTGCAGGAACTGGAAGAGGAATTCCAGGCAACAGAGGATCTGTCCCAAAGAGGGGATAGTGTGCCTGATGCAGTTTTTAAAAGGATCAGTGTTTTGGGGTCTGTCCTGAGTGAGCCTCAGAAATGTGACGACATGTGGCTTGAATCACCCCTTTGGAATAAACCGTTCCTTCAAAAACTTCAAGCATTGGAAAATGTATCATTAGAACTTCAGCAAACAAAGGAGCTGAGTAAGAAATGTGGTGATTTCTCAGTTCAGGCTGAAAACCTAGTGGAGAAAACTAAGGCTGTTGGTGAAAACGTGAAGCAAATGAATAAGTGCCTTTCAGGGAGTGTTTCCAAAATGGAACTGGTGAAAGACGGGTGGCAGAAGTTTGATCGTGATCTTGAGATGCATTCCATGTTGAATTCAGATAGAGAAAAAGAACTAGGTGACCTTGAGCGGTCAAATAGTTCAGCAGAAAGTGCATTGAAGAAACCTGTAAAAGGATGTGTTGCAGTTCCATGCTTCTTCACTGATGCAGAGAGGAGGTCTATAATGGATACCACCCAGATCGCTGGGTTCAACTGTGTTGTTGCCTTTGACCCCTATGTTGGTGGAAGGAAAGTTGATGATGTTCTGGTTGGCTTCTTCTGTGAAGAGTTTGGCAAGAAATATAAACTGAATATCAAATCAAATAGTAGGCCTTTACTGCGACTCGCTCAGGAGGGCGAAAAGTTTAAGAAGTTGATGAGTGCAAATGCTTCAGATCTGCCTATGAATATGAAATGTTTGGTGAATGATATTGATATCTCTGGGAAAAGGAACAGGGGTCACTTTGAAGAAATGTGTGACAGCCTGTTGTCTCAATTGGAAAATCCTCTGCACAGCATCTTAGAGCAAGCAAAGCTCAAGAAGGAAGATCATTCCCTTTTACAACAAAAAGTCAATGATTGTGTACAGATGTATGGAGAGGCAACTCAAGTCACAGAGGGATGTCAAGAGTCCCTACTTGGAACAAAGCTTAGTGAAGCAAAGGTTCTCAAAGTTTTGTGGAAAACATTTATGGATTGCAGAGAGAGGCGTCTTAAGAATGTTGAAGACATTAAGACTAGCCCAATTGAGTTGCCTATGGATCACGGTCCTCCATGGTGGATTGGACAGACGGTTATGAGGGACAAGCTGTCTGACATTTATGAGAAAGCTGTCAATGAAGATGACAGAAACGAGAAGGAGCAAAATGATGCCAAAAATGCAGTTGAAGAATGTGTATATGAGATGAGAGACAAACTGTGTGGCATTTATGAGAAATCCGTCAATGAAGATGACAAAACAGTTTCATCCGGAAGCTTGAGGATAATAGGAGGCTTATCAGTGAGTCAGCAGTGCCTGACACATGCGTGCCTGGAAATATGTGTCCCAACCCTAGGGTTGAAACAAGAGGGGGGGGTATGTGACAGGAAGTCAGCTAAATCTGGGAATGTAGTCACAGGAAGGAGATACATTTCCACCTGATTTAGAAAGTCCATTAATTAATTTAGGGTGTTGGCTACAGAGCTAGCCAGCAGGAAGTTGAAAGGCCTTCACCTGTTCAGAATGAGGGAGTTAAGGCTCTATAATTTGTTCAGAGAAAGTCCTATTGTTTGCTGCCTCCAGAAGCTGTGTCCTGAAGCCATGTGGGCTGGGAGCAGGAGGACAGTCAGCGTGTGCCTCCCGACAGGATGTGTGGGCCTGGGAGAAGACCCCCCGGAGTGATGTGTGCCCGGGACGGTAACCAAGGGTGAATACGTCTCAAAGGTGAGAAGACGAACTGTTGATGTGAAAGAAACAAAGGACTGTGTTGCCCTGTGAAGCTATTATAAAAGGACTATTGAGTGTCCGCTGTAGGACAAGGAAGTCTGCCCGACGGTAGGTTGGAGACAGACACTTAGGCAGGTTCCAGTTGTGAGAAGGTAGCCGCCCAGAGAGGCAAGGATTTATTTTCTGTTTTATTTTATTTTGGATGTTTTGCTGCATACAGCCTGGTGAAGAAAACACCATTTAATAAACCACACTGTTTGTTTGCAAGCACTTGTCGGCTACCTCTCTGGGAAAACGCACCCCCCAAGGGGTCATCCACACCCGCCACCGAGCTAATCCCTCACAATATATATATATTTTTATACATTCATGTTTATAAATTTTTTAAATCAAGACAGGAATAAGTTATTGCAATAGTGCTTTATTATTGTCTGTGATTTGGTTATAAGCAAGTGATTATGGGGTTAATTGAAATAGGAGGGTCCTGGTTGATTCATGCCCCCATGTTCCCTTTAAATCATTTTTACTGCCAGATATACTATTATACCCCAAGGAAGGGGCATGCCCCTAAACACGTTGTCGTAATTCTGGCTTTGTTTTCTCCTTGTTTAAGCTCCGTCTGCACTTCTCGGGCTTTTCATGTGTGTGGCATACACCTATGGCTTTCTGCCAGTGTTACCACATCATCTCCAACCAGCCAATCAGCCTTCCTGCGTTCCAGCAGAGATGATTGGCCACAGCAGACAGTGTCACTTGTGACTCGAAGTCAACAACCCCTTGTGTCTCCGAGTGGCTCCTTTACTACAATCCAGCTAAGAAAATTTGCAGCATACCACACATATATCAGCCCCTTCTAACTGAACATGACATGTGAGTCATCCACCACCTGTAACTTAAAGGGTAACTCCACTTTCGTGGGGGAAAAAAATCAGCAAATAAAGGAAGAACAACATAGAGTATACAATTGTGACATAAATCATATTGTATTTGAATGTTAATAAAAAATGACCTTTCCTTTTCAATCCGCAGCTGTTGTATTTTCTGAAATTGCAATGCAAAATGGCTACACACCAGAAACATAATTTCCTGCTTGTGTGATTGGCTCACCAATTTTCCCAGAAGTCTGCCTAAGATATAAGTCAGATTTCTGGCATCCCCTGCAATAAAATGTCATTTTTGGTGAAATACTCCCAAAAGGAGCACATCTAAAGGGATGCAGACCCAGCAGATTTTGTTCATTAGTGCAACAGCTGATAAATAATTATAAAAACCACTCCCATTAGATGCACTCAGCACAAAGGCACAGAGGAACAAACAGGGATTTCTTCAGAATAACAAAAGGTAGGAATGTGCAACAAAGTTTGTTAAAATCCTGGTAATATACAGGGTTTTACCCAGAGCAGAATGTTTTTTTTCTCAACAAAAGTGGAGTTACTCTTTAAGACCTGGGTATGCTAATTGGCTCTGCACAATGGATCAAGTGTTGTTTTAACCTTATATTGACTTTGTGAATAAACAACTGATTGGAAATGAATGATTTCTGGATTTCCCAAGTTTTATCAAGCTTCCCACTGTTCTTATTCACAACACAGGCACTCCAGAATTTGTTGTCTTTGGTGTTGTTACTCACTTGGTCCCCGAGGTTTGTGAGTTGCCAGTTTTGTGGGGTTTATTTATATTCTGTCTAATCCATTACCGCTGCGCCAACTTTCTCTATATTAACATTTTCGTAAAAAAAAAAAAAAAACATTAAAAATGATATAAATCTTTCCCGTAGTTAGTAGACACGATAACTTTTGCGAAAACCAATCAAAATAAGCTTATTGCGATTTTTTACCAAAAATATGTAGCAGAAAACAAATTGGCCTAAAATGTTAAAACATTTAGATTTTTAACTTTTTTTTTTTTTTGAGAATGTCATATATAGCAAAATGTGAAAAATATTGTTTTTTTTTTCAAAATTGTCGCTCTTTTTTTGTTCATAGCGCAAAAAAAAAAAAAAAAAATGCACATGTGATCAAATACCATCAAAAGAAAGTGCTATTTGTGGGAAAAAAAGATGTAAATTTTGTTTGGGTAGATTGTGACACGACCACGCAGTTGTCCGGTAAAATAACGCAGTGCCGAATCTCAAAATAGGGCCTGGTCATTAAGGGGGCAAATCCTCCCGGTCTTAAAGTGGTTACAATAGTGTGGGCTAGCACTGATTCCTTAACCACTTTTACCCCCTTCCTGCCCAGGCCAATTTTCAGCTTTCCACCTTGTCACAATTTGAATGAGAATTGCTTGGCCATGCAACACTGTACCCATATATAATTTTTATAATTGTTTTTCACACAAATAGAGCTTTCTTTTGTTGGTATTTAATCACCACTGGGTTTTTGTATTTTTTTCTAAATAAACGAAAAAAGGCCAAAACGTTTGGAAAAAAAACATTTTTTTATATTATTCATTTTACTAACAAGTTTATTCAAGATCATGTTGCAAAAATGAATACACCCAAAATAAAGTCTTTTCCAAATGTTTTTGGAAATGATGGCTACGGTAAAACATGGTGGAAGTGTCCTTCTGTGGGGCTGCACGAGTGCTACTGGTGTCGGGGAGGTGCATTTCATTAATGGTATCATGAATTGACAGATATACTGCTCTATATTGAAAGAGAAGATGCTCCCATCACTCCTTGGTTATTGTGCACTTTTCTATCATGACAATGATTCAAAACACCCATCTATTACCACTGTTGCATTTCTAAAGAAGAACAGGGTGAAAGTGATTCAGTGATCTGAACCCAATGGAACACCTATGGGGAATTCTGAAGAGACAAGTTGAGCATCACTCTCCACCTCACATACAGGCTCTAAAAAAGGTCGTTCTTGAAGAATGGAAAAATAAAGATGTTGCAATGTGTCACCAACTTGTTCATTTCATGCCTTGAAGACTTGGCACTGTCCTTACAAATCATAAAGATCATACAAAATACTAGATGTAGTAGTTTTTGTTGTGGGGGGGTATTCATTTTTGCTTTTTTCATTTTTCATTTCAACTAAATTTGAGTAAAATTGAAGATTTTGTAAACTAAGTTAAATTATTAACCGTACTTACAAATGTTCTATAAAACTCAGTTTTGTCAACATTTTGTACATTTTTCTTTTGTTCTTTGAGATGTTGATGAAAATCTTGGCTTTCAAAAGGGGTGTTCTCATTTATGTTGGGCACAGTATATCTAAAAATCATTCAGGCCTGATGTACTGATGGCCTATGTAATTTCTTAAGACCCAATAACGCCAGGACAGTACAAAGATCCCACAAATGACATTTGGAAAGTAAACATGCTGAGGCATTTACTAAGATGCATAATGCATTTTTTAAGCTGTACTTTTTTGTCAAAATTTTTTAGAAAATGAAGAAAATTTTTTCTTTACATTCTTTTTAATTTTTTACATACTATCAAAAGTGCAGTACTGTGTCATCATATAACTGGCTGGGACACTGACTGGTGACAGTATGTAAAAACAAAAAAAAATTATAATTTTTTTCAATTTGCTTATAACTTTTTTTTATTTATTTAAATTTTTTTTATTTTTTTACATACTGTGACAAAAGCAATACAGTGTTGCCATTGTAACACTGTAACACTTTGGGGAGTTGATAAGGATTTTTTATTTTTACATACTATGTTTGCTTATAACAATGAATTTCACTGCTATAAGCAAATATTTTTACTGAATGACAGGGTGTAGACAATGTGTATTGCTGTAATTAGCTGTAATTGGCAACAGCTAGTCACATGATAAAAATGGGTTGTGATTGGATCTGTCTGTACCATGTAATTACTGCGACCAATCACAGCTAGCAACTAATGGTATGAAAGGATGCCATTTCACTTTTTTTTAACTGTCATGTGATCTACTTTGATTGGTCACAGCGATCACCTGTTTCCGGCAGTAGGACAGTACACTGATCAGTCATCCGCTGTGTCCTGAGCATGGCCCATTCTTGAGAGGACATCATATGACGTCCTCCTAGAACAATAGGGTTCCCGCCTAAACGTAAACACAGTAAATTATGAACTATGTGCTCTCTACCTCTGAAACAATGGCCTATTAAAAGGTGCAGATAATCTGTAAAAGCATTTTTGTACTTTTTAAAAGGAAGAATTTAATGTAATATTTTCATTGCAGATGCAGTCCTCCTGCTCTCTCCCTCATAAATTGCATCCTATTAAAAAGACTAAGGTTCTGTGCAGTCAATTTGTACAATTTTTATATTCACTCTTATAAAATATAAACAGTAATTTAACCACTTCCGGACAGTTTTTACGAAAGGAACAGATAGCTGCCATAACCCTGGTATTTTCTTACAGGGCGAGTATTCCTCTTTCACATCAAAGTGGTCCCAGTGGCGGATTCACAGCGGAATCACTGTTATGGGTGTTGGGAGAGGTGCCCCCCTCCTGCCACTTCCAGGTCCTTTTTCCCAATTACCAGAGCCGTGGGAAGCGGGGAAAATGATCTGGTCCGTCCATGTCCCAGGCAGAAAGTTGAGTGAGGGCAAGATGGCCCCAACTATGGCTCTGGAAGACCAGAGTGACTTCACTTCCTCCCAATGGACTTAAAGGGCCCATTTTTTTCATGCTTAAAAAAAATAACTTTTTTTTTTTTGCTTTTAAGTGTAGATGTGAGATCTGAGGTCTTTTGACCCCAGCTCTCACATTAAAGAGGACCTGTCCTGGTTATTTCTATTACAAGGGATGTTTACATTCCTTGTAATAGGAATAAAAGTGATCAAATTTTTTTTTTCTTAAAGGGACAGTGTAAAAATAAAAGGTAAAATAAATAAGAAAAAAAAATTGAAAGTGCCCCGTCCCTTTGAGCTTGCACGCAAAAGCGAACGCATACACAAGTCGTGCTCACATATGTAAATGGTGTTCAAACCACACATGTGAGGTATTGCCATGATCGTTACAGCAAGAGAAATATTTCTAGCCTTAGACCTTCTCTGTAACTCAAAACTGGTAACCTGTAGCACTTTTTAAATCATTTTAAATCATTGCCTATGGAGATTTTTAAGTACCAATGTTTGTCACCATTTCACGAGTGTGTGCAGTTTTGAAGTATGGCATGTTGGGTATCTATTTATTTCGGTGTAACATTATCTTTCAGATTAAAGGAAACAATTGAGCTAACTTTACTGTTTCCTATTTTCTAAGTAAATAAAATGTATTTTTTCCAAAACAAATTGCGCTTGTAAGACCGCTGCGCAAATACAGTGTGACATAAAGTATTTCAACAATCTCAATTTTATTCTCTAGGGTCTCTGCTAAAATATATATATATATATATATAATTTTTGGGGGTTCTAAGTAATTTTCTAGCAAGAAATACTGATTTTAACTTGTAAACAACAAGTGTCAGAAATAGGCCTCGTCCTTAAGTGGTTAATATTACTGACTTCTCTTTCCCTCTAAAAATACATACCATTACGGAAAATAAGATTATCTACCGCTAATCTGTAGACATTTTGTAATCTGTCTCTGAAAAAAGTCTAATTTAATATTTCTCGTTGAAATCTTTTTGCTCTCTTCCTTTGAAATTGCATCCAATTAAAAAAGGTAGGATTATGTGCAGCAAATCTGTACAATTATTATCATTTGTCTCTGAAAAATAGTGGAATTTAATATTTCTTGCTGAATTCTTCCTTCTCTCTCCCTCTAAAAAATGCATTCTGATAAAAAGTATGAACTTTTTATGCAGCAAATCTGTATAATTGTTATAATCTGCCTAAAAAATAAAAAAAATAAAAAAAATATTAGGTCTATTGTAATCTTTATGGATGAAATATGACTGCTCTTTCCCTCTGAAATAGCAGCCTATCCAAATAGGCTTAAATGCTATGGTGCAATTCTGTAAAATATTTCTCTGTTGAATTTAAAAAAGGTCTATATTTTTCTCTCACTCAGAGGTTGGGGCCTTTCCAATTTAGGCCCCTTTCACACATGGGAGTCCGTCAGCGGACTCTGTTTTTCTCAGCGGGGGATCGATCCGCCGATCCCCCGCTGAGCAGGCAGATGGCAGCTCTGTCTCCGCGCTGTGTGCGGAAACAGAGCTGTCAGGTTCTCTATGGGGGAATTGGATGAGAACGGACTGTCTGTCTGTTCTCATCCGATCCCATCCGATCCGATCTGCTGGACGGATGGAAAAGTCCTGTGTGAAAAGGGCCTAAGGCTTAGGTGTGCTGCAAATGTGTGCATCTGTTTTGTTATCATATAAAAGTAAAAAAAACACAAATGCTTGATTTCCCAATCTATATAGAAAGTTTCTTGCCACAGTAGTTCACTATTAGCGGTCAATTTGTTCTGGCATGCAAAGTACTGAGAATACATGCCAGAACAAATATACTGCTAATAGTGTACTACTGTGGCAAGAAATTAGATATTTTTTCTATATAGATATGTGCAACTTACAGTATATACACGGGGATATGGAACGTAAAGAGCAAAAGCCTATGAGGTACTTATCAGTTTGCAAATGATCTCCAGTAATATCAAATGTCCTCTCAAAAGGGGGGGTAATAGGAATGGAGAAGCATGAAGATGGAGCTTTTCTAACTTTGTCAAGCATATAGCATGAGAGCTATATTTAAAGTTGGTGTACCATAAACTATCTTACTTGTTTGTTAAATTAGTTGACAACATTTTTTGCAAAAGTTACATTTTTGGAAGATAAATTAAGACCTATTTTGACTAAATATGTAATCGTTTTATTTGCTGACAATCGAGTTCCACAGTTAGCTTCATTAAACTCAATTATTCTGGCTTTTCAGTTAAAAATACCTGCCTGATTAAAAAAACGAACAATCTATATGTTTTGTGTGACTGGTACCACTGCATAGCAGTGTAACTGGCAACTGTTTCCTCTGTTTTCCAAGCGTTTTGAGAGGCCTATTAACCCACAAAAGTAATCTCAGATTGTCAAGTGCATGACTCACCCATGCACACAGGGCGTTTGAAAAAATGAGTTGCAAAGCCAATTCTGACGCCAGGAAAAAGCAGCTGTAAAGACGTGCTCTTAGAAGCGTTTTGTATTGGAGTTAATGCACGTTTTAGCCACATTTAGCAGTGTTAGTGTTTGGCAGTCTTTCTCTGCCCTCTTCTATTTTCCAACCTCAAATCCAACTACTACAGCTTAAAAACGTCTGACGTGGCTCAACGTTCTATGCAGCCTTTAGCAGCGTCAGGCGTTTTTACAGCCTAACGCTGCTGCTCCAGAAAGCACTGGCCCTGGGTTTATTTTACAGCTTGAAAAGGCCTATGCCACTTACAGCTCCTAAAAGCCTATGTGTGCATGTGGACATAGAATAACATAGAGGGGCATTTTTAAGCTGCAAAAAAAAAAAAGTCTGATGCTCCTCAAAGCAGCTGTAAAAACGCCCTGTGTGCATGAGGCCTTACAGGAAGCTTTTGAACTGCCTGACCCTCACTCTGTAAAATATATATCTAAGAGTTACTAGAATTTCAACACTTATTCATTCAAATCATCAAAGATTATAATTGTTCAACAAGCTGGATCACTCTTGGTAAGACAGCTCATCAAAAAATTAGGTGCACCCAGAACATGATTTAAGGCATAAATATACAACGGGAGCACCAACCCAAATGGTAAAAGAGTCCAATTACCTTAATAGTAGTCTCGTCACATATTGTAACTCTTATATCCAACTCTTTTCAGAGATCAAATATACTCCTTCTTCAACAAGGCTCAGAAACTATGAAAAGACTTAAACGGACTAGGTAAAATAGATAACCAGATAGATCAGTAACAAAAAAAGTATGTGGTGGGATTATATATATACACCTCCAGAAGTGATAAAACAAATGTTTTTTTAAAAAAGATCAAAATTTATTCAAATATCAAAAAGTCAAAAGTTACACAAAGACATTATTTCTAAAAACAATACAGTTGTTGGTCATACGTTCCATACATGTATTCAAACACAATTATTTTAACACAATCATTTAAAGAGTCTTCCTAGGACTTGCCACTGGAGGTGTTCTAGATACTTAAGGGGTGAGGTTGACGTGTTTTGTAGAAATACAGCTTCCTCAGGACCTCTTTAGCTTTTCTTAAATCTCACATATGACACAAAACACATCTAAAGCTTTAATTGAACAAATTATTATCATTAGTCATAAACAACACAAATTTACACAATTGCAATCAGAAAAGATATGAGTTCAAATAACAGCGAAGCAATAGGCCTAGCATATAGTAAAGCATTCAAAAATACCTTACAATATACAGTATCTCACAAAAGTGAGTACACACCTCTGAGCTGCAGTTAACTTAAACTAGAAAACGATCAAGAATATATATATATATATATATATATATATATATAGTATCTCACCAAAGTGATTACACCCCTCACATTTTTGTAAATATTTTATTATATCTTTTCATGTGACAACACTGAAGAAATTACACTTTGCTACAATGTAAAGTAGTGAGTGTACAGCTTGTAAAACAGAGTTAATTTTCTGTCCCCTCAAAATAACTCAACACACAGCTATTGTGTCTAAACTGCTGGCAACAAAAGTGAGTACACCCCTAAGTGGAAATGTCCAAATTGGGGCCAAAGTGTCAATATTTTGTGTGGCCACCATTATTTTCTAGCACTGCCTTAACCCCCTTGGGTATGGAGTTCACCAGAGCTTCACAGGTTGCCATTGGAGTCCTCTTCCACTCCTTCATGACGACATCACGGAGCTGGTGGATGTTAGAGACCTTGTGCCCCTCCACAAATTGCAACAATTTTGCAAAAAAAAAAACAATAAAAACAATCTGCTACATGTCCCCGTTCACACTAAGGCGACCGGTGAGGCGACCTGGTCGCCTCACAGGTCGCCGTAGGTCACCTTCCATAGGGAAGCTGCAGACCCGTTCTAATAGGAGCGACACAAGTCGCTCCGACTTAGAAAAAGGGTCCGGAGCTTCTTTGGGGCGACCCGGAGGCGACCGCCATAGACTTCAATGTTATGGTCCCCCCCCCCAAGTCGGATCGCGGCAATGTGAACGGGGCCATAACATTCCTAAAAAAAAATGAAAATCAAAATTTTTTAACATTTTAGGCCAATTTGTTTTCTGCTACATATTTTTAGTAAAAAAAATCGCAATAAGCGTATTTTGATTGGTTTGTGCAAAAGTTATTGCGTCTACTAATTATGGGAAAGATTTATGTCATTTTTATTGTTTTGGTTTTTTTTACTAGTAATGGCGGCGATCTGCGATTTTTTGCGGGACTTGGACATTGCGGCGGACAGATCGGACCCCTGACTGACATTTTTGACACTTTTGGGGGTACCAGTGACATTACTACAGTAATCAGTGCTAAAAATATGCACTGTTATTGTAATAATGATACTGGCAGGGAAGGGTTTAATACTATTGGTGATCAAGGGGTTAAATGTAAGCCTAAGGGAGTGATTCTAACTGTGGGGGGTTGGGCTTGTGAGATCATCACAGAGAATGGGATCCTATGTAGCAGGATCACATAGCCTCTGTGATCATCCGTTTACATCAGCCGTCCGTCCTTCTCTGTCAGCAGGGAGGGATCGCCGGTGTCAGGCGACAATCAGAGCTGCCTGGCACCCGCACTGGCTTCCCTGCTGAAGATCAGGGGCGGGAGCTCGCCGGCGGCGGTGCGCGCTCGCCCCGTAGTTCCTCCTAGGCAGATGACGTTTATTAAAGTGATTCTGCCTGGGGCTGCCACTTTGCCGACGTAAATGTACAGTGACTGGTTAGCAAGTGGTTAAAAGAATAAGAATCAAATGAATAAAATGAGGAAAAATATCTTAGTGTAAAAGGCAACAAACATTTTTTTTGCTGCAGCCATTTACTCTAGTATATTTTGCCTTATTGAGTTCTCACAAACCTGCAAGCTACCTGGTAATCAACTTTAGGTTCTAATTAAAGGGAATGCATTTCTCCCAAACAAACATAAGTTTTCCCAGCACATTTACAGGTTAGCCAGCAAAAAAAAAAAAAAAATAATGACAAAATGACAACAATTTGCATTAAAAACAAACGTTTTAGTTGCACAACATCTGCAAATATATGTGGAAGTCACGCTGCCTCACCATTGCCCCTCTGCCAAGTACAGTTTTAACTTTAATGTTTGAGAATCAACATATTGCATACATTATAATAGATAAATTAAGGGAAGGTATGGGGCTGAAGCAACCCATTTCTCCTTGAAGGTGAAGGGACACACTAGAAGCTCAGCAAAGCACAATGGAAGCTGAAGGCATTCAGTGGAGTTCATTTACTAAAACTGGTGAGTGCAAAATCTGATGCAGCTCTGCACATAACCCAGCTTCCTGGTTTTTTGTCAAAGCTTAATTGAGCAAGCTGAGGTTAGAAGCTGATTGGCTACCACGCCCAGCTGCACCAGATTTTGCACTCTCCAGTATTAGTAAATCAACCCCTATGTATGCCTCTTTTGACAGAACCTCTTGCACATCATTCTTGATATACAGGCATACCCCTCCCCTTTCTTACCCTCCCTATCTCTACCATATAGGAAATACTCCTGAATGGTTGCCAGCCAATCATGTGAGCTGTCAAACCAAGTTTCTGAAATGCCCACAATATCAAAATTCTCCTCGTACATTCTCCCATTTTGTTAGCTAGACTTCTAGCATTGGTATACAAGCCTCTTAATTTGTCTGGTCACATACTATTTTCTTGTTAGATGTTATGAGGCTGCAATTGGAATTTGCCAATTTACTTAGTATGTTTAAGTAATTGAAGATGTTTAAGTTACTTTTTTTACTTTTACTTTTTTTTTTACTTTTACAAACTACTTAAGATGTTTAAGTAATTTAAGATGACTCTCCATCTTCCTCTTACTTTGTCATTGGTACCCACGTGTATCATGAAAGCTGGGTCCACCCCAGCCCCACCCAATAATCTGTCCAACTGACTCACAATGTGCTGAACCCAAGTGCCAGGTAAACAACATACAGATCAGCGCTTCCAGTCTTCGTGACAGATTGCCCTCTCTGTCCTTCTAATAAGTGAATCCCCTACCACCAGGATCTGTCTTTCCTTATCCTTAGCCATATCCCCGCCCTCACTGGAGGAGCTTTTTCCCTGGCAGCTAGGGTCATTGCTCGGCTCTAGCAATGCCACTCAGTGACTGGTTTCTCCAACATCATGCAACAGGGCATACTTTTTGGGATGTTCCAGCCCAAGACCAGCCTCCTTGACGTTTTCCCCTCTACCCCGCCTAATTGTCACCTAACTACTCTGCTCTGGTGTCTGCCCCCCTGTATCTCCAATCTCCTCTGTGCTGGCCCCTGTTAGTACCAGTCGGGTACATTCCAAGCTCCCTTTGAGGTTGAAGAAACTTTGCAGTGTTGCCAGCGGCTTTCCTAGATTCAGGACCTGGGCTTCCAAGTAAGCAATGTGCTCACATTTTGTGCAGCAGTATTCACCCTCAATCGGGTGCTCGAGGAACACAGACATGTCACAAGATGTATAGAGTATAAACACTCACGCCAAATAAATAATAATGTGATAATCTTATTGTTGTGACTAAAAAGATGTGCACTGAGTCTCATTTCCATACCAGTTGGACATCCTACTCACTAATTTAATAGGAATGCTCCTAGAGGATTAGGAATTTTACTCTCCCGAATGACTGTTAAACTTGCTTCCTGACTCTAATTTTGGCAGTACTCAGTATGCAGTTACTCACAGTTACTCAGCAGTACTCAGTCACCCACCGTTACTCACAAAAGGCATGGAGGAGCTAAGCTATGAGGAAAGATTAGAGGAACTGAATTTATTCTCTCTTGAGAGGAGGAGATTAAGGGGGCTATGATCAACAAGTAAAAATACATAAAGTGAACTTGGTGTTGAGTTATTCACTTTAAGATCATCACAGAGGACAAGGAGGCACTCTTTACATCGTGAGGAAAAGAGATTTCTTCTCCAAATATGGAAAGGTTTCTTCACAGTAGGAGCTGTGAAAATTTGGAATAGACTCCCTCAAGAGCTGGCTATGGCCAGCTCAGTAGATTGCTTTAGGAAAGGCCTGAATTCTTTCCTAGATACACATATTATAACTGAAAACTAATATTTATAGGTAAAGTTGATCCAGGAAATATTCGATCTCCTTCTAGGAGATCAGGAAGGATTTTTTTTCCCCCTGCTGGAGCAAATTGGATCATGCTTTATTGGGTTTTTCTTTTTCCTTCCTCAGGTTCAACTGTAGGTATAGGACTATGTATATGTCCGGGCCCCCTGTCCACCGCCATACTCCCCCTGTCCGCCTGTCCCCAGCCGGGTTCCTTCCTCCCCCGAAGGCCAGACCTCCTGGGGTCCCCCTCCCCAAAGGCTCCTCCCCCTTCACCTGAAGGGGGCCGCACAGCTGTCTGTGGCCTAACCAGCGGGGCTGCCTGCATGGCCCCTGCCCCACAGTGGGCGGGGAGGGTACTTATCTACCTGTGGGGGGACCCCTCCACCTCTGACTCAGACTCAGACACAGCGATCCGCTGAAATTAAGCATATTACTAAGCGGAGAGAAACTAACCAGGATTCTAGGGCCGAAACAACAACTAATCGGTGTCTATCAACTATTTTCATAATCGATTAGTTGGTCAGCTGATTAGTTGGTCTGCATACAGAATGCATTATTTGTTTACATATCAGGAAATACAGTGAAGCACACATACAGCTCGGTACACCGTCCATACATGTCAGTAAATGCCTCAGAACTTGTGAATGTGTGAGGAGCAATGCCTCATGGGACATGCAGTCCTAGGTAGGTAGTGAGTGGTTCTAAAGGCAGACGTTTTTTTTCCTTGCTATAGGGGCACTCTATACTATACTTTGCAGCTTGCTATTGGGGTACTCTGAAGGCAGGGTGAGCCAGAAGCATCGGCAAGGGATTCCAGAAGAGGAGAATCAGAGAGAAGATGGAGGCTGGTAGACTGGAGGTAATATAAGGCATTACAATTACATTTAAAGTAAACTTTTACAGGTTTATATGCATTATAAATAAAAATGATCATATCCATAAAAAAAAGTCGCAGCTTTTAGTTCTACTTTAACCACTTCAGCTTCGGAAGATTTTACCCCCTTAATGACCAGGCCATTTTTTTACGATAAAGCACTGTGTTGCTTTAACTGACAATTGGCGTGCAATGTTTTTCCCTCAAATAGAGCTTTGTTTGGTGGTATTTGATCACCTCTGGGTTTTTTTATTTTTTGCACTATAAACAAAAAAAGACAGACAATTGTGAAAAAAAAACAATATTTTTAACTTTCTGCTATAAAACACATCCAATAAAAAAATTGAAAGAATCATGGGCCGAGCTAGCCACAGAGAATGGTTGTCTGAGAGGATGCTTCGGCTGCACAGGGAGATAGATCGGCACACAGCAGCAGGCCAGCACTCACCCTTCTCTCTTCTCCGATGGAGGAACTACCCTAGACACCAGGGAACTCGAGCATAATGTCCAGGAAGTGTAAGGAGGCCCGGAGGCCTCAGAAACTCACTGCCTTCTTCCATCAGCAGCAACATGGAGAGGGACAAGATGGCACCACTGAGTTCTCTTCCTCTGTCTCATCCTCAGTGCCCCATTCACTACACCGGGATTCGAACCCACCAGCCGGCAAACCACTGCACACTCCTCATTCAGGTAATTCTACACCTTTATCTGGAAGCCCAGAAAAATCTAGATTTAAAATGGACAGACAATATAAGTATATTGAAGTAAACAATACTGCAGGCTCTGGAGATACTAGGGAGCTGCCAGACTCCATTGAAGAATTCACTACCTCTATTCAACCAGTTTTAGACTCAGTGATGAAAGACATGTTAATGTCTTTGAGAAGTTTGCTCCAGGCCGACCTATTGTCATGGATGCACAGATCCCAATATACTCTGATGAAGAGAAGAAATCTGATTACCATAATTAAAGCTTTAGGAAACCACGACATCAGCTACAAATGGGGGGTATCCCACGAAAATTACAATAACCAAAGAGGGATGTTCGTATATCATAGACTCTTTGGAAAAGGGAATTTCCCTACTAAAGACTGGGAAGATGCTTTCAGAGGAGTCTTCCTCTTCCCTCTCAGTCAGAAATACCACTCATGTCAACCTAGGGTGGAAGGTAGTGACTGGGGATGATCGAACGGTTCGGGTCGACCATCGGTTCGGCCGAACATTGGGTGTTCGAGGTTCGGCCGAATTTAGAACTTTTTGCCCAAAAAGTTCGGAATTCGGCAACCAGAACCGACCAAAATGCAATGGTTCAGGAAATGGGCTTTAAAAGCCTGTGATTGGACCAGAACCATTAGCAAAAGCCAATTGAGGGGGCAGAAGAATGCTAGGAATGTGATTGGAGTGACTAGGGGGTCCCTAGGCCAATCATTACTGAATACGCCCCCCAGTATATAAGATAGCCCCCGCTAAATTCCTAGCATTGTTATACAGGACATGGAAGAGAGTGGAAGCAGTTCTGTTAATTTAACTTTAAAAGTGTCATTTAGCATTTATTAGTGTGAGGAAAGGGATATCTAGTGTAGTTAGAGTGCTCCTTTACACTTTAGTTAGATGCAAAAATTTAGTTTCTGTAGGGAAAGTGTGAAGTGTCAGGGTGACCGTAATGTAGTGTAGGGTTAACTGACTGCTATGGCAGGGTGACCGAACCCTTCCATATCAGGGTGACCGTAATGTAGTGTAGGGTGAACTGACAGTGACTGCTATGGCAGGGTGACCAAACCCTTCCATATCAGGGTGACCGCTATAGAGAAAAGCTAGTTTCTCTCAAGTCACTTTCGCTGCAGTAATATGGCTTCGCCGCCGTCAGCATTCTTTTTGGCTGCAGGCGTCTATAGTCATTTTTTGAGCACATGTTTGGAGTCAGGCATGACATCTGTACATGTGTATAGGGGGTATATATACACACACATGTCTGTATATATACACCTGCACATATATAGGTGTGAAAGGAGCTGAAAAAACTACTTGCGCTAATGAAATAATTAACACCATTATAGTTACGCTCCTATCACACCTATATATGTCTAGGTGTGTATATACATATAAGTATGTGTGTATATACACCACTATACACAAGTTCAGATGTTTTGCCTGCCTCCAAAGAACCCAAAAAAATGCCCAAATAATGAAATCATTTACACTAATATGGTTACGCTCCTATAACACCTATATATGTCTAAGTGTAAAATACATACAAGTATGTGTGTACACAAGTTCAGATGTTTTTCCTGCCTCCAAAAACCCCAAAAAAATGCCTGCAACAACACACCTGGGCGTTTTTTTTTTGACGCTAGCGTTTTTTTGGGCATTTTTTTTGGGTTATTTGGAGGCAGGCAAAACATCTGAACTTGTGTATAGTGGTATATATACCACTATACACAAGTTCAGATGTTTTTCCTGACTCCAAAGAACCCAAAAAATGCCCAAAAAAAACGCTTGCTACTAAACCGGCAAGGTGTGAAAAGCGAGAAGCCACTATCCTGTGCTATAAGTGTTTTAATACAAACAATCTTTTTTTTTATGGTTCTGGACATGTTACAGAGCTGAACCTTCACAGGTACACTTTTTAGACCCCCCAGACACTAAATCCAAAGAAATTTTTTTTTTTCAATAATTGGCTCTCTATCAAAAATCTATCAAAAATAAAAAATTTTAAGAACTTTTTTTGTGTGATTTTGTGTCTGCGGGGTCTAAAAGGTGTACCTGTGAAGTTTCAGCTCTATAGCATGTCCAGAACCCCCCAAAAAAAGATCATATAGGTGTAAAAGGAGGGTCCCACCATCCCTGCTCTACTGAAAAATTATCTTTTTTTCTGGTTCTGGACATGCTACAGAGCTGAAACTTCACAGGTACACTTTTTAGACACCCCCCCCCCCCCCCCCCAGATACTAAATCCAAAGAATTTTTTTTTTTGTTTTTAATTTTCTTTTTATTTTTTCAATAATTGGCTCTCTATCAAAAATGACAATTTTTAAGAACTTTTTTTGTGTGATTTTGTGTCTGGGGGGTCTAAAAGGTGTACCTGTGAAGTTTCAGCTCTGTAGCGTGTCCAGAACCATAACATCTGAACTTGTGTATAGTGGTATATATACCCGTATACACAAGTTCAGATGTTTTTCCTGCCTCCAAGAACCCAAAAAATGCCCAAAAAAACGCTTGCTACTAAACCGGCAAGGTGTGAAAAGCGAGAAGCCACTAACCTGTTCTGTAAGTGTTCTAATACAAACGATCTTTTTTTTATGGTTCTGGACATGCTACAGTGCTGAAACCTCACAGGTACACTTTTTTAGACACCCCAGATACTAAATCCAAAGAAATTTTTATTTTTTTTTCAATAATTGGCTCTCTATCAAAAATGACAATTTTTAAGAACTTTTTTTGTGTGATTAATAGTCCCTGGGGTATGACCCAGAACCCTAGGCACTTTTTAGAGGCATTTATTGGGTTTTAGGGCTTCAAAATTGTGTTTATTGATTACCGAAGTTCGGGTCCCATTGATTTCAATGGGGTTCTGAAATCCGGGCTAAACTTTCGGGAAGTTCGGATGTTCTGGCCGAACCAAACTTTTGAAAAGTTCGATCATCCTTAGTAGTGACCAATAGGAACCAATAAGAATGCCTGGAAGCACACATGGTTCTGGCATGGGACTAAGATACTTTCTAATTTCTCCCCTTGCGACGGAGGAAGGTCATTGGCTCTATTCACCCCTCAATTAACTTGAGCAGCAGTTGCTGCATACAGTTTTTTTGCCCCTTGTTGCTAAGTGCACATTTTTATTTTTCACCACAAAAATGTTCTAAATGTTTGTTTGGCTGTTTATTTGATTTAAGTTTTTTGTCTTCTGAATGCGGCCAAATTCTACTAAAGACTCGAGATCTTACCAATGCTGCCCCTAAGGCTATGTTAACATGTGAGTGTAGCGATCGCTGGCAGAATCACTGCGATTCTGCCCGCGTTCCGGAAATCATTGCAAATCGCGGGACGCCCCTGCGTTGCCCGTGATTTGCAATAGCACACCAATAGCACCCATAAACGCTGTGCGATGTTGCCGCGATTTCCGCCTGCCGAATCGCAGGTAACATCGCGCAAACAACGCATGATGCCCCAAAGAAGCTCTTGTACCTTTTTTGGGCATCATGCATTTGCACAATGTTACCGCGATTCGGCAGACGGAAATCGCTGCAACATCTCTCAGCGTTTGGGGGTGCTATTTCAAATCACGGGCAATGCACATGCGTCCCGCGATTTGCAATGATTTCCGGAATCGTGTGATTCTGCCCACGATCGCTATGCTCACATGTGAACGTAGCCTAAAACAATTTATCTGGACAACACTGAAATGTGGACACTCCCAGCTCCGACCACTAGAGGTCAGCTAACAACCACAGTGAGTGCATGCATACCTCAACCACACAATCAATCATCTTCTAACACTAAATGGGACTGACCTTCCTATCCATTAACTCACATGGTCTTAACAATCCGGTTAAAAGGAGATCTCTGTGGCAAGAATCCATGTGCTACAAATGCGACATCCTGTGTGTGCAGGAGACACATTTTAGAAAAACACGGCCCCACACCAATGCACGCACAGAAATTTTCCTCAGGTGTTCTCAATGCAGATATTAAAAGAAAAGGAGTATTAGTTGCCATTAGAGACTCCATAAACTTCACCCTCCACAAGGAAATTAAGGATCTCCAAGGTAGATACCTCAATCCTGATTTGCACTATCAATTCCACCACATCACGCTGGTGAACGTGTAGGCTCCTAACACCAATCAAATTTGTTTTTTTAACAAAGTTCTTAAAATGGCACGTACATATCAAAAAGGTAACCTATTGATATGTGGAGACTTTAATATCCCTCCAGATCCTAGTATGGACTCCACTACCTCATGTAGAAGGAAAGTTCCATCACTACAATATCACATCCACCTACAAGAGCTATGCGATGTTTGGCGTTGTTTTCACGCCGATGAGAGGGATTTTTTTTTTCATATCCTCATCACTCATACACATGAATTTACTTATTCTTACTCGATTGTTGGCTGTTGGAGAAAACTATAACTACATCCATTAACACTATTATGTGGTCAGACCACACTTCTATCCTGTTAACAATCCAAGACTCTTCATCGCACCAGGCTATTCCTGTTTGGAGACTCAATTCTACTCTCTTAGCTCGGGAGGATACCAGAGCTGACCTGGAAAGTCACCTCGTAGAATACTATGGTCTAAACAAATTTTCTGTGAATGATCAATTTGCAGTCTGGAATGCCCATAAGGCGTTCATGAGGGGTCATTTATTTAAATTAGGGGCAAGGGCTAAGAGGCAGCAACAGAAACACATTGATAGTCTGACTAAACAAATTGAGATTATAGATGCACAAAACAAACATAAACCTTTCCCAAAAACTATCAGTTTTACGGAATGCATTACGCTTCCTTTTACTGGCAGGCTTCGAAAAGGCAAGCAAACACCTAAGCTGAAAGGACGGAGATAGAAAACTAAAATTCAGTAATTGCATCATCCTTCCACTAATACTAAATTAACCCATCCCCAAGATATAGGGAACGCCTTCATTGTATATTACAGCTCACTTTACAATCTAAATAAGGATCCAGATACTGTCCAACCACATCCAGACAGGATTGCAGAATTCTTACGCAATACTCCAACAACTTTCTCAAGACCAATTATCGCTACTAAACTCCCCATTTGCATCAACAGAAATTTAACAAGTCATATAATCACTTCCATATAAGTCTCCTGGTCCTGACGAATTTACTGGGGAAAACTATAAAACATTTAAACATGTACTACTACTTCATATGTTCAATGCCGTGACTGCCTCTTTGCCCTTTCCACAGGAAATGCTCAGAGCATTAATTATCACCTTGCCTAAGCCAGGGAAGGACCCCAATTCGCCCCAAAATTTTAGACCCATATCCCTTTTAAATACTGACCTAAAAATTTATACTAAACTAATTGCCCATGGTTTAGTCGATACATTACCCTCTCTCATACACACTGATCAATCCAGATTCACTAAGGCTACGTTCACATGTTAGCGTAGCGGACCGCAGCAGAATCACCATAATTCTGCCCGCGATCCGGAAATCAATGCAAATCGCGGGACGCCTGTGCGTTGCCGTTGATTTGCAATGGCACCCCAAACGCTGTGCGATGTTGCCGCGATTTCCGCCTGCCAAATTGCGGTAACATCGCGCAAACAAAATTGCGGGTTGCATGACGCCCCAAAAAGCTCTTGTACCTTTTTGGGCGTCATGTGACACGCAATTTTGTTTGCGCGATGTTACCGCGATTCAGCAGGCGGAAATCGCGGGAACATCGCACAGCGTTTGGAGTGCCATTGCAAATCAACGGCAACGCACAGGCGTCCCGTGATTTGCAATGATTTCCGGATTGCGGGCAGAATCGCGGTGATTCTGCCGCGGTCCGCTACGCTAACATGTGAACGTAGCCTAAAGGGCTGCAAACCACCAATGCTACTCCTAGATTGATTAATATCATTCATCTTGCTAATTATCAGCAAACCTTCTCTGCTCCTTGCATTGGATACGGAGAAGGCATTTGATGGGAATACCTAGAACAGACGCTGAAGGCCTTCGGATTTGAGGGCCCAATATACAAAGCCATTATGGCACTATATAAGGGACCTTCGGCCCACATTTATTCCAGAGGGATGCTTTCCACTAATGATCGACCGATATCGGTTTTTCGTTGCTGATACCGATATTTTGGCCAATGCATATCGGTATCGGCCGATATTGGCTGATATTTTTGTACATTTAAAGAACATTTTTTTTTTTTTTGACAGGTACTTTTGTGGAGGGATCTGGGACCCCAAACCCCTCCTCTGCACTTAAAAGCATTCAAAACGCCAAGTTTGGCTGTTTTGAATGCTGTCATTTTTTTAAATCTGGCGCCAGACAGTACCTGGAAGTGATGTCACTCATGACATAATTTCCGGGTTTTTGCATGGAGACCCGATCAGAGCTGAATGCGGCTTTGATTGGGACTTCGGCGGCTGTGCTGGCTGGTTGCCTGGGTCTCCAGTGGAACAGGAGACCAAGGCGAGCTGCGGAAGACAGCGGGAGGGGGGGGGAATGTCCCCTCCCACTCCTTGTAATGACAGCTGAGCGGCTTCTCAGCCACATCGGTTGTCCTTACAAGACAACCGGCCATCGGTTGTGGACTCTAGCTGCAGGCATCACTCCGGTACATGCACTTTGCCGAAATATCGGCAATATTGGTAACCTTAGGGGCCGATTCCGATATATCAGGAAAAGTGCATATCGGCCCTCGATATATCGGCTTTGCCGATAATCAGTCGATCCCTACTTTCCACACCATTTACAATATCTAAAAGCACTCCCCAGGGCTGCCCCCTATCGCCACTGATTTTCAATCTGCTAATGGAGCCACCGGCTACTTACATTTGTTCCCATCACACAGATTACAGGATTTCAATTCCATAATTCTGACCATGTTATCAGTCTGTTTGCAGACAATATTATCCTAATGGTATCTAATGTGGAAACTTCCCTGGCTTTGGTACACTCATCCCTGATGTTGTTTAACCAAATATGCTACTACAAAGTGAACGCTGCTAAATCACAGGTATTGGGGTTATACATTCCCACGGCAACTCAACAAAAGTTACAACAACGATTCCCTTACATATGGCAACAAAAGGGTATTACCTACCTAGGAATCACATTAACTCCAAAGGTAGACACACTGATATCGGCAAACTTCACCTCTTTTAAGCCCTTTTAACTCTAAACTCCAACGTCTGGCGGCGGCGGAGCTATCTTGGCTGGGAAGATTGACAGCTTTTAAAATGACGTTGCTACCTCAGATAATCTAACTGTTTAAATCCCTCCCTATTGTAGTCCCACTGACATTCTTTAAATCAGCCCAATCTCTACTTAACAAATATCTTTGGAGAGGTAAAAAGGGCTAGATGTGCTTTTAGCAAACTTACGACAACGAGAAGAGCAGGAGGGTTGGGGCACATAGTAAATAGAGACTACTATCTCACATCTATTCTTACACAAGCTAAAGCTTGGTTCCCCCAATCCCACCAAACCCCACGGGTACAACTAGAAAGCTTTCAAGTCCGCGGTAACAATTTACACCTTTACCTGCTTGCTAGCCCCTTTTTTAAGAGCAGTGAGGACAGTATGTCTCACACTTTTAGAGCTACATTGCTCGCCTGGCAAATACTATTATTTACGCCTTTAGATAATTCACCTAGAACCACCATTAGCACACCTCTACTAAGTCTACACCACATTATACCCAACAAAACGGTAGCACACTGGGACTCTGGAGGGATCAAACATCTGGATGATCTTATGGTGGGTCCAGCTGTCAAAACCTTTAGAACACTACAAATAGAATTTGGACTCTCCTCAAATTATTATTTTATATTCCTACAAATATTCCATTTCATATGTTCAAACCATACACTCAACATCACATTGCCTTGGAAGATAGTCCAGTTCCTCACTTAATCTACATCTACCCTTAAAGGTATTTCCCTATGGTATACTACGCTTAATAACAAAAACTGCTTTATCAAAACATCCCCCGTCATGGCCTGGGAATGAGAACTGGGAACAACTCATTCACCTGAACAATGGCAAGCCACAAGCTACCTACTCAGCCTCTAGAAATATAAACATGTGGGCACTGAGTCAAAAATTGTTGCTGAGATGGTATTTAAGTCCGTTTAGAATGTCTAAACTCTCCCCTCAGATATCGCTCTTGTGCTGGCGAAACTGTGGCAGTGTGGGTACCCTTTATCATACTATGTGGTCCTGCCAAAAAGTTACAAACCTTTGGCTAGCAGTATTCAAATTAATTACTGAAATATATGGGATCAGGATTCCTGCTTTCCCAGACACTGCCTTATATTAGTTGGGATTACATAAAATACCATTTAAAATTAGGGCTCCAATTATTTATCTTCTGCTAGCAACCAGATTATCATTGATGAAACACTGGAGGAACCCTCCATAACTGATATTAGCAAAATGACGCACACCCATGCTGGATACGAAATATCATTCTCCTCCTCTGTAAGTAACTTTTAAAAGGTTAAATTGGCTTGGGATAAATGGTACAATTGGTATAATGAAACTGTTTACCCGTTATGCCATCTCCCGTTTCCAAGCAATATGTACAGCTGATAACTATCGGACCTTGAACGGTATGTACAATTAGTGTTTCTGTACTCCATGTGTACACCGATACTTGTATAATTCAATGCAATCTATTGAAAATTATTATTACCTGAAGTTATAGACCAGAGATGGTGCTGTGAGGGTCCTGGGACACAGCGTGCTCCCAATAAGGGTGTCTGGGCGTTGGGGTCCTCACTCTGACCGGTAGGTGGGCACTATTGAAGTTGCTTGCCTTCATCTGCACTAGCCATTCAGGAGCTCTGTTTGTTACCTGTACGACGTTACTATTCCATAAAATGTCCGAATAACATGTCCAACATTATGTCCAACATTTCTGCCTTTATATTGCTTGTATTTGCACTACATTTTGAAAAACTTAAAAAAAAACCTATTGAAATAAAAAAAAATGTAAAAAATCAAATTTCTTTATCAGTTCAGGCCAATTTGTATGCTGCTACATATTACACATATTATACATACATAAAAAAAAATCCCAAAAAGCATATTGATTGGTTTGCGCAAAAGTTATAGCGTTTACAAACTATGGGATACAATTATGAACTTTTTATTTTTATATTCTTTTATTAGTAATGGCGGTGATCAATGATTTTTAGCGGGACTTTGACATTGCAGCGGACAAATCTGACACTAAGTGAAATTTTTTGGGGATCAGTGACACCAATACAGTGATCTGTGCTAAAAATATGCACTGTTACTGTATAAATTACACTGGCAGGGAAGGGGTTAACACCAGGGGCAATCAAAGGGTTAAGTGTGCTCCCAGGGGGCAATTTTCAACTGTGGGGGAATGGACTGGCTGCAGGAAGAGAGAGATCTGTATTCCTGATTAGTAGAAACACAAGATTTCTCTCTTCTTGTCTGACAAAATGGCGGTTTGCCCTGTTTACATAGGCAGACCACCTTTCTGTCATTCTCCTGAACGATTGCGGGTGCGCTGATTGGCTCCCGCTGTGTCCAATCACAGCAGGAGCACGGCTCTGGCAGTGCATGCACGCCCCTGCCTGGAGCCCATCTACAAAATCTCCTACAAGACATGTCTTTGATAACGCCCATTAAGGCGGGCAAAACGCATCGACGTAACTTCCGGGCAGCGGAGCTAAGCAGCGTCATTTCCTGTCTAACCACCGTGGAACGCACGCCGGCAGCGCCACGGAAATAGAGGGACAAGCTGCATAGGACTACTAAACGCTGTTCAATGCTATCTTTTAATGCCATTTTTGTGAGTATTATTTTATATTCTTTGATTTAAATAAACCCTACGGGCTTCACTATGCATGGCTTCTTCCCTTTCTTTTAAAAAAAAATCTGCCTTGGAGAGAGAGAGAGGAGACTAATTAAGGAGCCATCCTAAGCTGTGCAGGTTATCCATCCATCCACATAAGGGATATCTTATATGCCTGGGTAGCTGCATTTATCCTGCAACCTGAACAAGGAACATCATATACACTCAAGGCTCATTTATATTTTCTATCTGGTGAGTGCACCCCCATTGGGGGCCCCCCTTTGTTTCTTGAATAGCACCTGGGCACTTTAAAGGGTTTGAGCACCTTTTTGGCACTTTAGTTTCGTTGAGAGAAACCATCTTTTGGACTGCACTGAATCCACTTGCACTTTATATGGTTTTTGTATGGACACTTATTTATTGCACATTATTGCACTTTATTGATTTATTTTTTATTCATTGATTATGAATGTATTTTTGCTGCAGTATATTTATTAATTTTATAGCACTTATACACATATATTTATTAATTTTTACCTGTTAGCGCTGTCTATTTATATCTTTTAAGGTACGTGATTTTGCACTTAAGGGCTGCCCTGCCGCAGTAAATGTACGTGGGGCGGTCCTTAAATGGTTAATATAAAATATTTATTTCTTCCTTCCAGCCCTAATAAAGCTTCATGTCTGACTCCAAGTTAAAATGTCCATATATCCAACTTCTAGGTGTATTTATTATATATATAACATAAGTAATATATATATTATTACTTTCACTGTTTCACAGTATCAATGAACCCCTTTTAGTAGCAATAAACTGCTCTTTTTGTATTATAAAGGGCTAATTTTATTTTTTTTTAACCCCGTTATGAAAGGTGATACAAAAAAGCATGCTGCAGCTACTATGCGTCTTAGGCCTGGTTCCCACCCATGCGTTTTTTGTACTTTTTGCAGAAACACACTTCAGTTCATTTAACATGGTTTTCTATGGGACACAGTCACATCTATGCTTTTTTCAGCCACTGCGTATTTGGAAATGGTCAAGGACTTTTGTCAACGCAAAAGGGTGCATTTTTTTGCAATTTTGGTTCAAAAGACTTCAATGGAGAAGTTGAAAAAAACCATGTAGTGCGTTCTTGCTGTGACTTTTTTTTTTTTCTGCCCAACAACAAATTGACAAACAAAAAAAACATCATAAATGCAAAAAGCAAATCGCAGGAAACCGCAAAACGCACTGCAGAAATAGATCAAAAGCAAACTGCATAGGTGTGAACCGAGCCTTATGCTGGCCATACTTGTATCGATTTTCAGATGATAATATTCATACAAAAAATCTTTGTACATTCGCTGAATGAAGGAATGTCATTTGAAAATGTCACTTGCTTTTAAAAATTAGTTTTTAAATCATTGTAATTTCTAACTGAAAACCACATACACTATCTGAAAATTCCTTTGACCAAGAAGTTTTCTGCTCTGCTCCTTCAAATTTTTCTGTCATTGTGGTCGAAAACGAACGTCGATTTGACACCATTAATGATTAGAAAATCCAACGAACGTTCTTAAAATTAAATTGTTTTTGAAGGAAGACATTGTTTTTCTATGGCCAATATAAGTCACAGCAGGCGCAGGTAGCTTTTATCCAGCCACTTGCCTATGACAAGGGAGTCTATCATACATAATATATGACAGTTCTGTCTGAAAATCGTAAAAACAGTCTTTAGTTTTTTACTTTTTTATTTAAAAAAAAATTTGATCTCTGAGTCTGATGATATTTACCAGATTTAACCTCTAATAGTATGTGCAGTATATCTCCTCTGTCTGTTATTCTCAGAGTGGATAAAAGATTTTGCTCCCTAACCATATAGTTCAGGGGTGTCAAACTCAATTTCATCGCGGGCCGCATTAGCATTATGGTTTCCCTCAAAGGGCCTGTTATATCTGTTAGAATATTGTCCCCTTACACCCTTACATGGGATGTCGAGAGCACCCCCACCATCAGAAGTCAAGAGTCACCCACCCTTCCCTACATCACCCCCTTACCTTGTGCTGCTGCCAGGAAGAAAATGCAGGTGGATCTGGGAAGAAGTGCAGGGTTTGGAGGAGAACCAGAGGAGGGCTGGAGTCAGCTTCCAGGGTCTGCTGAATGCTGAGACCAGGGGAAGCAGAGGCAAGGTGGTGTTGCGGCTACACAGAGAGGTGCAAGATTTGTAGGAGGAGTTCTGCCCTCCTCTCTGCTGCGGACTGCTGAGGGGGGGGTGGAAGGTGGGCAAAGACAAGCCTTTCTGCAGCTGCACAGAGGAGTGCAGGATCTGGCAAAGGAGTTTTGTCCTCTCTGCTGCCGACTACAAAGACGAGTTGGGGTGCAGCAGCTGCAGGAGAGGTGTGAGGGCCACATAAAATGGCATGGGTGGCCAGATTCGGCCCGCGGGCCTTGTGTTTGACACCTGTGATATAGTCGGTTATTTATATTTACCACTGCATATACAGTGGGTACGGAAAGTATTCAGACCCCCTTAAATTTTTCACTCTTTGTTATATTGCAGCCATTTGCTAAAATCATTTAAGTTCATTCTTCTTCCTCATGAATGTACACATAGCACCCCATACTGACAGAAAAACACAGAATTGTTGACATTGTTGCAGATTTATTAAAAAAGAAAAACTGAAATATCACATGGTCCTAAGTTATCAGATCCTTTGCTCAGTATTTAGTAGAAGCCCCCTTTTGATCTAATACAGCCAGGAGTCTTTTTGGGAAAGATGTAACAAGTCTTTCACACCTGGATTTGGGGATCCTCTGCCATTCCTCCTTACAGAACCTCTCCAGTTCTGTCAGGTTGGATGGTAAATGTTGGTGGACAGCCATTTTTAGGTCTCTCCAGAGATGCTCAATTGGGTTTAAGTCAGGGCTCTGGCTGGGCCATTCAAGAACAGTCACGGAGTTGTTGTGAAGCCACTCCTTCGTTATTTTAGCTGTGTGCTTAGGGTCATTGTCTTGTTGGAAGGTAAACCTTCGGCCCAGTCTGAGGTCCAGAGCACTATGGAGAAGGTTTTTGTCCAGGATATCCCTGTACTTGGCCGCATTCATCTTTCCCTCGATTGCAACCAGTCGTCCTGTCCCTGCAGCTGAAAAACACCCCCACAGCATGATGCTGCCACCACCATGCTTCACTGTTGGGACTGTATTGGACAGGTGATGAGCAGTGCCTGGTTTTCTCCACACATACCGCTTAGAATTAAGGCCAAAAAGTTCTATTTTGGTCTCATCAGGCCAGAGAATCTTATTTCTCACCATCTTGGAGTCCTTCAGGTGTTTTTTAGCAAACTCCATGCGGGCTTTCATGTGTCTTACACTGAGGAGAGGCTTCCGTCGGGCCACTCTGCCATAAAGCCCCGACTGGTGGAGGGCTGCAGTGATGGTTGACTTTCTACAACTTTCTCCCATCTCCTGACTTCATCTCTGGAGCTCAGCCACAGTGATCTTTGGGTTCTTCTTTACCTCTCTCACCAAGGCTCTTCTCCCCCGATAGCTCAGTTTGGCCGGACGGCCAGCTCTAGGAAGGGTTCTGGTCGTCCCAAACATCTTCCATTTGAGGATTATGGAGGCCACTGTGCTCTTAGGAACCTTAAGTGCAGCAGAAATCTTTTTGTAACCTTGGCCAGATCTGTGCCTTGCCACAATTCTGTCTCTGAGCTCTTCAGGCAGTTCCTTTGACCTCATGATTCTCATTTGCTCTGACATGCATTGTGATCTGGAAGGTCTTATATAGACAGGTGTGTGGCTTTCCTAATCAAGTCCAATCAGTATAATCAAACACAGCTGGACTCAAATGAAGGTGTAGAACCATCTCAAGGATGATCAGAAGAAATGGAAAGCACCTGAGTTAAATATATGAGTGTCACAGCAAAGGGTCTGAATACTTAGGACCATGGGATATTTCAGTTTTTCTTTTTTAATAAATCTACAACAATGTCAACAATTCTGTGTTTTTCTGTCAGTATGGGGTGCTATGTGTACATTCATGAGGAAGAAGAATAAACTTAAATGATTTTAGCAAATGGCTGCAATATAACAAAGAGTGTAGTTTGTCGATTTGTGGTGCCTCAAGTCAAGTATGGGATTTTAAGGGCAGGAGTAAGGCGAGTAAACAGTAGTAGTACAATTTGTAGATAAAATTTATTCACATGTATAATTATATACAGAGATTTGAGTGAATTGATGGGTAAAGTCCCATTGTGATAGTGAAGAGAAAAAAAGTAGTAGGTGTGGTTACACGTGAAAATAGTGACTTAGACAAGAAAGGTAGATGGTCCTGCTCTGCTGTTCCTCATATCAGAGAATGGGAAATGGTTGCAGAGAGGGGCCTGATCCAGAGGCGTAACTAGAACCTTCAGGGCCCTGATGCAAGAAACCATGAAGGGCCCCCAGACCCCTGGCCGGGGCCCTTACCTTCAAGCCCAGGGCTCTTCCCACTAATCCTGGGGTGATGCGCTGTGTGACGCCTATGGGCGGTGTCCGTGGTCTGACGTGAGATGCGTCTGCATGCGGCAGATGCGGCATCCCTTGTAGCAGGGGCACGTCCGCACGGCTACAAGGGATGCCGCATCTGCCGCATGCAGACGCATCTCACGTCAGACCACGGACACCGCCCATAGGCGTCACACAGCGCATCACTGCGCATGTGCGACAGCCTTTAAAAGGCCGGGGAACACCTCCAGATCCTCAGTCTCTCCCGGATCGCAGGAGGACAGGACCTGGAGGCAACATGCTGCAACACCATACCAATACCTTCTACAAAACGTAAGCATAGACTTGAAAAGATGTACCAACATCTCTCCACCAAGTCCTTACTTTTCACCAATTTTCAAACCTTCAGTACTGCATTCAAGGATGTTTTATTTTTACCTCAAACCATCCTTTACTTTACTATGCATCTTTCTTATATACCTTGCACCTCAGATGACTCCCATCAATGTGCAAACACCACAGATGATCTCCATCAATGTGGAAAGTTATACACTATAGCCACATTGAACTACATTGGACCAGAAAAAACGTGGCCCAAGAAGTAATTATTATTATTATTTTTATACTATTTATTACCAACAACTCTTCAGGTTGTTTCACCTGTGGCTCCAACTACAACTATACCGCACTTTTCTCACCCAATACAGCATTGTTCCTGCAGCTCCTGGAAAAAGTCTGGGAAAGCAATACTCCAGAAAGTGGACAAAAAATATGTATGTTTATCTACAATTCTATATATAACTTAAACTTGAACAACTATATACTACTATTTCTGACAATTCATTGTACTTATTCCTAGAATCGGTAACATCCTTGATAAAGGCCGCTACAGGCCGAAACATGTTGGAATACCGATCAGGCCCCTCTCTGCAACCATTTCCCATTCTCTGATATGAGGAACAGCAGAGCAGGACCATCTACCTTTCTTGTCTAAGTCACTATTTTCACGTGTAACCACACCTACTACTTTTTTTCTCTTCACTATCACAATGGGACTTTACCCATCAATTCACTCAAATCTCTGTATATAATTATACATGTGAATAAATTTTATCTACAAATTGTACTACTACTGTTTACTCGCCTTACTCCTGCCCTTAAAATCCCATACTTGACTTGAGGCACCACAAATCGACAAACTATACTCTCGGGATGGTGGCAGAAACTATTTCTTTCCCTTCCAGCTAAGATCCAAAAAACATTTCTTCATATAACAAAGAGTGAAAAATTTAAGGGGGTCTGAATACTTTCCGTACCCACTGTAGATATTTAAGAATGAATTGCCTTTTTGTTTTTTGTTTTTAACTTTACATATTAACCACTTCAGCCCCGGAAGGTTTTACCACCTTAATGACAAGGCCATTTTTTGCGATTTGGCACTGCGTTACTTTAACTGACAAACAGGTGATGCCGTACTCAAATACAATTGATGCCCTTTTGCGCTATAAACAAAAAAAGAGCGTACATTTTGAAACAACACCAATATTTTCTACTTCCTGTTATAAAACATTCCCAATAATTTTTTTTTTTTTAAATCTATTTTTTTTATCAGTTTAGGCCAATTTGGATTCTGCTACATAGTTTAATAGTATATTATAATATAATAATAGCGTATAATAATTGGTTTGCACAAAAGTTATAGCGTTTACAAACTACGGGATAGATTTATAGACTTTTTATTTTTTTTTATTAGTAATGGCAGCGATCAGCGATTTTTATCGGGACTGCGACATTGCGGCGGACAAATCTGACAATAATTGGCACTGTTTGGGGACCAGTGACATTAATACAGTGATCAATGCTAAGTAATATGCACTGTTACTGTATAAATGACACTGGCAGGGAAGGAGTTAACGCTGGGGGTGATCAAGGCGTTAAATGTGTTCCCTAGATGTGCTTACTAGCTGTTTTGGGGATGGATTGAACAGAGGCAGAGAGAGATCGGTGATTCAACTTAGCCGTGAACAGAGGCAGAGAGAGATCGGTGATTCAACTTAGCCGAATCACACAATTTTTCCCTGCCTCTTACATTGTTTACATTCCAGACGGCTCTCCTGTCAGTTTTGCCGAAGGTCACGAGAGGCCGGCGGCAATTGAGCCCACTTTTCGCACGGTCTGCCTTCCACTGTGTCTAATCACAGCGAAAGCGCGACTCAGGAGGCGCGCGTGCCGCCAAAACCAGTGGCACATACGGTAATCACGTAGGCCCAAGTCCTTCTGATTAATACCCAGCTCACGGACGGTGTTAGGCCGGTAGCTGCCCCCGGTGTGGTGGGTCCCGGCCTCCCTGGAGTCAGGTTGTTTGGAAATTCAGCCCAAAGCAGGTGGTAAACTCCATCTAAGGCTAAACACAGGCACGAGACTGATAGCAGACAAGTACCATAAGGGAAAGTTGAAAAGTACTTTGAAGAGAGACTTCAAGAGGGCATGAAACCATTAAGAAGTAAAGGGGTTGGGTCCGTGCGGTCTGTCCAGAGGATTCAACCCGGCAGGCCATGGTCAGCTGCAGTGGGCCTGTCCAACCTCCCCGTCACCTCGCCCCACCCCTTGCGGGGCCCGTCGTTGTGCCGGTGGGAGGGTGCGCCCTCGGCAGGCCCAGCCAGCGCAGGGCACATTTCCACAGTGGCGGTGCGCTGAGAACGGCTCTGGGTCGGCTGGGAAGGCCCCGGGATGAAAGTGGCTGGGCTCGGCCGGGTGGTCTTCGGGGGGTTCACCCTCTCCTGACCCTCTCCTGCCGCACCCCGCGTTACAGCCCCTGCCAGGCAAGAGCAGTCGCCTTGGCCCGGGGCCAAGGGAGGCGCCTGCCTCTATGCCCTCCCCTTGCTGACCTGTCCCACCCCCCTTCTCTCAGGGAGGAGGAAGCGGGTGGGGAGGGGGGGACCCCAGTATTTCACAAAAGTGAGTATAGCTCCCTCACATTTTTGTAAATATTTTATGATATCTTTTCATATGACAACACTGAAGAAATTACACTTTGCTACAATGTAAAGTAGTGAGAGTACAGCTTGTATAACAGTGTCAATTTGCTGTCCCTTCAAAATAACTCAACACTTAGCCATTAATATCTAAACCACTGGCAACAAAAGTGAGTACACCCCTAAGTGGAAATGTCCAAACTGGGCCCAAAGTGTCTATTTTGTATGGCCACCATTATTTTCCAGCACTACCTTAGCCCTCTTGGGCATGGAGTTCATTAGAGCTTCAATGGTTGCCACTGTAGTCCCCTTCCACTCCTTCATTACGACATCACGGAGCTGGTGGATGTTAGAGACCTTGCACTTCTCCACCTTCCATTTGAGGATGCCCCACAGATGCTCAATATGGTTTAGGTCTGGAGCCATGCATGGCCAGACCTTTAACCTCAGCTTCTTTAGAAAGGCAGTGGTTGTCTTGGAGGTGTGTTTGGGATCATTACCATGTTGGAATATTGCTCTGCAGCCCAGTCTCCGAAGGGAGGGGATCATGTTGTGGTTCAGTATGTCACAGTACATGTTGGCATTCATGTTTCCCTCAATGAATTGTAGCTCCCCAGTGTTGGCAGCACTTATGCAACCCCAGACCATGACACTGCCACCACCATGCTTGACTGTAGGCAAGACACACTTGTCTTTGTACTCCTCACACCTGGTTGCCGCCCCACATGCTTAACACCATCTGAACCAAATAAGTTTATCTTGGTCTCATCAGACCACAGGACATGGTTCCAGTAATCCATGTCCTTAGTCTGCTTTTTCTTCAGCAAACTGTTTGTGGGCTTTCTTGTGCATCATTATCAAGAGGCTTCCTTCTGGGACGACATCCATGCAGATCAATTTGATGAAGTTTGCAGTGTATGGTCTGAGTACTGACAGACTGAACCCCCTTCAACCTCTGCACCAATGCTGGCAGCACTCATATTTCTATTTCCCAAAGACAACCTCTGGATATGATGCTGAGCATGTGCACTCAACTTCTTTGGTCGACCTTGGCAAGACCTGTTCTGAATGGAACCTGTTCTGTTAAACCGCTGTATGGTCTTGGCCACCGTGCTGCAGCTCAGTTGCAGGGTCTTGGCCATCTTTATGTAGAGCAACAATTATTTTTTCAGATCCTCAGAGGGTTCTTTGACATGAGGTGCCATGTTGACCTTCCAGTGACCAGTATGAGGGAGTGAGAGCGATAACACCAAATTTAACACACCTGCTCCCCATTCACACCTGAGACCTTGTAACACTAACGAGTCACATGACACCAGGGAGGGAAAATGGCTAATTGGGACAAATTTGGACATTTTCACTTAGGGGTGTACTCACTTTTGTTGCCAGCAGTTTAGAAATTAATGGCTGTGTGTTGAGTTATTTTGAGGGGGACAGCAAATTTACACTGTTATACAAGCTGTACACTCACTACTTTACATTATAGCAAAGTGTCATTTCTTCAGTGTTGTCACATAAAAAGATATAATAAAATATTTACAAAAATGTGAGGGGGTGTAATCACTTTGGTGAGATACTATATACAGGCATACCCCGCTTTAAGTACACTCACTTTACATACACTCGCGAGTAAGGACACAGCTTGTTCAGCTTGGCATGACGCTACTCCCGGTTTTTAACATTGGCGTCAATAGGAAATCTTGGTCAGCTTGACATGGCACTGCTCCCAAACCATAAGTGACAGGGATACCAAACTTAGGGAGCACTGAAAGGGGACCCAGGACTACAACATATCCTATTTGTGACCAGCCAGCTTGCCTAGGTAATCTACCATGTCATAGTCCTGGATCCCCTTAACATGCTCCCCAAGCTTGGTGTCCTTATCACATGGTTTGGGAGCAAAGCCATGTCAAGCTGACCAAGATTTCCTATGGAGCTAGTGTATTTACATGCATTGAGAAATGAAAAAAGGTATTGCTTCACTTTAAGTACATTTTCGTTTTACGTACATGCTCTGGTCCCATTGTGTACTTAAAAGTGGGGTATGCCTGTATATATATATATATATATATATATATATATATATATATATATATATATATATATATTCTTGATCGTTTTCTAGTTTAAGTTAACTGCAGCTCAGCTAATGACTTTTGCTTGCCATTCATATCAGATAGTGATTATGAAATGTAGTCACTTTCACTGTCCCCCCCCCTCCACATAGGCAAAGGAAGGAAGAAATGTGCAGAGCTGTGCTGTGACAAGACAAGCTTTCTGCTAATCTATTTATTGAACCCCCTCCCCGACACAAATGTCAGGCTGGTTATATCTCAGTTGTCAAAGAACGGAGCAGCAAAAAGACATGGAACTTAAGGCTTTGGAGAGAGGTAAGAAAACACTACAGATATATGTGCTTAGGTCAAATTTCATGAATCAGGTTTACATCCACTTCAGTGGTTGGCTAACAATATATTGATAGTAGCTATACGGTACCATCCATGTCTGTGTTTCTTTTTTTTTTTTTTAAAGTATCTATTTTTCACAAAGCCTGTGGCTCCTTCTAGTACTGAGCAGGGTGGAGGAAGAGGTGGAGGAAGATGTAACTAATGATGTAGTAGCTACATGCAGTTATGACACGTCAGGAGCTACCAGCAGTATTATTAGTGAAACTGAGGCTTCTGAATCTGTTGCAGAATGACCTTCAAGTTCAAGAGAATTTGATGATCCTGTTATACTATTAGGAGTGAGCCCTGACCCTGCTGAATGGGATATAAATGATTCTACTCAAGATCATGTAGCTAAACATGGGTGACAAAGCTAGGGTGCTAACTAAACACCTGTTTGGAAAAAAAAAATATTATTTGAGAGAAACAACAAAGGAGCTATTTGGTTTACTCCCAAAGCAAAGGAGTAGTATTTTGTGCTCCATGCCGCATGTTTGGTGGCGAATCCCAGTTGGCAGAGTGTGGTTTCAATGACTAGAAAAATGACTAGAAAAATGGCACAGCACGATTAAATGAACATGAGCGTTCAGCTGAACACAAATCCTGCGTGCTCGCTTTAAATCAAGAACATGTATATTGAGAATTGATGAGAAGCTTACAAAACAGCTTTCCAAATCCAATATTGGAGAAGTGTGTTAAAAAGAGTTGTTGCTGCTGTTAAGGCACTTGGCAGTCAAGGGTTTGCTTTCAGAGGGAAAGATGACCGTTTTGGTTCCACACACAACGGAAACTACATGATGATGTTTGAATTTCTTTCAGAAATTGAGCCATTTATAGCCGAACATTTTGCCTAATATGGCAATGCAGGAAAAGGAGTCACATCTTACCACTCATTTACCACGTTAGCAGTTCATTCAGCTTATGGCTGATAATTAGAGATGTCCTGAACTATTCGCCGGCGAACAGTTCCCGGCGAACATCGCTTGTTCGCGTTCGCCTCGGCGGGCAAACATATGCGATGTTCGGTCCGCCCTCTATACATCATCATTGAGCAAACTTTGACCCTGTACCTCAAAGTCAGCAGACACATTCCAGCCAATAAGCATACCCTCCCTCCCAGACCCTCCCACCGCCTATAAAAAAGCAAGGACAGCATCCATTTAGATTCATTCTGAAGCTGCAGAGTTAGTTAGATCAGGGAGAGTGCTGCTGCTGAATTAATAGGGAAATCATTAGCTAGGCCAGTGTTCTGTGTCCACTCCTGCTGTAAGGACAGCATCCTGACAGCACCCCAAAAAACCCTTTTTAGGGCTAGTATATCAGTCTGCTTGTATTTATTTTTTTCTATATATATACAGACTGTACTGTGTGCACACCACTCATCGGGTGGCACAGTACCTTGCAGATAAAAAAGTAATTTCATTTTTACCCTTTAATATAATTGCAGTTGCCTGCCAGTGTGTGTCAGGCCCACTGACTGAACTGTGCCCACTGCCAGTGCCCACCATTCATATAGGGTGGCACAGCACCTTGCAGACAAAAAATTAATTAAATGTTTCCTCTGTAATATAATTGCAGTTGCCTGCCTATGAGTGTCAGGTCCACAGACTGCACTGTGCCCACTGCCCACCATTCATTTAGGGTGGCACAGCACCTTGCAGATAAAAAATGCATTTGATTTTTCCCATAATAAAAAATAAAATTCACCCAGAAAAAACAGGAACTGGCTTTTTCATTCGAATTTCAGTAGCGCAGGGATGGTGATAACCTCTTACCAAATAAATAGGATGATAACATATACCAAAATATATGAATCAGATGTGATAAATATAAGCATAAAATCATAAATACATAAAAGCATGAAATCACATCAATAGGAGTCCATAAAGTCCATAGGTATAAAGTGCACAGAGCAATGAAAGTGCAAACATGAAGGATCACAGGTGCGACTTATGGGGACCACCCTTGCTTGCCACCACCACACAGTGCCGGGAGAAGTATCTGAAATTCAGACTCACCAGACGCCTATGCCTAACCACTCTCATGGACTATAGTGCACTATAAATTTACCAGGAAATCTTCCAGAGCAGTCTTTGCAGCACAAATCAGAGATCTGGAGGAAACCTGATTTTACTATATGCTGTTGTTGCCTAGTCCATGAGAGTGGTTAGGCATAGGCGTCTGGTGAGTCTGAATTTCAGATACTTCTCCCAGCTCTGTGTGGTGGTGGCAATCCTTCATGTTTGCACTTACAAAGCTACAGCAATAGAAAAATCAAGTGTTAAGGATTATAAGATTAAGAGGAAAGGTACGCAAGCAAGGAAAAGCTCAGCAACTTCCAGCAAGACGCAAGAAGAGGAAGCTCAACAAAAGTTCCGGATCAACATCTTTTATGTAATTTGTAACAACTTGGTTGCTGAATTTGAGAGAAGGAAAACTGCTTTTGACTTTTTCTTTGGAAAGTTTAAATTCATTACGGACCTCACACCTAACCAATGCGTGTGGCTGCGGGTGTGGGAATCGCAGCATATCCCGCAACCGCAATTGCCTGCAGGGAAATTCTGCTGGCAGAGTTTTGAATAAGGTGTATGCACCTTTTTCTGTGGGCAACGTAATCATGGCTGCCCTCTGAAATGAATCGGCTGCCATGCCCGCGTAAATATGGCCTGTAGAAATGCATAGATGTGAACCTAGGGTAACATATACTTTTTTTTTTTCCAAGAGCTCGATTTTGGATATTGAGAATAAACAAGTTAATGGTACATCCCATTATCCCATTATAAGCCTTATTCTTTTATATGCCTTGCATGCATCTGTTCTGCCAAAGAACTTCAGATCTGGCACTTTCTTGGAACTTTAGAACTTTTACAGTGGGTACGGAAAGTATTCAGACCCCCTTAAATTTTTCACTCTTTGTTATATTGCAGCCATTTGCTAAAATCATTTAAGTTCATTCTTCTTCCTCATGAATGTACACATAGCACCCCATACTGAGAGAAAAACACAGAATTGTTGACATTGTTGCAGATTTATTAAAAAAGAAAAACTGAAATATCACATGGTCCTAAGTATTCAGCCCCTTTGCTCAGTATTTAGTAGAAGCCCCCTTTTGATCTAATACAGCCAGGAGTCTTTTTGGGAAAGATGCAACAAGTCTTTCACACCTGGATTTGGGGATCCTCTGCCATTCCTCCTTGCAGATCCTCTCCAGTTCTGTCAGGTTGGATGGTAAACGTTGGTGGACAGCCATTTTTAGGTCTCTCCAGAGATGCTCAATTGGGTTTAAGTCAGGGCTCTGGCTGGGCCATTCAAGAACAGTCACGGAGTTGTTGTGAAGCTACTCCTTTGTTATTTTAGCTGTGTGCTAAGTTGGCTTGTTGGAAGGTAAACCTTCGGCCCAGTCTCAGGTCCAGAGCACTCTGGAGAAGGTTTTTGTCCAGGATATCCCTGTACTTGGCCGCATTCATCTTTTCCTCGATTGCAACCAGTCTTCCTGTCCCTGCAGCTGAAAAACACCCCCACAGCATGATGCTGCCACCACCATGCTTCACTGTTGGGACTGTATTGGACAGGTGATGAGCAGTGCCTGGTTTTCTCCACACATACTGCTTAGAATTAAGGCCAAAAAGTTCTATTTTGGTCTCATCAGACCAGAGAATCTTATTTCTCACCATCTTGGAGTCCTTCAGGTGTTTTTTAGCAAACTCCATGCGGGCTTTCATGTGTCTTACACTGAGGAGAGGCTTCCGTCGGGCCACTCTGCCATAAAGTCCCGACTGGTGGAGGGCTGCAGTGATGGTTGACTTTCTACAACTTTCTCCCATCTCCTGACTGCATCTCTGGAGCTCAGCCACAGTGATCTTTGGGTTCTTCTTTACCTCTCTCACCAAGGCTCTTCTCCCCCGATAGCTCAGTTTGGCCGGACGGCCAGCTCTAGGAAGGGTTCTGGTCGTCCCAAACGTCTTCCATTTGAGGATTATGGAGGCCACTGTGCTCTTAGGAACCTTAAGTGCAGCAGAAATATTTTTGTAACCTTGGCCAGATCTGTGCCTTGCCACAATTCTGTCTCTGAGCTCTTCAGGCAGTTCCTTTGACCTCATGATTCTCATTTGCTCTGACATGCATTGTGATCTGGAAGGTCTTATATAGACAGGTGTGTGGCTTTCCTAATCAAGTCCAATCAGTATAATCAAACACAGCTGGACTCAAATGAAGGTGTAGAACCATCTCAAGGATGATCAGAAGAAATGGAAAGCACCTGAGTTAAATATATGAGTGTCACAGCAAAGGGTCTGAATACTTAGGACCATGTGATATTTCAGTTTTTCTTTTTTAATAAATCTGCAACAATGTCAACAATTCTGTGTTTTTCTGTCAGTATGGGGTGCTATGTGTACATTCATGAGGAAGAAGAATGAACTTAAATGATTTTAGCAAATGGCTGCAATATAACAAAGAGTGAAAAATTTAAGGGGGTCTGAATACTTTCCGTACCCACTGTATTTTAGAACAATTTGAAAACCAGAACAATGCGTAACAGTCTCTTACAAATGTGTCCACACATCCCTCTAGTTAGCCCTAGCATTCAGGCTGCCCCAGTTCATACCTTCAAAAAGAGCAAAGTCCTTTAAGTAAAGTCCATGCACCTATTCTTCAGCACCCAAGCTAGCCACCCAAGAGCAGAATTACATATGGCTGCAGTTCTCCTTGTACTTTCCCATCCAAGTACCAATGCCCTGCTAGGTTTTCTCCTCTTTTATTTATAGCCCACCACCGCAGGGCTATGAACACCTGATAGTTGAGAGCCTTAATCCCTTCCCAACTTCTGGGCAGGCCAATAGACTAGAACTGGCTAAAACATTATCAGTAAAAAAGTGCAAAATAACAACAAGAGGTTACGTGCACCCCAAAAGTAGGCACCTGCCTACATGTGGAAGGTATGTAGACATTGATCCACAGGGTCCAGAGTCTGAAAAATATGGTCATGGTTTAATTTTGCAAAGCTGTAAGTTTCTTCAAAATCATATTCTGGAAAAACAAGGCCTTAACCTCCGCAAAAAGATTGTAGGGGACTTGCCAAACCATACTGTCTAAGGCTGGCCAAACATGATGTGATTTTCTTTCCTGCTACCATGTGTTGCAGGAAAGAAAGTGACTTGATTTCCCCACAAACGCAGTGGGTGTTGACGGGGGAATCCCTCCCACGAAGCTATTGTATTCTTTCTGGCAGGGGGGTTGCAAGGAGTCCGGGAGAGCACAGTGATTATTGCTAGTGCCTATAGCCACTGGCTATAATCCCATGTCGAAATCCAATATGCTGGTTGTACTAAAGTAATTTAATGGATCAAATTGGGTACAATAACCCTGCCCTTAGACGGTTCAAATCTCGGTCAGCCCCTGCTGAACTGGCTGAGATTCAAACCATCTATGGCTGACTTTACAATTTACATTTGTTTTGGTTGCACAACATTTGCAAATATGTGGACACCGCACTACCTTTTTAAAGTCACTCTGTGTAATGTGGTCCTAACTTTAGTCTGTGAGAGCCTCCATACTGTATACATAGCAATTCATAAGTTAAGGGAAGATCTTCCAGAAAGAGACACCAACCACAGTGTACAAAAGTTATTACTTTATTTTCCAATATCACTTTGTCATAGGGTATTACCATCAGATGTGCTAAAAAAAAATCCCTTTTGTTGGTCAACCACAAAAACAATGGTTGAATAACCAAGAATAAAACAAAAGATCTTCAAAGTATTTTAAGTACCAATGTAACAAAAGCTTGTATTTCACTACTAGAACAGTAGCAGATCTGCAAGCAGTAGTATTCTATATTTGTGTTCAATCTATCGCTTCTAGTGTTCTCTGTATGTCCAATATCCTCACCTAAAAAGATAATGCATCTTATAGGCTGACAAGAAGCAAGCTGTATAAGAACAAGATAAGGCCTGGACCATGCAGATTGTCCAAATGTTGTTCTAGTGATATTAAAGGTATTTATATTATTTTTTAAAAATAAACCTACACAGAGGAGCACCAATCTTCCTCTTCTCGGGTCCCCTGCCGCTGCTCCTGGCCCCTCCTCTTCTCTGAGTGCCCCCCTAGCAAGCTGCATATGCATAGAATGCATGAAGGTAAAAAAACCTTCAGCCTTCAGAACCACTTTAAACTGGAAGGATCCTCTGTAAGGGAATACAATATTGAGGAAAATGTTTCATCTGAAGTTACTGAAAAACAGCACTGGACTCCAAATGGTGAGTAGACTGGAGTATTGGGAATGGTATCACACTAAAAGTTCTCAAGAAGTGCTTAGCTAAGTAAAGGCCAAGTCATAACCATTTGGTAAAAGCTTGTGCGAGTAACCACTACAAATACATTTTTCAGGAAATACATGTAAATGTCTTGCTTTGATACTCTTTGGGAAATTGGAGTCAGTAGGCAGGAATAGCTAAAGGTAGGACAGGGGCATAGTAACGAACTTCTAGTGACAGTGTAATTTTCACTGAAGCAATCCTATCTAGCCAGTAAATGTGTTGCTTTTCCTAAGAAGCCAATAGTGAGTACAGGTGGAAAAACTATTTTCGGTGATAAGCTTGGTATAAAGTTTCATAAGAAGAACTCAAACCAGTTCCAAAATATAGTAAAGAATCATATGTCCAGGTGAAGGCAAAAAATTAGTGAAGGGATTCCAAGGATATGTTCAAGGCCTTGAATTTAGTCTTGTGAAGCTGAAGCCACAAACCATGAGGAGAGAAGTAGCATTAAGTTTGGGAAAGAAATATATGGCTTAGACAGGAGCAGGAGGGCATCATGTGCAAAAAGGCAGACCCTATAAATGTGGCACCCACCTGACCTCTGGAAGCAGGTGGAGCATCCCCAGAGACATATATAAAAAAATCTCTAACATGAATGAACAAGTACTGTCAGAAATCAGCAGCGCGAACCACAAAAGATAGTCTCTAGAAATCTCTAGACAGTGAGTCCTTTTGCAAATTTCATATGTTTGGAGGGATATAGAATGCACAGTGTGGATCCAGGATACCAGGATCCATATTTTTGAGTGCATTTGCCTATCCATAAGAGTGGAGGGCAACTCCATGTGGTGAGTGGCCATTTCATTGGGATTGGTGACACAGATTGGTGGCGGAGTGTGAGGTGTTTTCTTTCATCTTTCACCGGGATATTGCTGCTCTTTCTGACATCAGCTATTCTCAAAACATATGAACTTTGCAAAAGGACTCACTGTCTAGAGATTTCTAGAGACTATCTTTTGTGGATTGCGCTGCTGATTTCTGACAGTACTTGTTCATTCATGTTAGAGATTTTTTAAATATGACCTTGATATTTAAGTAGCAGCAATACTATTTCTTTTATACATCGATATATGCACAGGTCACTGGGGCATATAGATCATAAGGTGAGATATTGAAGAAATGCAAGGGAATTATTGGAATTCATATTTTTTTACAGTGTTTTTACAGTAATTTTATTGGACATCCCCAGAGACAGTGTAGGCTGACATTTCACCTCTGATCTGGTTACTATTGGGGGTTCTGTAAAAAGCTGGGTGTCAGTTACTTTCCTGAAAAAAAAATGTAGATTTATTTCTCAGGACTCCAGTTGCAGCTGCACAGAAATTTAAAGCCTTTCTTATGTTCAGTAACAAAAGCATAAGTGGGGTATGTGGTTGGTGTGCTAAGGGCTATTGGAAAGAGATCCACCAAACGTTACCCTATGTTTTCCTTCCTAGAATGAAATCCACTTGGTCTATTGATATCAAGTCTCCCAGCACTCTTTTCACTCTGGCTGCCAGAATTTTGACTAAGTGTTTCATGTCTTTGTGAACCAAGGAAATGGGATAAAAGTTTATCCAAGAGGTGTCATCAATAAAGGGCTTTGTTCCAAAGCATATGGTCGATAGAAGGAAGTCACATGTGAGCGAGACACCCGCTCTCAATTGGTTGAAGAATTTGACCAGGGGAGAAAAGATATAGTCCAAATATTTCTCATAAGTGTCAGCAAAGTTGTCAGGCCTTGACCTTTTCCCATTCTTTAGAGATTTGATAACATGCTGTACTTTCAATGGAGAGATTTCCCTATCTATAGAAGACATTTGTGCTTCTTGGAGAAATTGTGGGAAGTCAGGGGTTCCAACAAAGGTGTCAGCCTGATCAAAGTCCAATGTACATGCATATTTATAGAATTGTGCAAATGGTAATTAGAACATTTTAATATTGTAACTGGTTCTGTGGTAAGGAGTCTATGTTCCATGCACAATTTCAGGGGTGTGTAAAGAGATCCCAAATTCCTAAGTCTGGCAGCCAAAAAGGTGTTTTTTTTATTATCCTTTAAGTGAAATTCATGATTCATCCATCCATGGAAGTTGTTATTCAGCTGGGTAAACAAAGACTTAGCTCAATTTTCAGACCAAACATTTTATGGCAGTAAGTAGAAGGATCCTCATTCATTATCCCCAAAGGATAGTCAGCGTGTTTCACAAAAATGTTCCAGTCTTCCAAGTTAGGTGTGCACACAAGATACAAAGAGTAGAATATAAGAAGCAAACTACTGACTCAAATTAAAAAGCTATATAATGTAATTATACAACAAGGGCTCGTGTACACAGCTGTAAGGGGGCCATGCAGCATCCAGAATCTCCTGTTGCGTACAGCCACCTATAGACAGCAATTTGAAGAGGCAGATGTACACGGCTATGCTCCAGTGATATTGGAATGCAGATACTGTGCTTTCAGGACATTAGTCCATTTGTGTGCAGGTGCTTTATGCAACTATTGGCACATAACCACATACACCCTCATTTTCTAATTTCTGTCTATTAGTAGCTGTATGCAGCAGCTACAAGAAAGTTTTTACAGAGGCACTGGATGCTGCACAGTCCCCTTATAGTGCTGTGCATGAAAAAATATAGTGTTGTTCCTGCGACCTAAACAGGTCTAGCACTTTTCTATGGGAATTGCAGTGGGCACAGCACTTTCTCTTAAGTGTATATGACTATATAAAAAAAAATAATGCCACGCAGTATAAAGTGCTCCAAATAAATAAATAAATATATATATATATATATATATATATGTATATATATATATAGATATACTGTATATATATATATATATATATATATATATGTGCAAAATACAATCAGTAATAAATGTAAGTAAAGGGACACACTCCTAAACATTGCTGACAGCCTTTCCAGAAGAGTTGAAGCTGTTATGGCTGCAAAGGGTAGGCCAGCTCAATATTGAACTGTACGGACTGAGAATGGAATGCCATTAAAGTTCACGTGTGTGTAAAGGCAGGCATCCCAATGCTTTTGGTAATATGGTGTATGAACCATACAAAGTAAAAAACTTCTTATAGATAAAGTGAACCAACAATATTGTTGAGATAAAAATTATACCAAACCAGTAACAAAACAATACAAAAGCAACAAAAGGCACGTTTAATTAAGCCCACTTTGCTTGTGCAGGTGCTTAGTAGAAATAGTAAACTTTAGTGCTTGATCCGACTTGGTGCATGTAGTGCCCCACATGGATTTGCACTCACCAGATATTTATGACCAACTAGTGCTAGTTTGGTCATAAGCGCTTGTGGGGCATGTGCCCTTTAAATCCAATGTCTCTTAGTCCCTCCCCACACTATAAAAATATTCTTCCCATAGCGACCATTTGCAGTGTGTATATTTCAGTCCGTTATTGCATGTTTACCGCAGTATATTGCAGTGCATTAGTGCACATTTAACGCAGTATGTTTCAGTGCGTATGTGCATGTGTACAGCAGTATATTGCAGTCTGTTAGTGCAAGTTTAACGCAGTAAATTTCAGTGTTTTATTGCATGTTTACCGCAGTATATTGCAGTGCATTACTGCACATTAAACACTATATTTCAGTGTTATTGCATGTTTACCGCAGTATATTGTGGTGTGTTAGTGCACGTTTAACGCAGTATATTTCAGTGCATAGGTGCACATTTACTGCAGTAAATTGCAGTTCATTAGTGCACGTTTACCGCAGCATATTTCAGTGCAGTATATTTTAGTGTGTTAGTGCACATTTACTGCAGCATGTTGCAGTGCATTGGTGAACGTTTAATGAAGTAAATTTCAGTGCACATCCTAAGGGGTAGAGCATGAGAAAGATGAATAAACATGGAGGGAAGCTCATGGGACTACAAGTACCAGTGCAACTTGCATTTTAGAGATGACACAAAAGGACACAACAACACATGAGATACAAGCAAAAGAGAACAAAAACAAAGAGATAGACAAAATGAAGTATTGTTGTAATCAGTAGGGATATAGGAATATTTCTCAATAACCTGTTATACAATCACATGGGGTATTGTATGATCAATGAGCAGAAATGAGATAACTTCCTTATGATTAAAAAAATTGATGATACAAAAGTAAGGATAATAATCATAAAAATAGAAATAAGCTATATCTCTGTATACTCTATGATATGCGGACTTACATAGACAGGTTCATGGCTTAGTCCATGACTGTGTATGTGTAGGGAAAGATATGTTTTTAGAATTACAGTACTGACATTTTATAGTAGTTTATGGGTTTCTAGTTTTACCTTTAGGCCCCCCAGGGGACAAAACATTGAGGGAAAAAATCCAGACGGTCTCCCTCTGGCAAAACTTTTGAAATCGCTCAGTCAAAGGGCAGCCTCTGGGCATCCCCTCGATAACCCAGACTCTCAGGCCATCAGTGGATTTCCCATGATGTTCCAAGAAATGTCTGGGTACACTATCCTTCCCTTCAGAAATTAAGCAGCAATGCTTGCCAAAGTGTTTACCTAACATTCTGATGGTGCATCCAACGTAAAGTAGATTGCAGGGATAGGTTAAGGCATAAACCTCGTAATCAGAGGAGCACATGTGGAATAACTTAATAAGGTAGGTTTTGGGCAGGGAAAGTCCAGGCGATAGGGCTTTGTTTTTGAGTTTACTGGATGCCAATTTGCTCTTTATGCTGGAAGCCTTTCTGTAGGTGAAGCTGGGCCTATCAGGTAAAAAGGATAGCAGGTGTTGTTCCTGTTTTAATAATTGCCAATGTTTCCATCGAATGTGCTTCATCTGTTTATGTGGAGAATGGAATTGGGTTATGAAGCGTATGTCTGCATGGTCCTGGTTGGTGGTATGTTAAGGGTTGGGGGATTGTCCCTATACATAGAATGAACTGTGTTGACTATATCATTCATAAAGCCTTTGTTGAGGAATTTTTCCTTGAGGATTTCTCTTTGTGTGTCGTAGTCACCTACTCTGGTACAACTGTTCTTAAATAGGCAAAACTGGCTCTTGAGGATATTGTCTAACCATAGTGGATGATGGCAGGTTTTATAATCGAGAAATTAGTTGGCAGCCGTAGGTTTGGTTTAGTCAATAGCATGTAGTTCCTAGCAACCTACTTTATGTAGGATGCACCATCAGAATGTTAGGTAAATGCTTTGGCGAACATCGCCACTTCATTTCTGAAGGGAAGGGTATACATAATGTGCCCAGACATTTCTTGGAACATCATGGGAAATCCACTGATGGTCCAAGAGTCTGGGTTATCGAGGCGATGCCCAGAGGCCTCCCATTGGCTGAGCAATTTCACAAATTGTGCCAGAGGGAGACTATCTGGATTTTTGCCCTTGGGGGCCTTAAACGTGAAACTAGAAACCCATACACTACTATAAAATATCAGTACTGTATTTCTTAAAACCTATCTCTCCCTACACATGCACAGTCATGGCCTAAGTCATGAACCTGTCCACATATCATAGAGCAGTGTTTCTCAACTCCGGTCCTCAGGGCACACTAACAGGCCAGGTTTGCAAGAAAACTGAAATACATCACAGGTGATATAATTTGCTGCTCAGTGATTGCAGTATTCTAGTCTGCATCTCCCCAAGGTAATACTTAAAATCTGGCCTGTTAGTGTGCCCTGAGGACCGGAGTTGAAAAACACTGTCATAGAGTATATAGAGATATAGCTTATTTTTATTATTAATATTCTTAGTTTTGTATCATTAATTTTTTATCATAAGGCTGTTATCTAATTTCTTCCCATTGATAATACATTATCTCCATGTGATTGTATAGCAGGTTATCAAATAATATACCTGTATCCTTAGTGGTCACAGCAATATCTAATTTTGCCTATCTCTTTGTTTTTGTACTATTTTGCATGCATCCCATATGTGTTGTTTTGTCCTTTTGTGTCATCTTTAAAATTCAAGTTGCGCTGGCACTTGTAGTCCCATGAGCTTCCCTCCATGTTTATTCACCTTTCTCGTGATCTACCTGTTAAGATGTGCTGCCCCTTTTCATGTTATTCTTATTTAACCTATGGCTGGGTGGGAGCTTTCTCCTTCTGAGTGGACGTTCCTGGACATTCTTCAGAAGGAGGGAAATTGCACAGCTGCGTGCTCGCGCAGCTGCATGATCTCAATGTGCCTGGGTCCCCTGGACACAGCGCATCACCGCTTGGCAGGAGGGCTCTGTAATTGGCCCTCCTGATCACATGACGGTTGTGTCCAATCACAGCCGTCATGTAATGTCAACAAAGCCATTGTAACAGCGACTGGCTCTGCTTCTCCTCACACACAGCCTGTCAGTGAGGAGAAGAAAACATGATCTGTGCTGCTAGCATTTATTCAGTGAGTTTTGAGATATTTACTGCTTTTTACACAATGATCACCCAGCTAGTGTCCCTAACAGAGTGAAAACACTTGTCTACCATCCCAGTACAATAATCTGTTACAGTGAACATCTGCCACATCTGTCTGTGATCTTCTGGCATATCTGTCCGTGATCATCTGGCTCATCTGTCCATGATCATCTGGCGCATTTGTCCGTGATCATCTGGCACATCTGTCCGTGATTATCTGGCACATCTGTCCGTGATCATCTGGCACATCTGTCCATGATAATCTGCCACATCTGTCTATGATAATCTGGCATATCTGTCTGTGATCTGGCACATCTGTCAGTGATCATCTGGCACACATCTGGCACACATCATCTGCCACATCTGCCAGTGATCATCTGCCACATCTGTCTTTAATCATCTGCCACATCTGTACGTGATCATCTGCCACATCTGTCCATGATCATTTGGCACACATCTGGTGCACATCATCTGCCACATCTGCCAGTGATCATCTGCAACACCTGTCTGTAATCTTCTGCCACATCTGTTCATGATCATCTGTCACATCTGTCCAGGATCATCTGGCGCACATCTGGCACATATTATCTGCCACAACTGTCTGTGATCTGCCACATCTGTCCCAGTGAACATCAGCCACATCTGTCCTTGATCTACCACATCTGTCCCTGATCGACCACATCTGTCCCAGTGAAAATCTGAACCACATCTATCCGTGATCTGCCACATCTATCCCAGTCAACATCTGCCACATCCCAGTGATCAACATATGTCACACATGTGACACAACTGTCCCAGGAATCATCTGCCCACATCTGTCCACATGGCTAAAAATGTATTTAGCAGCGAGGAGGCTTTCCATATACTCCAGAGTATGTCAGATGAGAGTAGCGGGGAACTCTCTCTGTCAGACTCGAATAGCGAGTATGAGCCAGTAGAAAGCAGTACCTCTGAAATGAAAACTTAGGAGTACTGTAGCCTTACAAAGAGACTCAGTAGATTTGAGCAGGCGCAGGCATCCACCAGCAGTGCAACAAATCCTGAGGCATCAACCAGCAGTGCAATAAATCCTGTGGCATCCACCAGCAGCACTCCAAGAATATAGGCAGGCATCCACCAGCAGTTCTGCAAGTCCTTGTGCAGTGGCAAGCACAAGGAGGGCAAAATTCCCAGATGATAGGCCAGATGCGTCCCATCCACAACAAGGCATGGCCCATACCAGCCTCCCGGATGTATTATTATAGCCTACATGGCTGCCCGATACTTTGGCAGAACCTGTAAATTCCCCCTTTTACAGCACAGCCAGGCCCTCAAATACAATCAGATAATGTAACCCCACTTTATTATTTTCATCTATTTTTTATGGATGATCTGCTAAACTGCATTGTGGAGCAGTGTAATCTGTACGCCTGCCAACATATTGCCAGCAATCCTGATTCTTCCTATGCCTGCCCTTTTGTTTGGAAGCCCCTCACCGTGGAAGAATTTAAAATTTTCCTTGGACTAACCCTCAACATGGGGCTGACAAAAAAAAAAGGAACCCCATTCCTATTGGTCTACTCCTCTTTGATGCCCCAGAACCCTTTACGAAATGATAATGAGATTTTTACATTTCAACAACAATGCCCAGTGCCTTCCTTGAAACCATCCTAAATATGATAGATTATTCAAAATTCGGCTCCTAATCATTTTTTTTGCTCCAGCTTCAAGCAAATGTTTACCCCCAATATAAATATTTGTGTAGATGAATCCCTAGTCCACTTCACCAGAAGACTTGTCATTAAGCAATACCTCCCCAGTAAACGGGCCAAATACGGGGTAAAATTTGACAAGGCATGCGACAGGGCCACGGTTACACATATGATTTCAAAATTTATGAGGGAAAGGGCAGCCAGCTAACCCCTCCCTTTCCCCCCGAAAGCCCTACCTATATAGCGACAAGTGGCAAAATCATCTGGCAGCTGATAGAACCACTGTTTGGGAAGGGTTACCACCTATACTGTATGTATACAATTTCTACATGAGTCTTCCACTTTTCCGCCATCTCTACCTAAAGAAGACTGTGGCCTGTGGGACAGCATGGTCCAAATGCAAGTGCTTCCCACAGAGATTGGTCACCAAGAAATTAGATCGGGGGGAAAAAGCCAGTATGCGGAATGAAGAGGTACTAGCCCTAAAGTGGAGAGATAAAAGAGACGTCTACATTCTTTCCACAATCCATGATGACCCCTTGGTGGAATTTCAGACAAGACAAGGTCCCTTCCAGAAGCCAAAATGTACTGTATTCATGAATATAACCTATTCACCAGGAGGGGGGGGGGGATATGACCGATCAGCTGATGCAGCCATACTTGGCCACCAGGAGATCACTTATAAAAAGTCGCAATTTATTTAGACTAGCCCTGTTTAATTCATATGTTATTTTTTCCAAGTGCACCCAAAGATCCCTAACCTATCTAAAATTTCAAGAGGACGTTATCACAACCCTTCTCTATCCCCATGAACATGACCCTAAACAAATTTGCTCCTATACATTATCCAGACTTCATGAAAGGAACTTCCCCAATATCCTCCCTCCTACCCACACAGGCCTCAGACCCCCCAAAAATTGCCATGTATGTTGAAGTAGAGGAATTCGTCATGACACCCATTACTACTGTCCCCAATGTCCCTCCCAGCCAGGCCTCTGTATTGGAGAGTACTATCAGATTTATCACACTTCACTACACTATTAGTGAAGTAAATAAATTTTTACAGTTTTCACTATCTGCTATTTCTGTGTATGACCCGGACTGCTTATCGACTATGATGTGAATATAGTATTCCAGTTTCCGCTATTTCTGTGTATGACCTGGACTGTTTATCAACTATGCCTCTGCCAACCATGTTACTGCTTACACGTGAATTGACCTTGGCCTGTTAAATTACCATGCTTTTTGCCGGCCTCCTGAACTGATCATTTGCCCTGCCACTGTATTAGTGGGATTCAAGGCAGCACAGGGGTCCCTGCATCCAGCATGCTTTCCGAACAGGCATTCAGTGCTGTCGGAGGTTTTGTGACAGATAAGAGAGCGTGTCTGTCCCCAGACTCCATGGACTGGCTGACATTTATTAAAATTAATTAATCCTGGATTAGCAGCAGCAATCAAGCCCCTAATGCCAATGTGGCTGATTAGGTGCTTTCTGGATCTCAAATTTCTGAAAGACTGTCTATGCTCCTAGCTTTGCAAGGGTTGATTTCACCTGGAAGACATTTTTTGGTGTAGGTTTCATGGGCACAATTAACACCCAAAGACAGGTGCATATCATTTCAATTTTTGACAGTAAGGACAATTCTTGCTTTCATCAAGAGTACCTCTATAGGGTTACGGTGTGACAGCACCACAGACACTGAAAGACCAATTTTTCCACACCTGTTTGACAGGTGCATATCTTTAAATTTTTGGACAGCAAGGCCAATTCTTGCTCTCATTAAGAGTACCTCTAAAATGGTTACAGTGTGAAGGCACCACCGACACCCAAAGCCCAATTTTTCGCACCTGTTACTTCTATCCAAAGTCTACCAAAGAGACACCAGAATTTATCCAAAAAAATCTCTAATCTTGTTACTAATGCACTAAATTGTGGCATTATCATACAGACTGGCTCCCCAAACCATTTTTTACAAATCAAAGAAAGCTTGCAGGAAAAATGTCATTTTTTTGGGCATTATCAATATCAATATTTCTACAGCAGGTTCTATACATGGTACAGATGTGCCACTTTACAGGCAGACTAAGGGGACTCCCCAGGCACTTATTTTAAAGGATTTTTTCATTTTTATGGTTTCACTTTCTGCATCAGTAAATCACTGCTCATTTAAAAATTATGTTTTTCATAAACTTTTTTCACTGATACATGTGCCCCAGGGCAGTACCCAGACCCCCATAACCATTGTATGCCTAATTACTTGCATATAAGCCTTCAAAATGGGCACTTTTGATTTTTCCAGTTTGGTTCCCATAGACTTCAATGGGGTTCATTATTCGGTTCTGAACTTTTGCGATGTTTGAAAGATCTGCCGTGAACCGAACAGGGGGTCATTGGGCCCATCTCTACTTATTACTAGCATGGTTGACTACTTAATAATACTTAAGTTGTGTTTGCACTGGTACAAATTACAAGTGCGGCCATAATTTTTGGAGCACAAATCACATATATTCAAGGGGCTGACCCAACACACATTTTTTTCTGGAAGGAGGGAAGGTATGGATCATCTGTCTCTGCAAAGCAGGGACTAGGATCTATGTCTTCCGCCACAAAAAGCACCTCCCACAGTTTAGATAAAAACTGGTCAGGCACACAGTTAACCCTTTGATCGCCCCTGATGTTGACCCCTTCCCAGCCAGTGTCATTAGTACAGTGAAAGTGTATATTTTTAGCACTGACCATTGTATTAGCATCACTGGTTCCCAAAAAAGTGTCAAAAGTGTAATTTAGTGGCAGAATGTCTGTGGCAATATCAAAGTCCTGCTAAAAGTCACTGACTACTGCCATTACTAGTAAAAAATAAATAAATAAAAACAAATAAAAATATCCTATAGTTTGTAGACACTATAACTTTTGCGCAAACCAATCAACATACGCATATTGGGATTTTTCTTAAATCACAAATATGTAGCAGAATACATATTGGCTTAAATTGATGAAAAAATTATATATATTTTTAATTTTTTTATTGGATATGTTTTATAGCAGAAAGTAAAAAAAAAATGTAAAAAATGTTTTTCTTGTTTATTTTTGTTTTTTATTTTTTTTTTATAGCTCAAAAAAAAAAAAATGTAGAGGTGATCAAATACCACCAAAAGAAATCTTTATTTGTGGGGGAAAAATAGACATACATTTTATGTGGGTACATTGTCGCATAACCACGCAATTTTCAGTTAAAATAGCGTTGGGGCCGCATTGCACAAAATAGTGGGGTAAATCTTCTGGAGGTCAAGTGGCTAATTTATGGAAAGTCCACTTAAATACAGATGAGGAGGAGTAAGTATCCATTCCTAGTGCATTTCCAGGGATGGGAAGACCTAAGTTATGCCAAAAGGTTAACAGTCATTAATGTAAAAAGGAGTGGAAAAGGCAGATATACTCATTCCAATCTAGATGGGGCATCCGGGGAATGATTTTGCCATTTACTAATGCCCTGAAAATGCAGATTCTCAGAGAAGAAAGGTTGTCACCGAGTATTGGGTAGGATGAGAGGTTATTTCAAGTTGACGTACACTCCTCAGGATCTCCCTTTCCCACTTCCTGAACAGAAGTGAAGGTGTAGGACCTCGGTGGGAATCCCTACCTGTAACGAATTTGACAAGATTACAGTATTTGTGAAATTAGTTTGAATTTCTGTCCTTTAGTGGTAGTTGCTAGACATTTCTGCAAGAAAATATATCTTGGAATGCCAAAGTTTGGCTATTCTTCTCAGCTTGTAACAGTCTCTCTCTGTGTGTGGAAGTAATGAAGAAGAATTATCATGTTGTGTGGATGTCCATTTGTGTTCCTTTTTAGGAGAGTGTCATGAATTTGATAAAACTCAAAGTGGTTCACAAGGATTTCAGGTGCAAGTTCTTGGAATTGGGTTGTCACCCTATACTGCAGGTAGACAAAAGAGTTATGTCAAAAAGCTGTGTAGTTATTCCAGCCCACAAGTGTCTGAACAGATGCCGAGCTGTTCTAAGTGTTCATCTTACATGCAGCCTCATGCACGTGCCCCTGGTTCACACCTACTTTAAGGAAAAAAAAGGTTACATATATAGTGCAGCACTTTTCAATATATTAGCTACTCCGTTCATATAAATCAAACCAGTGAACAAAATGTATACCAATGCAGCACCCTTCAGGTAGGTGCTGTGTAAAATATATAGTGGGCCTTGTCTGCCTAAGAGCAGTGCTGTGATTTGTTAGGTAGGGTGTCAGGGCTTCCAGATGTGCCTGCTGAGGGGAGAAGTATCCCCACTGGCTCCTGTGAGAGGTTTCTCATAGGGCAGTGTGGGAAGCCCAATCAGGGGACACATCCCAGCTTGTAACTACCCCAGAAGGCAGATTAGGCTGCAAAGGATTCTGGGAGTGGGTATAAGTTTGGGGGAAATGCGTGATTGGGTTGTCTTTGGTGGGAGCAGAGTCCCAGGAAGGAGAGTGCGGCTGTCTCTCCTCCTGTCTGAGGAAGGCGGATGTCTTGGGGCGTCGCCTGAGTATCCAGAAAGTGCTGAGTTGAGCTGAGGGTATCCGGTGTGCCGAGAGCCTGCAGAGAGAGAGGGATCCAGTCCCAGAAAAGCCTGCACAGGTCGTGAGTACTGAGGATTGCCCTTGGGGGTTCGCCTGAAGTGTTAGAGGGGACCACTCCGGTTCTGGGATCCAGTGTCAGCTAGCTGTAAAGGGGGTGCCTAGGTTGAGGACCTTGAAGTTGTAAAGGGGGTATCGGCAGTCTGGGCCCTGAATTGTACAGAGAGTATCAGTGAAGCGACAGTTACACAAAGTTCTACAAGGTACTACCTCAAGCAATACCAAGCGGGGGGGACAGTATTTAGTAACTTCCACAGCACAGCAGTGTCAGGAGTTCTACAGTTCTTAGTCTTGGATCTTCAGGACTATAAGTCGGGGATTCGGCGCTTCTTCGGTTACACAGAGAGTTCTCAGAGTCAGTGAGCGTTGGCTGGTGCCGGCTGGCGTCAAGAAAGCGCCAATGGGCATTTTTCAGTAACAAAGTCCCACGTGTAATTAGTTGAGCCTTAAGGAGTATCCCACTCATCCCCTTCTCCCATCCCTTTTAAATCAAATAAAAACCACAAACAAAGATGCCAGAGTTGTTGCTGCCTCAGTTATCACATCCAGGGTCACAGCTCACATGGGCTGGAGAGAGTACCGGTTCTAATGGCAGACCCACATCAGGCCACAGGCCTGGAAACCTTGCTACACCAACAAATACAGTATATACAAATTGAAATAATAAAAATAAAACCTCTCATCAATACAGTGTCTTTTTGAGATACCAAAAATATATAAGAACAACACTAAAAGTCTCTGAATAATCCTGTGTCTTGTTAATCCACCCTAGTAATAAAAATTGCTTGTGACCACCACCACCTGTTGTGCTCTCACCTGGACACATTGACCTTACATACTCCGTAGTGTTAAATAAGTATTTTGTCCTTCTCCAATGACTTATTCACACTTCATGGGTCCCAGAATATCTCCATTCTGCATACATTTATAAGAGCACTCTCCAGTCTTCTTCGGCCACCCAGCAATACATATAATGGAAAGAAAAAAAGATGTATCTCTCGTACAATTTGTTCTTTCCTTCCCAGTACAATTATCACACTCACATTTATAAGGTGCTCAGCCACACCAAGCATGTATGCACATAGCACAAAGTAAAAATGTGTAAAACTCCATGCTGCGGTTCTCCTGTATAGTATTGTATTACTGCTCCCATGCATCATGACATCATCCAGTCCTGCTCCTACGCATTTTGTCACAGGGAATGAAGATGTTGCCTAGATCAAATGAAAAGATAAAACGACAACTTCAAAAATGTTGTACATCATATTTTTAATATAAATAAAGCAGTGTAAGTGTGGGTATTTATCGTTACATTTATCTTTAAATAGTAGCACATGAAATCAGGTTGTTAAAATGTGCACGTATGCTTATGCACACTGTGCTAATTGTGCCAAGCCTGCATATTTTTTTTTTCTTTTACAGTCAGTGACATCAGTATGCACATATACATGAAAAACACAGTACACGAAAAATAGCTAGCTGATATAATATAATCCCAAATACAATAAAGAACATTATTGAAAATAAATGTTCCCAGAAAATAATTTCCCTTAACTCAGCTAAATGCTTAAAAAAAAAAAAAAACCTGAGCCTAGACATGTGCTAAAGTTCAATAAAATAAAACATAAAAATCTCTTGCAAAAAACAAACATGGAGCATGCAGTTAGGGTGCTTGCTTTTACATTATAGAGAATCCCATTTTGATTTTAGGTACATCACCACTTATCTGGCATATGGACAGATACAACATGTGCAGCTTAGAAAACATTTCTTAGTGATGCAATGATGTATGTGCATATCTTTTTTGTAAATCATATGTAAAGGCCTTATATCCTAAATGCAATATTAAAAACAGCAAGGTAAAAAAATGAACAGCAAGCTTAAAACAAATGTAAAGATTACCAAGGATGTATATTTAAGGTGAACTTAACAAAATCAAATCAAAATGTGTACTTTAAAACACCAGTTTCTTTCTTTCTTTCTTTTTTTTTTTTTTTAATAGTTTGGTCCTTAGCAGCTTAAGAAAATTATAATTGCTAGTATATGCTGTTGTTGGGCTATTTTTTTTTTAGCAAAGGCTGGCATTGGGATATTGCTCCACTGAATGTGAATTTGCTTCAAGAATTTTGTGCAGCTTGACATATTGGTCACAATAGGTGGTAAAGGACATAAGTTAAATGTCACACAGTTGATCCTTCTGCAAAGAGACAGGGACACTGGCTTGTCTACATATACAGTATATATACAGTATATATACACACATTGCTGAGTTAGAAGCTCCAATCTGTTGTTAGCAGACAGAGATAGGGGATCTACTAAATGCTTTACACTCATTTTTTTTTTCAAATTAGTCTCAGAACTCTTAAAATGTTAACTTAATTTAGCTAAAAACAAACTTTGCTTCAGCTTTAATGACATCACTTACCTGTAAAGAAGTATGTGCCATGTCATGAAGGCAGCTGCATCCTATAGAAATTTTCTAAGCAGGGAAGGCAGGCTTCCTGTCAAACATCTAGCATTGCAATGGTTAATAGCTTCAGATATTTAGGCAGAAATGCAATGAAAAATGTCCAGTGGGGACCTACCCCCCTCCTACTTCCTCCTCCAGTGAGAAAAATTATTTTCATTGTTTACACCAGGGGAGGACTGGGAAGGGGGGGCAATTGCCCCCCGGGCCGCTCTGATGCCACGTAAAAAGGCCGCCACCAGGGGAGGACTGGGAAGAGGGGCAGGGTAGCAATCGCCCCGAGGGCCACCCTGATGCCGGTCAAAAAGGCCACATTCAAGGCTGGATTAATGTAGGGTCCAGACACTGTATACAGCTGCTGGTCGCCGCTACACAATGTTATTTATTTATTTATTTATTTCAGGTACTTATATAGCGCTGTCAATTTACACAGTGCTTTACATATACATTGTATATTCACATCAGTCCCTGTCCTCAAGGAGCTTACAATCTAAGGTCCCTAACTCACATACATACACAGTAGAGCCAATTTGCAGCGGAGCGGTATGAGTGTGCAGAGTACGCTCCTACACCCGGCCAGCACAATACTAACACAGTCACTTCCCTGTCAGGTAGCGTGATCTCTGCCCACCAGGAGCTTCCTAGGCCCCACCTGGCATAATGTCATGTATTTTTGTTAAACTTCCTTTGTTGCTTTTTACATTAAATTATGATACCACATTGCATCATGTTTGTCTTGCTATGACATCAATATCCGTTATAAAACCAGGTGGGCATGAATGGTGAGCTGATTTGATGGTTCAGTGGGCCACTTGACTGGACTTGTCCCCCAGGCCTAAGGCTGCCAGCCCTCCCCTGGTTTACACTGCATGCAACACAAGCTCTTAATGGTAGAGATTTGGATGAATGACATGATCTTCTGCCCTGTTGAGAAATCATGTTACATGCAGTGTAAAGTATACACAAACTTTTCTCAATGGAGTAGGGGGAAGGAAGGTTCCTCATACAGGTCTTGTATAAAACCCAAAGCTTTTACTAATCGCAGAACCAAAAGTTCAGCAACAGAAAGAGGATCGGCATTTCTTCACAGAACATCTCTACAAGATCCAGCTGCCTGCGCTATGTGGAGCATCCTTCATTACAGATAAGTGATGTAACTAAAGCTATAGAGAAACTTCAGATTTAAATTACTGCACATTTTACTTTAGTTTGTGTTTTATGATTTGAAAACATGCCAGCAGGTTCAGGTTAGGAAATAGCAACTTATTTTGGCTCAGTACTCCACTCTTTCCAGAAATTCTCCACTCCACTCACCAAGCTCATTGTTCCTGTCTCAACCTGCCAGTGGATTATAAACTTCTTGACAGCCAAGAACAAGCAGGTGAAGTTGGGGAAACTCAATTCCAACTCTAAAACAATCAGTATTGGTGATTCCCAAGGATCTGTGCTCTCCCCACAACGTATCCCCAAAACAGCAGCTTAGGGAATTCACTTGTGAAGGTGTTAAATATATGTGGATAACAGAACCATCATTGGTCCCATCCAAGATGGTGGTGAGTCAGCATATAGTATACAGTATCTGTTGGCCCTGTGGTGAAGTAGCAACAGCCTCAAGCTCAACATGATCAAAAACATTGGATATGAAAGTTATTTTCAGGAGAAGCCCCCCACATTGTCCTCTCACCATGCTCCATACAGTATTGTTTCAGCTGTGGAGACCATCAGATTTCTAAGATCTACGGTTTCTCAGGACTTGAAGTGCGTGTCATCAACAAAAACCTCAAAAGATATCAGCAAAACATGTTCTTCCTACATTTGCTGGAGAAGTTTAACCTGCCTCAAAATCTGCAATCAGACACTGCAGCAATCAAGCTTGTTCTTTGCACTTACTTCTCTGTTTGATTATTTTTTATCATCCAAACAGGATAGGAACAGACTACAATGAACAGTTAGGGCTGCAGAAAAATATCCTTGGTGCTGACCTGCCCTCAATCCGGGACTTCTACTGAGTCAGAAAACAGGCAGAGAAGATCACTATAGACGACTCATTATCTGTTACAAATCACTGGTGTGTGTGTGTTCACATGTGCATAAATATCCAAATACAGTAAACCCCCGCTCCATCGCGGTTCAGTTTTTGCGGTCCCGGTATATTGCGTTTTTTTTTTGTAATGTTATTTTACTATATAAATCATTAAAAATGAAATATTTTTGTGTTTTCCATAGCTCTTGCTATGTCTCTCAGTATCTTTTATGTGTTTAAATGAGTTTCTATTGTTTTAAAAGTGTGTTTAAAGACCTTAAAATGCTTTTACACGTACAGTGACAGTAAAAAAACATGCCTACAATGCATTTTTAAAAGGGTTTTTCTATTTCGCGGATTTTCACTTTTCGCGGCTGGGTCCGGAACGTAACCCCCGCAATGGAGGGGGGTTTACTGTATTCTTCTTTATGCAAAGGAGATTGATAGTCATTTCAAACTTTTAAACATGAAACCAAAGAGAAACTCCTCATGGGTCTATACATACTCGGCAAAGGAAAGCTTGTTCTCATTTACTTTTTATTTTGTGGTACACATTGGGGTTAGTTTACTAAAGGCAAAAAGACTGCACTCTGCAAGGGCAGCTGCTAAAAAGCTTAGCAAAATTGGGTAAAGCTCTGCTGACTTTCATCATCCAATCATGCGTAAGCAAAAATGCTGTTTTTTTTCCCTTGCATGTGATTGCATATTCTTTGCAAAGTGAAATTTCCCCTCATTTCCTAAGCTCTGAAGCAACTGCATTTATTTGCAGTGTGCAACTGCACTTGCAAAGTGCACAGTTTGTTTGCCTTTAGTAAATCAACCCCATTGTATGGTCAGAAACAGACAGGTTAGTCAAAAGACCTATTGCGTATATCTTATTACCATTTTTCTTTAATAAATAAGTTGGACTTCTTTAAGCATTACCCATCCTACATAGGTATAATAAAATAAATCACTAATCAGTTTTTATAGGTTTTCTTAAAAAAAAAAATACAAAAGGCTGGGATTTTATTTTTAATTCGCCAACATGTAGTTCGATATTTGACACAGGTTTAGTGGGGTAAAAATAAAAATGATGTGTGTGTTTTTGTGTGCATTTTACATGTTTTCAGCTAACTAATCAGGCAATGGCAATTTATTTGGCTATGTTTTAAATGTTATCAGTTGTTGATAAATCATTTTTTTTAATTAAGAATGTAAAAGCCTTTAAACCAATCATAGGGTACTGTGAACTACAATAATAAATTCCAACATATTAAAAAGTATATAGATTTAAAAATTTGGTAATACTGTATGTTCAAATGGTAAATTCAGATCAAAGCTTGCATATCAATTTTCTTTATACACACAATTTTAACTTTCATTCCAAATATACTGTCCCAAACTCGAGCTATATTGGGAGTAAAATCACCATGTATAATTTCCTTATATTGCACAGCATTTTATATTGACAGACTCTTATATTCAAATTTTCGATATGCTGCTAAAGAAAAATCATTTAATGCAATTTACTGAACAGTGCTTACTTTGTTTATCATCTGATTTTCTCAGAACTGAGAAGTAAATCACACTCCATGAACAAAAATTAATAAACTAATTCTAATGTGCCTAATTCACTCAAGAATTCACAAAAAAGCAAAATAAAAATGATAATAAGAGAGAAATAGTTTCCACCTCAGGGCTAGTTGCCTTTCCAGCAGCGGTAAGACTGTTACAAGGCCTGCAGTACCATTTGTTCCATTACACAATCTCCTGAAGCCTTTTGCACAGAGCTAAATCAAACTGCCTGTACCAACACGACACATGGCTTTCTCTCTCAAATGTTTGCTAATCCAGACGCTCCAACCATCTTTATTTAAGATGCCATATGGCTGGCAGAAGCCTGTAGATCTAGCAGCACATCTGCTTCCATGTTACTTTTCCGTTTCTTTCCATCTTGTACAGCATGTAAGATCATAATTTGTTTGTTACATTCTACCTAGTTTTAGAACAATTTAAAAAATGATGGGTAAAAGAAAATAATCTTTAAAGTAATACTAACTCTATTTTAAATTTAGCATTTTTGTTTTTTCTTTATATTACTTAATGAGTGTAAGATTATACTTTTATTTCAGCAGTTTAGTTTATGTGCATATGACAATTAGCTAAAGCAAATAAAAATAAAACAAAGGGGCTTAGGGCCTGTTCACACTAGAAGGTGGTGCGGGAGGCTTACGTTCCATGCCGGTTTCCCGCACGGCATTCCAAATGCATTTCCCTTGCGATCTGCTATTGGTGTCAGTGCAAAGCTAATGACAGCGCAAAAGCAAAATTTGTCTGAACCATGCGACCTGGTTGCAGTGTGTCTCCAAAAGTAGCGCATGCACTATTTTTGCTGTGGTGTGTTGCCATTTTGTCCCATTTAAAATGAATAGGCTGAAATCTCAGTGCTCAGAACTACGTGAATCGCACAGGAATAGTGCAGCATTTTATAGTGTGAATGGGCTCTTAACGCTTTCAAATTTATAAGTTATCTTCAAACTAACCTAAAAAGTGCCAGACTCACAGATGTTATTTTTCCTCACATTACAAAGGTCAAGTAGTGTATAATCTCCAATGACAATAACAAACCCTTCCTAAACCTTAAGAACCTTTTCATGGTGATGAAAAGATCCCTGACAGCACAGCATCATGTCCAGTAGGAATAGCTTGATTTACTGGACACTATAAGAGCCAGGGCCACATAACTTCTATACTATACCTATTGTTGCAGACTTAACATTTTAAATTTTTATGGCTCTCCCTGGAAAAAAGATGTCCCAACAATAACAAATTTTTTCCTGTATTTAAGAAATACAAACAACAAAAATGACCAGGCCATTTTTTGTGATTCAGCACTACGTTATTTTAACTGACAATTGTGCGATTGTGCGATGATACCCTAATAAAATTGATGGGTTTTTTCCCCAACAAATAGAGCTTTCTTTTGGTGGTATTTGATCACCTGTGCGATTTTTTTTGCGCTATAAACAAAAAAAGAGCGACAATTCTGAAACAAAACAAACAATATTTTCACTTTCTGCTATATAACATTCCTAAAAAAAATTAAAAATCAAAATTTTTTATCTTTTTAGGCCAATTTGTATTTTGCTACATATTTTTGGTAAAAAAAATCCCAATAAGCGTATTTTGATTGGTTTGGGCAAAAGTTATCGCGTCTACAAACTAGGGAAATATTTATGTAATTTTTATTTATTTATTTATTCTTGCTAGTAATGGCGGCGATCTGCAATTTTTTAGCTGGACTGCGACATTGCAGTGGACAGATTGGACCATAACGGACATTTTTGACACTTTTGGGGAGACCAGTGACATTACTACAGTAATCAGTGGTAAAAAAAAATGCACTTTTACTGTAATAGGTTTAAGGGGTTAACCCAGGAGTGATCAAAGGGTTGAGCCTAGGGGAGTGTTCTCAAACTGTATGGGGGAGAGACCTGTGGAATCAACACAGAGACCTGTGATCCTAAATAGGATCACAGGCTCTCTGTGTTCATTCCAGAAAGAACCGTGCTGTGTTTACAACAGCAGAGCATCATTCTCTCTCCACGGGGAGCGATCGCGTGTGCCTGGTGGAAATCACGGCCACCGGCCCCCTTAGATCAGCTTCCCCAATTCCTAATGGGGGCGGGTGCGCGCCTCCAGGAGCGCTCCCGCGGACCGGTGTACAGGTACGGTGGTTGGCGCAGACGAGCTAGCCTGCCGCATTATATCTGCGTCGGGCGGTCGACAAGTGGTTAAAATCACAAACTCTCAGAAACTCCTCCTGTAATGCACTCCACCTTAAACATTTGCACAAGGAGATAGCAATAAAGAGGGTATCTGGAAATGTCAAGGTATGTTTTAAGGTGCAATACTGCACCTTTGCAAAGAAGAGTATATGGGTGTACAAGAAAAGAGATCTCTAGGTCCTTACAACTTATTTACATTTAAAATCTTTAATATGTGCTCACAACATAATTAAGATAAAAACACATGTAGCAACAGCCTAACATTCTCCTTAACATGCCCTACAGCTTTTTATATTGTAACATTATCTGGGTGGATGGACATTTTTCGCAAGCATTTATTAACCATTGATACAACAAATGGCTACAGCAACAGAAGCAGTTTCTGCATAAATAAAAATGCAAATAGTAATAGACAAAAAATGCAAATAATATTTAAGTTCGTGAATGAAAAAAAACATGACTAAGATATACTATATCACTTAAGTAGGGTATACAGTGACAGTTTTTTTCTGTTCAACCAGCAACCAATGTGGATGTAGGGATATACCCCACCACCCTATTGATTTCTGGCAGCAGGGACTTCTCACCATCAAAATACAAAGATCAGCACTGCAGCCATTGGCCAATGCTGGTTTTCAAGCAGCACAGTTCAACAGAAGCCAATTTAAAGACCGGTATCTGTAAAACAAACCGGGGTACACACATACAGAAATCAGCCGATTCCTGTTGAACCACACACACTTTGATATGTTTATACCAGTTTAACACCAAAATGTAATAGTGGAATTGGGTAGAGTAATAGTGGCACATACTGTATATTGAATGACAAGTTGGTGGAAGGGGTAAAACATTGGAGTTTTTAGGGGGGGGGGGTGCTTTGATAGTGACAGAACTGCATGAGATTTCACTTTAGGAGAGAGCAGAGCCTGGAACTCCTTCTTGCTTTCTCCTTCTCTCTGACACTAGCTCACTGCTCTGACCATTAAGTGACTGGAGAAGTGACAATGACAAGTACATAGTTACATAGTTACAAGTACTATGCCAATCAGCAGTGGGCAACGACATGGCAAATGAGGTTTAATGTGGAGAAGTGTAAAGTTTTGCACTTGGGGACTAAAAACATAAAAGCACAATACACGTTAGGGGGGGAACCTTTGGGGGAATCAAAAATGGAGAAAGACCTGGGAGTCTTGGTAGACGATAGACTAAGCAATAGTATGCAATGTCAAGCGGCAGCTGCCAAAGCCGGCAGAATATTAGCATGCATAAGAAAAAAAGTGGGGTTCCCCTCAAACTCAATACCAGACCTTTAATTTTTTTTTTGATCGATAAGAATTTGTATTCCTGGACAACGTGATTATTTATTGAGTTACATCATGGGATATTTTCGGTTTCCTTTTTTGTCTTTGAATACGGGACTTGTCAAAAAGTGTGCGTGTTTATTTTGTTTTATTTATTATTAATATTGTATTTTTGTTAATGGATGGGGCATGGTAGCTGCCCCCCCCTTTTTTTAAATGGGGGCTTCCAGATTCTGATTAGCCCCCACCTACAGACCCCCACAACAACCAGACAAGGGTTGTGGGTAAGAGGCTCTTGGCAAGGTACCGTCCTCATGTTGAGGTCATGTGGCCTAGTATGGTGCAGAAGGTGGATGCATGCTCATTCTGGCCTTTTCTGGTCAACCAAGCTGCAAACATGGATCAAAGTCTGGGTGGATTTTGGGGGGAACCCACACTTTTCTCCTGTTTTTTTTTTCCAAGGCATCCCCAAAGGGTCTTGTATTGAATTTGAGGGCCCAACAGCATTTTTTCATAGAGTCCCAGTTAAAATCAATACCAATAGAAAGTTAATTATTCTGCGCTACGGTTAAGACAAGATGGCTGCTGCCTACCTCACATATCCCACTAAATGAAATATATAAAAAGGTAAGCATAGAGAGAGAGCTAAAGGTGGCTGCCTCTTAGAAAAACTAATTAGGCAAAAAATGCCAGAAAAGTGCATCTCTTTAAATATAAATCATATATATCAAATATTATGTGAACAGCCTCTCATATAAAAAATATAAACATTCTTTGGTTAGGCATCTACTAAATGCTGCCAAAGCGGTTATACACATTCAATGGAACACACAAAACACCCCCTCTGCCAAAGATTGGGCTGATAAAGTAAAACTTATACATGATATGGAAGAGACCATTGCTATTAGAAAAGAATCAGATGTTGCCTTTCATAAAATGTGGAGACCTTGGGTGATTTTTACCTTGTCTGATGACTTTCTCAAACTGATTCCACACTAATGAGATCTGATACTTGACCTCACTGTATTTTGAGCTACTGTCCACTGTGCTTACGGATTGTACATGCTAAGGATTGAAACTTTGTTATGACTATACAGGATTACTTTGACTAGAATCCCTGACCCTCTTACCTGCTCATACCCCCTCCCCCCCTTCCCCCCTTCCCCCTGTCTTATTCTTTTCCTCTACAATCTTTATCTCCTCTCTTTCTTTCTTTCTTCCTTCCTTCTGGCCTTCTAGGCCTTCTGGTGTAGTGGTCCTCACCAATCTACACCATAACTGGTCACGTTTGTTGCCTACTTGTTGAATGTATTAGACCTTTCAGTGTACAACGTTAATATTACATGTTCCTCAATTTTTGTACTGAGATGTCTATATATTTTATGTTGATGCTTTACCATATTGTTTACATCATTATTTGTCACTGCTGACTAAATTTCTCAATAAAGCTTTTATTGGAAAAAAAAAAACAAATATTACATAAAGTGCAAAAAACTTTTTTAGTAAAGTGCAAATGTGCTAATAAAAACAACTGTGTGAAATTCCAAAGTTCTAAATATCTCCTGTGTCAATACGCATAAAAGCAAAATAATAATCCTCAAAAGTGCTCTAAGAGCAAAATGTGCAAAGAAAAATATTATACAAAAACCACTATAGATAAATAAAATCAATCAGCAAATAGCCCCATAGGTGAAATCAAAAAAAGTTCATAAGTCCATGTAAGTGATCCTAGTTACAAAGTGACCCATGCATGAACAGCAAGGTGCAGTGTTAATCTCTAGTGAAAAAGGGGGGGTGAATCCACTCGTGCTCCCCCCTCAGATCGGTGCTCAACAGAGGACTGAACCCCTGCAGGGGTCAGAGGCACCGCAAGTAGGTTATTATACAATCCTTATGTCTCCTCCTCCTCCTCGTCAGGTCTGATCGATGGGGACAATCTTATAGAGGTAAATGGACAGAAAAGGCATCTCCTAGTGTAAATCTGTTAGATGAACATTTATTAAATAAAGGCTAAAAAACACACTTACAAAGGTCCAAAGAGTCAAAGCAATATCACAAACAATGTGTCCAGGACACCCTGCCTTCTACAGACAGGAAAAACTCACAACTGGAAGTGGCGCAATGATGCTCTTGGCTCCGCCCTATGCGTTTTTGCCAGAGTGAAGTCATCAGGAGCAGCCAAAAATCGATACCAGACTGAGGGGTCTGGTTTAAATCTTAGAGGGACTCTATGCAGGTTTTTTTTGTGCTTTCCCACTTGTCATCAAAACAAAACGCTCATCAAGGATAGAGGATTCTGGTATGTATTTTTAGGGGGAGACCATCACTGTATTTGTGTGTGTGTGTGTAGTCCCACATTAACTTCTAAACCAGACTATAGGTCTAGTATAGATGGAAAGAATGCCCAGGTGTTTATTTGCAAACCGAACAAATCAGCTGGCAGCTGTCACTTAGGCCCCTTTTCACAATTGTGTGGCTTGTCCTGCGACTTGGGACTGCAAAGTCGCATGCCAAGTCGTACCCCATGATTTCATTAATGTGTGACTTCAAGTTGCAGCGACTTTAAAGTAGTCCCTGCACTACTTTGGTTTGACTTTGATGCGACTTGAGGTCCACAGACCTCAAGATCACACAGGCATTGCTTCAGGTTGCGGCAAAGTCACGTGACTTTCAGGTCGCGCAAGTGTGAAAGGGGCCTTACTGGCAATTTAAACATTATTTATTTTTTCTTTTTAACTGTCAGGTTTTCTGCAGTAGGTTGTATACATCATACAGATGACCCACTTAAGAGACAGGCAAAGAGCAACCCCCAAATGTCTTATTTTACCACTTTGAAACTAGAGCTATTTTTTTCATTTTTGCCCCCATGTAAACATCTTAATTTTTGGCTATACAATTAGTTAAAACCACAAGAAGATCGACATTTTCTGAAAGAAGAGGACCTGTAGAACAAAAAGATAGTTGTTGCATTTTTCTGCATGTCACATAACATTTGTTCAACTGTTTACTAAATGCATATTTTCAGGAAAAATCGAATAATATACATTTTAGTGCAAACACAATACAATACCCAATTTTTTTCATAAAACCTAAAAGATGAAGTTGAGTTGGGTAAATAGATGCCAAACATTTCAAGTCGAATGGCGAATTCACACTGTAAGCCATTAAATCACAGAGTTGCTAGGTCGGCTATGCTAGGGGCAGTGACTCCATTTTTTTTTTTGTAACTGCTTTGTTTGAAGTATACAAAAAAACATACACTTCATTTACTGCAATGTCGGGCAGTGATGCTGCTCTGCGCTACTCGACATTGCATTGTGATTCATTGTGATAAAATATAGCATGCCTGCTATATAGCATGCATTTCATTTTACTGCATCACACTGCAGCACAGTGCTAGGCTGCATTGCAGTGTGAATGGCACACATGGGATACAAATGTGTTTCCTTTGTGTCCCTGCGGTGACAGATGTTTTACAATGCATTAAAACATCTGTCACAGCATATAGTGTGAATTGACTGGTAAAATTGCGTGCTCCCATTTTATTGCAAAAAACTATGGCAACCAAAACTCTCTATAGGTGATGCTTTAAAAGCCTTTACAGCTCATCAGTTTAGAGTTCACTGTAAGCTCTGGTGCTAGAATTATTGCTATCATGCTGATGTTCATGGTGATACCTCACAGGTGTACCACGAATGTTTACATACACATGTACACCGTGAGCCTGCATTTGCATTTGCAGGTGTGTGAAAAGCAGCGGAGGTTATGTTTAATTTTTTTTTTTTTACTTTTTTACATTTCTTTTTTTTTTTTTACTTTTTTTTATTTCGTTTTTATTTTAACTTTATTGCTATTACAAGGGGTTAAGAACCCCCTATGTGATAGAATTGGGCAGATGACAGGTACTCTTTATTGAGACTTCTTTATCTTCCCTGCCCTCTATAGCATGGAACTGAGCAGAAATATGCTCAGTTACATGCTTTTTGGCTGCCAGAAAATGACAGCTTTAAAGCTGAAAAAAATCATCAATACTTCTGGTTTCATTCTGGGCAGAGGAGGTGGAAGACAGGATGTTTTTTGCTGACCTCCATGTTGAAGCCCTGCGATGAAGTCCCCGGCTTCCATTAAAAGTGGGAGAGCCCGGCAAACACGCAAGGGGGAAAAGGGGGGGGGGGGGGAGTTACAGCAGGTGGTTGACTGAGTCACCTGCATTGGGAAAGTGATTGGTGGATATACACCTGCTGGATCACTTTCACTTTATAGTGGGGAGCCGAATAAAGAAATAGAGCACATGCAATGGCTGCTATTGCATTGCTGTTGTTTTACCATTCCACTCCCTTTGATTAAAGTAGGGTTTGGATTGTGCACCCAAACTTTATTAATGTTTGGCAAACCCACCTAAACCAAACCAAGGTACATTTGGCTCATTACTAAGCATTTAAATTTCAATTTAATTGGAAAAAATGTATATAAGAAAAAATGTATACTTTTTATTTACAGTAAAATGCCTTTTAAAAAAAAAAAACTAGCACTAGTCAAAATAGAAAACATCTTTTTAATTTTCTGACATCTTTTTGTCCATAGATTCCATAGAAAATAAAATAATGTATAACCAAAGCCTTTTTTTCTTGTTATGGATAGGGTGGAAAGGTTAGAATACTTGTCAGGTTTTTCATTGTTATCTGGAGTTTCATTTACCCTTACATCCTGTCCCGCTAACAATGTTGTATACCAGACAGAAAAAGAAAGGAAACTCTCCAAAAGCAATGTAGAAAGAAATAAAACACAAAATTGTCCTTTCCTGATGGACTCCATGGCAGCATACCTTTGGGTTTAGCCCCACCTCCCCTCCTACCCTATAGGACCCCACTCCAAAAAATCTTTGCTCCCATTCAGCATCCGAGTTCTGTAACTAGCCTACTCAGGAACTAGGAGGGGACTCCTGTTGCCATGGAGTCCATCAGGAAAGGAAAACTACAGTATTTCATAGAAAATTTTCCTGACAGACTCCATGGCAGCATACAATTGGGAAATAACTCACCCCGGTGGGCAGATGCTAAACAGAAAATTTTTAATTGACTCAGTCAACCAACAGTACTTGTACACCAAAGTTAACAGAAGATAAAGCAGCCGGCTCAACACAGTAATGGGTCAAAAAAGTGTTGATAGAAGACCAGGAGGCTGCCCTGCAGATTACTTCAGGGGAGACATGCCTTGGGACTTCCCAAGATGTTGAGACGCTTTGGGTCGAGTGCGCTGTCACCGCTTCTGGAGGTGCCAAGCCTTTAGCTTTATAGTGAATGACCCTGAATGGCCCTGACGAAGCACGCATTCCCCTTGTTTTTCCCATAAAAGAGAACAAATAGGTACTCAGACTGTCAAAAGGGAGCCGTGGCTTCGAGAAACTGCTTATGGGGTATTGCCCTCATCAAGTAGATGGACCAGAGAAGAATTTTCACTTGATTTGAAGGTGGGTTCTCATGAATTCGAATCTCGGAAATCCTCTTCACTGATGTGATGGCGACCAGGTGAACTGTTTTGAGAGTAAGTTCTTTGATTGAAAGAGGCTTGTCTGAATCTGATCCCAGTAACGAGAAGAAATCGGGAACCAGCGGAAGATCCCATTTAGGGAATCTCGATTTCCTCTGGGGCCTGAGTCTCACTGCCCCTTTTTTTTTTATCTCTTTTTATTAAATTTTATAACCAACAAATCATACAAAGATAAAAAAATAACAATCACAATATAAAAGTCTATACTCTATAGTGAAGAAAAAAAAATAAGAAAAAGAAGAGGAACAAAAAGAAAGGAGAGAAAGAAAGAAAAAAAAGAAAAGAAGGGGGAATAAGATAATACAAAATAAAAGAAAATATAATTTCTCAACATCCTAGCATAGGCTGGTCCATTTGAATGATTTTAATTATTAATACAGATGAGTATTCTCATCTGTATGCTAGAATATTGGCCCATCACCACTCCATACATGTACATAAGGCCTAGATATAGACAAGAAATAGATCAATTTGAGAAGGAGGGGGATAGTAGTGGTCAGACCTGTGGGGCACTTATCTTTAATTTACCCAAGGTTTGTGTTACTTTCGCCCTTAAGTACCAGTCCGTATATCTGAAAGGCTTCAAAAAGTATTGAATGTCCGCGTCCGTAAGTTCCTGCTCTATAAAGAGTTGCCATTTGTCAAAAAACCTTTTTGTAGGAATATAATGTTGTAGGACTGTATCCATACGTTCCTTGTACAATAATGACCGAATCTCCCTTTTAAGAGCAGATAGAGTAGGAGGACTAGGTTTGATCCATGATTTTAAGATGGTCCTCTTAGCTGCCAAAAAACATAAATGTGTCCACGGAGGGACAGTGGGCGGTGGGCTCACATGAGCAGGAGTATTCGGCAAATTAATTCCAAATAACATGACGTGCGGAGACTTCCGTAGATGGGTATTCATTACTGTATTGGCATAGTGAACCACCCTATCCCAGAATGGAATCACTCTGGGACAGTGCCAAAATCTGTGGGCCAATGTGGGCCTCATTGACATTCAAAGAGGACATACTGCTTTGGTTCTCTTATCCCTAGTAAAGAGGGCTGGAATATAGGCTTTATGGATAAATTTAAATTGAGTCTCTCTCCATATCTCATTCACAGTGAGTGTCCTAATATGCCTATAGCCTCGAAGTATATGATGTGAAAATTCTGGTCCGGGAAAATCTGTATGCCACTTTTCAAAAAGTCTATCTGTGGAGGGGGGAAGCAATTCACCTTGTAGAGTTTTGAATATCATAGATATCGAATAAGACCTCTGTTGCATCAAGGTGTCCATCATTGTATGTTGAAAGCCCTCTGACAGGCTTGATGCACATGAAGATATATATACGAAATTGCTTGGTGATAAGCCAAAAAATGTGATTTAGGAAGGTTATGTGGTACATGTAATTTCTTGCAAATTTCTCTCCAGGCTATAAAGGTATCTCTTAGCAAAACGTGTTGTTGTATAGTTTTTGGTAAAGATGAAAATTTACTATGCAGGATGCCCATCAGACTCAGAGGGTAAGCTATTTGTTCCTCCAAAATTTTGTTAGCATAGCAATTTCCTTCCATGAGCCAGTCCAACCCATACCTCATCAAACATGCAAGATTATACAGTCTAACGTCTGGAAGACCAGCCCCCCCTGTGTTCTTCGGGAGATGCAACCTGTCCAGCGAAATTCGCAAACGTTTTCCTTGCCAAATTAATTTTGAAAAAGCTCTGTTCAGAATTTGAACGTCTTTATGTTTCAATAGGAGCGGTATGGTTTGTAACTGATATAATAGGCGTGGGAAACTGATCATCTTAATTAAGTGGCATCTCCCGAAGAATGACAGGGGTAGGTTATGCCACATATGCAATTCTTTCCTAATCTTTTCAAGCAACGGGGTAAAATTTAACGTATACAAAGAGGAAAAATCCCTGCTAAATTTGATTCCTAAGTATGTAATATATGACTGTGCAAGAGGAAAGGGACAGGATGTATCCCAATGAAGTATGGTAGAAGGAGTAAGGGGAAGAACCTCACTCTTATCATAGTTTACTTTAAGGCCTGTACGTTTTTCGAAGTCGTTTAAGATATGTTGTATAGTTTTTAAATCGGCCCGAGGATTAGACGTAAAAAGCACCATATTGTCGGCGAATAATATAGTTCTTATTTCTTCATTCCTTATTTGAATACCTTGTATAGGAGCCTGTTCCAGAAAAAATCTGGATAAAGGCTCCAAGGCAAGGTTGAAAAGGACCGGGGAAAGCGGGCATCCCTGCCTCGTACCCTTATATAGGGATATAGAGGCAGACATCCCTGCCGAAGATACAATTCTGGCTATTGGTTTAGCATACATAGCTCGGAAAAAATTTAAGGCATAGCCCGTGAAGCCCAATCTATTCAAACTCAGAAATAGCCACTCCAAATTGATGTTATCAAAGGCTTTTTCTGCATCAAGAGAAACTATGGCCATTGATTTCAATGGGTTTGCCTTTGCATGTTCCATGGCCGCTATGACCTTTCGAATATTTAAAGTGGCTGATCGGTCTTTGACAAAACCTGATTGTGTCTCGTGTATGAGAAATGGTAAGATCACGGCTAGTCTAGTGGCTATTAGCCTAGCCAATATCTTTGCATCAATGTTTAATAACGAAATTGGACGATACGAGCCAGGCTGTAAAATGTCCTTGCCCTTTTTAGGGATGAGTTTAATATATGATTCGTACCCTGTTGAAAGGTAAGTACCTTTTGTCCATAATTCATTAAACAAAGATGTACGATGGGGTAGCAAACTATCCAGCATTCTCTTATAAAATTTGTTCGTAAAACATTCATTCGCTAATGTTTTAACAATATTATTTATTTCATCTTGAGATATCGGTGCGTTAATCAAGCCTATTTGGGCCTCTGAAAGGGAGATTTATGGTGTTTAAAAATTCCACCGCTGCCTCTGAGTCTATGGAGCCTTTAGCGTATAATTCTGTATAATATTTCTCAAAGATAGCCGTGATGGCTGCAGGGGAATGGGTAACTTGTCCTTGCTGATCACAAAGGGAAGTTATTTGTGTCGGAATATGAGCCCCCTTTATTAGTCTGGACATTAACTTACTGGGTTTGTTACCAAACCGATGAAGTTTGGCCTCTAAATGTGAGCGCTTTATTTGTTCCACCCTTTCTGCCCATAGATCAAAATTTTGTTTGGCATTATGCCACTGATTAATGTTTTCTAAAGTATTAGACTGTGTCATGTTCTGTTGAGCTGTTCGTAGTTGTTCACTAAGTTGTGTGTAAGTAGACATTAAAGTATTTTTATATCTTGTAGTGTAGGATATAATATTGCCCCGTAGAACCGTTTTACCCGCCTCCCATAATAAGATGGGGTCTATACTCTCTTCACCGTTATGTAAAAGATATTCAGCCCAAGAGGTTTGTAAAAAGTAAACAAACTCCTCATTATCTGCCAGGAAATTTGGGAATCTCCACATTCTAGGCACATTCTGATTGTATGTTAAAGTTAGGGACATCGATATGGGGGCGTGATCAGAAATTGCTATATCATATATGTTTGATGAGGTTATATATGGAACCAGATTTTGTGTACAGAACAGGTAGTCCAGTGGGGCCATGGAATTGTGAGGGTATGAGAAGATAGTATATTCCCTTTCAATAGGGTGGCTAACACGTCAGTAATCGATTAGCTTCAGGGAGTCCATCATATCAGAAAGAACCGTAGCACGTTCTTCATAGGGGGCCTGAGCTGAAGAGATAGGGGGTGGAGACCCTGTTTTGCGATCTTCTCACGGATACATAACTGAATTAAAATCACCTCCTACTATATAATGTGTGGCTTGATCCTGACAGAGCCATGCTACTGTCTCCTCAAAAAATGCCTTGGTGGGAGAGTTAGGTGCATAGATGTTCGAGATTTGAAGAGAATGTTCAGGTAATTGAATTACTGCTGATACCTTCCTACCCAATGAGTCTGTATGTACGGAGTGTATGTTGCAGGACAGCGTCTTGTTTATAAGAATTAATACCCCTGCCTTTTGATGTATCGCGGGTGAGCCTATCACTTCCCCAACCCATAACCTTTTTGTGTATCTGCCCCTAGATGTGTTTCTTGCAAAAGCGCTATGTTGGCTTTCAGTCGTTTTAGATGTCTAAGGATACGCATTTGTTTATTTGGGGAATGTAGACCCTTCACGTTCCAAGATATGATATTTAAGGGGGCCATATTATCTGACAATAGGGTTCAATATCACAATTCGTATATAAAGTACAATGTAGGTACCTCGGTCAAGCATCTGCCATCTCTCTCAAATATTGGCTATGCGGTGTGAGAAATATCGAATAGGATATAACATAGTGTGACAGGAAGTCAGCTAAATCTGGGAATGTAGTCACAGGAAGGAGATACATTTCCACCTGATTTAGAAAGTCCATTAATTAATTTAGGGTGTTGGCTACAGAGCTAGCCAGCAGGAAGTTGAAAGGCCTTCACCTGTTCAGAATGAGGGAGTTAAGGCTCTATAATTTGTTCAGAGAAAGTCCTATTGTTGGCTGCCTCCAGAAGCTGCATCCTGAAGCCATGTGGGCTGGGAGCAGGAGGACAGTCAGCGTGTGCCTCCCGACAGGATGTGTGGGCCTGGGAGAAGACCCCCCGGAGTGATGTGTGCCCGGGACGGTAACCAAGGGTGAATACGTCTCAAAGGTGAGAAGACGAACTGTTGAGGTGAAAGAAACAAAAGGACTGTGTTGCCCTGTGAAGCTATTATAAAAGGACTATTGAGTGTCCGCTGTAGGACAAGGAAGTCTGCCCAACGGTAGGTTGGAGACAGACACTTAGGCAGGTTCCAGTTGTGAGAAGGTAGCCGCCCACAGAGGCAAGGATTTATTTTGTCTTTTATTTTATTTTGCTGTTTTTGATGCTGGCACTGGTATGAAGAAAATTGACCTAATAAATAAAACTGTTGTTTTCAAGCACTTATCGGTTGTTTCCCTGTGAAAACGCACCCCCCAAGGGGTCATCCACACCCGCCACCGAGCTAATCCCTCACATATGGTGGAGGTATGCAGTGGGCAGAAGCAGCAAGATCCCTGCAAGGAAGTGCAAATGTTTGATGAACTTTGTCTGGTGCATTAGATTGCACAATCTATGTGTGCAGGAGAGAAGATCCTGACAGAAAAAAAAAAAAAAAGTGTTTTAAAGAGACAGGGGTCTCAAAATTTGTTTGATGAACTTTGTTGTGTCTGGTGCAAGTGACTGCACAAACTGTGTGCGCAGGAAAAGAGATCCTGCAAGAGAGAGAAAAACTACATGTGTTGAAGAGACAGTGGTCTGAAAATTGTTTGCTGGACTGTGAAAAATTTGTTTGTGGAGTTATTGAAGATGGGGCGGTCCAAACGCCTGAAAAATGCAAAGATAGATGAAATGAGAGACCGGATTCTATGGATGGAGGGGATGTTGCCGTCTGAACCAGCCCCATCCATGCCTAAAGAGAGTCTACTAAAGAGGAAGGTTGTTGTCCCTAGCAACACTGATGAAACTGCTATGGAGACGCAGTGTGCTCAGATGAAAAGTAAACTCAAAATGGAGGAGATGTTGAAACATCTGATTATATCAAATGCAGCTCAACAGCAAGCAAATGCAGCTCAACAGCAGGCAAATGCGGATTTTCAGCAGAGCTTTGCAGCTCAACAAAAGGCTCATCAAGAGAGCATGGCAGGCTGGAAACAGAGACGCCAGCAGCCAATGGAGGCCATCGGTATGGAGGAAACCGAGTATGTGCGCAGGGCTAAGTTGGATGCCTTGCAACGGAAAATGGAAGAAAAGGAACAAGCCTTGGAATTGCTTAAAATGGAGCATAGAAACTTGCAGGAAACGAATGAACTACTCAAGTCTCATGTGTTACAGTGGGAAGAATCCACTGCTCTTCTTTTGGTCGAGTTGCAAAAACGCAGAGAGACTATAATGGAGAAAGATACCATCCTCATGGAAAAGGAAAGTGAAATTCAGACTTTGCAGAAGCAAAGTATGGCTGATATGTTGGAGTTGCGTAATCAGCTGAAAAAAAGTCTTCAGTGTTTGGAAGTTACAAAAATAGACCTGCAGGAGTCGCAGGAACAGAATGTCGCTCTGAAAACAACATTGTCTCTCAGCGACAACGAGAAAAGTGAAAGAGAGGCTAAATTACTGAGTACTGTGTATGAGCTCACCACTTTGAGCAATGTGGTAGATGAATTACGTGCAGACTGTGAAAGTTGGAAAGGTGAAGCCCAACGTTTCCAGCAGCAGTTAAAGGAGAAAGAAGCCTGTGTGGCAGAATTACATTCTTATTCCCAGATGCTAGCCAATGAGGTGAAGGCTCTTATGCAGGGAAAAGGAGATTGTGAACATAAGAGGGAAAAAGTAGAGGCACAGCTTCTGGAATCGCAAGTCAAGGTGTCAGAAGGTGACCGATTGTGTGCTAAGCTGTCAGAGAAGGCAAACCGACTGCAGGTTGAGTTGGACAATGTTACAAATCAGCTTTCTCAAGCAGACAGCAAATCTAGAGAAATTGCGGAAGATTTTTCTATCTTGGAATCGCAGCTGCAAGACACGCAGGAACTCTTACAGGAAGAGAGGTGTCAAAGGCTGAGTTTTAGCACAAAGCTCAAACAAATGGAAGATGAGAAAAATGGCTTCCTGGAACAATTAAAAGAGGAGGCGGAAGCAAAGAAAAACCTATCAGAGCAAGTCGCAACATTGCAAGCTCAGATAGCGGATATGAAAAAACGCATGGAAGAAAGCGTTGGTTCATTACAGTGTGTTGAAGATGTGAAAAAGAAGTTTGTTCAGATGCTTGGTGAAGAGAAGACTGTGTCTGCAAAATATGCAGAAGAACGCGACCGCGCAGAAGCGGAGGCGCGTGATAACGAGAGCAAAGCCCTGTTCTTGGCTCGCTCTTTGGAGGAAGCTCTAGAGTCTAAGGCTGAACTAGAAAGAGTTAACAAGCAGCTATGTACAGAGATGGAACATGTGGTCAGCTACAAGGATGAGGTTGAGAAAAGCGTTCAGGAGCTAGAAAAGTCTAAACGAGCCTTAGAACAGCAAGTAGAAGAGATGAAGATTCCGTTGCAGGAACTGGAAGAGGAATTCCAGGCAACAGAGGATCTGTCCCAAAGAGGGGATAGTGTGCCTGATGCAGTTTTTAAAAGGATCAGTGTTTTGGGGTCTGTCCTGAGTGAGCCTCAGAAATGTGATGACATGTGGCTTGAATCACCCCTTTGGAATAAACCGTTCCTTCAAAAACGTCAAGCATTGGAAAATGTATCATTAGAACTTCAGCAAACAAAGGAGCTGTGTAAGAAATGTGATGATTTCTCAGTTCAGGCTGAAAACCTAGTGGGGAAAACTAAGGCTGTTGGTGAAAACGTGAAGCAAATGAATAAGTGCCTTTCAGGGAGTGTTTCTAAAATGGAACTGGTGAAAGACGGGTGGCAGAAGTTTGATCGTGATCTTGAGATGCATTCCATGTGGAATTCAGATAGAGAAAAAGAACTAGGTGACCTTGAGCGGTCAAATAGTTCAGCAGAAAGTGCATTGAAGAAACCTGTAAAAGAATGTGTTGCAGTTCCATGCTTCTTCACTGATGCAGAGAGGAGGTCTATAATGGATACCACCCAGATCGCTGGGTTCAACTGTGTTGTTGCCTTTAACCCCTATGTTGGTGGAAGGAAAGTTGATGATGTTCTGGTTGGCTTCTTCTGTGAAGAGTTTGGCAAGAAATATAAACTGAATATCAAATCAAATAGTAGGCCTTTACTGCGACTCGCTCAGGAGGGCGAAAAGTTTAAGAAGTTGATGAGTGCAAATGCTTCAGATCTGCCTATGAATATGAAATGTTTGGTGAATGATATTGATATCTCTGGGAAAAGGAACAGGGGTCACTTTGAAGAAATGTGTGACAGCCTGTTGTCTCAATTGGAAAATCCTCTGCACAGCATCTTAGAGCAAGCAAAGCTCAAGAAGGAAGATCATTCCCTTTTACAACAAAAAGTCAATGATTGTGTACAGATGTATGGAGAGGCAACTCAAGTCACAGAGGGATGTCAAGAGTCCCTACTTGGAACAAAGCTTAGTGAAGCAAAGGTTCTCAAAGTTTTGTGGAAAACATTTATGGATTGCAGAGAGAGGCGTCTTAAGAATGTTGAAGACATTAAGACTAGCCCAATTGAGTTGCCTATGGATCACGGTCCTCCATGGTGGATTGGACAGACGGTTATGAGGGACAAGCTGTCTGACATTTATGAGAAAGCTGTCAATGAAGATGACAGAAACGAGAAGGAGCAAAATGATGCCAAAAATGCAGTTGAAGAATGTGTATATGAGATGAGAGACAAACTGTGTGGCATTTATGAGAAATCCGTCAATGAAGATGACAAAACAGTTTCATCCGGAAGCTTGAGGATAATAGGAGGCTTATCAGTGAGTCAGCAGTGCCTGACACATGCGTGCCTGGAAATATGTGTCCCAACCCTAGGGTTGAAACAAGAGGGGGGGGTATGTGACAGGAAGTCAGCTAAATCTGGGAATGTAGTCACAGGAAGGAGATACATTTCCACCTGATTTAGAAAGTCCATTAATTAATTTAGGGTGTTGGCTACAGAGCTAGCCAGCAGGAAGTTGAAAGGCCTTCACCTGTTCAGAATGAGGGAGTTAAGGCTCTATAATTTGTTCAGAGAAAGTCCTATTGTTGGCTGCCTCCAGAAGCTGCATCCTGAAGCCATGTGGGCTGGGAGCAGGAGGACAGTCAGCGTGTGCCTCCCGACAGGATGTGTGGGCCTGGGAGAAGACCCCCCGGAGTGATGTGTGCCCGGGACGGTAACCAAGGGTGAATACGTCTCAAAGGTGAGAAGACGAACTGTTGAGGTGAAAGAAACAAAAGGACTGTGTTGCCCTGTGAAGCTATTATAAAAGGACTATTGAGTGTCCGCTGTAGGACAAGGAAGTCTGCCCAACGGTAGGTTGGAGACAGACAGTTAGGCAGGTTCCAGTTGTGAGAAGGTAGCCGCCCACAGAGGCAAGGATTTATTTTCTGTTTTATTTTATTTTGGATGTTTTGCTGCATACAGCCTGGTGAAGAAAACACCATTTAATAAACCACACTGTTTGTTTGCAAGCACTTGTCGGCTACCTCTCTGGGAAAACGCACCCCCCAAGGGGTCATCCACACCCGCCACCGAGCTAATCCCTCACAATAGACATAAGAAAAAATAAAACAAAAAAAAGAAGAACAAAAGAAAAAGAAAAAGAAGAAAAAAGAAAAAACAGGAGGTCCCTTAGAAGGGATGCTCCTGTACACTAAAAATTTATCTGACTTCACCTTTTTCTACATGTGAAGGAGTGCGAACTCTAGCGGCTCCTAACCCATGATATCAAACCGTGAGGGTGACATCCACATTTAGGGGAAATGTAACAAACATTCATTACTCATTATGTGCCCATTATGGGGCCCTTCAGAAATACCAACTATACCCTAAAGAAGGGAAGAAAAAGGAAAAAAAGGAAAAATTTATATATAAGATACGTGCTAAGCAATATACTTGTGTTGAATTAAATTAAATTAGGTTGGTTTGAAGCGGAGTTCCACCCAAAAGTGGAACTTCCGCTTTAGGTATTCTAACCCCCTGACATGCCACATTTGGCATGTCATTTTTTGGGGGGGGGGGAGCGGGTACCTAGTTTTGACAGGTACCTCTCCCACTTCCGCTCTGAGCGCCGCGGCGCCCTGAACGGAAGTTCTTCTCTCCCCCTCCCTCCCTGCAATCTTCTGGGACATGTCAGAGGTCCCAGAAGATTGCTGGCCAATCAAGACGTGCAGCGCGACTCACGCATGCGCAGTGGGTACCCAGCTGTGAAGCCGCAAACTGTCACAGCCGGGTGCCCACAGCAGTGATGCCGGCGCCGAGGGAGAGGATCGAGGCTTCGGGCGGCCGCATCGCTGGACCGTTGGACAGGTGAGTGAAATGGCTGGAACTCCGCTTTAAAGCAAGGCCTTTTAACATTATGAATCCAGTTTCCATTTCGCATATCCAGCTCAGGTGCTCCAATCGGTTGCCCCCAAGCTGGATGAGCGAATTATCGTCTCCTCCGTACTTATCAACGTGCACTGTTTACACCTATTTTGGCCTTTTTGTTAGTATCTCTAGAAAGGTCAATCCGAGCTTTCCTGGATAAAGCTGCCTTTCTAATTGAGTATGAATTTTCTTTTACAGGCAAATTAATAGAGATAAGATACTTCTCTGCATCTGTGGGGTTTTTAAAGGATATCCGTTCACCCTTTGGCGAGGTGAGATACAGTACTGCAGGGTAAGCCAGGGTAAATTTTATCTTGTGGTGGTACAAAGTTGTACATATGATGGAAAATGCTTTATGCTTCCTTGATACCTCTGCTGAATAATCTGCAAAGATTAGTGTGGAGTGACTTTCAATCTGTAGTTTATGCTGTTGCTTAACCACTTGCCGACTGCCGCACGACTATTTACGTCGGCAGTCAGCCCCTCACAGGCAGAGCGACGTAGTACTACGTCGCTAGCCTGTGAAGGTCTAGGGAGCGAGCGCGCGCCCCCGGAGGCGCGCTCCCACGCGGTCACTCGGTGATCGTCGGTACAGAGGGAGAAAGGCAGGCGGCTGATGTAAACAAGCCGCCTGTCATTCTCCCCTGTGTAGAAACAGTGATCATACGGTTCTTCTATGTAGGACCGTTGATCACTGTTCCTACACCTCAAGCCACAGCCAATCACAGTTAGAATCATGCCCCTAGGGACACACATAACCCCTCCCTCTCAAAAAAAGTTAACCCCTTCACTGCCAGTGTAATTTTACAGTAACAGTGCATATGTATAGCACTGATTACTGTAGAAATGTCACTGGTAACCCCAAAAGTGTAAAAAATGTCAGTCAAGGGTCCGATCTGTCCGCCGCAATGTTGTAGTACCGCAAAAAAAATTGCAGATCGCCGCCATTACGCATTAAAAAAAAACAACAAAAATGACAAAAATCTTTCCCTTTGTTAGTAAACGCGATAACTTTTGCGCAAACCAATCAAAATACGCTTTTTGCGATTTTTTTGCCTGCATCTCCCTTGCTGGGGATGTTGCCGTGTGTCCCCCTATTCCATCCGGCTGGGTCATGTGGAAGCCAGGTGGGAGGTGTGGGATATGACGTGGTCCTCCCTTGATCTCTTCACCCGGCCCTCGGGTTGGGGTCAGGGGCGGAGTCTGACTTGGGGTAGATGGCCCGCACTATGGGCGGTTATCTGCGATGCCGGCTCCGCCCATTTGTGCCCGCACCGGAAGTGAACGATGGGAGGTTTCCTCCGCTGGATCACTTCCGGTGGAGTCCCCTTATCTGACGGCAGCGTTTGGCGTGTCAGACGCAGACGCTGACCCGTGGCGAGGAGCGCGGCAATCTCCTCTTCGTTTGAATGTGTGGAGGTCGGGTGAGGGTGAGTGGATGGACACCTGCTAGTGAGTGGCAGATCAACTTTCCTCCGTGTGTTTTGAATGTCGGCTTCTCTCTGGGCTGGCGGCCTTTCTCCTCTCTTGGTGGTGGATGGTGCGGTCCCTTCTCTTCTTTGCTGGGATCTTTCCTCTCCCTTCTCTTTAATCATTACTTGGCTCTGTAAGTGGACACATGGAGATATTTGGGGATTGGTGGATGGGGGCTATTGTGGTAGGGGCAGAAGTTGGAGAGTGGAATGTGTTCTCCCTCTTCCCATTTTCTTCTCCCCCCCCCCTAACAAATCAACCAAAGGTCTAAGTTGGAAGATACTTATATGTTGATATGAGCATTACATGGACATGCTTATCTGTTCAAAAAAGGGGTGAAAGTGGCATCTTCCTGTGTTAACTGCTATCTATATCGGTTTAAACCATTGCCAGGTGGAGGGGTATCTGTACCACGCTATGTCCTACCTATACATTAAAGGTGAATATATGCATCCCTCACTACACATCTAGGGTGTACTCTGTTCACTCATCCCGACAAATTTTGTAGGGATATCATGAAGGTATCCATTATTGTGACAACACATATGGTTTCCTTTTGTTTTTCTCATTGTAGAATCCATGAACCCATCCTCGGAGCACTATATACCATAGTGGTCTCCAATTTATCCCTCTACCCATTGTAGCTACAACTATTGACACAGTGGCCTTTGGTCCAGTTTAAGGGGACTCAGCACCCCCCAGGTGTGAGGTATCTTGGATGTCTGGGAACCCTCTACACTTGGTTGCTTAAGACCTTATACAGCGGTCCACATTGGCAGTTGCAGAGTTGATTGCGAGAGTGAGTCTATCCATACGTGTCAGCTTAAAATGTATATTTGACAAAAGAAGTTGTTTCTTATGTATTGTATGTATTGTATGAGATGTAATATAAATGGCCTGTATATAATATTTGTCAATCTCCTTTACATAGTTCAAGTCGTGTAGTGTTGAAACAAGGGATCTCTGAGGAAGCAAATCTCTGAACTTATGGTTCAAGCGAAACGCGTCAGTTTGTTTCATCACGGCTGAACCTGATTGACTGTACTCATAGAGGGTTTGTCAATCTGTATTACAGGTCTATATGTATGTTTTTATGACCAGATCTCATGATCAAGTGTCTAGCTTTTATGTCTGTATTTTTCAATAAAACTATATCTTTTATGTATTATCTGTGATGACTCTTGTATCAACAATATTGCATCATCACATCCTTTAAAGTCCTATTATTTTTAGCAGGCGTGATTGGGGTGTACTCACCTACCACCAGTCTACGCAGGTAATTTTATGGTTCTGCTGGAAGATTTTTATCCGCATAATTCAGATATCTTGCTATGACTGGCCTAGTATTGTTCTTGCCTTCCTTAAAGCTGCCAATCCTATGTGCTCGTTCCACTACACAGGTAGTTGTTATTCCTAGTGCGTTTGGTATTATAACAGAGCAGAAGTGAGTGAGCGCCTCAGGTTGAAAAGTTTCTGGGACCCCGATAATACGAAGGTTATTCCGTCTAGAATGGTTTTCTAGGTCCTCTATCTTTTCTTGCAGTAACTGCAGATAAATCTCTACTGTTGTCTATCATTTCATCTTCCAAAGAGGAGATTCTCATCTCTGCTTCCTGTATTTGCTGTTTGTGCATTTGCAACTCTTTTTGTATCTTTGTAAGCCCCTGCATTATAGCTGTTTCCCATGTGTGTTTAATCGTGGGTTCCAACAATGCCGCCACTGCTTCTGCTATCCGACCACAGGAGGGATCCTCTGGGGGGATTTCAGAGATGCTGGACTGAGCATGGGTATTCATTGTCACATGTTCTCTCACGTCCTCCTGTGTCTTAGTGTTTGTTTGAAGTTCGGCTGCCGTGTTAGAGTCCTCCTCCAAAGCATAGGTTGTAGATGCCGAGATGACCATTTTAGGGACCCCCATCAAACGGGTGGTAGATGCAGTGGATATGGATGTAACAGATGCAGCATATTCAGCAGATGTGGAAGATGTAGTAGATATGGTAAGTATAGTAGATATAGCTGATGTGATAGGCACGTTGATGGACCCATCGGATGCCTTGCCTGTGCCTGTGTGGGATGCCTCTGGGGCGGAGCTGCTGCTATGATGGCCATGGGAGCGGCCCCGCTCCACAAACTGATCCATCGGCTCGTGTGGTCCCCTGGCAGCTCCGATATCGACCCCGCTCTGCACCGCTCTCCCTTGCTCTCCCCTGCTCATGGGTCTCGTGGCGGTGTAGGCACGGTGATGTAAGCGGTGTAGGCGGTGTAGGCGGTGTAGGCAGGTACTCTGCTCCGCTCTCCTCTGCACATAAATGTCGCACACAAATGTCGCTGTGGTGTAGGCAGGCACTGGCAGCTGACGTCTGCCGGCTATCCCTGCTAACACGGCTCTCGCCCCTCGGGATGGTTTTACATGCGGCCTCAGACGCGGGCGTTGAAGGAGCCTAGCTGGCTCACTCCTCCCCCATGAGTGCCGGAACCGGAAGTCCTCATTTTTAATTGACTCAGTCAACCAACAGTACTTGCACACCAAAGTTAACAGAAGATAAAGCAGTCGGCTCAACACAATAATGGGTCAAAAAAGTGTTAATAGAAGACCAGGAGGCTGCCCTGCAGATTACTTCAGGGGAGACATGCCTTGGGACTCCCAAGATGTTGAGACGGTTTGGGTCGAGTGCGCTGTCACCGTTTCCGGAGGTGCCAAGCCTTTCGCTTTATAGTGAATGACCCTGAATGGCCCTGACGAAGCACGCGTCCCCTTGTTTTTCCCATAAAATCCTCTTCACTGATGTGATGGCGACCAGGTGAACTGTTTTGAGAGTAAGTTCTTTGATTGAAAGAGGCTTGTCTGAATCTGATCCCAGTAACGAGAAGAAATCGAAGACCAGTGGAAGATCCCATTTAGGGAATCTCGGTTTCCTCTGGGCCCTGAGTCTCACTGCCCCTTTAAAGAACTGATTGTAACGCTCCTGCGTTTTTATTGTAAGCTGGATTTGCAGCTGCAGAATCTCCACTCAGTAGTCATGTAGAGATGTGTTGGAATACCAGATCCAACTCTCCAGACTCATCACTGTGGGCCTGTCTGCTTCAGCATACAGATATACACACACTCAATAAGATGTTCCTGGAGTGATAGAATGTATATGATAGTATGGAGGTGATGTGCTGAAGGGACAGGTGTGAGCAGTGACAGTAATGGTAAGCACTTGATAGTAATGTTCAGGAGAGTAGTAGATGGTAATAGGTAGAATGCAGATAGGTTAGTAATCATGTATAGTAACAGGTGGTAAGGACAGCAGATGACATAGACAGGATAGACTAACCCAGTGCAAGGATAGATGGTAGTAGACTCAAGAGCTAGCAATCTATGTAACAGTGCAGATGGTAGAATTAGTATGCATAGATAGTAACAGTCCTTAATGTGCAGAAGATGATAGTGTAAGTTAGTTATGGAGGATTCCCCTGTGGGGTACTTATCACTAGTAAGGTTTAGTAAGTAGAGGGGTCCAGTAGTGAGGGAGTGGTCCGGTAGCGAGATACGGGATCAGATGCAAGGTTCCGGTCTGTTCCAGGTAAAGGCAAATAGCTGGAGGTTCCGACAGCAAGACAAGGCTTGTGAGCATGTAGACACACATTGAACGAACAACGTGAGAGAGAACGCTGGCGATTGAAATAGCCGCTCAGCGGCGCTCAGTGATGACGTCATCCGTCTTAAAGGTGTATGCGCTCCACCTAACTAGAAAGGTGGGACGCAATGTTTTGAAAGGAAAATGGTAAATAAGGGTACCAGAGGTACCAGAATCTTACAGTACCCCCCCCTTAAGGCCGGCTCCGGAAGGCCTATAGCACTGGTTTCTCCGGGTATTTTGAGTGAAATCTTCGTATAAGCCTAGGTGCGTGAACATCAGTGGTATCCAACCAGGTGTCGTCTTGGGGTCCATAGTTCTTCCATCTTATGAGATATTGGAGTCTTCCTCTGTGGATACGAGAATCCAAAATCTCCTTAATCTCATATTCTTCTCCGCCTTCAACTTGTACTGGAGGTGGAGGCAAGATGGTAGGCCTTATTCCTTGATTAGGAACATGTGGCTTCAGTAGCGACACATGAAAGATGGGATGGATCTTGAGATCTGCCGGTAAGGTGAGTTGCACTGCAGCTTTTCCAATGAGTTTCTTAATTGGGAAGGGTCCCAGAAATAAAGGTCCAAGCTTTTTGCTAGGGATCTTTAATCTTAAATTTTTTGTCGATAGCCAAACGAGGTCCCCAATAGCATATTGCGGAGAGGGTCTTCTACGAAGGTCGTAGTACCTTTTTTGTTGACTATGAGCGTGTGTGATGGTGGTATTAAGTAAACCCAGAGAGTCTTTTATTTGGGTAAGATAGTCTGAGGCTACTGGGTTACTTGATGGTAGAATGCGTGGTGGAAGAAGTGTGGGATGAAACCCATAGTTCAAGTAGAACGGACTTTGCTTAGTAGTACTGTGGGTTGCGTTGTTATAAGCAAATTCCGCCAGAGGGAGGAGGTCCACCCAATCATCCTGTAGGTATGATGTGTAGCAACGCAGATATTGTTCTATACACTGGTTGACTCTTTCAGGCTGTCCGTTGGTCTGAGGGTGGTAGGGAGAAGTGAGCTTTCGCTCAATCCGTAGTATTTGACATAGAGCTTGCCAAAATTTGGAGATGAACTGTGAACCACGGTCGGATAAAAGAGTCTTTGGAATTCCATGTAATTTGAACACATGTTTCATTAGTAGTTCCGCTGTTTGTTTAGATGAAGGTAGTCTGCGAATAGCAATGAAATGTGCCATCTTTGTCAGATGGTCCACTGACACTAGAATGGTATTAAATCCTTTGGAAGGTGGTAGTTCTACTATAAAGTCTAATGACACAACTTCCCATGGGACCTGGGGTATTGGTAGACTGCAGAGTAGACCAGATGGTTTTGTAGTGTCAATTTTGGACCTTGCACAGATGTCACATGAAGAAACAAATTTTTGTACAGACGTCTTCATATCAGGCCACCAAAACTGCCTGGTAAGCAAATTAAGGGTTTTCGTCATACCCATATGTCCTGCCATGGGCACATCATGTGATAATTCCAAGATCGTGCTGCGCATAGTAGGGGGTATGTAGAGTTTGGCGTTGTAATAGAGGAAGCCTTCTGCATCAGTACTTAGTTGTGGTGGAGGTGAATCCAGTCCTATACTGTGCAAAATCTCTTCCTTCAGGGAACGAACAACACCAATATTACGTTCATAGGGTATTATAGGAATAGAAGGGATTTCGGCGCAATTATCTTCGGTTAATCGTGATAGCGCATCCGCTTTTTTATTTTTGTCTGCAGGCGTGTAGGTCACTAGAAAGTTGAATCTTAGGAAGAATAATGACCATCGTACCTGTCGGTGGGAAAGAGTTTTGTTAGTCTGGAGGTATTGAAGGTTTTTATGATCTGTATATATGAGTATTGGTAATTGGGTACCTTCAAGTAGATGTCGCCAATTCTCCAGTGCCAGTTTTATGGCAAGCAACTCCTTTTCACCCACTGGGTAATTCACCTCTGGGCTGCTTAGTGATTTTGACAAGAAAGCAACTGGGTGGAGTGGTGAAGTATTTGTTGGTCGTTGGGAGAGAACTGCTCCTACTGCCATATTTGACGCATCTACCTCCAGAATATATTGGAGGGATGGGTCTGGATGGCGTAGTATGGGAGCAGAAGTAAAGCTTTTTTTAACAAGCAGAAAGCTCCATTTGCTTCTTCTGACCATTGGAATGGTTTCTTTATACTTGTAAGTTGTGTGAGAGGTCTCACAATAGCAGAGAAGTTCTTGATGAACTTCCTATAGAAGTTTGAAAATCCAAGGAATCGCTGTAATGCCTTACGAGTTGTTGGTATAGGCCAATCCAGAATACAGGATATCTTGCTCATATCCATCTTGATTCCGGTTTTGGATATGATGTATCCTAAGAATAATATTTCTTCTTTATGGAATAGGCATTTTTTTAATTTCACGTATAGATTGTGTGCGAGTAATCTGGATAACACAAGTCTTACATGTTTTATATTTTCAGACAGAGATCAAGAATAGATAAGTATATCGTCCAGATATACCACAACACAGACATCAAGTAAGTCTCTAAAGATGTCGTTTATGAACCTTTGAAAAGCTGCGGGAGCATTACACAACCCGAATGGCATCACAAGATATTCGAATAATCCGTATCTGGTTCTGAATGCTGTTTTCCACTCATCTCCGTCACGGATTCGGATTAGGTTGTATGCCCCTTTTAGGTCCAATTTAGAGAAGTAAGTAGCCCCACGCACTTGTTCAATGAGTTCAGGGATGAGCGGTAAAGGATAGCGATCCTTTATTGTAATGGTATTTAATTGCCTATAATCGATAATAGGCCTAAGACTTAAATCCTTATTGCGGACAAAGAAAAGTCCTGCAGCTGTGGAAGAAGTAGAGGGTCTGATGAACCCTTTTGTCAAATTCTCATCCAAGTATTCCTTGAGATGAGAGAGTTCATCCTGCGAAAGAGGATAAACATGACCGAAAGGCAATTTGCTGTTAGGGAGTAGATCGATAGTGCAATCATAATCCCTATGGGGAGGCAACACTTGAGCATTTTTCTCAAGGAATACTTCGGACAGATCCTGATAGCATAGTGGTGCAATCTCGTCTGACACCACAGACAGGATCTTTCCATAAGATGGGAGGTTACACGTAATCTCACAATAGTGAGAAGGGAAAGTTAAAGTCCGTCTTTTCCAATCTATGATTGGTTGATGTGTGTGTAACCAGGGGAGTCCCAAAATAATAATATGAAAATGGGGTGAAGATAGTATATCAGAGGAGGTGGTCTCCATATGAGACTCGTTAGCAGTGACAAGGAGTGCTTGTGTCTGATTGGTGATTGGACCAGAAGATAGCGGGATACCGTTAATGAAACTAACAGAAACAGGTTTAGGTTTTGAAATAATAGGTATTTTGTTTAAGGTAACAAAACGTGTATCGATATAGTTCCCACAAGATCCTGTGTCGATCATAGCCTTGGTAGTAATCCTAGTCTGGTCCCACTGTAATGTTAAATGAACAAAGAGATAAGGTTTAGAAAAGGAAGTCGTTAATTCTCCTAGCAAGACATGTGAACACTCACCCTCTTTTTTGCGGACAAGGGGACAGACGCTTATCAAATGACCCGGGGATGCGCAGTACATGCAGAGATTACTGGATCTTCTCCTGGCTCGTTCAGTAGTTGATAAAGGTGGGCGTATGGTTCCTACCTCCATAGGAGTAGGGTCAACGGCCGAAATCCGAGAAGGACTAGACAATGGCATTCCCATTTTCTCAGCCCTTCTTTCTCGCAGTCGCCTGTTAATGTTGATACTGAGTTGTATTAAGGCATCCAAAGTGCCAGGTAAATCCGCTCGGGCGAGTTCGTCTTTAACGGCCTCTGACAACCCGAGTCTGAACTGAGTTCGCAGAGATGTATCATTCCACCCTGAATCAAGGGTCCATCTTTTGAACTCTGCTACAAAGTCTTCTACAGGTCTCCTTCCTTGTTTTAAAGCCCTCAATTGGATATCAGCAGTACTCTGCCTATTGGGGTCATCATATAAACTAGCGAGTTCCGCTAGGAATAAAGGATAGTAGTTGAGAAGCTGATCATTTTTCTCAAAGAGAGAGTCTGCCCAGGCCCGTGGATCACCCGTTAAGTATGAAATGACGGTACAGACTTTAATTTGATCAGTAGGGTAAGTACGAGGTTTTAGCAAAAAAAGCAATTGACATGCGTTTTTGAATTCACTAATTTTTTTCCGATCACCTGTAAACACTAGAGGAGGGTTTATTTTGGGTTCAGGGGGCTGAGCAGCAGTAAGCTGGGAAAGGCGGGTTACCTGCTGTCTCAGAGTCTGATTGTCTTCTTTTACTTCAGTAAGAGCAAGTATTAATGCATTTACTTGTTGTGTTAATTGTGTCACTTGAGTGGGTAATTCTGCTGAATCCATTTTTTTTTTTTTTTTTTAAAGGTTCGTTCAATCTGTAACGCTCCTGCGTTTTTATTGTAAGCTGGATTTGCAGCTGCAGAATCTCCACTCAGTAGTCATGTAGAGATGTGTTGGAATACCAGATCCAACTCTCCAGACTCATCACTGTGGGCCTGTCTGCTTCAGCATACAGATATACACACACTCAATAAGATGTTCCTGGAGTGATAGAATGTATATGATAGTATGGAGGTGATGTGCTGAAGGGACAGGTGTGAGCAGTGACAGTAATGGTAAGCATTTGATAGTAATGTTCAGGAGAGTAGTAGATGGTAATAGGTAGAATGCAGATAGGTTAGTAATCATGTATAGTAACAGGTGGTAAGGACAGCAGATGACATAGACAGGATAGACTAACCCAGTGCAAGGATAGATGGTAGTAGACTCAAGAGCTAGCAATCTATGTAACAGTGCAGATGGTAGAATTAGTATGCATAGATAGTAACAGTCCTTAATGTGCAGAAGATGATAGTGTAAGTTAGTTATGGAGGATTCCCCTGTGGGGTACTTATCACTAGTAAGGTTTAGTAAGTAGAGGGGTCCAGTAGTGAGGGAGTGATCCGGTAGCGAAATACGGGATCAGATGCGAGGTTCCGATCTGTTCCAGGTAAAGGCAAATAGCTGGAGGTTCCGACAGCAAGACAAGGCTTGTGAGCATGTAGACACACATTGAACGAACAACGTGAGAGAGAATGCTGGCGATTGAAATAGCCGCTCAGCGGCGCTCAGCGATGACGTCATCCGTCTTAAAGGTGTATGCGTTCCACCTAACTAGAAAGGTGGGACGCAATGTTTTGAAAGGAAAATGGTAAATAAGGGTACCAGAGGTACCAGAATCTTACACTGATGGACCAGCGTATGCCTGGCCCAAGACAATCCCATGAAAGCTGAAACAGCCTATACCTGCACCCAAAGTGAGCTAACCAACAGAGACAGGTCCAGGCCCGACTGTATGAAGCTCAGGATATCTTAGACCATAGGAGCCACCCACAGACTGGAGGACAAATTGTTTGTGAATTGGACCATATCCTATGGTAGACTCTATTAGTGCTCTTCCTCCTGGCGTTCAAGAGTGTAGGGATGACCTCTTCTGGGCAAACTAGAGCCTCCAGCCTCCCCCTCTCAAGAACCAGACCTTCAGGTGCAGATGAGCCTGACATGGATGTAGGGTAGAGCCCTGGGACCCTGTCTGGGAGGCAGAGGGATCGGATTTCGGTAACTGAGTAGCATCAGCAGGGGGAACCAGGGCCTGTTGGGCCAGTATGGAAATAACACCACTATTTCCATGCTTCTGTCCTGAGTCCCTGCAGGAACTGAAAAACAACCGGAATCGGAGGGAAGGCATAGGCTTTGCGAAAATTCCATTGGTCCTTGAGGGCATCCAAATTTATATGTGTCACATCCTCATACCCCTGGATATGGGGTCTTGAGTTGATTTCCTGGTGTTCCTTCCGTTCTCCTCCCCTTCCCTTGGTATTGTTATCTTGATATCTCTGATTCACCTATGAATCAGTTCTTTCTTGGATCCCAGGGTGACATAAGTACTTTATTGAGGCTTTTTGACTGATATATTACTGCATTAAACTTATTGGATTATTGCTACTTTGCTCATCGACATTTTGGTCTATCCTCTGAAGTGGATTTATCAGGAGGCTCTTTTATTGTGTGTTCTTTTCTTTATTATAGTCATTATATTCACCAGCATCTTTTCATTTTTCTTTTTCAATTCTTGACTGATATTAATACTCGGTACTTGCAAGCGGATTTTTATGATGGCATTTGTACTAGGGGATTCCCTAGATCAGTGGTTCTCAAATCCGGTCCTCGGGACCCACCAACAGGCCAGGTTTGCAAGATAACTAAATTACATCACAGGTGATCTCATTTGCTTCTCAGTGATTGCAGTATTCTAGTCTGCATCCCCCAAGGTAATACTTAAAATCTGGCCTGTTAGTGGGTCCCGAGGACCGGATTTGAGAACCACTGCCCTAGATGATGAAATTAGAGCAGCCTTTAACAGGGAGACTAGTACTGATGAGAAATCTGATGATGCCCTGAAATCTTTATTTAGGGAACATAAACGTTTGACCATACGTTCCCTTAATAGAAAGTGGGACATTCTATCACTGGAGTCCTATATTAGTCAAGGAATTATTCCCAGAGGACTTAGGGAGAGAGTGATCCCAGCTGCACACCTCCACACTGAGAGATTCTTAGAAAAATGGAGGGCTCAATGTATCTCCCATGGTGTTGAAATCATGAAACTCATTGTTGAAGAAGAAAAACTCCAATTAAAGACTTTAGAGGAGGAAATTAGGGAAACCAAAAAAAAATTAGAACCCTTAAAGGACTTAGATGAGTTTGATAAATTCAATGACCAACTTAAAAAAGAAATAGAAAAATCTCAAAAAACTCTTAGAAATACCAAACAATCGAAATTCCAGAGGGATCTTACTGATTGGTCTAAAGGCGAGATCTTTGATCTCAGTGGGCGAAATAGGAGGAGTCGCTCTAGACGAAGGAATAATGCGAATAGGAGCAGGTCTAATACAAGGTCGGGCAACTCTGGCAGTGATGATGAGGAGGATAGATCTGTCCGTTTTTTAGGGCAGGATTCTTTGGAGGAAGGCAATTCACCACCTCCGCCTAAAGGAATCCTGAAAACGAACAATACAACCCTAAAAAAAGGCGGAAGAGGAGGAGGAAGCGTAGAGACGGGATCTCAGCGGGAAACCAGGGCACGTACCAAGAGAATCTAAAGGTAACTGTGCTTGATACTAACCAGGCCCCACCTTCTGTGGTTATGGCTCATAATGATTGTAAAATTGTTAACCTGTCCAATTTCCATCTCAATGACTTCCATATCTCACTCCTACAGAAGGGATTGTCCTTCTCCCCCACTTCCAGAATGGACCATTTTGAAGTTTATAAGGATATCTGCTTATTCCTTAGAAGTATCTACCTCTCCTCATTGTTTTCACATAAACATGATGGAGCGACTACCAATCTACAGTCACTTGACCCTTGTGATAAGGAAGCATTAGATATCCTTGAGTCATTGCTCGATGAGAATATCGATGATCCGCTGGATGAGGAAGTGTCTTCTGGTTCTCTCCGTAGGAAGTGTAGTCTTCAAATTAGGTCTACAATTATGCCTAAATTTACTACCAATAAATGGTTGAGTACCTTCCTTATGTTGGTAGAGGAGGACCTTACTAAGTTAGACTGGAGCCTCCCGTCCCTCGACAACTCATCTCCCGGTGAAAGATCTGCCCTAGATGATTTAAAGAACGCAGAGGGTATAGTTATCAAGAAAAGTGATAAGGGTGGGAATGTGGTACTCCTGTCTGAGACTAGTTATGAGGCAGAAATTTGCCGACTACTCTCAGACAGCAGTACCTACAAAAAACTAGACTATAACCCCTTTCCACAACTTGCAGCGTAAATACGCATCAAATTGTCCCTTGCATTTGATGCCAACTTGATCACCAAGTCAGAAAAAACTTACCTTGAAACATCTGACTTCAATCTACCGACTTTTTATATTCTTCCTAAATTACACAAGAATTTCTCTAACCCCCCCGGGCGCCCAATTGTATCGGCAGTGGGTGGACCTCTTGAGAAACTCGGTAGATGTGAGGAAAATGTGTATCTTAAAATGCCATTTTGTAGTGTTCAGCTTAGCATAAGTCATCTCAGTTATATATTAGAAGGTTAGAGTATCCCTTTATATCTCTTGAATGTATCTTTGCTTAGTGTTTGAGATTATAAGTTTTACAATATCACACCTGCTCCGTCTCAGCCGGATATAAGCTTGTGGTCAGGTCTAGCATCAAAGACAGGATGCTAGAAGAATTTTCTGAAATATATGCAATTAAAGATATGCCAAATTATCAGAAATGGTTTGTATAATGAAAGAATATTGATTGTTGATATATTCATATAACATGCAATAACATACATAGTTTAAACACATATTTGCATTAATACAGCTTGAATAAGTTTCTTTTTGGGATAGTTAACAATTGATAAGTGAATAGGAATTTACTAAACATATTATTAAGTATGAGAGATGGTTTTGCAAAAGCTGAGATGGTTTTTGCTGAAGTTACGTAACCGCAATATGTACAGACAATGCTGAAGTAGGAACAGGGAAGTTTTTGTGGTAACAGGTGGTATGAGTTGATGTCACAATATAACATGTTTTTTTTATACTCTTTAAACTCTATTTGACTTTATGTAACTAGGGAAATGTTATCACTTAGTTAATTGATTGGCTAATTGGGAGTGGGCGGGTGTCTGAGCAAAAGGGAGGTTCATGGGCTGTATAAGATAATTTTGTGGTTGTATAGGATCATTTTGTGGTTTAAAGCTATATATTCTCAGCGATGTCTGAAAATAAACGCAGTCATTAGAACCAAGCTATTGTGTATGATTTTCATTGATTGTCCGGCTAGCTGAAGATTCATCCACAGGACAAACCTAGGGTGCACCCAAACTCGGGATCCTTACAGTAGATACTTAGATTCATTTATCAAGGACTTGGTGATCGATTTGCCCTCATATTTTAGGGACACCGGTGATGTTCTGCAAAAGATTTGTGACCTAGTAGTCCCGGATGGTGCCATTCTAGTCGGGATCGATGTTGAATCTTTGTATACATCGATCCCTAACGAATGGGGGATTCTAGCTGTTCATCATTTTCTTGAACAAAAATACCATCAGTTCGGGGCTCAAAATTAGTTTCTTGTCGAAATTCTGGAATTTGCGTTGACAAATAATTTTTTTCAATTTCTTGGCGGCAATTTTCAACAAATACGGGGGACCGCAATGGGAGCTCCATGGGCCCCATCCTATGCGTGCCTCCACCTTGGTCTTTGGGAGGAAGAAACCGTATATGCTTCCTTGATGTACCTCAGCCATGCCAAGACATGGCTGAGGTACATCAATGACATATTGGTTTTATGGACAGGCTCTAGAGGTGATTTGGAGTTCATTCGTGAACTCAACTCCCACCCCAGGAATATGAGGTTGACATACATGGCAGACATCTCTGAAATCCCCTTTCTTGATCTTAAGATTAAAATTGATCAAGGTCGACTATCGACCTCTACGTATAGAAAGGAGACTGCCGCTAATACCTTATTACGGGCAAACAGCTACTACCATCCCAAGTCCCTTATCCGGGGGATCCCCGTAGGGCAGTTTGTTCGAGTCAGGCGTAATTGCTCTGACCCTAGTGAGTACCAGCAGGAAGCTGCCAAACTATACTCCAGATTCCGTGAAAGAGGCTATCCCCATAGAATATTAAGACGTGCCAAAAAACTAGCAGGAAAACGTACTCGCCAAGAAATTCTTAACTCCGCTCATCCACGACAATCTGAACAAAATAATCACCCCAGGTTGATTACAAAATTTGGTGGCCAATGGCATGAGGTCAAAAATATTTTGGAAAGTCACTGGCACATCTTGCTTAGGGCTGAGAAAATAGGGGATATCGTAGGCCCAAGGCCCCTAATGGTGGCCAAAAGGGCCAGTAATTTGGGTGACCATTTGGTTCATTCCGAGTTCAAAAAGAAAACTAGACATTCGTGGCTCACAGACCTTCCTCCCATCACGGGGATGTTCCCGTGTGGCCATTGCGGCATTTGCGGGTTTGTTGAAAAAACCAACATCTTCACAAACTCGGCGAGGACCAGAACCTTCCTCATCCAGCGTTTCATCAATTGTGGGACAACTAGAGTCCTCTATTCTATTGAATGCCCCTGTCAAAAATTCTATGTGGGCAAAACTAAGAGGCAGCTCCGAGTTAGAATTAATGAGCATCTCAAAAGTATCAGATTAAAGGAAGATACACCTCTGGCACTTCACTTTGAGGAGCGACATAATGGAAATCCTAAAGGTCTAAAGGTGAAAGGCTTTTTTGCTCTTGACCTCCCCCCAAGACGGGGTGATTTCGACAAAGTCCTCCTTCAAAGGGAAAAGGCCTGGATATTTCGCCTTGGTACTCTTGTCCCCAGGGGCTTAAACACCGAGCTTAGCTTAAAAGTGTTCCTCGATCAAAAATAGCTCGCCCTATCATATCATTAACCTTTAACTTTGTCCTCCGTTTCCTCCCTTCATATTGTCATTAAGATCGTATGCACATTATATATCATATATTGTGTATAAGCGTTACCTTTTGGGATAGATACTTTTTTTCCCCTTCCAGCTATGGAGTAGGTAATTGGTCTTCTTCACATCTGTTTTAAACCCACTAGAAGGACCTATAGCTTATATGTTAATTTCCATCTGGCAGTTATAAGTGGTTAAAAATCTCAACTGAAGTGTATTTTTTTCATGGTTCAATATGAATGTGATACCAAATGAATTCCTCTCTATGTCTACCTACTCTTTTTCATCTTCCCATGCTCCTGCTATGCAGTAGATTTAGGCATTATTTATTATATTTTTTTCTATTATAATGTTTGCCCTACATCTATCTAATGATTGGTGACAATGTACATCTTTCCCGCTGTAAGTGCACCTGATGGCTTTTCTAGTCAATATACTCTGGATCCATTACTGTAATTAACTATAAATATAGATATCTTTCTCTTGATATATTAATTGATGCTGTGTGTTTCTGTTTCTAATACTGTTTTTCTCTATATCAAGTCCTCCTGTGACCACTAGGGGTCCTTCATCTCTTAATGACACGTCTGATGGAAGCCATATGGCCATTGACCAATCGGCTTCTGAGTTTCCGGTATTTAAGGATTGACGTTTCCGATGCAAATCACGTCCTGAAGAAGCGTGCTGCGTCACACAAAATGCGTCGACGTCACACGCTGCCACGCCACTGGCTCCACCCACCACCCAGACCTTCATACTGCAACCGCGGACTACTCCAGCTGACGCCGGCTTCTTGGCGCCAAACCCACGGTGACTGCGGCAAGCACCCACATCTCTGGTGGACATCCTGGCTTCTCTCCACCATTTGCAAGCTGACCTGGAACCATCGCTAGATCGATGCCTGATGACTATTGACTGTCTGAAATACCGGTATGTGAAAACAGACCCACAAGTACTTTATTGCCAATAGCCAGCTACTTCGCTTGCAAAATCTCAGTCTGCTACAGCACTAATTGCTATACTGCTTCCAGCTGCTTGTCACATTCACTCCATGTCCCAGCACCTGAGTCTTGAGCAACTATCGATCAATTGTTATAGCAACAATATTCACCACTCCGTTTGGACTCTTATGCATACCCATTGCTAGAGGTGATGTCCAAACTTTTGATGCACTGACCGGACAGGAACTTGGATTTGAAGAAGCTTATATGCTGGCTACTTGCATCTATGTTGCTGTGTTTTACCTGCCGCCTCCTTGCTTTGCTGGATTTGTGACATATTTGCTGTGCTTTTGCTGTGCTCCTGCTATTATTGCTTTCACAGGATTACACATCAGCGGAGGAGCCATAAGTGAAACCAAATGTCCATATGCCAGAGTCATTAGTGGTTGAGCCTTCAATCCGCACTGTTTGCTCACCGTAGGAGTGACATTAGCCCTAGGAGTACCTCTGTGCAGGCTCCCTGTGCCCTGAAGCCTGCCTTATTTCACCTCTTCATTTTTGCCACCAGATACATTGTGGAGTCTTCATCACCCACCGGGAGTCTTTTTAGAGCCTATACCATACCTGGCCCTTCTATAGATCCAGTGGCAGTCCTTACACCATCATTCTGCTAGTGTGTTGGTGGGGTGGTGGGTGGAGCCCCAGTGGCGATCTCTGTGTTCTTTGAGAGATAGGACCCCTTTTCAAATTGGTTTTACTTGAATGTCTTTGAGCACCTTGCCAATTATATTTTCTGCTGTTTTTGCTGTTTTTTGATGTTTTACATGTTCATTTTGTCTCAACAAAGTACTCAATTTTACACACTTTATACCCTTGTTTGAGCCTATATGCAACTTCTTTCCTTTTCTCTTTTTGCCTTGAGGGCATCCACACTGAAGGCAATTGAGGAGATTTTCCTGCAGAAGCCACCAGGGAAGGCACTGTGCAGCTATCCCCTTTTGAAATCTGTGCTCCCGGGACATCACCGCTGATGCCGCACAGCGGCGCACCATGTATGCACGATCGCATGCGCATCCAAGCCTCGATCTCTGCAACTGGCCACCCATGCGCAGACCAGCCGCGAAGCGGCGGATTGGAATGCACAGCAAACCAGTCGCCATGGCCGGAAGACACTGACACCAGGGAAAGGGTGAGAAGGTAGAGTTAGGAAGCCAGGAAATAGCCACATAGGATAGACTTAAATTACTGAATCCCCATTAGATTAGATTAGTAGGTACAATGCCCGGCGGGTGTGGAGATGCGACTCGGTGTACATCTTGTAATATGTATGCGTTCCTCAGACATGTGATCGAGGGCGAATACAAATGCGCAAAATGTAAGCACGTTGCTTCCCTGGAAGCTCAGGTCCTGAATCTAGGGAAGCAGCTGGCAACACTGAGACGAATGTCCATACCGGAGGAGAGCCAGGATTGTACCAGTCAGGTGCAGGCAGGGGTCTGCACAGAGGTGGGCGGAATAATGGAGGTGCAGGCATCAGAGCAGTCTAGAGGGGTGACAGTTAGGAGGGGTAGAAGGGAACAAGGCAAGGAGGCTGATCCTGGGCTGGAGCACCCCAACAGATTCGCCCCGTTGAGTGATGTTGGGGAAACCAGTCAGGGACCAGCATTGCTGGAGCAGAGTGACGCCCCTAGCTGCCAGGGGAAGAACTCCTCAGGTGAGGCCGGGAGAAAGGGAAAGGAAAGACAGGTGCTGGTGGTAGGGGACTCAATTATTAGAAGGACAGACAGTGTAATCTGTGACATAGACCGTGTGTGCCGAACAGTCTGTTGTTTGCCGGGCGCTCGGGTTCGGCACATCGCGGATCGGGTGGACAGATTACTGGGTGGGGCTGGGGAAGACCCAGCTGTCATGGTACACGTGGGTACCAATGACATAGGCAGAGGAAGACGGAGAGTCCTAAACGATTTCAGGGACTTAGGCGCTAAGTTGAGGACTAGGACCTCCAAGGTAGTATTTTCCGAAATACTACCTGTACCTCGAGCCACACCAGAGAGGCAGCGGGAGATTAGAGAAGTTAACGAGTGGCTGAGGAGCTGGTGTAGTAAGGAGGGTTTCGGGTTCCTGGAGAACTGGGCCGACTTCTCAGTCGGTCACCGGCTCTATGGTAGGGACGGATTGCACCTAAATGGGGTGGGTGCAGCCGTACTGGGTGCGAGGATGGCCAAAAAGTTAGAGGGGCTTTTAAACTAGGGAATGGGGGGGGGGGTACAGATGTAGAATTAGCCAGTGGAAAGCAAGATTCAGAGGGCAGAAATGGGGGCACTAGCGGTAGGGTGTTCGGAGCTCCTAAACCCAGGGTGGGTACGGGGAAAAATCAAGAGAACAGCCTAAAAACATCAAATGAGGATAAATATAACCGATCAAAATTAAGAGGTTTGTATACCAATGCCAGAAGCTTGGCCAACAAGATGGGAGAGCTGGAGCTACTGATGTTTGAGGAGGACTTAGATTTTGTGGGGATAACTGAGACTTGGTTTGACAGCTCTCATGATTGGATGGCGACCATTCAGGGGTATTCCCTTTATCGCAGGGATAGAGAGGGTAAAAAAGGGGGAGGGGTATGTCTGTATATTAAGAACAGTATACAGGTAAATATGAGGGATGATATTAATAATGGAGCTAAGGAAGAGGCAGAATCCCTATGGGTAGAGCTTCAAAGGGAAGGCACGGTGGGGAAGGTAATATTGGGCGTATGCTATAGGCCCCCCAACCAGAGGGAGGAGGGTGAGGCGGACCTCATGTTACAGATAGGATTGGCAGCAAGGATGGGAAATGTCATTATAATGGGGGACTTTAATTATCCGGATATAGACTGGGCAGAAGGAACCGCGCACTCAGCCAAGGCTAGGCAGTTCCTAAATATTTTGAAGGACAATTTCATGGGTCAAATGGTGAATGCACTGACAAGAAACAATGCGGTACTTGACCTACTGATTACCAACAATACAGACCTGCTCACGGATATAGAAATACGGGAAAACTTAGGGAGCAGTGACCATAGGTCAATTGGTTTCAGTATTAATTACAGTAATAGGAAACATAAGGGTAATATTAAGACGCTGAATTTCAAAAGAGCCAATTTCCCTAAACTGCGCTCACTGCTAGAAAATATAAAATGGGATAGAACCCTGGGAACAAAGAACACGGAGGAAAAATGGGAGTGCTTCAAGAGCATACTTAACAAGGGGGTGGGCCAGTGCATTCCACAGGGAAATAAATTTAAAAGAGCAAAACTAAACCCAGGGTGGCTAAACTCCAACATAAAAATGTATATTAGAGCTAAAGAAAAGGCCTTCAAAAAATACAAGACTGAGGGGTCAGTGGCAGCATTTAAGCACTACAAAGAGTGTAATAAGAAATGTAAAGATGAAATCAGGGCGGCTAAAATAGAACACGAGAGACATATAGCGGAGGAGAGTAAAAAGAACCCCAAGAAGTTCTTTAAGTATATAAACAGTAAGAAAGCGAGGCCAGAACACATTGGCCCCATAAAAGATGATAAAGGAAAAATGGCCACAGAGGACAGAGAAAAGGCGGAAGTGTTAAATAATTTATTTTCTTCAGTCTTCACAAAGGAATCGGGGGGCTACACGAACCTTGCTTGTAAGGCCGAACTAAATAATACACCTCAGGAAGTGCCGCCATGGCTAACAGAGGATAGACTTAGAGCTAAACTTGAGAAACTTAACATAAATAAATCCCCGGGACCGGATGGCTTTCACCCGAGGGTTCTTAAAGAGCTCAGCCTGGTGATTGCCAGACCATTATTCTTGATCTTTAAGGATAGTTTACAGACGGGTATGGTGCCAGCTGATTGGAAAAAAGCCAACGTGGTACCAATATTTAAAAAGGGGCCGAGATATATCCCGGGTAACTATAGGCCGATCAGCCTAACATCTGTAGTCTGCAAAATATTGGAGGGGATGTTAAGGGACCACATACAAGACTTTAGTAATGAAAACGGTATTATAAGTATTAATCAGCACGGATTCATGAAAAATCGTTCGTGCCAAACCAATCTATTAACCTTCTATGATGAAGTGAGCTGCCACCTAGATAAAGGTAAGCCTGTGGATGTGGTGTATCTGGACTTTGCAAAGGCCTTTGACACCGTTCCCCACAAACGCTTACTGTACAAACTAAGGAAGATAGGTATGGACCATAAGGTGAGTACCTGGATAGAGAACTGGCTCCAGGGGAGAGTACAGAGGGTGGTGATTAATGGGGAGTACTCGAATTGGGCGGGTGTGGAAAGTGGGGTCCCCCAGGGTTCTGTCCTGGGACCAACCCTGTTTAATTTATTCATAAATGATCTGGAGGAGGGGATATCGAGTGCAATCTCAGTATTTGCAGATGATACTAAATTAGGCATGCCAATATCTTCTATGCAGGATGTGGAAACCTTGCAAGCGGACCTGAACAAAATAACGGAGTGGGCAACTACATGGCAGATGAGATTTAATGTTGAAAAATGTAAAGTAATGCACTTGGGGGCCAGAAACCAGAAAGCAAGCTACTCACTAGGGGGGGAACCTCTGGGTGAGTCTAGGATGGAAAAGGACTTGGGGGTACTGGTAGACAACAGGCTTGGCAGTGGCATGCAATGCCAGGCCGCCGCAAGCAAAGCCAACAGAATACTGGGTTGTATAAAAAAGGGGATTCACTCCAGAAATAAAGAGATTATTCTCCCGCTCTACAAGACTCTGGTCCGGCCACATCTGGAGTATGCTGTCCAGTTCTGGGCACCGGTCCTCAGAAAGGATGTGCTGGAACTGGAGAAAGTCCAGAGAAGGGCAACAAAAATAATTAGGGGGATGAAGGACATCAGCTATGAGGAAAGACTACAAGCACTGAACTTATTCTCTCTGGAGAAGAGACGATTGAGGGGGGATATGATATCAATGTACAAATACTGTACTGGCGACCCTAGCATAAGGAACAAACTATTCAGAGAAAGGAGATACAATAAGACACGTGGCCACTCACTAAAACTAGAGGAACGGCGGTTTAACCTTAAAGTGCGCAAGGGGTTCTTCACTGTAAGAGCGGTAAGGATGTGGAATTCTCTTCCACAAGCAGTCGTATCAGCAGGGAGCATTGATAGTTTCAAAAAACTGTTAGATGGACACCTTAAAGACCACAACATACAGGGGTATACAATGTACGGCTAAAAGCAAACACACACACACATCATAGGTTGAACTGGATGGACTGTTGTCTTTTTTCAACCTCACTAACTATGTAACTATGTAACTATGTAAAGGAAAAAACATGTAGAAATATAACACATAAGCAAACTGCTGCCATGGAAAAAGGTACATCTTACTGTATATACAATGCCAATCTTCAGGGCCAGGCATCAGCGATCACACCGGAATCGGGGGAAAACACAGCCACCCGCAGCAGCTGGGCTATTTGGCCATAAACCGTTCGCCTGCCAATGGCCAGGTATCGGCTTCTCTTCTGTTTGCCCACTCTATACCCGACTAATAGCAAGGCCTATGCGGGGTATAGCGCCCTGTCTCCCTGGGGAAGCCGCATACCAGGTCTCCAATCTTGAACTCAGAGGGTACAAGGCATCCTACAGGTGCTCTGGAAGAGGACAAAAAAAGAACACGGATGCTGAATGGGAGCATAGATTTTTGGGAGTAGAGGGTAGGAGTGGAGGCGGGCTAAACCCAAACGTATGCTGCCATGGAGTCTGTCAGGAAAAATGCTTTTTTTTTTTTGAGTAGGGTGCAGCAGGTATAACCTGAGCATAACCTGATGAGCATCACAGCAATTGAAAAATACAATAAAACATCCTGACCAGCAGGCATTTGTTCAAAATAAAGTTCTTACAATAAGGTAACTGAATGAAGAATACCTTCCTTAAAATGGTTGTAAAGCTTTGACTTTTCTTTTTTTTTAATAAAATAACAAACGTGTTATACTTACCTGCTCTGCGCAATCTGTGTAATTATAAAATTAACCAGCGCTTTGGATATTCAGGAATAGCAGGTTAGAGCAGCTGTGCTATACAATCTATTTAAGGGGTGTTACAATATACCTTTTTTTTATAAACAACGCTGACCTGTGTAAAATACACATTTTCAGAATGCTACAACAGATGGAGACAAGGTGGGGGGGGATATCATACGATTGAAAGCCAAGGAACTAATTCCTTCAAAAATCACAAGACCAGGAAGGAATTGGCCAATCTGGAATGCTGTAGCCTAAAACACCAAAGAGAGATCAACAAATAATAAAACTGCAGCTGCCAGCTTTAGGAACACATAGGCCCACAGTATAAACATAATTACCTGCTCAGCCTTTTACAATGGTATCACAAACCATCCAGCCAGGGAAGGCCACACATGTCCACTAGTGTCAGGGAGAGGTAGATGGGAACCCTCCGACCTCCCGCCCGATCCACCTGACCAAGGGGTGAGGTGTCGGAAAACACGGAAAACTTGCAGGCGCATCCCAGTAATCAAGCAACACCATCTCCCACATCCGCTACCTCCTCCATACTATTGCATCCACTAAATAATAATAAATGGACAACATTACATACAAAAAACAAAAAAATACAGAAAAAAGAGCGAAGAGGAAAAAAAGGAAACTGTAAACCAATTCCATAAATCTAATTAGACCCACCCCATTAGAGCCAAAGTGAAATGGAAATATGGAACTACAACAATTTTTACCCTCATAGTCATTATTAATTATAAGGAACTTTTAGCACAAGGCTCTATAGTTAAATTCCTGAGAACACTGTTTGGACATTAACTGGAATTCTCAGAACAGAGGGTGATTAATATTTGTTTTGTCAAATATAATAGAAAATGCAATCAGGAATGCTGAAACGCTATATTGGCAGGCCAGCTGTATGATTGTGACAGATCTGACAGACAGGATAGACTTGAAGAATGTGAATATAGCTGAAGCTACCTGTCATAAATGTCCTAAAGATCACCAGTGTCTTAAGATTTGATCACAGTCCAACAGCACCATCCGTTGAATGAAAATGGCAAAATCTAAAGAGTACTGAAAGCTTAAAAGCACCGAAAGGGTGTGTTTCTACCTGGATCAGTGAGTGAAGGAGTGGCATGTATAAAATCAGGACAAATCTCACAACTCTCTCTCTGGGTGCACAATGGAACATAAGAATGTTTGTGAAACACTGTTCTTTCTTTGCCTTTATCTGTAACTTTCTTTTTTTGTAAACTTTACCATCCATTGGTAACATTTTTGGATTTTTATTTGTAACATCACTATTTTTAAGTTATACCAACTACTTTATATTCTGTGTAAATAAATGTGACCTTTATTTTTAGCACAGTTGTTATTGGGTATTATCTGTATAAGTGTTGCAGCAAGATTGGCTTAATGCTGGCATGGAGAAACGTTGCAATTCACTTATTATATTTATCACCAAGAGAATATGTGAGGTTGTATTTCAGCCATAACACCAGGACAATGGTCAAAAGCCCCCCACTACAAAACAGCACATGTAAAATAAAAATAAAAATAAATCATAATTAAACAAACTTAATGCTGCAGTAATTCAGCCATGGCAAACAATGTGGATTAGGGTAGTAGATCCTAAAATAAAAACTACACTATGGATGAGCATTAAAGAAATGTTTTTTTTACTTAATCCTGTGCCTTTATTGCTTTATTCAAATTTAAAGATCCATATGGTTTCCAATTAAAGAGCTCCACACTCAGTGTTCTTAATGTGCTCCAAGATATCCACATTATCACAGTGGCAAGTTGGCATTATTATGATACAAGCCAACATGGCAACTTATTGTAGTTGCCATCTTAAAATTTTTGATTAAATATATATATAATCTCAAATGCCTTTTCATAAAAGTCTTTTTGTTTTCCCTACATAAATAGCTTTGAAAGAACATTGCGGGAAGCAAATAAAACCCACCATTTGAAAATGAATGTCAAACCGCGGGGTCCAGAGGCATTAACCATTAGGCAGCAAGAAACTCATCCTAACATTGGTCCCCCACCATCTGTTTTGAAGAGAAGCAATTTGAGGTTTGTCACCTACCATCAGAAGGTGCCAGTGTGTTTTATAAGATGTAAAGCACATGGTCATATTTCTGTAAATAACAGGTAATAATGTGTGTAGTTGAATGAGTTGATACACATCTTTTTCATTAATCAAAGACTCTCTTGATCTCAGCTTAGCTTTGTGAAAAGCCTTTTTTCAGTTATTTATTACTGTAACCTCTTCTCAGTAAACATTCCTGAAGATCTCTAGATTAGTTAAACAATCCTTCTCTCTAGTACATTTCCTTCATAATCTGAGAAATTGTCCATAGGGTATACTGTTCTTAAGCTGTCTTGGATGAGCACTGGAAACTAGGGATAGACCGATTATCGGCAATGCCGATATATCGAGGGCCGATATGCACTTTCCCTGATATATCAGTATCGGCCCCGGAACTGGCCGATATTGCTGATATTTTTGTGACATCATTCTGCCTTCTTAGGCTGCCTCCTACGCCTTGGACAGCCTAGTCTGGAGTAGGGACTAGTCTCGCGGGAGTGTATCACAGCCATACACTCACCCACAGCAGCCCGGTGCCAGCCACCCACATCCACAGGCCCTGTACCAGCCACCCACCTACAACAGGGTGCCAGCCAGCCATCCACCCACCCACCCACCACAGGGTACCAGCCAGCCACCCAGCACAGGGTGCCAGACAGCCAGCCACCCAGCACAGGGTGCCAGACAGCCAGCCACCCACCACAGGGTGCAAGCCAGTCAGCCATACACCACAGGGTGCAAGTCAGCCATACACCACATTGTGCCAGCCAGCCAGCCACCCACCACACAGTGCCAGCCAGCCAACTACCCACCATAGGGTGCCAGCCAGCCACCCACCACAGGGTGCCAGAAAGCCAGCCATTAAGCATTAAACAAAAATTACCATGTTCAGTACCAGATTTGTGTCAAAAATTGTCTTAATTTTTCAAAACTTTAAATGTATAAAATTTCGGCCCATATCGGGCGATACTGATATGTTGTGACCAAAATATCGATATCGTCCCTTAACCACTTAAGCCCCGGAGGATTTGGCTGCTAAAAGACCAGGGGGTATTTTGCGATTCGGCACTGCGTGAATTTAAAGGACAATTGCGCGGTCGTGCGACGCTGTACCTAAACGAATTTGACGTCCTTTTTTTCCCACAAACAGAGCTTTCTTTTGGTGGTATTTGATCACCTGTGCGATTTTTTGATCATGCGCTATAAACAAAAAAAGAGCGTCAATTTAGCAAAAATAACAATATTTTTCACATTTTTTTATATGAAATTCCCCAAAAAAAAAAAGTAAAAATCAAATTTTTTTAACATTTTCGGCCAATTTGTTTTATGCTACCTATGTTTGGTAAAAAAAATCACAAAAAGCATATTTTGATTGGTTTGCGCAAAAGTTATCGCGTTTACTAACAAAGGGAAAGATTTTTGTCATTTTTGTTGTTTTTTTTTTTTCGCGTAATGGCGGCGATCTGCGTTTTTTTGCGGTACTGCGACATTGGGGCGAACAGATCGGACCCTTGACTGACATTTTTGACACTTTTGGGGTTACCAGTGACATTTCTACAGTAATCAGTGCAATACATATGCACTGTTACTGTAAAATTACACTGGCAGTGAAGGGGTTAACTTTATTTGAGAGGGAGGGGCTGTGTGTGTCCCTAGGGGCGTGATTCTAACTGTGATTGGCTTTGGCTAGAGCTGTAGGAACAATGATCAACGGCCCTACATAGTAGAACCGTATGATCAGTGTTTCTACACAGGGGAGAATGACAGGCGGCTTGTTTACACAGCCTGCCTTCCTTTCTCCCTCTCCCCCGACAATCACAGAGTGACCGGCGGACATCGGGTCCGCCGGTCACACGCGCGGGGGTGTCCGTGACCGCGCGCTCGCGGGAGCGCGCCACCGCCGGTGCACGCTCGCTCCCCAGAGCCTCACAGGCTAGTGACGTACCGATACGTCACTCTGCCTGTGAGGGGCTGACCGCTGCAGTATATGTACTTGCGGCGGTCGGCAAGCGGTTAAAAAACAATATCGGTCTATCCCTACTGGAAACATGCAAAATCATATTAGCTGTAGATGGCTTATGATACATATCAGAACTAAGATGGCCATCCTCCTGTACTTCAATTTAAACATGACGAAACATAGCCCTTTGTTGATCCCGTGACATGGTAAATTTGAGGTTGAACTCAATATTGCCAATCCCCAACATTAATGTATCCAATTCATGTTCCGATCATAAAAACATAGTCAATATACCTGTGCCATGACAAAATGTGGCACAGATACACCAACAAATCACGATAAAAAAACAAAGACTGCTCACACCCCCCTGTGTTGTATCTGTTACCCCCATCTTGCTGTGTGGAATGTCGTTTTACATATACGATACGATATATCAATAAAGGAGATTTTTCAGGAGTGCAGTCATCCAGACTTTCTTTCAGGTTGGTTCAACATGTCCCCATCACCACCCCCTGTATCTGGAGGTAGTGTGAACCATTAAAAATAAAAACATTTCTGGAAAGGATCTGCTCTAGAAGTTCTAGTATAAACTGGTTATAGTGCCATGGTCATTGTCCTTTTTTTATTCAAAAATTTAGCAATGACCGCAATCCTGCGGTGGTGCGAAATTAAACTGTAAAAGGCCTCAATGTTTATCGATACCAACCATGATCCACCTAAAGTCTGTATGCCTTCCATAATTCTAAGTTGGTCCCTTTTATCCTGTACATAAGAAGGAAGAGATGTAATGAACAGTCTTAGGTGATCATCAGTTAACCACTTCACCTCCAGAAGGTTTATCCCCCTTCCTGACCAGGCCATTTTTTGCAATACGGCACTGCAGTATTTTAACTGACAATTGCGCACTGTATAGAGCTTTCTTTTGGTGGTATTTGATCATCTCTAGGTTTTTTATTTTTTGCACTAGAAACAAAGACCGACTGACAATTTTGAAAAAAAAAAAAAAAAATCGAATTTCTTCATCAATTTATGCCAATATGTATTCGGCTGCATACTGTATTTTTGGTAAACAAATCTCAATAAGCGTATATATTGATTGGTTTGCGCAAATGTTATAATGACTACAAACTATGGGATATTTATTTATTTATTTTTTTACTAGTAATGGTGGCGATCGGCGACTTTTAGAGCCCATTCAGACTAGCGCGACACGACTTTCGGGGGCGACCTGTGAAGTCACATAATGGAAGTCTATGCAAGTCCCTCCGAGGTCGCCCCAAAGTAGTACAGGACCCTTTTTCTAATTCGGAGCGACTTGTGTCGCTCCTATTAGAATGGGTCCTGTGCTAATCAATGGACGGCGACCGAGCGCGACTTGTCAGGCTGACAAGTCGCCTGACAAGTCGCGCCAATGTGAATGGGCTCTTAGTGGGACTGCAATATTGTGTCGGGCAAATCAGACACCTGACACTTTTTTGGGAAACAGTTACATTATTACAGTGATCAGTGCTAATTGTCACTGTACTAATGACACGTAGAGAAGGGGCTAACATTAGGCGTGATCAAAGGTATAACTGTATGCCTAGCTAATGTTTCAGTGTAGTGGGGGAGGTGCTTTTACTAGTGGAAGACATGGATCTGTGTTTCTGCTTTACAGAAACACAGGATCCATGTCTTCTGTACTGACAAAATGACAATCTGCCTTGTTTATATAGGCAGACTGGCATACTGTCAGTGTACAGAATGATCAGAAGGTGTCAGCAGAGATAGGGTCCACAGGACAAGCTGATCAGTAAATCTGCTATGGGGTGGTCGGCAAGTGGCTGGCATTCTCAGAGATGCAACTTTTACCTGAAATTATAGGTTGGCCAGGGGGATCTGTTAAGCTCCTATGAACTATGGGTAAAGCATAAAAAGCTGGTGTGACCATATATTGTATGTTTATATATTCAAATACTGTATGTCTTTATTAATAGAATAATTTATACGTATATGCTGTTTCCATGATCTCTGTAAGTTCCTCATGATTTTGCATTCAGGAATAGGTCTATACTAGTCTCGATATATTAATATTAATCTTGCAATCTAAAAATTGAATAGGCAGCTTCTTAATATCATGTATCACCATTTGAATAAAAGACAGAAAAGATTGAGATTTTTCATATAATGGGAGGCTTGTGTGGTATGTGATTGATCACTTTAACTGTGTGCTTTGGAACTCTCCACCATATTCGAGTTTCTCTCTTCTCAAAGGAGCATTAAGTCCCTTAGCACACGGAAATCATTGATTGAAAAATCCTTCCAAATTTCCATGTCAGCAGTTAATGCCTGTACAGTCCTATGTTTCCTGTCGTGGATAACATGCAAAGCTAGTTTTCTAACTTTTAAAAAAAATATCTTTTGCCAATTCAAATTGATCCACTTGATAGGCCTGACAAAAACTTAAATCCTAATGCAAAATATCCTCTTCTTCTAAAGTAATTGTGTGAGGAAGGAGCATAGCCGATCAGCCGTTCGGGGACACAGAAAAATGTAATCAGGGCACTGATCACCAGTGCCCTGATTACAACAGAGGTAAATAAAATACAATGTGCCCACCATCAGTGCCCGCAGTGCCCTCCATCAGTGCCCACAATCAGTGCCCATAATGCTGCCAGTCAGTGCCCATCAGTGCTTGCTCATCTAGGCACTGATGAGCACTGACTGGCAGCACTATGGGCACTGAGTGTGGGCACTGATGGTGCTGCCCATCAGTGCTCATCAGTGCCGCCCATCAGTGCTCATCAGTGCCACCTGTCAGTGTCCATCAGTGCCACCCATCAGTGTCCAGCAGTGCCGCCTCTCAGTGCCCATCAGTGCCCCCTGTCAGTGCCGCCTCTCAGTGCCCAGCAGTGCCACCTCTCAGTGCCCAGCAGTGCCACCTCTTAGTGCCCAGCAGTGCCACCTATCAGTGCTCATCAGTGCCACCTATCAGTGCTCATCAGTGCCGCCTATCAGTGCCGCCTAGCAGTGCTCATAAGTGCGGCATATTAGTACCTCCTCATCAGTGCCACCTCATCAGTGCCCATAAATGGCACCTCATCAGTGCCCATAAGTGCCACCTCATCAGTGCCCATCAGTGCAGCCTATCAGTGCCCATCAGTGCTGTCTCATCAGCGCACATCAGTGAAGGAGAAAAATGTATTTATTTTCAAAATTTACTCGCAGAAAATAAGAAAAACTTTTTTTTTCAAAATTTTTTCTTCTTTTTTTTGTAAGAAATAAAAAACCCAGAGATGATTAAATACCACCAAAAGAAAGCTCTATTTGTGTGAAAAAAAATGATAAAAATTTCACATGGGTACAGTGTAGCATGACCGCGCAATTATCATTCAAAGCGTGAGAGCGCTGAAAGCTAAAAATTGGCCTGGGCAGGAAGGGGGTGAAAGTGCCCGGTAGGCAAGTGGTTAATCAAATTAGTTAAGTACTGCTAACATGTAGTAGAAGTATCTATAAATTCTGCTCTTTTAACCCCCTCACCACCTTGAGGTACCAAGGTCCCAGTGTAGTGCTGGAATTAACAGTTGAATGTAAATGAGAAGAAATTGAGTAAGAAGAATTAGAAACATTTCCAACTGCACCCAGAGAAGTGTTAGAATGAATGTTCTGTCTCTTTATATGTGTATTACAGACACCACGTCCACCTTGTTTAAATATATTTTTAACTATCTGCTCAGGTGTACGAGATATTGAAGTTTTATCCTGCTGTAAAGACAAAGAGGACATACAGTAGATGAGGAAACATCAACATCAGAGCCAGGCAGCCATCAGAAATTTTGGGGCCTCTTACACAGCTTTAGGCCTTGGCCCCCCCAGTCCTGACCACCAACTTTCCAGAGGACCTGCCCACTGGCCATCCCGCTCAGCCCTCTTCACAACTGTACGCACTCAGCCCCCCCTCACACATGTATGCGCTCAGCCCCCCTAACACCTATACGCACTCTACCCCCCATTCCTGAATGTACTTAGCCCCCTCAGACCTGTACGCACTCAGCCCCCCTACACCTGTACGCACTCAGCCCCTCCACACCTGTAGGCACTTAACCCCCTCGCACCTGTACGCACTTAGCCCCCCTTACACCTGTATGCACTCTGCCCCCCCTCACACCTGTACACACTCAGCCCTCCCCAACACCTGCATGCTCTTAGCCCCCTCTCAAACCTGTATATAGGTTGCATGCTCTTAGCCCCCCTCTCACCTGTACGCACTCAGCCCTCCTCAAACCTGTACGCAATCAGCCCCCCTCACACCTCTAAACACTCAGCCCCCTCATACCTATACGCACTCAGCCTCCCTACACCTGTATGCACTTACCCCCCCCACACCTGTACGCACTCAGTCCCTCTCAAACCTGTACGCACTTAGCCCCCCTCACACCTGTATGCGCTCAGCTCCCCCTCACATGTGTAGTATATATGACACACATGCACAAACACACACACACACACACATACATACACATGTACACACATATGCACACACACATACATGTGTACACACATATACACACACACAAGTACAAACGCACACCCATGTATAAACACACATACATATGTACACACACACATGCATACACACACACACGTACTCACACACACACATACATTTACACTCACACATGTACACACCCCCTTCACTTGTACAACATCCCTTGCTTGTAAGGTCATCTTCCTAGTCTCAGCTCTGTCACAAGTTAGCCTGCATTTCCGGTTTGTGTACTCATACCTCTTTGCTGCAGTGTTTTTCAACCCTGTTTCCTTTCACATGTGTGGTTTGGCTGTGCAAACCTATGGGCATCGTCTTCTATTCTGTGGGCTTTTATTTCCTTCCCTTTCCATCACTTCCTGGCCCGCCTCCTAGTTGGCTTGTCTATATAAAACATGCTCAGTGTAACCCACATTGCCTTAGCAACTTCACAGTTCTCTGAGCTCTCATTTGCATACCTCTTGTCTATACTGTGTCTGATTACCCATGTTCCGACTCCAGCTTCGTTTACTGTCTGTGCTTGTTTGCTACCCGCCCTGACCTCGACTTGTCTCCTGGATTTCCTTTCATCTGCGACTTGTACTCTGCACATGCGAGTGGTCTCCGCATCCTCAGCTGGGCGTACCAGGGGGCTGTGACCTGGTTCTAGCTTGCTTAAAGCCCATCCCCACCATCAGGGGGTCTAGTGAAGAAGCAGGCTGGGGCTTGAACTCTGCGCCCTGGGGAACCCTGAGCTGGCGATCTACAAGGGCTCACTACCACAGACTCCTGACAAGCTCTTATTTCCACATGTCGCTGAGACAGTTCATAATACAGTACAGGGAGCACACACGAGGACTGCACATGCAGGAAGTAGCCAGAAGTGGCAGCAAAGAGCCCGATCTGAGCTCAATGACACAGAGCAACAGTAGCTGCTAACCCGCATGCATACAGAAAGCCAGCAAAGCCACGGATCGCCCCTGCACCTCCCCCTGCTTTCTACCGGCCCAGCCAGGCCCCTCAGGATGCCCTGGGCTATCCCCCCCCCTCCATGGTGGCCCTAATCAGAGCTCATTTGACTACGTGTTGTCTGTGGAGAAGATTTTTTGATATGATGAGGGGATCTATTTTTCAGTGATCTTTGCCATTTATATGCACATCCTGTGCTATATGATAACATGCCCATCCCACATTTCTTGTTTTCTTATTGAGAACACTTTTCCTGTCAAATTGTTCCATAAATTAATTTATGGTTTTCTGTCTATCATCATATTGAAGAAGAGATATCAACATAGCATTTTTGAGCAATAACTGAATTTGTTTATCCATGTTCAACATTTCTTTACTGTAACAGTCTTACAAAATCTCCATCATCTTAATGGAATGATTTTGGGGATTTGTCTCACAGATTTCCTTCATTTCCATACTAACAGGTGGTATAGTAGGAAAAATCTGTATATGTAAACCAAATTAAATGTACTTCCACTATGTATAATTATCCAAAAAAAAATGTGCCGAAACATATTTGAACTCTTTATCAATAACTGCTTCAATTTCAGAAAAAATGTATCGAGATCCTGGTTAGTATCCTCAGAGCCAGCAATCTTGTGTGAGATTCAGGTAGCAAAACCCACCCAACCCTGTCCACAGTAAAATAAAAAATATAGCCAATATTATAAACCAAACAGAAATACTCTAAAAATAATAAGTTTGCCCAGGGCTCCTACTGGGAACCCTGGATTTACTTCCTGGAAGAATAGCCAACCAATGCCTAGAATTAGGGTTGAGCGAACACGGACTGTATTATTCGTGTTCGTACCGAATAATTGGATTTTTGTTACCCGAACACGGACCCGAAAACTTTACTGTATATTCGGGTAAAAATCTGTGTTCGGTCGTTTTATTTCTGGGTTTTGCATGCTTTGGCGCGCTTTTCATGGCGGGCTTTCAACAGCCAATCAACAAGCGTTTAACTGGTGTGCCTAAGCCAACCCAGCCATGCCTACAAATGTATCAGTAGCTGTGATTGGCCGTCTGAAGCATGTGACCAAGTCTTTATAAGTTCGAGGCAGCGCCGCTGCGGCGTCATTCTGCTGTTTAGTTCAGGGAGAGAGCACACATCAACGTGCTGGCTGCTGATTAAGGACAGACAGGAAAAAAAACATTTGTGTCCGGATAGAATTGAGGGACAGGTCGGAGTGTGTTAGGCAGGGCGACTTGTAGGCATTTTAGGGAGAGAGTCTGCTGATTTTTAGGGTCAGTGTGTTCTACAAACTACAATCGGTATTGCTGTGTGGGGTGGGGTTTGCAGTGACCGATCTACGATCTTATCAATCCTTTTAGATAGAGAGTCTGCTGATTTTTAGGGTCAGTGTGTTCTACAAACTACAATCGATATTGCTGTGTGGGGGGGGGGTTTGCAGTCACCCGATCTACAATCTTATCAATCCTTTTAGGGACAGAGTCTGCTGATTTTTAGGGTCAGTGTGTTCTACAAACTACAATCGATATTGCTGTGTGGGGGGGGGGGTTTGCAGTCACCCGATCTACGATTTTATCAATCCTTTTAGGGACAGAGTCTGCTGATTTTTAGGGTCAGACAGTGTGTTCTACAAACTACAATCGATATTGCTGTGTGGGGGGGGGGGTTTGCAGTCACCCGATCTACGATCTTATCAATCCTTTTAGGGACAGAGTCTGCTGATTTTTAGGGTCAGACAGTGTGTTCTACAAACTACAATCGATATTGCTGTGTGGTGTGGGATAGGAGATAGGCAGGTGTCAGTGGTCCACATCCATTTTGCTGTGTGTGGGCTGCAGTGAACACAATGTTTTTGGGGTGCAGTGAACACAATGTTTTTGGGGTGCAGTGAACACAATCTTTTTTGCCCACTGAGGAGGAGGGAGAAAAGTATTTTTCTATCAGGCACTGTGTGCAGCATTTTTCCTTCAGCTGTGCTGTGCTGAGTGACTGATCATACACTGCTGTGTTCAGTTCACATGTACTATTGAGTGGTTTCAAAAATCATACACTTTTTTTCTATTCCACTATTCAATATACAGCCTTGGGTTAAAAAAAATTAAATTGTGGCCTGCAGCAGAGCTGAATGATATTTGGGGTTTTTGGGGTTCATCTCATACTTCTGAAGATTTGAGGGTGCTGCCTGTTCCAAACTCCTCCTACTCCTCATCCAGCCTTTTAGGGGTACAAACAATAGTAATTGGGGCCTAGTGTGGTTTTGTACGTGTTTGATACATACACTTTTTTTGATCATATTTTCTATTCCGCTATTCAATAAAAACCTTTGGGGATCAGTTAAATTGCGGGATAGTCTGTGTTGGTACGTGTGAGATCCACCTTTCCAAGTTTTTGGGGTTCATCTCATACTTCTGAAGATTTGAGGGTGCTGCCTGTTCCATACTCCTCCTACTCCTCATCCAGCCTTTTAGGGGTACAAACAATAGTAATTGGGGCCTAGTGTGGTTTTGTACGTGTGAGATACATACACTTTTTTTGATCATATTTTCTATTCCGCTATTCAATAAAAACCTTTGGGGATCAGTTAAATTGCGGGATAGTCTGTGTTGGTACGTGTGAGATCCACCTTTCCAAGTTTTTGGGGTTCATCTCATACTTCTGAAGATTTGAGGGTGCTGCCTGTTCCAAACTCCTCCTACTCCTCATCCAGCCTTTTAGGGGTACAAACAATAGTAATTGGGGCCTAGTGTGGTTTTGTACGTGTGAGATACATACACATTTTTTGATCATATTTTCTATTCCGCTATTCAATAAAAACCTTTGGGGATCAGTTAAATTGCGGGATAGTCTGTGTTGGTACGTGTGAGATCCACCTTTCCAAGTTTTTGGGGTTCATCTCATACTTCTGAAGAATTGAGGGTGCTGCCTGTTCCATACTCCTCCTACTCCTCATCCAGCCTTTTATTGGTACAAACAATAGTAATTGGGGCCTAGTGTGGTTTTGTACGTGTGAGATACATACACGTTTTTTGATCATATTTTCTATTCCGCTATTCAATAAAAACCTTTGGGGATCAGTTAAATTGCGGGATAGTCTGTGTTGGTACGTGTGAGATCCACCTTTCCAAGTTTTTGGGGTTCATCTCATACTTCTGAAGATTTGAGGGTGCTGCCTGTTCCATACTCCTCCTACTCCTCATCCAGCCTTTTAGGGGTACAAACAATAGTAATTGGGGCCTAGTGTGGTTTTGTACGTGTGAGATACATACACATTTTTTGATCATATTTTCTATTTCGCTATTCAATAAAAACCTTTGGGGATCAGTTAAATTGCGGGATAGTCTGTGTTGGTACGTGTGAGATCCACCTTTCCAAGTTTTTGGGGTTCATCTCATACTTCTGAAGATTTGAGGGTGCTGCCTGTTCCATACTCCTCCTACTCCTCATCCAGCCTTTTAGGGGTACAAACAATAGTAAATGGGGCCTAGTGTGGTTTTGTACGTGTGAGATACATACACTTTTTTTGATCATATTTTCTATTCCGCTATTCAATAAAAACCTTTGGGGATCAGTTAAATTGCGGGATAGTCTGTGTTGGTACGTGTGAGATCCACCTTTCCAAGTTTTTGGGGTTCATCTCATACTTCTGAAGATTTGAGGGTGTTGCCTGTTCCATACTCCTCCTACTCCTCATCCAGCCTTTTAGGGGTACAAACAATAGTAATTGGGGCCTAGTGTGGTTTTGTACGTGTGAGATACATACACTTTTTTTGATCATATTTTCTATTCCGCTATTCAATAAAAACCTTTGGGGATCAGTTAAATTGCGGAATAGTCTGTGTTGGTACGTGTGAGATCCACCTTTCCAAGTTTTTGGGGTTCATCTCATACTTCTGAAGATTTGAGGGTGCTGCCTGTTCCATACTCCTCCTACTCCTCATCCTGCCTTTAGGGGTACAAACAATAGTAATTGGGGCCTAGTGTGGTTTTGTACGTGTGATATACATACACTTTTTTTGATCATATTTTCTATTCCGCTATTTAATCAAAACCTTTGGGTATAAACAATTAAATCGCGTGATAGTCTGTGTCGGTATGTGTGAGATACACCTTTCCAATTTTTTGGGCGCATCTCATACTGCCGAGGATTTGAGGGTGCTTCAGTCTGCCTCCTGCCTGTTCCGAACTCCTCCTACTCCTCATCCTGCCTTTAGGGTAGAAAAAATTGTAATCGGGGCCTAGTTTGTGTTTGTACGTGTGAGATACACCGTTTTGTAAAATTTGTCCTATTCCGCTATTCAATATACACCCTGTTTGAGTGTAAAAAATTTAATTGCGGGATAGTCTGTATCGGTACATGTGAGATACACCTTTTTAAATTTGTTTGGCACATCTCCTTCTACCGCCGAGGATTGCAGGGCGCTTCAGTTTGCCTCCTGTTCCCAACTCCTCCTACTCCTCTTCCTCATCCTGCCTTTAGGGTACAAAAAATTGTAATCGGGGCCTAGTCTGTGTTTGTACGTGTGAGATACACCGTATTATAAATTTTTTCCTATTCCGCTATTCAATATACACCCTTTTGGAGTGTAAAAAATTAAATTACGGCATAGTCTGTATCGGTACGTGTGAGATACACCTTTTAAATTTGTTTGGCGCATCTCCTTCCCCCGCCAAGGATTGCAGGGCGCTTCAGTTTGCCTCCTGTTCCCAACTCCTCCTACTCCTCTTCCTCATCCTGCCTTTAGGGTAGAAAAAATTGTAATCGGGGCCTAGTCTGTGTTTGTACGTGTGAGATACACCGTATTATAAAATTTTTCCTATTCCGCTATTCAATATACACCCTTTTGGAGTGTAAAAAATTAAATTACGGCATAGTCTGTATCGGTACGTGTGAGATACACCTTTTAAATTCGTTTGGCGCATCTCCTTCCTCCGCCAAGGATTGCAGGGCGCTTCAGTTTGCCTCCTGTTCCCAACTCCTCCTACTCCTCTTCCTCATCCTCCCTTTAGGGTACAAAAAAATTTAATCAGGCCTAGTCTGTGTTTGTACGTGTGAGATACACCGTTTTTTATCCTATTCCGCTATTCAATATACACCCTTTTGGGGTAAAAAACATTAAATTGCGGCATAGTTTGCATATTTGACTGTGAGATACACCAGTGCGATACTGTTGTTGTTTTGTTCCGCTATTCAATAAACACCTTTCTAGGGCAAGATCTTAAATTACAGAAATATGAGGAGACCGTCAAATAGGGGCCGTGGCCTGGGTCGTTGCTGGTGCTGCTGGTAGAGCTCCTGTTGCAAGGAGAGGACGTGGTCGATCTGTGCCAGCTACACGCACAAGTGAAACACCTTCCTCAAGTGTTAGTAGGCGACAGAACCTGCATCAGTATTTGGTAGGGCATCATACTGTAATGTTCTGGTACCTCTGGTACCCTTGTCTCCATATTTCTCCTTTCCTAATTGCGTCCCATCTTGTGTAACAAGGGACGCATATACCTTTAAGACCGGATGACATCATTGCCGAGCGCCGCTATGAGCGGCTATTTCAATCGCCGGTTTGCTCTCACTCATCGCTCGTTCAAACCGCATGTTCACAGCACCTACTCCTGTGAAGTCGGAGCTGCTGACATTCTCCCTTGCTGAACTAATGCCAGAAACCTCGCTGGTGATCCGTATCTCGCTACCATCTGTGGCAAGGTCCACCTAACTACCGATACGTGGACCAGTAAGCACGGTCAGGGGCGTTATATCTCCCTAACGGCACACTGGGTAAATGCAGTGGCGGATGGGCCTGAGGCGGATAGCAATTTGGCGCATGTCCTTCCAACACCGAGGATTGCAGGGCGCTTCAGTTTGCCTCCTGTTCCTAACTCCTCCTACTCCGCTTCCTCATCCTCTACCGCCTCCTCATCTGGACAGCGTAACACCTTCACAACCAACTTTAGCACGGCCAGGGGTAAACGACAGCAGGCAGTTTTAAAACTTGCCTGTTTGGGGGACAAACCACACACCATGCAGGAGTTGTGGAGGAGCATGGAACAGCAGACAAATGAGTGAGTGGTTGCTGCCAGCGAGCCTCAAGCCCGGCCTGGTGGTGTGCGATAACGGGCGAAATCTCATAGCAGCTCTGGGCCTAGCCGGTTTGACGCACATCCCTTGCCTGGCGCATGTGCTGAATTTGGTGGTGCAGAGGTTCCTTAAAAACTAACCCGATATGTCAGAGCTGCTGCAGAAAGAGCGGGCCGTCTGTGCGCACTTTCGGCGTTCTCACCCTGCTGCTGCTCGTCTGTCAGCGCTGCAGCGTAACTCCTGCCTTCCCGCTCACCGCCTCATATGTGACGTGCCCACAAGGTGGAACTCCACCTTGCACATGCTGGAAAGACTGTGCGAGCAGCAGCAGGCCATAGTGGAGTTTCAGCTGCAGCACGCACGCGTGAGTCACTCTGCGGAACAGCACCACTTCACCACCAATAACTGGGCCTCCATGCGAGACCTGTGTGCCTTGTTGCGCTGTTTTGAGTACTCCACCAACATGGCCAGTGCCGATGACGCCGTTCTCAGCTTAACTATCCCAATTCTATGCCTCCTTGAAAAAACAATTCAGGCGATGATGGAAGAGGATGTGGCACAGGATGAGGAGGAGGAGGATGAAGAGGTAACATTTCCAAGGCTTTCAGGGCAGTCATTCGCAAGGGGCTCCGAGGGTGGGTTCCTGCACACACAAACGCCAGGGACACAATTGTCCAGCAGGGGCACAGTTCTGGAGGATGAGGAGGAGCTGGAGGAGGAGATGGAAGCATGTTCACAGCAGGGTGGCACCCAGGCCAGCTCATGGCCATCACTGGTGCGTGGCTGGGGGGATACAGAGGACACGGACGATACACCTCCCACAGAGGACAGCCTTTCATTGCCTCTGGGCAGCCTGGCACACATGAGCGATTACATGCTGCAGTGTCTCCACAACGACCGCCGAGTTGCCCACATTCTAACTTGTGCTGATTACTGGGTGGCCACGCTGCTGGATCCCCGTTACAAGGACAACGTACCGTCCTTAATTCACTCACTGGAGCGCGATCGCAAGATGTGCGAGTACAAGCGCACGCTGGTAGACGCGATGCTGCTGGCATTCCCACCTGACAGCGGGGCCACAGTGGAAGCACAAGGCAGAGGAGGAGAAGGAGGAGGAAGAGGTCGCCAACGCAACCAGGGCACCGCCAGAACCTCAGAAGGCAGGGTTAGCATGGCCGAAATGTGGAAAAGCTTTGTCAGCACGCCACAACAAACAGCAGCACCAGCAGCTCATATGGAACGTCTTAGCAGGAGGCAGCATTTCACCAACATGGTGGAGCAGTATGTGTGCACACGCCTACATGTAGTGAATGACGGGTCTGCCCCCTTCAAGTTCTGGGTCTCCAAATTGGGCACATGGCCTGAGCTTGCCCTTTACGCCTTGGAGGTGCTGGCGTGCCCTGCAGCCAGTGTATTATCTGAATGGGTATTTAGCACGGCTGGGGGCGTTATCACAGACAAGCGCAGCCACCTGTCCAGAGACAATGTGGACAAGCTCATGTTCATTAAAATGAACCAGGCATGGATCCGACGGGACTTTTCCGTACCTTGTGCAGAATAGCGATGGATACCGATCTTACCCACCCATTGTTCCATTTTTGCTCTTTCTCACTCTTTTGGGGTGTACCCTCATTTAAAATTTGTGAAAAGAAGCAGTGTTGGCTACCTCGTCCTCCTCCTCCACCGCCGCTTCCACCTACACCGCCCATAGGTGTGCGCAGCCTATTGCATTAGGGTGTGCACCCCAAAGTTTAAATACATATGCATGTGTTTGCCTACATGTACATGGCCCCGATACATTACTCTCCCTGCTGGCAAAGTGAAATAGAGCAGAGCAGGTCAGAGGGAGATCTTTCCCATCTCCTCACTGGCAAACAGAGCGATAATGCTAATGTGCCCTAGGTGATGAGGGTGTGCCCAGGTACACCCGGCACACCCTGTGCACACGCCTATGACACCGCCACATCCACCACCACCTCAACCTCCCTCCTACTCCATATGGGCCTTGTCCTTCAGAGATGAAGAACATTGTTTTATTTTTCTGTTTTTTTTGTTGTTTTAAGTTATTTCCCTATCCACATTTGTTTGCAGAGCACTTGCCATGCTCTTAACTACGTTTTGCTGCCATTTGCAGCACTCTAGCCCTTTCCATTGGTGTTTTAGAGCCATTTTAGTGCCTGAAAGTTCGGGTCCCCATTGACTTCAATAGGGTTCGGTGTCCGGGAAAAGTTCGGCAAAAGTCCGGGACACGGACCCGGACTTTTTTTAAAGTTCGGCCGAACCCGCCGAACACGGACATCCAGGTGTCCGCTCAACTCTACCTAGAATGATATAGGTGTTTTCCAGCTCGTAAAAATATTGATTGCATTGTAAGAAATGGCATGAATGAGTATTCCAACAACCATATCTCTAAAAGAACTACAGGAAACAATAAATAAAAGAATATGGGACATTTAAGGTGCTTATTAATTTAACACTAGGAATGAGCACGAATAACTCCAATATTAAAATGTCATTTTATTGGATTGAAAATGTTAAAATCTGATTAAAATTGAAAATTTTACTTGAATTATGTACAATTTATTACAAACACACCAGACTCCTCAGCATCATACCCACTATATTTTCACTTATAGAATAAACCTATGAGAGTGCATAGAAAACTCCAACCATATAAAAGAGTGGGACGTCAGAAGAAGGTGAATCTTAAAGCATTTCACAGATTATGTTTTTTCCGGAAATCTTTTTTTGGTGCTGATGATGAAAAAGTATACATTATTATGAACATAATTTCAACAGTTACAATAATCAGTGTCCATCATATCATATACATAAATAGTGTACATATTACTCACAACTCACAGTTTAGAGTCAGCATTTTCTGATATCTTCTGATGTCCCACCCTTTCATATGATTGGAGTCTTCTATACACTCTCATTGGTTTATTATATATGTAATTATATAGTGGGTATGATGCTGAGGTGTCTGGTGTTGTAATTAAATTTGATTATTGTGGTATCACATTATAGCAAATTTTTGTGGAAAGGTTTGGGGGGGGGTTTGCTTCCAGAATCCAGCAAAAGATTGCTAGGTCTGAGGATACTAGCCAGGATCTCAATACATATTCTTACCACACTGAAGCTGCTATTGATAAAGACATTTGAATATGTTTTGGCGCAAATTGTTTTTGAAAATAATACCAAGCAGAGGTGCCCATAAACCGGAATTCTGTTCGGTTTATGTGTATACATTTTTCACACTGTACCACCCATCAGTAGTATTGGGCTGCAGTTTCTCCTCCAGCCACTAGAGGGTGGGAGATCACTTGGTATGGCCTACTCTTGTCAGTACAGGCAGGAAATAGAAGGGCGGCAATTTTTGGCTAGATAATGCAGTGTGAGTACTTCTTATCGGAGAGCTGCGCGACCAGACAAGACATGATTATATACTGCATGAAGGTATATTTACTGCTTAATCCGGGGGGCTTGTTCAACTGTCTGTTGATACACCCCTATACAGATATCAGTGCACTTTAAGGAGTTGTGTATCCAGAATAGTTTGCGTTTGATCTGCAGGAGCCTACTTTTCATCTGCACTATAGCAGCATAGAGGTTGTATTGGATGCATATATGCTTGGCTAATCCTGCAAAGCTACGGTAGTATGGGGCCAGGTGTAGTTGAGCAGGTGCAGCATACAGTATCTCAGAAAAGTGAGTACACCCATCACATTTTTGTAAATATTTCATTATATCTTTTCATGTAACAACACTGAAGAAATGACACTTTGCTACAATGTAAAGTAGTGAGTGTACAGCTTATATAACAGTGTAAATTTGCTGTCCCCTCAAAATAAGGCAACAAACAGCCCTTAATGTCTAAACCGCTAGCAACAAAAGTGAGTACAGCCCTAAGTGAAAATGTCCAAATTGGGACCAATTAGCCATTTTCCCTCCCTGGTGTCATTTGACTCGTTAATGTTACAAGGTCTCAGGTGTGAATGGGGAGCAGTGTGTTAAATTTGGTGTTATTTCTCTCACTCTCTTATACTGGTCACTGGAAGAGATAAAACTATAATCCTACCACTAAAACTCTGGTCTGACCGCATCTGGAGTATTCTGTCCAGTTCTGGTCGCCAGTCCTCAGGAGGGATGTATTGGAGCTGGAGAGAGTCCAGAGAAGGGCAACTAAACTAATTAGGGGATTGGAGGACCTTAATTATGAAGAGCTATTACAATCGCTTGATTTATTCTCCCTGGAGAAGAGATGCCTGAGAGGGGACATGATAGCAATTTACAAATACTTCAACGGTGACCTCAGCATAGAAAAAAAACGATTCAGTCGCAAGGATTGCATGAGGACATGAGGCCATTCAATGCGATTAGAGGAAAAGCATTTTAACCTCAGGCAACACAGGGTGTTCTTTACTGTTAGGGCTACAAGATTGTGGAATTCTCTACCACAAGAGGTAGTTTCTGCAGGAAGTATTGCTACTTTCAAAAGACTCTTGGACATACATCTCAAGGATCAGAGCATTAAGGGGTATGAGAAATTGTTACGGCCACACACCTACACAGGTTGAACTGGATGGACTATTGTCTTTTTTCAACCTCAACTACTATGTAACTATGTAAATATATGTAACTATGTAACATGGCACTTCATGGCAAAGAACTGTGAGGATTTGAAAAAAATAATTGTTGCTCTACATAAAGATGGCCTAGGCTTTAAGAAGTTTGCCAAGACCCTGAAACTGAGATGCAGCATGGTGGCCAAGACCATACAGTGGTTTAACAGGACAGGTTCCGCCATGCTCGACCAAAGAAGTTGAGTGCACATGCCCAGCGTCATATCCAGAGGTTGTCTTTGGGAAATAGACGTATGAGTGCTGCCAGCGTTGCTGCCGAGGTTGAAGGGGTGGGGGGTCAGCCTGTCAGTGCTCAGACCATACGCCGCACACTGCATAAAATTGGTCTGCATGGCTGTCGTCCCAGAAGGAAGCATCTTCTAAAGATGATGCATGAGAAAGCTCGCAGCTTGCTGAAGACAAGCAGACTATGGACATGGATTATTGGAACCATGTCCTGTGGTCTGATGAGACCAAGATAAACTTATTTGGTTCAGATGGTGTCAAGCATGTGTGGCAGCAACCAGGTGAGGAGTACAAAGACAAGTGTGTCTTGCCTATAGTCAAGCATGTTGGTGGGAGTGTCATAATCTGGGGCTGCATGAGTGCTGCCGGCACTGAGGAGCTACAGTTCATTGAGGGAGCCATGAATGCCAACATGTACTGTGAAAAACTGAAGCAGAGCATGATCCACTCCCTTCGGAGACTGGGCCGCAGGTCAGTATTCCAACATGATAATGACCCTAAACACACCTCCAAGACGACCATTGCCTTGCTAAAGAAGCTGAGGGGAAAGGTGATGTACTGGCCAAGCATGTCTCCAGACCTAAACCTTGTTGAGCATCTGTGGGGCATCCTCAAAGAGAAGGTGGAGGAGCGCATAGTCTCTAACATCCACCAGCTCCATGATGTCGTCATGGAGGAATGTAAGAGGACACCAAGTTATTTCTCACAGACTGTATAGGCATACTTGCAACTACACCCCAAAACTCATTCTGCTACTCCTCCTGAGTATGGTGATACCACATGTGTAAGATTTTTACAAAGCCTGGCAACATACAGAGGCCCAACATGCAAGTAGCACCTCCAGGCATTTCTAGGAGCATAAATTACACATATAATTTCCTGACAACCTATCACACTTTTGAAGGCCCTGGAGCACCGGGACAATGGAAACACCCACAAAACTATTTTATTTTTTATTTTTTGCGCCGCAGTAGGCACTAGTGCATTGTTATTTTAATGTTGCTGCCTGCTGTTACTCCACCTTACCACCTGGAGCGCCGCCTGGGCCGTAGGCTTGGCTTGGGATGAGGGAGGCTCTGACTGACAGTGCTCCCGTCTGTCTGCTCTGCCTCCACACCTCCTCTCTAGTCCAGACTGAGACTCCAGAGACATGTCTTGACTTGTCCAGCCAGTTACAGAAGCTTCCAGGAGGACAGCAGCACTGAGAGGAGAGCTGGAGGGAGCGGGCAGCACCTATCCCGCCCACTGACACATATGATCGGCTCCTCCTCTCTTCAAGCTGCCACTTCCTGCCTTTGGCTGTTGCTTTGGGAAGGAGCTGCCTGAGCCTGAGTCTGAGTGGTGTTAGCTCAGCTGAGCCTGCCTGCCTGCTTTTCAGTACCATGTAGAAGGATAATTTCAATTGTCTCTGAAGTGCTGCAGTGCTGTGCTGTGCTGGAGTCTGGACCTTAACCTTAACTCCAGGAGGACAGGTCACCAACAACCACCAGGTGTGTCTCTCTCTGTGTGCTATGTTCTAGATCTGAACTTCAACCATGGATCAAGTTCAGGGCTGGTAGAACAGTTGGAGTTCAGTTTTTTCTTCTGTTTTTATAAACTCTTTCATAATATCTCTTCTTATCCTCCTCTCATTAGAGTGTAAAATAGGTGTAAAGTTGATGGTCTCTTACAAAACCCAACCCTGCCATTCTGAATATAAGCACAGTGGGCAGGATGGATTTTTTTTTTGCTCTTGTGTTATTTTTGCTCTTGTGTTATCTATTTTATGACAAATATTGGCTCTGAAAAAAAGGAAGGAGACCTACAAATGAACAGGCTCTCTATCCCCACGTGTGTGCTATCTGCACATTCACATAACAGTGGGAACATTCTGAGATTTACCCTTACCTGTAGGGAGTGCTGTGCTACTACATTTGAATGCTGCCCTGAAGGTTATTAATCCCTATTTAAATGTATGCTACTAGCCTGCTACATTGTAGTTCTGCTGAGGAAGTTGTTGACCCTTTCCATGCGATGCTAGACCTACTGGTCTTAGCTTATAGTGGTAGTAAACCACAAAAAATCTTCTCCCTGAAAGTTAATCGCATAATGTGCTAGTATGCACCACATACATTATTATTATTAATATTATTATTAGCACATTATTTTTATTATCACTTTATTTTTGCGTGGCTCTTTTGTTACATATTTGAATATATTCTGTGTTAATCATCTCACAGCAGAGCGGAGTTGCTGCTAATATCACCAATTAGTTGTGGATTTAATAATGATGTTTTCCAAGTGCAGTTTCAAATTTTTTGGATTTTATATATATATATATATATATATATATCTATACACACACATATATATATATAGTGTGTGTGTGTGTGCCTCTTTCCCTTGTGTGCTCCTCAGGCTAAAACTGCAGTGCAGAATTTCTTCCTGTCATTGATCTGACATTGACTAAGTTTGTTTCTGACACCATGTTTTGGTGCCACTAAAAATTAATGTAACACAAACACACATGCTGCGTTTTGCCAGCATTGCAGTATGATTTGGAATTGCAGGCAGAATCACGGGTATACTGCCAGCCCGCGATCCCAAATCACTACATGTGAACAGGGCCTTAATAACATCGACTAAGGCTGGGCTGAGTCTTCCATTGCTGTTGTGATACTGTTGTGTTTCCTGGGTGTACCGCATTCTAAATATCTTCTCTTTTTCTGTATGTATGGACTCTGCGGTGTCGGCAAAGTACCACTTCTCTTGTCCTGTATGCCTGTTTAACAAAAAATCAGTGTGTGCTTTGCTGCTTCCCTCCACAAGATGGTGCCCTTTGCATCTGCCCAGTAAAGATCCCAAATTGATACATGTGAAAAGTCAGGGCCTAACAGGCTAACACAACAGCAATTATGGAGGCCCCGGCCTCAATGTATTTTATAGGTACAAGGAAGCCAAGGTTTTGTTTAACCATGTCTCTTAGACCCTCCCACTCTAATGTTTTGCCACACCCACTTCTTTGCTGCGGCACGCATAGCGCACCGCAGGTCACTTTCTCCCTATCATGTCCCTCATTCTCGGAAGCTTGAAAGTTGTGAGTTATGTTCTGTATGTATGAACAATGCACAATGCCACTTCTCCTATCTGGTATGCCAGGTTAACAAAAAATTAGTGAGTGCTTCCTTCCCCAAGATGGTGCCCTTTGCACCTGCCCAGTGAGATTGGCTATTACAGTTCACCGCCCCGTGGGCAGTCCAATGGCTGAAGGCACTGTACACTGTGTTCTGGTGAGGGGGGGAACACAATAGCACAGCTGGGGAGATTGCTGCACTAACACAGCGGGTTTTAGTACAGTGATCTGTCAGTTTTTTTCCTTCAGTCAGTACCCAGCTTTAGACTGGACAATAGCCAACCAAACTGGGCAATGTTCATAAGAACTGGAAGAAGGCAAAACTGCAATCAGGCTCAATTTTCAAGAGGATCTGAGAAAATAGAATAAAGAATGCGATTGCTTTCTATGAGCAACACATAGTTTTTTCCTTTTTCCAGCTTTTTTTAATTTGGCGCAATTGTTTTTTTTTAAAAATACATTTACTTAGTACCTACTGCTGAACCCCCCCCGAACAAAAATGTATCTACGACCCTGATGTACATAGTAAAATTTACACCCTAAAATACATTTTGCGGCTTCTCCCGAGTATGCTGATATAACATATGTGAGACTTTTACACAGCCTGGCCACATACAGAGGCCTGTGTCCATGTCACATGGATGAGCACTGATGTGGCACTAATGAGCACTAGAGATGTCCCGAACTATCCGCTGGCAAACAGTTCAGCGGGCGAACATATGCGATGTTCGGTCCGCCCCTATACATCATCATTGAGCAAACTTTGACCCTGTACCTCACAGTCAGCAGACACATTCCAGCCAATCAGCATACCCTCCCTCCCAGACCCTCCCACCTCCTATAAAAAAGCAAGGACAGCATCCATCTTAGATTCATTCTGAAGCTGCAGTTTTAGTTAGAGCAGGGAGAGTGCTGCTGCTGCTGAATTAATAGCTAGGCCAGTGTTCTGTGTCCACTCCAGTCCTCAAAGACCCATCTGCTGTAAGGACAGCGTCCTGACAGCACCCCAAAAATGCCTTTTTAGGGCTGGTATATCAGTCTGCTTTTTATATATATACAGGCCCACAGACTGTACTGTGTGCACATCACTCATATAGGATGGCACAGTACATTGCACGGCGCATGCGCCGTGCCCCAAATTGGAAGTAAGAGGACCGACCAACCATCTTTTTCCATCTCCAGGTTCCTAAAATCTATTCCATACACCGGTCCCTGATAAGGGACAAAAGAGAGATTAAACTGGTAAGAACAGATTTTTTTAATTTAAAAAAAAAGAGGACAGCCTCTGCGGAGCTGGGTATGTTTTGGCCGCGTTACTGAATGCTCATGCACAATGGCTGTAGGCTCAAGCGTCCTTTTGCGGAGGTGACAAACCTGGTCAGTCAAACCCAAGGCAACATCATCTACCTCATCCCATATGCGTTTTTTCTGGAGCATGCACTGCAAAGAGTGCTGGATCAGGCCATAGATGAGCATTGAAGACTAAGAGTTGTGGTCACCATCACCACCAGAAGCAGCCTTGTCGTAGTCGATTGCTGGACCTGCGGCAATGCAGAGAGAGAAGTCTGAAGAAGAGGAGGAAGGTGGCTTTGAGGAGGTGGAAGACCAACCACAGCAGGCATCCCAGGGGGCTTGTTGTCACCTTTTGGGGACCCTTGGTGTTGTACGTGGCTGGGTGGAGGAAGAGACCTTCAATGACGTCAGTGAGGACAAGAAATGGGACATGGCTAGCTTGGTATCCAACCTTGTGCAAATGGACTGTTTGCGGTTGTTTGCAGTGCGTTAAACGGGGAGTTTGGTCTGTCAGAGTTTGGTCTGTCACTGTGAAGCGGGTGTAACCCTTACACTACCTGATTGATACAACATCATACCTGATCGTATACACACACTGGATGATTTAAAACACGTTATTCCAAACAATTTAGGAATGTTAGGTGATTTATGCCCTTTATGGATTAAAACCCGACTCTGCGTCAACTACGTCATTTTCCATGGGAGTTTTACCATGGATCCCCCTCCGGCATGCCACAGTCCAGGTGTTAGTCCCCTTGAAACAACTTTTCCATCACTATTGTGGCCAGAAAGAGTCCCTGTGTGTTTTAAAATTCACCTGCCTATTGAAGTCTCTGGCGGTTCGCCCGGTTCGCCCGTTCGCGAACATTTGCGGAAATTCGCGTTCGCGAACGGAAAATTTTATGTTTGCGACATCTTTAATGAGCACGGATGTGGCATGCATGAGCACTGATGAGGCATGGATGAACACTGATGTTGCATGGATGTGGCATGGATGTGGCATTAATGAGGCACATATGGGAATGAATGAGGCATGAATGAGGCACAGATGGGCATAAATGAGGCATGGATGAGATACAGATGGGCATGAATGAGGCACAGATGGGCATGAATGCAGCATAGATGAGGCACAAATGAGCATGAATGAGGCACAGATGGACATGAATGAGGCACAGATGGGCATGAATGCGGCATGAATGTGGCATAAATGGGCAAGAATGTGTCATGGATGAGGCACATATTTGCATGAATGTGGCATGAATGAGGCACAGATAGGCATGAATGAGGCACAGAGTGGCATGAATGAGGCATGGATAATACACAGATGGGCATGGATGAGGCACAGATGGGCATTAATGATGCACAGATAGGCAGAAATGCAGCAAGAATGAGGTATGGATGAATCGCAGATGGGTACAGATGAACAAGAGTGAGGCATGAATGAAGCACGGGTGAGTACTGCTGCAGTCATCCTCCTCTCCTCGCATGCTGTACCCATCAGTGTGTATAGTGTGGAAAAGAGAGAGCTGAACCTGACATGTGCCTGTTTGTTGACAAGTAATCGCTCCATCAGAGCGATCATGTGGTAAAGGGCCGCTGCCATTAGCCCTTTACCCTGATCTGTGATGCGTCAGGTCCGGACAACTTGCATATCACTGACATTCCCAGGTGCGCACCCCAGGGGAGAAGAGTAATTTTGGGAGGATGTCCCTATATGCCCTCCCAGAACTAGCCGACCATGCTGTAGCTGTCATTCAGCTATGGCCTGGTTGGCAAGTGGTAAACTGCATACATAAATGCTTATTTGCATTTGAACTACATACATGTTTGTTTGCATTGAACTGCATACTTATATATCTTTGCTTGTATTGAACTGCATATTTTCATGCATATTTACGTGCGTATTGGCATTGAACTGCATACATACATGTGTAATTTCATTGCACTGCATACCTATATATACTTGCATGGAACTGCATACTTGTATAAACTGCATAAGTGCATGACCAGCAAGAATACTTATATACCTGCATGTTTCCATTCCTGGGTACCTACATAATGGCTTACCTGGGTACTTGCATACTTGCATACCTATGTGCTTGCATAGCAGGAGACCAACTAATATGGCTACTATAGTTGCTATATTATTTACCTGTTATATACGTTAAATGGTTCCAGAAGGGAGGGGCAGCTGGAGGAGGCAGATGCATTGCCCCCAGGTACAAGGATCTGGTGGTGTTCACACTTCCCGATGGACCAGTGGTATCAGGTTCATCTGTGGTGTCTTGCATTGCAGTGATTCCTGACATATTCATTTTTTTTTTTTTCGCCAGATGGACTGCAGCCACATCACCCTGAACATTGTTGATCTCGGTTGAACTCAGAGCCTAAGCAGGATTAAGCCTAGTAGTTAGTACTTGGATGGAAGAGACTGCCTGGAAATACCTGGTGCTGTAAGCTTTTTCCCTTCCAAAGTAAAGAAGGCATATGAGACTGCTGTGTTTTGAAATTATCTCAGGCCAGAGTGAAATTATCTCAGGCCAGAGGATCTTAGGGCAGTCTCTGAGGTGGCTTTAGTGGCAGAAACCTGGTAGGTTAAGTACGCCTCTTTGGGACCTTCTGGGTCCACCACGGAGTCATCAGTCTTTTGCCTTGCATTGGCTCTTGGAACAGAAGTTATTGGCTCATTATTATAAACACTCAACCGGTAGCGGCCCTAAAACAAAACAGGGTCTATATTAGATCTTGAGGCACTAGACAAATTTCTAAAAATCCTTCTGTTTCAGATGGGATCGGTCTGATTAGTAATGGTCTTTCTGCAAGAGGTAAATGTCGGATGTCCATAGTCCTCAATGTCGCATATCTTCATGTGCCAGTTTTTTCCAGGCTCATCAAAGGTTTCTGCGATTTACAGTAAAAAAGTCACCATTTTTGTTTTGTGACACTGCCCTTCAGGTTGACCATGGGGCTTTACCAGGTGGATGTCAAAACTGTGGAGGATACTGCCTTTGGCCTCAGTGTATTACAAACAGCAGAGGAGCGGTTTCTGATAGAGGAGTACAGTTTATTTCGAAATTTTGGAGACTTTTTTTCTTTTCCTAAAAAGTTCCTGGAGTTACCAACAGACTAACTGCATTATAGGAGAAATTGATTGATACTTTGAAGAAGGCTCAGGACGCAATGTCATAGGTGCGGCATGACGCCGATGTAAAGGTGGACCCGCTCGTCCCGGAAGGGGAGGGGTGGGGACAGCAAGGGGGCGGAGCCTCCCTCTTTATACATCGCAGCCCCCGGAGTCAGAACCACCACCACCCTAACACATAGGAGCCCGGCGACCCATTAGGGAATGTAGCTCCCCGTGTGAGATCACAAAGGGGAAATTGTAATAAATAAAATGGTCATATGAATAATGAAAAAATATTGAAAAATAAAAATGTCAAAAAAAGAAGGGAGAGAAAAAAAGGAGGAAAAACACCAAGCTTGAAAACCAGCCAGGAAGAGAATCAGAACATTAAGGGGGGCACTAGCGGGTGTCTTCCACCCTAATACATATGCAGCAAAGGACAATGTTCTGGTTCTCACCCAAGCACGCCTCCATCCCAAAATACATATAGACAAAGAGAAATTGGCCCACGGGACTTTGTATGAGGTGGGTGCTAGTGGCTGGAAATCGATAGAATGCACAATGGATGTAAAGAACAATGTATAATTTTATTGCATAATATAAATACAAGTAATCACAGGTACTCAAATAGCACATAACATAGCTCAATGCTAAAGTATAAGAATATACAACATAAACAGTGTTACATCACATGTGGGCAAACATCTTGGTGTAACCACTTGACTTTTATAGCCTGAGTAGTATATAAGAATTCCATATTAATACAGTAAATTACATAACGATCTGACGCATTTCGGGAGCAGTATCTCCAGTATGGTCTTTCTTTACATTCACGGCATTTTGCCCTGTTACACTACTATTGATCATCCCTCTTCATTTCACTAAGCTACCTGATGCTTCAGTCACCTCGTTACCTCCCTTTCATTTACCCCTCTCCTTCAGTTGGGTGACCTTCACTGGCACCACATGAGCCCTTTTTATCCAATTCATATCTATGTATGTCCATTAATATTGGCAACACCATGTTATACCTTCATTTTCATTTATATATACAACAGATGTGGAAGGTGCATTTCTTTACTTCACATTCACCACCCACCTGCCATGGACCCCCCCTTCTCTGGTTGCCATCCCTTCGGGACCCTTCAGCTCCCAGGTCAGACATGGTCCGCCGTCCTCGCATGGGAGTCCAATCTCTCCATTGAGTTTTTTATTGATCTGTGAGTAATCTTATACTCCTTTGAGCCTTTAATATTTTATTGAACTTCTTTTCATTCCATTTTTTCAGCATTTTATATCCTCTATTTTAACCCAATATTTTTTCTGCAGATATACTGTGAATTTACTGATCTCTGAAGAAGGGAGATACTGCTCCCGAAACGCATCAGATCGTTATGTAATTTACTGTATTAATATGGAATTCTTATATACTACTCAGGCTATAAAAGTCAAGCGGTTACACCAAGATGTTTGCCCACATGTGATGTAACACTGTTTATGTTGTATATTCTTATACTTTAGCATTGAGCTATGTTATGTGCTATTTGAGTACATGTGATTACTTGTATTTATATTATGCAATAAAATTATACATTGTTCTTTACATCCATTGTGCATTCTATCGATTTCCAGCCACTAGCACCCACCTCATACAAAGTCCCGTGGGCCAATTTCTCTTTGTCTAAAGCATTAACTAATATCCGTTCTCGAGTATTTTCCTCCATTCCAGATCCAGAAACAGACCGGGAACCCACAGAAGACAAGATTCTGCCAGCAGCACAATGATTGTGCTATATATCCTTTACTTTAAAAGTCTGATAAAAGCTCAGCAGGTGATAATCACCAAACCAGGTACGCAACAGGCGGCCACCACTAGGACAAATGGTATTACTACATTTTGGTACAATTCACCCAGCACACAAGTAGTTGCATTTACTTTTGATTTTTGTAGTATAATACTCCTGATAAATACACTGACCTAGCACCCAACTGCAGGAGGAAGCGAACAGCTCCCTCCGGAAGCTTTGACCCTCATGTGTACATGCTATAGGGGTCCCAAGGGGGGTCCCCGATGAATTCAAAGCCAGGGATCAGGTGGCTTTGAGTCTCTTAAATTGAAGAAGAACTCAGGTATTACAGACCCTTGATCTCAATATTGTAGCTGGATGAGTGGGTGGCAGAAGGTGCACGCCCAGGTAGGTGTAACAGTACTAATAAAAGAAGAAGACCACCTTATGATGGATAGAGATGTCGCATGCGAACTTCCGCAAATGTTCGCGAACGGGCGAACCGCCATAGACTTCAATAGGCAGGCGAATTTTAAAACACACTGGGACTCTTTCTGGCCACAATAGTGATTGAAAAGTTGTTTCAAGGGGACTAACACCTGGACTGTGGCATGCCGGAGGGGGATCCATGGCAAAACTCCCATGGAAAATGACGTAGTTGACGCAGAGTCGGGTTTTAATCCATAAAGGGCATAAATCACCTAACATTCCTAAATTGTTTGGAATAACGTGCTTTAAATCATCCAGTGTGTAAATACGATCAGGTATGATGTTGTATCGATCAGGTAGTGTAAGGGTTACGCCCGCTTCACAGTGACAGACCAAACTCTGACAGACCAAACTCCCCGTTTAACGCACCGCAAACTACCGCAAACAGTCCATTTGCAGTGGGCACAGTACAGTCTGTGGGCCTGACACTCACTGGCAGGCAACTGCAATTATATTACAGAGGAAAAATGAAATTACTTTTTTATCTGCAAGGTGCTGTGCCACGCTATATAAGTGGTGGGCAGTGGGCACAGTACGGTCTGTGGACCTGACACTCACTGGCAGGCAACTGCAATTATATTACAGAGGTAAAATTAAATTAATTTTTTATCTGCAAGGTGCTGTGCCACCCTATATGAGTGGTGGGCAGCGGACACAGTGCAGTCTGTGGGCCTGACACTCACTGGCAGGCAACTGCAATTATATTACAGAGGAAAACTTAAATTACTTTTTTATCTGCAAGGTGCTGTGCCATCCTATATGAGTGGTGGGCAGTGGCCACAGTACAGTCTGTGGGCCTGACACTCACTGGCAGGCAACTGCAATTATATTACAGAGGAAAAATTAAATGTATAAATATAACTACTTGTACTAAATTAATAGACAATGTTGTAATCCACTGCGCTTTAGGAAATACAGGTAACACAAACCTGACAGAATAACACAAATAACACAAATTGCTGCTACTTAAATGAGTAAATATAATAAAAAATAAAAATTCATCCAGAAAAAACAGGAACTGGCTTTTTCATTCTAATTTCAGTAGCGCAGGGATGGCGATAACCTCTTACCAAATAAATAGGATGATAACATATACCAAACTATTTGAATCAGATGTGATAAATATAAGCATAAAATCATAAATACATAAAAGCATGAAATCACATCAATAGGAGTCCACAAAGTCCATAGGTATAAAGTGCGTAGAGCAATGAAAGTGCAAACATGAAGGATCACAGGTGCAACTTATGGGGACCACCCTTGCTTGCCACCACCACACAGTGCTGGGAGAAGTATCTAAAATTCAGACTCACCAGGCGCCTATGCCTAACCACTCTCATGGACTAGCCAACAACAGCATATAGTAAAATCAGATTTCCTCCAGATCTCTGATTTGTGCTGCAAAGACTCCTCTGGAAGATTTCCTGGTAAATTTATAGTGAGTCTGAATTGCAGATACTTCTCCCGGCATTGTGTGGTGGTGGCAACAAGCAAGGGTGGTCCCCATTAGAGTTGAGCGGACACCAGGATGTCCGTGTTCGGCGGGTTCGGCCTAACTTGAAAAAAAAGTCCGGGTCCGTGACCCAGACTTTTTCCGAACTTTACCCGGACACCGAACCCCTTTGAAGTCAATGGGGACCCAAACTTTTAGGCACTAAAATGGCTCTAAAAACCAATGGAAAGGGCTAGAGTGCTGCAAATGGCAGCAAAATGTAGTTAAGAGCATGGCAAGTGCTCTTAAAAAAATTCCCCTTTAAATTTGTAATTTTTAAATAGCAGATTAGAACTGCACTCTGTAGTAAAATATAGCTGAATGCTGCACACAACAGACTGATAAAAATATTTTTTTTTCTCCCTCCTCCTCCTCCTCCTCCTCAGTGGTCTCAAGTGAGGGCAAAAAAAGATCGTTCACTGCACCACCCCCCACACAGCAAAATCTATGTAGATCGCTAACGGACGATTGTTCTGTCCTGTGTCTCCTAATCTCTCCCTGCCTAATCTCTCCAGCCTGTCCCTAAAATGCTCAAATATCTTTCCCTGCCTACACTCCGACCTGTCCCTGCATTCTTTTCGGGCACAATGTTGTTTTTCCCTGTCTGTCCCTAATCAGCAGCAGCCAGCACCGTTAGGATGTGTGCTGTCTCCCTACACTACAGCAGACTGACGCACCGCGCTGTGTCTCTCGAGCTTATAAAGACCTGGGTCACATGCTTCAGCTGGCCAATCACAGCTACTAATACATTAGTAGGCATGGCTGGGATGGCTTAAGGCACACCAGTTAAACGCTTGTTGATTGGCTGTTGAAAGTCCGCCATTAAAACCGCGCCATTACATACAGGAAATAAAATTACCGAACACAGATTTTAAAACCGAACATACAGTAAAGTTTTTGGGTCCGTGTCCGGGTAACAAAAATCCAGTTATCTGGTACGGACCCGAACAATACAGTCCGTGTTCACTCAACACTAGTCCCCATAATTTGCACCTGTGATCCTTCATGTTTGCACTTTCATTGCTCTATGCACTTTATACCTATGGACTTTATGGACTCCTATTGATGTGATTTCATGCTTTTATGTATTTATGATTTTATGCTTATATTTATCACATCTGATTCATATATTTTGGTATATGTTATCATCCTATTTATTTGGTAAGAGGTTATCACCATCCCTGCGCTACTAAAATTCGAATGATAAAGCCAGTTCCTGTTTTTTCTGGATGAATTTTATTTTTTATTATAGGAAAAATTAAATTAATTTTTATCTGCAAGGTGCTGTGCCACCCTATATGAGTGGTTGGCAGTGGGCACAGTACAGTCTGTGGACCTGACATTCACTGGCAGGCAACTGCAATTATATTACAGAGGAAAAATTAAATGAATGTTTTATCTGCAAGGTTCTGTGCCACCCTATATGAGTGGTGGGCAGTGGGCAGTGGGCACAGTACAGTCTGTGGACCTGACACTCATTGGCAGGCAACTGCAATTATATTACAGAGAAAAAATGAAATGACTTTTTTATCTGCAAGGTGCTGTGCCACCCTAAATGAGTGGTGGGCAGTGGGCACAGTACAGTCTGTGGACCTGACACTCATTGGCAGGCAACTGCAATTATATTACAGAGGAAAAATTAAATAATTTTTTTATCTGCAAGGTGCTGTGCCACCCTGTATGAGTGGTGGGCACTGGCAGTGGGCACAGTTCAGTCAGTGGGCCTGACACACACTGGCAGGCAACTGCAATTATATTAAAGGGTAAAAATTAAATGACTTTTTTATCTGCAAGGTACTGTGACACCCGATATGAGTGGTTTGCACACAGTACAGTCTGTATATATATAGAGAAAAAAATAAATAAAAGCAGACTGATATACCAGCCCTAAAAAGGGCTTTTTTGGGGTGCTGTCAGGATGCTGTCCTTACAGCAGGAGTGGACACAGAACACTGGCCTAGCTAATGATTTCCCTATTAATTCAGCAGCAGCACTCTCCCTGCTCTAACTAACACTGCAGCTTAAGAATGAATCTAAGATGGATGCTGTCCTTGCTTTTTTATAGGAGGTGGGAGGGTCTGGGAGGGAGGGTATGCTGATTGGCTGGAACGTGTCTGCTGACTGTGAGGTACAGGGTCAAAATTTGCTCAATGATGATGTATAGGGGCAGACCGAACATCGCATATGTTCGCCCGCCGAGGAGAACGCGAACAAGCGATGTTCGCCGGCAACTATTCGCCGGCGAATAGTTCGGGACATCTCTAATGATGGAAGAGGACAAACCCTTCATCCCTCTATAGTCACCCCTATTCTTTATTTCACAGTTCTATAGGGTTATAGGGATAGATAGCACCTGACTGCCCTCTCCAAGCTGTATCGAGGGGGGTAGTGAGCTAGTTACCGCTCTTCTCTATCTACGGCCTCCAAAAAAAGTTCCGGAGGAGTATGGGCCAGGTGAGTAGGCGCTTTAGTAGTAATAGGGATAGATTGAAATAGACATTTCAAGGGGGGAATCTGTAATGGATGTAATAATGGTTATATTAGTGAAATGCCTATTTCACCTTATGGTGCATACCTTTTGTATATATATCTATATATATCTATATATCTATATATATATATATATATATATATATATATATATATATGTTACTGCTGAGATTTACTACCTTACTCAAAATGCAGCTAGATCACCCCTCCCTTCGTGGAAGCAAGATGGCACCTGAACAGGGACACTACACCCAAAATAAGACCTCGTCATGTCCTGGAAGGAAAACATAGACACATAGATACTCCAATCATCCAATCACCACTTTATACGTATTATATATGACTATTTCCTGGAATGAATTTCGTAATGCTTTATAAGGCTTAAAAAGAGGAACTAATAGACAGAAACAAACTACTCTGACAAATGTGTCGGCTATGATTCCTGTGTGTGCACACACTACTCTGAAATCAGACGAGGGGCAGATATAATCTCGGACTGTTTTGGTCCCAATCCAAAACACTAGGGGGAGTAGAACTGGGGGAATCCATAGCCGAGAAGGGTATTCTGGTAGATCCTAAGCTTAATAATAGCATGCAATGCCTAGCTGTGGTTTCCAAAGCAAGCAAAGTCCTTTCTTGTATTACCAGGAGGCATGGACTCCAGAGAGAGAGAGAGAGATATAATTTTGCACACAAAGACAGGAAATGAAGGCCCATGGGACGAGACACACAATGGATGTAAAAATTACATTTGTTTATTACATAAAAAATATATAAATACATGACAATAATTCAATAACAAAGGTGGTCATCAATGAAAAAGAAATACAAAATACATACAAATTGTCACTCCATCTATTTCTGACAATCCCCTCATTAATCATTTTTGGATATCACAATCATAAAAGACAGTTTGGGTGATATCTCTAGCACTTTGTATCGTAAGCCCACTGCAGGCAATACAATATTGCATGCTACCAGCTTTCATCCATCCCCACTGTGAGGGATTAGCTCGGTGGTAGGCGTGGATGACCCCTTGGGGGGTGCGTTTTCCCAGAGAGGTAGCCGACAAGTGCTTGCAAACATACAGTGTGGTTTATTAAATGGTGTTTTCTTCACCAGGCTGTATGCAGCAAAACATCCAAAATAAAATAAAACAGAAAATAAATCCTTGCCTCTGTGGGCGGCTACCTTCTCACAACTGGAACCTGCCTAAGTGTCTGTCTCCAACCTACCGTCGGGCAGACTTCCTTGTCCTACAGCGGACACTCAATAGTCCTTTTATAATAGCTTCACAGGGCAACACAGTCCTTTTGTTTCTTTCACATCAACAGTTCGTCTTCTCACCTTTGAGACGTATTCACCCTTGGTTACCGTCCCGGGCACACATCACTCCGGGGGGTCTTCTCCCAGGCCCACACATCCTGTCGGGAGGCACACGCTGACTGTCCTCCTGCTCCCAGCCCACATGGCTTCAGGATGCAGCTTCTGGAGGCAGCAAACAATAGGACTTTCTCTGAACAAATTATAGAGCCTTAACTCCCTCATTCTGAACAGGTGAAGGCCTTTCAACTTCCTGCTGGCTAGCTCTGTAGCCAACACCCTAAATTAATTAATGGACTTCTCAATCAGGTGGAAATGTATCTCCTTCCTGTGACTACATTCCCAGATTTAGCTGACTTCCTGTCACATACCCCCCCCCTCTTGTTTCAACCCTAGGGTTGGGACACATATTTCCAGGCACGCATGTGTCAGGCACTGCTGACTCACTGATAAGCCTCCTATTATCCTCAAGCTTCCGGATGAAACTGTTTTGTCATCTTCATTGACGGATTTCTCATAAATGCCACACAGTTTGTCTCTCATCTCATATACACATTCTTCAACTGCATTTTTGGCATCATTTTGCTCCTTCTTGTTTCTGTCATCTTCATTGACAGCTTTCTCATAAATGTCAGACAGCTTGTCCCTCATAACCGTCTGTCCAATCCACCATGGAGGACCGTGATCCATAGGCAACTCAATTGGGCTAGTCTTAATGTCTTCAACATTCTTAAGACGCCTCTCTCTGCAATCCATAAATGTTTTCCACAAAACTTTGAGAACCTTTGCTTCACTAAGCTTTGTTCCAAGTAGGGACTCTTGACATCCCTCTGTGACTTGAGTTGCCTCTCCATACAGCTGTACACAATCATTGACTTTTTGTTGTAAAAGGGAATGATCTTCCTTCTTGAGCTTTGCTTGCTCTAAGATGCTGTGCAGAGGATTTTCCAATTGAGACAACAGGCTGTCACACATTTCTTCAAAGTGACCCCTGTTCCTTTTCCCAGAGATATCAATATCATTCAAACATTTCATATTCATAGGCAGATCTGAAGCCTTTGCACTCATCAACTTCTTAAACTTTTCGCCCTCCTGAGCGAGTCGCAGTAAAGGCCTACTATTTGATTTGATATTGAGTTTATATTTCTTGCCAAACTCTTCACAGAAGAAGCCAACCAGAACATCATCAACTTTCCTTCCACCAACATAGGGGTCAAAGGCAACAACACAGTTGAACCCAGCGATCTGGGTGGTATCCATTATAGACCTCCTCTCTGCATCAGTGAAGAAGCATGGAACTGCAACACATTCTTTTACAGGTTTCTTCAATGCACTTTCTGCTGAACTATTTGACCGCTCAAGGTCACCTAGTTCTTTTTCTCTATCTGAATTCCACATGGAATGCATCTCAAGATCACGATCAAACTTCTGCCACCCGTCTTTCACCAGTTCCATTTTGGAAACACTCCCTGAAAGGCACTTATTCATTTGCTTCACGTTTTCACCAACAGCCTTAGTTTTCTCCACTAGGTTTTCAGCCTGAACTGAGAAATCACCACATTTCTTACTCAGCTCCTTTGTTTGCTGAAGTTCTAATGATACATTTTCCAATGCTTGAAGTTTTTGAAGGAACGGTTTATTCCAAAGGGGTGATTCAAGCCACATGTCGTCACATTTCTGAGGCTCACTCAGGACAGACCCCAAAACACTGATCCTTTTAAAAACTGCATCAGGCACACTATCCCCTCTTTGGGACAGATCCTCTGTTGCCTGGAATTCCTCTTCCAGTTCCTGCAACGGAATCTTCATCTCTTCTAGTTGCTGTTCTAAGGCTCGCTTAGACTTTTCTAGCTCCTGAACGCTTTTCACAACATCATCCTTGGAGCTGACCAATTCTTCCATTTCTGTACGCAGCTGTTTAACACTTTCTAGTTCAGCCTTACACTCTAGAGCTTCCTCCAAAGAGCGAGCCAAGAACAGGGCTTTGCTCTCGTTATCACGCACCTCCGTTTCTGCACGTGCGCGTTCTTCTGCATATTTTGCAGACACAGTCTTCTCTTCACCAAGCATCTGATCAAACTTCTTTTTCACATCTTCAACACACTGTAATGAACCAACGCTTTCTTCCATGCGTTTTTTCATATCCGCTATCTGAGCTTGCAATGTTGCGACTTGCTCTGATAGGTTTTTCTTTGCTTTCGCCTCCTCTTTTAATTGTTCCAGGAAGCCATTTTTCTCATCTTCCATTTGTTTGAGCTTTGTGCTAAAACTCAGCCTTTGACACCTCTCTTCCTGTAAGAGTTCCTGCGTGTCTTGCAGCTGCGATTCCAAGATAGAAAAATCTTCCGCAATTTCTCTAGATTTGCTGTCTGCTTGAGAAAGCTGATTTGTAACATTGTCCAACTCAACCTGCAGTCGGTTTGCCTTCTCTGACAGCTTAGCACACAATCGGTCACCTTCTGACACCTTGACTTGCGATTCCAGAAGCTGTGCCTCTACTTTTTCCCTCTTATGTTCACAATCTCCTTTTCCCTGCATAAGAGCCTTCACCTCATTGGCTAGCATCTGGGAATAAGAATGTAATTCTGCCACACAGGCTTCTTTCTCCTTTAACTGCTGCTGGACACGTTGGGCTTCCCCTTTCCAACTTTCACAGTCCGCACGCCATTCATCTACCACATTGCTCAAAGTAGTGAGCTCATACACAGTACTCAGTAATTTAGCCTCTCTTTCACTTTTCTCTTTGTCGCTGAGAGACAATGTCGCTTTCAGAGCAACATTCTGTTCCTGCGACTCCTGCAGGTCTATTTTTGTAGCTCCCAAAGACTGAAGACTTTTTTCCAGCTGATTACGCAACTCCAACATATCAGCCATACTTTGCTTCTGCAAAGTCTGAATTTCACTTTCCTTTTCCATGAGGATGGTATCTTTCTCCATTATAGTCTCTCTGCGTTTTTGCAACTCGACCAAAAGAAGAGCAGTGGATTCTTCCCACTGTGACACATGAGACTTGAGTAGTTCATTCGTTTCCTGCAAGTTTCTATGCTCCATTTTAAGCAATTCCAAGGCTTGTTCCTTTTCTTCCATTTTCCGTTGCAAGGCATCCAACTTAGCCCTGCACACATACTCGGTTTCCTCCATACCGATGGCCTCCATTGGCTGCTGGCGTCTCTGTTTCCAGCCTGCCATGCTCTCTTGATGAGCCTTTTGTTGAGCTGCAAAGCTCTGCTGAAAATCCGCATTTGCCTGCTGTTGAGCTGCATTTGCTTGCTGTTGAGCTGCATTTGATATAATCAGATGTTTCAACATCTCCTCCATTTTGAGTTTACTTTTCATCTGAGCACACTGCGTCTCCATAGCAGTTTCATCAGTGTTGCTAGGGACAACAACCTTCCTCTTTAGTAGACTCTCTTTAGGCATGGATGGGGCTGGTTCAGACGGCAACATCCCCTCCATCCATAGAATCCGGTCTCTCATTTCATCTATCTTTGCATTTTTCAGGCGTTTGGACCGCCCCATCTTCAATAACTCCACAAACAAATTTTTCACAGTCCAGCAAACAATTTTCAGACCACTGTCTCTTTAACACATGTAGTTTTTCTCTCTCTTGCAGGATCTCTTTTCCTGCGCACACAGTTTGTGCAGTCACTTGCACCAGACACAACAAAGTTCATCAAATAATTTTGAGACCGCTGTCTCTTTAAAACACTTTTTTTTTTTTTCTGTCAGGATCTTCTCTCCTGCACACATAGATTGTGCAATCTCATGCACCAGATAAAGTTCATCAAACATTTGCACTTCCTTGCAGGGATCTCTGCTTATGCCCACTGCATACCTCCACCATATGTGAGGGATTAGCTCGGTGGTAGGCGTGGATGACCCCTTGGGGGGTGCGTTTTCCCAGAGAGGTAGCCGACAAGTGCTTGCAAACAAACAGTGTGGTTTATTAAATGGTGTTTTCTTCACCAGGCTGTATGCAGCAAAACATCCAAAATAAAATAAAACAGAAAATAAATCCTTGCCTCTGTGGGCGGCTACCTTCTCACAACTGGAACCTGCCTAAGTGTCTGTCTCCAACCTACCGTCGGGCAGACTTCCTTGTCCTACAGCGGACACTCAATAGTCCTTTTATAATAGCTTCACAGGGCAACACAGTCCTTTTGTTTCTTTCACATCAACAGTTCGTCTTCTCACCTTTGAGACGTATTCACCCTTGGTTACCGTCCCGGGCACACATCACTCCGGGGGGTCTTCTCCCAGGCCCACACATCCTGTCGGGAGGCACACGCTGACTGTCCTCCTGCTCCCAGCCCACATGGCTTCAGGATGCAGCTTCTGGAGGCAGCAAACAATAGGACTTTCTCTGAACAAATTATAGAGCCTTAACTCCCTCATTCTGAACAGGTGAAGGCCTTTCAACTTCCTGCTGGCTAGCTCTGTAGCCAACACCCTAAATTAATTAATGGACTTCTCAATCAGGTGGAAATGTATCTCCTTCCTGTGACTACATTCCCAGATTTAGCTGACTTCCTGTCACACCACTTATACAGTCTATCCCGTACAGAGAGTATCTCCGACTGAAGTGCAATTGCAGTGACTATGATAGCTTTATTAAAGAAGGCAACTTTTTGAGGGACAGACTTTTAATGAGGGGTTACAGCAAAAAATGCCTGACTATGGCCTTTAATTGCGCCAAAAATCATTCTAGGGAATCTTTACTTTTCCGGAAAGCCTAGAAAAACAAATGATGTAGTAAGATTTATCACTTGGTATAGTGCCCAACATTTACAGCTGAAGGGCATTCTACAGAAACATTGGTATCTGCTTAAGCAAGAACCCCTTACATCTAGGTTTGTCTCATCCTAACCAACTATGGTTTTCAGGAGAGCTCTGTCTCTTAAAGATAAATTAGTACACAGCTATTTTCCAGGGACTAGTTTCAAAAACAAATCCATTGAAGGGTACCTTTAAGTGCGGGAAATGCGCCTATTGTAAGTACATCAACACTGCCAAAAATATAATTTTACCCACCGGAAAGAAATTCTTTCCTAAGAAATTTGTCAATTATCAAAGAGGGGGTAGTATATCTCATGACTTGTGAGTGTGGTGCCTATTATGTGGGTAAAACTTTTAGAGAATTCTGGAGAAGGATCTATGATAATGTTTATGCAATTGATATTGGAGTTCTCGATACCCCTATTGGTAGGCATGAAGCACAGACACATGAATATCATCCTTTCAAAGTATCATTTATCACTTTAGAACATTTCCCGTGGGACCCATGAGGTGGTGATTGGGATAGATTGATCCTCCAGAGAGAGATGCAATGGATACATCTGCTCAGGGCAACTATTGCTTCTGGACTGAATTAATCCACCTCATTTAAGCCTTTTTTGCCCATTTGAATCATGGCTACATTATATATTGTTTAATTTTTTATGTACAGTGTATCATAATTTTTGTAAACATACATCAAAGACCTCCCCCCCCCCCCATTTTTTCCCCCATACTCTTTCTTCCCCCCGGAAGTTGCAAGCCCCCCTCATGTTCCATGAGTCATCCTTTTGGCCTCTTGTGGCACCTTACATCTCCTTTTGCTTCGCACGGGGCGATGTGGGGGGGGTTTGACATCACATTTTACCGCACCAGTTTTATGTCATGGACACCTTAAGGTTTTTTCTTTTTTTTGCATTCCTGTCATCAGGACTGTTCGTTAATATAATTGATTTTTCATATTATATTCTTAATTTTAACATTTATTTCTGTTTTACTATATACTATATTTATATATAAATGTCCCCTTTTTCTATTTTATGAATTTTTTCTTTCTTAGGGTGTTCACCTCTGCTCTGGCTTTATCCTTTTGTGGTGGCCATTATGTCTTGAGTGATAGACAGCTTATGTCAGCTTTTCCTTCTGATCAGACTTGTTCATCCTGTTTCTTGACCACCCCTCAGTTTAACCCTGTACTGGTGGGCATGCTCGAGTCTCAGGATCGGCGTCTGGCCACGCTACTCAGCGGCCGCATCACAGCGGGATGGTTTCCTTTCCACTGGACATGGCTAATTGGGAGGCCACTTCTGGATCCTCCCCACCTGCTATGAGCTGCATGGCTGATTCGCCATTGTGATGTGGGTGGACAGGATTTATAGGTCCAGGGGGGTATATATTAGGCTTGTTGCTCCTGTAGGCTGTCACAATTGTGATAAGTCCTGTTGCCAGAACTTGTCAGCTCCAGACCCTCAAGGTATTTACTTATTTTGTTACTCAAAATTTTGATTAAAAAAACATTTTTTTTTTTGTTTTCTTTATCACGTACTTTGCACTTTATGGTGAGCTTCCAGCATTATTCATTTTCGCTGGATAATTTTTATTTTTTTTATTATCACTTTTAGTACACATCACTTATGGATGGTTTCCTTGAGTAACAGGTTTATTTGTTTTTCTTGGATTTTCACTTGGCACCTTTTCCCCAATCACTATATTTTAATTTATCAGCGCTGGCCAATTCTGCATTGCAATTTGCACCTTTCTTCGGTGATATTGTTTATTTTTTATTTTATTTTATATAATATTTAAAAATATATATATATATATAAATATATATATATTTTTTAGGGGTTTTACATCACTTGTAGTAAATTACCACAAAAATATTTCTTCCTTTTCCCTTCAGTAATAGCATTTTTAAAATTTTTGCAAAAAATTAAGCATTTGGCCCCTTCTCATTTATTTTCGCTGTTTACATTTTTAATCATCTCCTCGAGCATTTTTCACACAGGGACTGTTCCCTCTGGGAACAGGAGCGGCTTTTGTCTGAGGCTTTTCACTTGGCACTTATAATTAATCACTATACTGTATATATTTTATTTAAAAGCACTGGTCAACCTTTCATTATCACTATGCACTTCCTATGCACTTCCTCTTCCCTTTTTTTTCTCCATTTTTTTATTTTTACACATGGTCATTTCTTAGTTCTAGGATTACATCTTCTGGCATTTGCATCTGGAGGGTTCGCCTTTGTATGTTTCTCTGGCTTGGTGTCCCTTCTCTCCCCAACTCCTGGAGGGAAGAGTTGCACACTTTTTTGAGAGGAGGAAGGACTTTTTCTTCTGTTGTTGTGCTATTTTTTGGAATGGATGTAGAGGTAAGTTTCATTTTCGACATGGAGATATTTTCTTTCCTTCTTTCTCCCCTCCCTTTTTTTTTCCTTTTCCCTTTGGTCTTTGCTTTATGTATGTTTTTTTTTTCCAGATTCATATCTGTGTTTTCTCCTGAGGAAGCGAAATATTGATTTTGCGAAACGCGCCGAGATCCACACAGCACAAATTTATAATTATATTGGAATGTCAGAAATAGATAAAGAGACAATTTGTATGTATTTTGTATTTCTTTTTTATCGATGACCACCTTTGTTATTATTGAATTATCTTCATGTATTTATATATTTTTTTATGTAATAAACTAATGTAATTTTTAAATCCATTGTCTGTCTCTTTAAAGTCCCATGGGCCTTCATTTTCTATCTATGTGTACTTCATTGGGACACACCTGGATTCCATACATATCAGCTCGGTATTTTTAGATATCATTTTGCCCCTGTACAAATCATTAGTAAGACATCTGGAATATGCAGTTCAGTTTTGGGCACCAGTTCTTAAAAAAAATATTTGTGAACTGGAGAAAGTGCAGAAAAGGGCAACCAAACTGATAAGAGGCATGGAGGAGCTCAGCTATGAGGAAAGATTAGAGGAACTGAATTTATTCTCTCTTGAGAAGATGAGATTAAGGGGAGATATGATCAACATGTATAAATACATAAAGGGTCCATATAGTGAGCTTGGTGTTGAGTTATTTACTTTAAGAACAACACTGAGGACAAGGGGGCACTCTTTATGTCTAGAGGAAAACAGATTTAGTCTCCAAATACGGAAAGGTTTCTTCACCATAAGAGCAATGAAAAATGGGGAATAGACTCCCTCCAGAGGGGGTTCTGGCTAGCTCACTAGATTGCTTTAAAAAAAGGCCTGGATTCTTTCCTGGGTGTACATAATATAAATGTGTACTAATATTTATAGGTAAAGTTGATCCAGGGAATATCCAATTGCCTCTCGGGGGATCAGGAAGGATTTTTTTTCCCCTGCTGTAGCAGATTGGATCATGCTTTGCTGGGGTTTTTTCGCCTTCCTCTGGATCAACTGCAAGTGTAGGATTGTGTATATAGGATTGTATGGTTGGGTTTTCTTTACTGGGTTTTTTTTTTTTTTTTTTTATCGGTTGAGCCAGATGGACTTTTTTAACCTGACTTAAGGCCCGTACACACGTACCGATTGTCGTCCGAAACTGTTTGGCCGCCGAACAATCAGCCGATTTTCGGCTTGTTAGTATGATGCTTCCGACAGCGCACTTTTTCGGCCGAACAGAATCTGTCATGCAAGCATTAAAATTTTTGTATGCCGACACCAGAACGGCTGATTGTTCGCCAGTCAGTACAGAATTCGGCCGACAGACAGCAGATTTGCAAGACTGGGCATGCTCAGAAAAGAAAAAAGACCAGGAAAGTTAACCATCACATGACATCACTTCTGCAGTCGGCTGTTGTTGGCCGACAAAATTCGTGTGCAGTCTTTTGCACTTTTCAACAGACAAGACAGCCCTCGGACAAAAGACGGCCGATCGTTCGGCCGACGATCGGTACGTGTGTACGGGGCTTAACTATGTAACTATGTAAAGTAGGCGCCTGGTCAGGCCTTGAACATACCTTTAGGTTCATGTGTCTCAGAGGTCTATTAGTAATATGCAAATATGTACACTTCATGCGAGTGTCAAGAGTTGGCTGGCTCCTCCAGTTTGCTGCACCTACTTACTGGCCAGCCATCATAGTTATGAGCCTTAAAATTTTAAAATTTGCAGATAAAATTGTCCTCCTATTTGGGGAAACTGGTTCGCTAATAAATACACCAAAAATATATATTCAGATACTGATAGGTGCCTGAATTGCTAGTACTTTTAGTGTATTAATAGGTTTGTTTCAGGATTTGTATAAGAGATTTTATATTTATATAATTCATATAATTACGGATGCCTAGCATACTATCATTCTGCTCAAATTGCTGCAGTCAATTTTGTAATAATTTTGGGTTGCTGAAATACAGCAACACTAAGCTGTTGTGCAACTCAAATTTTTGTTTTCTCTTTAATATGATAATATTTTATAGTTAATATCACACATCAATAAAAAAAAAAAAACATCCCAGCATTAGTGTAAGTTTTATATTTCTCTGCAGCACAAGAAAAAAAAATAAAACTGATTGGTATTTTAAGTAGAAATGTTTCTTTGCTAATTATACTGTTGTATCTCTGTTCATTATCACACAAGGATTTTCATGCTGTTTATTTACTGGAGTGGGCAATCTGTGCTGATTTTGGCACTTCAGTGATCTGTGAAGTGACTTCACAAAGTGCCTGTATTCTCTGTCAGCAACAGGCCTACAAAGGTACTGTATTTGCTTCTGATTTAATGGTATAATAATATGAACTCAATAGAATTATTTTGGGATATATGTAGATTCTATGAGTAATTTACTTCACCTGACATTCACCCAGTATTCAGCAATAATGTGTCTAATAAGATTCTCCACTGAATATTATAATGGATTTAAGCTACTTTAGGTTCACATGCCCTCAGCATTCAATTAGCAACAATAGCATATCCGAAATTGGTTTATATCTGTTTTTCAAAGGCAAAAGTGTCTTATTGTACTATTTATTATAAGTAAATAGAGATCTGAAATGTAATTTGCTTGACATTCACATTCCAGTGCCATATTGGAAATATTACAGTTGGTTTCTTCAGTTGAATTTGCAGATTTCAAAGTAATTTCTCCATTTCCCTACTGTAATGTATGCAATTTTGCCCTTCTAAAGCAACCCTGTTGCTTACTTTACGGACAAAATTTGGCTTACAGCGATAAGATATAGTGGAATATCTAGTAGTGGTGATTTGATTCTTCACTCTCTTTCAGAGTGATGCCTGATGCCTAGTACCCTGCTGCACCTACCAAAAGCTACAATATAGTTACATAGTTAGTCAGGTTGAAAAAAGACACAAGTCTGGCTCAACCAATTAAAAAAAAAAAACTGTAATGAAAACCCAACCATACAATCTCATATACCCAATCTTATACCGACAGTTGATTCAGAGGAAGGCGAAAAAACCCCAGCAAAGCATGATCCAATTTGCTACAGCAGGGGAAAAAAATTCCTTCCTGATCCCCCAAGAGGCAATCTGCTATTCCCTGGATAAACTTTACCTATAAATATTAGTACCCACTTATATTAAGTCCACCCAGGAAAGAATCCAGGCCTTTTAAAAGCAATCTAGTGAGCTAGCCAGAACCACCTCTGGAGGGAGTCTATTCCACATTTTCACAACATTTACGGTGAAGAAACCTTTCCGTATTTGGAGATGAAATCTGTTTTCCTCTAGACGTAAAGAGTGCTCCCTTGTCCTTTGTGTTGACCATAAAGTGAACAACTCAACACTAAGTTCACTATATGGACCCATTATGTATTTATACATGTTGATCAAATCCCCCCTTAATTTCCTCTTCTCAAGAGAGAATAAATTCAGTTAGTCTAATCTTTTCTCATAGCTGAGCTCCTCCATGCCTCTTATCCGTTTGGTTGCCCTTCTCTGCACTTTCTCCAGTTCCCTGATACCCTTTTTAAGAACTGGTGCCCAAAACTGAACTGCATATTCCAGATGAGGTCTTACTAATGATTTGTACAGGGGAAAAATGGTATCTGTCTCTCTGGAGTTCATGCCTCTGTTAATACAAGAAAGGGCTTTGCTTGCTTTGGAAACCGCAGCTTGGCATTGTATGCTATTAATAAGCTTATGATTTACCAGAACGCCCAGATACTTCTCCACTATGGATTCCCCCAGTTCTACTCCACCTAGTATGTATAAAGCATGCATATTCTTAGCCCCCAAGTGCATAACTTTACATTTATCGACATTAAACGTCATTTGCCACATAGTTGCCCAATGAAACAGTGAATTAAGTTCAGCTTGTAAGTTAGAGACATCCTGTAAAGAAGTTATTCCACTGCAAAGCTTGGTGTCATCTGCAAAGACTGAAATTGTACTTTTAATCCCAGACCCTATAACAATTTTAAAGATATTAAAAAGTAATGGTCCCAACACTGAACTTGGGGTACACCACTGATAACCTTAGACCATTCAGATATCACCACTGTGTCCTGAGGCTGGGCTTCTAAGGGAATGCCACAATATGGATGGATCCTTTGTCATACAAATAGAACCCTTACATATTTGGATCCCCAGCCATCACAGTCTGTACCAATCTTCATTGACTTATGGGGCTAAATATGAGATGATTTTTGTAGAACTTACAGCTATTAGAATTTGTACTCACGATTATTTACTACATAACTCTTGAGGGGATCGTCCTACTAAATTGCCTAGTACTTTGTTAACATGATCTCGGTCATATCAGTCCATGATTCTGACATAAACTTTGGCTGCTCATTTTGAACAATATGGGTTTTTTTCAATTGATGTACATTGATTAGGTGTATGCTTTTAGGTGGTGTAATATGAGCTAGTTATCACATTAGTCATGTGAAGAAGTAAGTACACAAAACCTGTGGATGAATGGCTAACTGTAGAACAGAAGCTTTACAATTTGAGTGGTATGTACACACTTGGGTCTAATTTAATGAATGTTTGGCATACTTTATCTGCGTTCAAATCTTTACCTCCATTATTATCAATGGGAGCAAAAAATACATTTTCAGTAGTGAGCTAAAAGTCAAAGAATTGATATAAAAGAGCATGGGGTGGGGTAAGCTGCAGGCACTGACCTTGGGGACTCGTACCAAAGAAAAAAAATGTAAAAAAATGATAATTCAATGGGGGCCATTTTAAAGAGCCATTCACATAACATATGTGGGGGGACCTTAACCCCCATTCACTGCCAGAGCCATTTTTGTGTTTTTTGTGCAATTGTTTAAAAAATAATTTTAGTGTAGAGGATTAGCTAAAACATCTGAGAATTTTATACTTTCTGAACATGTTATCTTTTCTGAAAGCAGAGACCCTGGAGAATAAAATGGAAATAGTTTCATATTGTTATGCTTCATGGTATAATGGTTTATCAAATGTAAATTTGCAGTAAAATTTACATTTAAGGTAATTTTCAAGCACAAAATGGAATACATTTCCTACTTTTTAGTAAAATACAAAAGATGAGGCTGCACTAAATAAATAGATACCAAACATGTAAAGCTTTAAAATTGTGTGCACTCTTTAAGCAATGAAAAACTTCAGTACTCAAAACTTTCCATAAGGGACACTTTAAAAGACTACAGGTCATTAGTTTAGAGTTAGCAGCCAGGATTGTATCCAGCTTCTGACAAGAATCTGATTCCAAATCTGTAAAAATTAGTAATATAGTAATGCCCAAGGCTCTACCCTTGGAGAGGGCGAAGTTTCACTCTTACAGACATAATGGCCAACAGGAATGTTATTTTCAGAGTCAAATTCCAGATTGAGGCGATCCCACTTAGGAAATGAATGCAAAATAGGCGGACGGATCTTCAATACGCTTCTGAGGAATGTGACGACGAGAGGGTCTTCTGCCCATTTTGTATTAGTTTCTGCAGAAATTGCTGCCTCTTGAACCTTAAGAGAGCTTACTCAGACAAAGCCCTAGATCAATACCAGTCTAAAGTAATCCCAATATATTGGAAGTAGAAGGGGAGATTGAATAAAAATCTTTCCCTGCAGCATATGATAGCAATTTGTCCTAGACTCTTGCATACGTGGCATTCGTTGTCAACTTTCTGGCTTTAAAGTGATTGTAAAGACTTTTTCCTATAAAAATAAAAAACATGTTATACTTACCTGCTCTGATGCAGTGGATTTGCACAGAGTGGCCCTGATCCTCCTCTTCTCTTGTCCCTCTTCCCTGCTCCTAGCCCCTCCCTCCTGTTCTGTGCCCCCACAGCAAGCAGCTTGCATTGGGGAGAACCCGAGCTGAGCCACAGCTCCCTGTATCCATTCAGACATGGGGTCCGGCCCCACCCCCTGTCTAACCTGATTGGCTAGCTGACTTCTATTGACAGCAGCAGGATTCAATGGTGCTGCTGCTGTGTCTCAGCCAATCAGGAGGGAGAATCTAGGATGGCTGAGACACTCATGGACATCCCTGGACATAGAGGGACCTCATGTAAGTGGCAGATGAGGTTTAATGTTGAAAAATGTAAAGTAATGCACTTGGGGGCCAGAAACCAGAAAGCAAGCTACTCACTAGGGGGGAACCTCTGGGTCAGTCTAGGATGGAAAAGGACCTGGGGGTTCTGGTAGACAACAGGCTTGGCAGTGGCATGCAATGCCAAGCCGCTGCAAGCAAAGCCAACAGAATACTGGGATGTATAAAAAAGGGGATTCACTCCAGAAATAAAGAGATTATTCTCCCGCTCTACAAGACTCTGGTCCGGCCACATCTGGTGTATTCTGTCCAGTTCTGGGCACCGGTCTTCAGGAAGGATGTGCTGGAACTGGAAAGAGTAAAGAGAAGGGCAACAAAAATAATTAGGGGAATGGAGGACATCTACAAGAGGAAAGACTACAAGCACTGAACTTATTTTCTCTGGAGAAGAGACGATTGAGGGGGGATATGATATCAATGTACAAATACTGTACTGGTGATGACCCTAGCATAAGGAACAAACTATTCAGAGAAAGGAAATACAATAAGACACGTGGCCACTCACTAAAACTAGAGGAAAAGCGGTTTAACCTTAAAGTGCGTAAGGGGTTCTTCACTGTAAGAGTGGTAAGGATGTGGAATTCTCTTCCACAAGCAGTCGTATCAGCAGGGAGCATTGATAGTTTCAAAAAACTATTAGATGGGCACCTTAAAGACCACAACATACTGGGGTATACAATGTACGGTTAACAGCAAACACACACACACATCAAAGGTTGAACTGGATGGACGGATGTCTTTTTTCAACCTCACTAACTATGTAAGTGTTAGGGGGGGCTGAGGGGGCTGCTGCACAAAGAAGGCTTTTTATCTTAACCACTTCCATACCGCGCGATTTCTGGCACTCCGATCTTACATGTAAAAATTTATCATTTTTTTGCCAGAAAATTACTCGGAACTAGAGTTGAGCGAACACCTGGATGTCCGAGTTCGGCGGGTTCGGCCGAACTTGAAAAAAAAGTCCGGGTTCGTGACCCGAACTTAACCTGAACTTTACCCCCAATCCCGGACCCCATTGAAGTCAATAGTGACCGAAATTTTGGAGAACTAAAATGGCTCTAAAAAAACATGGAAAGAGCTAGAGGGCTGAAAATGGCAGCAAAATCTTCTTAAGAGCATGGCAAGTGCTCTGCAAACAAATGTGTATAGGGAAATAACTTAAAATAACATAAAAAACTGAAAAATAAAAAATAATCATCTTGATCTAGGAGGATGAGGCCCATATGGAGTAGGAGGTTGAGGTGGCGTTGGCGGTGGATGTGACGGTGTAGGTGGAAGCGGCGGTGGAGGAGGACAAGGTAGCCAACACTGGTTTTTGTTTTTAATTTAAAATTTCTTTTTAAATTAGGGTACACCAGAAAGAGTGAGAAAGATCAAAAATACAACAATGGCTGGGTCATGTCTATTCTGGACAAGGTACGGACAAGTCCTAAGGGATCCATGCCTGGTTCATTTTAATGAATGTGAGCTTGTCCACATTGGCTCTGAACAGGCGGCTGCGCTTGTCTGTAATAATGCCCCCAGCCGTGCTAAATACACGTTCAGATAATACACTGGTTGCAGGGCAGGCCAGCACCTCCAAAGCGTAAAGGGCAAGCTCAGGCCATGTGCCCAGTTTTGAGACCCAGAAATTGAAGGGGGCAGACCCGTCATTCAGTATATCTAGGAGTGTGCACACATACTGCTCCACTATGTTGGGGAAATGCTGCCTTCTGCTAAGACGTTCCATATCAGCTGGTGGTGCTGCTGCTTGGTGTGGCGTGCTGACAAAGATTTTCCACATTTCAGCCATGCTAACCCTGCCTTCTGAGGTGCTGGCGGTTCCCTGGCTGCATTGGCGACCTCTTCCTCCTCCTCTGGCTTGGCCTTGTGCTTCCACAGTGCCCCCGCTGTCAGGTGGGAATGCCACCAGCAGCGCGTCTACCAGCGTGCGCTTGTACTCGCCCATCTTCCGATCACGCTCCAGTGAGGGAATTAAGGACGGTAGGTTGTCCTTGTAATGGGGTTCCAGCAGCGTGGCCACCCAGTAATCAGCACAAGTTACAATGTGGGAAACACGGCGATCGTTGCGGAGACACTGCATCATGTAATCGCTCATGTGTGCCAGGTTGCCCAGAGGCAACGAAAAGCTGTCCTCTGTGGGAGGTGTATCGTCTGTGTCCTCTGTATCCCCCCAGCCACACACCAGTGATGGCCATGAGCTGGCCTGGGTGCCACCCTGCTGTGAACATGGTTCCATCTCCTCCTCCATCTCCTTCTCCTCATCCTCGTCATCCTCCAGAACTGTGCCCCTGCTGGACAATTGTGTACCTGGCGTTTGTGAGTGCACATCCTCTTCCATCATTGCCCGAATCGTTTATTCAAGGAGGCATAGAAGTGGGATAGTTAAGCTGAGATCCGCGTCATCTTCCCTGGCCATGTTGGTGGAGTACTCGAAACAGCGCAACAAGGCACACAGGTCTCGCATGGAGGCCCCAGTTATTGGTGGTGAAGTGGTGCTGTTCCGCAGAGCGACTCACGCGTGCTTGCTGCAGCTGAAACTCCACTATGGCCTGCTGCTGCTTGCACGTTCTGGCCAGCATGTGCAAGGTGGAGTTCCACCTTGGGCGCACGTCACATATGAGGCAGTGAGCGGGAAGGCCGAAGTTATGCTGCAGCGCTGACAGGCGAGCAGCAGCAGGGTGAGAACGCCGAAAGTGTGCACAGACGGCCCGCACTTTCTGCAGCAGCTCTAACATATCAGGGTAATTTCTAAGGAACCTCTGCACCACCAAATTCAGAACATGTGCCACGCAAGGGATGTGTGTCAAACCGGCTAGGCCCAGAGCTGCTACGAGATTTCGCCTGTTATCGCACACCACCAGGCCGTGCTTGAGGCTCACTGGCAACAACCACTCATTGGTCTGCTGTTCAATGCCCCTCCACAACTCCTGCGCAGTGTGAAGTTTTTCACCCAAACAGGCAAGTATTAAAGCTGCCTGCTGTTGTTTACCTCTGGCTGTGCTGAAGTTGGTGGTGAAGGTGTTACGCTGACCGGATGAGGAGGCGGTAGAGATTGAGGAAGCAGAGTAGGAGGAGTTAGGAACAGGAGGCAAACTGAAGCGCCCTGCAATCCTCGGTGGTGGAAGGACATGGGCCAAACTGCTATCCGCCTCAGGCCCAGCCATCCCTGAATTTACCCAGTGTGCTGTTAGGGAGATATAACGTCCCTGACCGTGCTTACTGGTCCACATATCCGTAGTTATGTGGACCCTGCCACAGATGGCGTTGCGCAGTGCACACTTGATTTTGTCACCCACTTGGCTGTGAAGGGAAGGAATGGCTTGCCTGGAAAAGTAGTGGCGGCTGGGCACGACGTACTGTGGGACAGCCACCGCCATAAGGCTTTTAAAACTCTGCGTCTCTACCAGACGAAATGACAGCATTTCAAAGGCCAGGAATTTTGAAATGCTGGCATTCAAGGCCAGGGATCGCGGGTGGGTAGGGGGGTACTTCCTCTTCCGCTCCAGTGTTTGGGAGATAGAAAGGTGAACACTTCCACGGGACATTGTGGAGATGGTTGTTGGTGACCCAGGTGGTGGTGTTGCTGGAAGATGCTCTGTTTGCGGGGTGACAGGTGCCACTGTCACTACAGAGGTGGATGAAGAGGCCAAGACTGCAGCAGAAGAGGAAGCAGGAGGAGTCAGAGACCTTTCTTGGTTTTTGAGGTGTCTACTCCACTGCAGCTCATGCTTTGCACTTAGATGCCTGGTCATGCAGGTTGGGCTCAGGTTGAGAAGGTTTATGCCTCGCTTCAGGCTCTGATTGCACAGCATGCAAACCACTCGTGTCCTGTCATCAGCACATTGTCTGAAGAACTGCCACGCTAGGGAACTCCTTTGAGTTGGCTTTGGTGTGCTGGGTCCCTTGCTGCGTTAGGCAGTAGCAGGCGTAGTGTCTAGGGAATGGCCGCTCCGCTTTTGCACCCTGCTCCCTCTTCTGCTGTGATGGTAGCGACCACCGCCTCTTCCTCCAAACCACTTAGGTCACCTGCATGACGTTCATCCCATGTGGAGTCGAGGACCTCATCGTCCTCCACATCATCTTCCACCCAGTCTTCACCCCTGCCCTCTTTGTCGGTCTCCCCAATTCGGAAATTCTGCAGCAGTCGGCACCTGTGTTTCGTCATCATCCGAGACGTGCTGCGATGGTCCTCCCATGTACTCATCTTGAGACATAGGTGCTTAGGCATCGGTGCACTCAATCTCTTCCACTTCTGCGGCAGGGCTAGGTGGATGGCCCTGGGAATCCATGCTAACAGAGTCATAAAAAAGAAGAAGAGACTGCTGCATGACTTGGGGCTCAGACTGCTTGGCTGATTTGCAAGGGGGTGAGGTGAAAGATTGATGAACATCGGCTGCATATGCCAACTATGACCTTTCAGCAGTAGACTGGGTGGGAGACAAGGTGAAGAAACTGGAGGCACTGTCAGCAACCCAATCTACTATTGCCTGTACTTGTTCTGGCCTCAACATTTGTAGAGGTGCATTAGGCCCTGCCATACTGCGGCAGGTTCTGTTCCCTACTCACACCTGAGGAAGGTGTTTCACTTGTGTGTGTAGCTGGCAAAGATCAACCACATCCTCTCCTTGCAACAGGAGCTCCACCAGCAGCACCACGACACAGGCCATGTCCCTTATTTGACCTTCTCCTCATATTTCTCTAATTTAGGATCTTCCCCTAAATGGGTGTTTATTGAATAACGGAATAGAACAACAGTATCCAACGGGTGTATCTCACAGTAACATATGCAGACGAGGCTGCAATTTATTTTTTCCCCTAAATGGGTTTTTATTGAAAAGCGGAATAGAACAACAGTATCCAATGGGTGTATCTCACAGTAACATATGCAGACTAGGCTGCAATTCATTTTTTTCCCCCTAAATGGGTTTTTATTGAAAAGCAGAATACAAAATCAGTATCCAACGGGTGTATCTCACAGTAACATATGCAGAATTGTAACGCTCTTGCGTTTTTTGTTAGTGAATGGATTTGCAGCTGCAGAATTATTACACTCAGTAGTCATGTAGAGATGTGTTGAACAAACATATCCAACTCTCAGGACTCATCACCGTGCACAGCCTGCTTTATGCAAATATACATACACTCAATATGATGTTCCTGGAGTGATAGGATGTATATGATAGTATAGAGGTGAGAGACAGGCGTTAGAAATGGTGAGCACTCAGTAGTAATATTCAGGAGAGTGGTAGGTGATGATAGGTAGTATGCAGATAAGTTTAGCAATCATGTATAGTAACAGGTGGTAGGGGACAGCAGATGAAGTATACAAGAGAGAGTAGCCTAGTGCAATGATGCAGATGATGGTAGGCTCAAGAGCTAGCAATCTATGAAGTTATGCAGATGATAGAAATAGTGCTTACATAGTAACAGTCCTTAGTATGCAGAGGTAGATAGTGTAAGTTAGTTAGGAAGAAATCCCCTGTGGGGTACTTATCACAAGTTGGGTTAGTAGTAGCAAGGTCCAGTAGCAAGAGAGTGATCCGGTAGCGAGATACGGGATCGGTAGCGAGGTTCCGGTTTTGTTCAGGCAAAGGAATAGCTAGAAGCTCCGGCAGCATAGGACAAGACTGGTCAAGCATGCGGTTTGAACGAGCAATGAGTGAGAGAAAACCGGCGATTGAAATAGCCGCTCATAGCGGCGCTCGGCGATGATGTCATCGTTCTTAAAGGTGTATGCGTTCCACCTAGTTAGCAAGGTGGGACGCAATATTAAGGTAGAAACGGGAAATAAGGGTACCAAAGGTACCAGAATCTTACAAGAATAGGCCGCAGTTTAATTTTTTTCCCCTAAATGGGTTTCTATTGAAAAGCAGAATACAACAATAATGTCCAATGGGTGTATCTCACAGCAACATATGCAGACTAGGCTGCAATTTAATTTTCTTCCCCTAAATTGTTTTTTATTGAAAAGTGGAATACAACAACAGTATCCAATGGGTGAATGTCACAGTAACATATTCAGATTAGGCTGCCATTTTTTTTCCCTAAATAGGTTTTTATTGAAAAGCGGAATACAACAACAGTATTCAATGGGTGTATCTCACAGTAACATATGCAGACTAGGCTGCAATTACATTTTTTCCCCTAAATGGGTTTTTATTAAAAAGCTAAATAGAACAACAGTATCCAATGGGTGTATCTCACAGTAACATATGAAGACTAGGCCGCAATTTAATTTTTTTTCCCTAAATGGGTTTTTATTGAAAAGCGGAATAGAACAACAGTATCCAACGGGTGTATCTCACAGTAACATATGCAGACTAGTCTGCAATTTAATTTTTTTTCCCTAAATGGGTTTTTATTGAAAAGTGGAATAGAACAAAAGTATCCAGCGGGTGTATCTCACAGTAACATATGCAGACTAGGCTGCAATTTAATTTTTTTCCCTTAAATGGGTTTTTATTGAAAAACGGAATAGAACAACAATATTCAATGGGTGTATCTCACAGTAACATATGCAGACTAGGCCGCAATTTATTTTTTTTCCCCTAAATTGTTTTTTATTGAAAAGCGAAATACAACAACAGTATCCAATGGGTGAATCTCACAGTAACATATGCAGACTAGGCTGCAATTTTTTTTTTAAATAATCTTTATTTAACAAATTCAAAACAACATACAGAAATATAAAATAGCAAAGAAGTGCATAAGTGCATGCAGGAGAAGAAGAACACAGAAAAGGCACAATCGGCATTATGTTCAGTCCGGACATCATTAGTGAAACAAAAAAGTCCATAGGGGTCAATTAATCAGTCATTGTGAAAGCGTGTGCCAATATCGGCCAAACAGCAAATACAATTATGGACCCCCAGGATGCGCTGTGTCTGTCAGTGCCGCCCAAAAAAGGGATCCCCGCAGAGGAGGCCGGAGAGCCCGACAGACACCACACACCGTTCCAGCATCTGTACACATTAACGTCCGTGTTACAGTTTATACAGCCGCAGAATCGACTACTGGCCTCAGAAAGAAAAAAAAAAAGGGGGGGAGAGATAGTATAGGGGAAAAGACAAACATGAAGGATAAAACAGGTAGGGAAAGGGAGGTCCGGGCAGGGGGCGCGGGCCCCAGGCTGGAGAAGACCAGGTAGGAGTCCTAGAGTTCAGCCGCTAATATTAGGAGTGTGTTCATCCGAGATCTCATCAGAGTAATACATCCACCCCGTCCAAGTGTCCTTAAAGCGTTCCTCCCTACCCTGTGACGTGAGAACACGTCTTTCGGCTTCCATCACTAGGTTGACCTCCTTTTTCCACTCAGAGAGTGTGGGGCAGGCGGGACTCCGCCAATGCCTCGGTATGAGGCACTTGGCGGCGTTCAGCAGGAAAGGAACTATACTACGTTTGTAGCGTTTGATCGAGGAGTGTGTATCATGGAACAGGTATTGAAGGGGAGCACGGGAAGGAGGGGTGAGCGACAGCTTGGATACCCAAAGATGTACAGCGTCCCAGAAGGGCTGCAGTAGGGGACACTCCCACCAAATGTGGAGGAAAGTGCCCACCTGACCGCAGCCCCTCCAACAATGGGGGTCCGAGCCCGGAAATATCCGAGCCAACTTGGCAGGGGTGCTGTACCATCGGGCCACAAATTTATAGGCCGACTCCTGTATTCTGGTGCTAATAGAGGAGACATGGGTCAAACGCAGAATGCGAGAGAGTTGTGGAGGGGAAAATTCCACCCCCAGCTCTCTCTCCCATTCCTTCATGAAATAGGGAGGCGAGGAGGAGACCCCGCTCAATAACAATTTGTACATGTGCGACAGTAGGTGGCGGGACTCCGGAGGGTCGACAAACCACTTCTCGAAGTCCGAGAGGCCAGTTATCGGGCGTGGAGCGGTTGGGAGTGTGACGAAAAAGTCAGTCAGTTGCCTATAGCGCCAGTCAGACATCGGAAAATCGCCGAAGCGATCACGCAAAGTCGCAAGGGGCAGCAAAGTGCCTGCCGGGGCAAATTTCCCGCAGTACAGTTTGCCATCAGCGTTCCAAGAGCGAAAAAAGCGTACATCCTCCCCCGGGGGGAACCAGGGAAATCCCCCCAGGGGAGCCAAAGGGGACACGCCGGAAGACATGGCGCCAGACGCATTAAGGCCATCCCAGATGCGGAGTGTGGCCACAGTCAGGGGTGACGTCCAGGCCGACAGTCCACGATCGCCCGAAGGAATCCACGGGGCACCCGCAAGATTCCGGCCCGCCAGCGTTTTCTCCAAGGGGACCCAAGGTTTAGACTGACCGTCGTGCGCCCAATTCAGCATACGAACTAATGCCATAGCTTTATAGTACAATGTAACATCCGGAAGCCCGACGCCACCGTCGGCTTTCGTCCGCCTGAGGACAGCATAGGCCAGGCGGGGGCTCCCCTCCCTCCAGACGAATTTTAGAAAAGCCCGCCGCAGACGTTTAAAAAAGGATACCGGTAAATGCATGGGGACCGTGTTGAACAAATAAATCAGCCGGGGAAGGATGGTCATTTTAAGCACGTTAATGCGGCCAAACCAAGTTACCGAGTGGGATGCCCACGATTCCAGGTCAAGATGGATACGCGCCAGCAGGTCCCCGAAGTTCTTGTCATATAGAGTTTTCAAGTCAGGGGAGATGTTCACGCCGAGGTATGGGAGGTAGTCCTCCCGCCATCTAAAGCCAAAGGATCGCCGTAGAGTCGAAGCCAGGTCGGGGGGTACATGAATAGGTAGCAATTCAGATTTATCATAATTGACCTTGAAATTGGAAAGTCGCCCGAACAGATCCAGCTCTCGTACCAGTACAGGGAGGGAGAGCTGTGGTCGGGTAAGATAAAACAGCAGGTCATCGGCATATGCCGACACCTTATGTTCCGTACCACCCACCGTAACACCAGCAATGTCAGACAGTGCCCTCACTCTCCTCAAAAAGGGTTCCAGGGCCAGGGCGAAAAGAAGGGGTGACAGGGGACAACCCTGTCGGGTGCCATTATAAATGGGAAAGGGATCCGACAGCAACCCGTTCACCCTGACCCTGGCACTTGGGCCGTGATATAGGGCCAAGATCCACCCCAACATACGGGACCCGAGCCCCAGGGATCGAAGAACCCCCGACAGGTATGGCCAGGCCACCCTGTCGAAGGCCTTCTCCGCATCCAGGGATAGAGCCAGACAGGGAAGTCTGTCCGGTCCATGCTGAGCCCAGTGGAGCACATGGAGAGCCCGGACAGTATTGTCCCGGGCTTCTCGGAGGGGCATGAATCCCGCCTGGTCAGGGTGGATCAAGGACGCGATATGGTCTTGGAGGCGAAGCGCCATAATTTTGGCCAAAATCTTGGTATCAGCATTGAGGAGAGAGATGGGCCTATAGCTGGCACAGTGGTGGGGGTCCTTACCCGGTTTCGGAAGTACTACAATGTGGGCCAACAGCGCCTCAGGTGGGAGGGGCCGTTCATCCGACACCGCGTTAAAGTAGGTACACATATGGGTGCCAAGAACGGGGAGCAGGGACTTATAATAGTGGTTTGTGAAGCCATCCGGGCCCGGGCTCTTGCCTGCAGGCAAGCCAGATACCACCCTGCTCACCTCCGTCTCGGTAATGGGAGCCTCCAACTTCTCCAGGACCCCATCCGGGAGCCTGGGGAGTCCGGAGTCTGCCAAGTAGTCTTGAATGTCGGACGGCTGACCCCCCCCAGCCCGAGGGAGATGGTACAGGGACTCGTAAAAGCGTTGGAAGCAAGTGGCTATGCGAGGGGAACTGACAACTTTGCCCTCAGGAGTCTCCAAGGCGTGGACATGACGGGCTTCCGACCTTTTATGTAGCATTCGGGCCAGCAAGCGACCGCACTTGTTCCCATGCTCATAAAAACGGTGTGCCCAGAAGCGCAGCTTATCCCGGGCCCGTCTGTCCAGGCAGGATGACAAGGTGTTCCTGAGCTCCTCTAGGGAACGAGCATCCTCAGGAGCCCTGGCACGCTTATGTTTGATTTCCAAATCGTGGATTCGATCCAGCAAGTCAGAAAACTCCTGCTGTCGCTGCCGCTTCAATCGTGCACCGTGCGAAATAAGGACCCCCCTGATCACAGCCTTATGGCCCTCCCAGACAGCGGACGGGGAGACATCAGGCAAAGAGTTAAGCTCAAAATAGGAGCGTACCTCTCCAGTAACCTGACCCAAAATGGAGGGGTCATCCAGGAGGTTTTCATTGAGGCACCACGTCCGGGTCACACGGTGAGCACCGGGGGGCGTGATCGTCAGGGAGACCGGGGAGTTATCAGAGAGGGTAATGGACCCAATCGAAGCGGCATGGACAGAGTCCAGGTGGTACTGATCCACCATGAACAAATCCAGTCTGGAGTACATGTCATGAACTTTGGAGTAGTAACTGTAGTCCCTAACCCCGGGATTGAGGATCCGCCAGCAGTCTACCAAATGTAGGGCCCTGAACTGCCTCCGAAGGTGCTTCTGAGCTCAAAAAGAAAGAGGAGAGCACCCCGAGGAGGAGTCCAGGGAGGGATCAAGTACCACATTAAAATCCCCCCCTAAGAGAACAATGCCCTCCCGAAACCCCTTGAGCTTGGTAAGGGTTGAGGACAAAAAGGAGACTGTTCTAGAGTTAGGCGCATACACATTAGCAAGATTGTACGTGTGGCCATGGATCGTACCCTTCAGAAATAGGAAGCGCCCCTCAGGATCCGTTAGGGAGTCCATGAGTACAAAGGGACATTGTTTGTGGATGGCTATGGCAACCCTCCTGGCTTTGGCAATTGGGGATACACTATGATACCACTGGGAAAACATCTGGGTAGGTAAGCGGGGAGTGGAGGAGGCAGTGAAGTGCGTCTCTTGTAAATAAAGCATATCAGGGCGCAAGTGACGCAGTTCCTGCCACATCCTTCCCCTCTTATTGGGAGAGCAAAGCCCCCGTACATTGTACGAGGTCACTCGCAATACATCAGCCATAAGACAGCGATGGGCAGTCGGCAAGAACCGGTAAACAACATGCGGTCAAAGGCCTCGCCCCGATCAGCAAGGGAAGCAAAAAGAACTCCAAGACGCATTGCTCCACACCTCCACCGTGGGCCTCAGGCCCCCCCCCAGACCACCCAAGAAAAGGAAAAGAGAGAAGGGGATGGGAAAAAGAGGGGAGAGGGCAGGGGGGAGACAGACGGAAAAAATAGGACAGTGGAAACAATGAGTAGAAAAGAGAGAGCAGGAGACAAAAACCATCCCCAGCATGGAGAGCCATCCCGAAGGGACATGCCCCCTCAACCTCAAAAAAGAGGGGGCAGCTCCAACTAACCATAACCAAAAGAAGGGAGAAAAAAACCCTCAAGGACTCGGTATTACCCAGACCCACGGGGCCACCTACTGTGGGGTAGTGACTGAACCACCAGTGAGAGGAGCAATGCATCTCTGAGCCATTGAACATCAACATTGAAGTAAACATGACCTGTAGCCAGGCTGGGGGGGACCCACGGCCCCTGAGGGCCCCGGGTCAGCCCCAGTCCGCAGGGGGGAAAATCCCACCCTGAACCCATCAATATATAAGTCAAGCATATTTAACAACATAGTGCAAATACCACCATAACAATAGAGGGACCCAGACAAGCCCCCCATAGCAGCAGAAGTTGAGTTGAGCTCGCCGTCTGGCAAGTCTCTAGCGAGAGTGAGCAACGTTCAGTCGTGCTGGGAGGCCCGGGCGGAGCCCCGTCGCGAACCTCTGCGACGCTTCCCACCCTGCGAGGCGGCCTGCTGCCACCGCTCAGGGCGTTGCGACAAGGGGAGAGCACTCTGCAGTCTCCAGTCAGGAAAGTCTGTCAAGGGGACATCCGGGGCAGTACAGAAACGTTGCAAGTCATCCTTGGTGCGGAGAACGGCCGACTTGCCATTCCTGGAGGCAGTAAGACGGAAGGGGAATCCCCAGCGATACACCACCTGGTGAGAGCGTAAGGTATCCAGTAGGGGGCGCAGGGAGCGCCGTTGCATAAGTGTCCGCCTAGACAGGTCGGGGAACAGAGAAAGTTGTGCGCCATCAAAGTCAATCACAGCCATAGACCGTGCAGCCTTCATAATGTCCTCTTTCACAGCATACTTATGAAGTTTGAATATGACATCCCGGGGTGGCTCCCCCTCTTTTGGTGGGGGAAGCAAGGCCCTGTGCGCTCTGTCAATGTCTATGATATCAGGGGCTCTGTTTCCCAAAATCTGGCGGAAAATACCCTGAACAGAGGGGACCAGGTCAGGAGCTCTGGTGGCTTCAGGAAGCCCCCGAATGCGGATGTTCTGGCGTCTGTCCCTGTTCTCATAATTATCAAGCTGATCCATAAGTGTATTAAGGACAGTGTCGTGCGTGCTAGCAGACTCCTGAAAGGAGGACAGGGAATGCAGTATATCATCCTGCCCGGATTCCAGGGAAGCAACCCTGTGTCCCAGAGCCTCAGTGTCCGCCCTCAGCCCCTCCAATGCCTGAGTGACCGACTGCTCCACCGTAGTGGTGATCAGGTGCACAATCTCCGTCCTGGTCGGCAAGGCCTTAATGTGGGCCTTCCAGTCCCAGTCCTCCTCCGTGTCTCCAGAGTCTGTGGAGTGAGGCGACACCGCAGTATATGGCAAGAAGGGGTTGGGGCTGCGTCCCTGTACCTGGGATAGCTGTATTCCAGAGGAGGAAGGTGGTCCCGGGAGCAGCGTGGAGGCCGGAGAGAATCGGGGCGCCGCCATCTTGGCCGCCTCGCGGCGGCTCCGAGGGGTTGCTGAGAAGAGATCGCGGAGGTCCGTGGAGCATGCAGAAAGCCCTCCGGGGGGCTGGGAGGACGGTCGCTTCTTTGGTGGCATCGCCAGTAGGTAAGTAGATGATCGGTGGTCGCTACAGGTCAAGCGGCAGGCTCAGGGAAGCAAGAGCTCGCACAAGATGCGTCCTCACACCATCACGGTCAGGCCACGCCCCTGACTAGGCTGCAATTTAATTTTTTTCCCCTAAATGGGTTTTTATTGAAAAGCGGAAAAAAACAACAGTATCCAATGGGTGTATCTCACAGTAACATATGCAGACTAGGCTGCAATTTAATTTTTTTCCACTAAATGGGTTTTTATTGAAAAGCGGAATACAACAGCAGTATAGCAGTATCCAATGGGAGTATCTCACAGTAACATATGTAGACTAGGCTGCAATTTATTTTTTTCCCCTAAATGGGTTTTTATTGAAAAGCGGAATACAAAAACAGTATCCAATGGGTGTATCTCACAGTAACATATGCAGACTAGGCTGCAATTAAATTTTTTCCACTAAATGGGTTTTTATTGAAAAGCGGAAGAAAACAGCAGTATCCAATGAGTGTATCTCACAGTAACATATGCAGACTAGGCTGCAATTTAATTTTTTTCCCCTAAATTGGTTTTTATTGAAAAGTGGAATAGAACAACAGTATCCAATGGGTGTATCTCATATCCAAAGGTTGTATCTCACAGTAACATATGCAGACTAGGCTGCAATTTAATTTTTTCCCCTAAATGGGTTTTTATTGAAAAGCGGAATACAACATCAGTATCCAACGGGTGTATCTCACAGTAACATTTGCACACTAGGCTGCAATTTCATTTTTTTCCCCTAAATGGGTTTTTATTGAGAAGAGGGATACAACAACAGTATCCAATGGGTGTATCTCACAGTAACATATGCAGACTAGGCTGCAATTTAATTTTGTTCCCCTAAATGGGTTTTTATTGAAAAGCAGAATACAACAGCAGTATCCAATGGGTGTATCTCACAGTAACATATGCAGACGAGGCTGCAATTTATTTTTTTCCCCTAAATGGGTTTTTATTGAAAAGCGGAATAGAACAAAAGTATCCAAGGAGTGTATCTCACAGTAACATATGCAGACTAGGCTGCAATTTATTTTTTTCCCCCCTAAATAGGTTTTTATTGAAAGCGGAATACAACAACAGTATCCAATGGGTGTATCTCACAGTAACATATGCAGACTAGGCTGCAATTAAATTTTTTCCCCTTAATTGGTTTTTATTGAAAAGCGGAATACAAAAACAGTATCCAATGGGTGTATCTCACAGTAACATATGCAGACTAGGCTGCAATTTAATTTTTTTCCCCTAAATGGGTTTTTATTGAAAAGCAGAATACAACAACAGTATCCAATGGGTGTATCTCACAGTAACATATGCAGACTAGGCTGCAATTTAATTTTTTCCCCTAAATGGGTTTTTATTAAAAATCTAAATAGAACAACAGTATCCAATGGATGTATCTCACAGTAACATACGCAGACTAGGCCGCAATTTAATTATTTTTCCCTAAATTGTTTTTTATTAAAAAGCGGAATAGAACAACAGTATCCAACGATTGTATGTCACAGTAACATATGCAGACTAGGCTGCAATTTAATTTTTTTCCCTAAATGGGTTTTTATTGAAAAGTAGAATAGAACAAAAGTATCCAAGGGGTATATCTCACAGTAACATATGCAGACTAGGCTGCAATTTAATTTTTTCCCTTAAATGGGTTTTTATTGAGAAACGGAATAGAACAACAGTATGCAATGGGTGTATCTCATAGTAACATGAAGACTAGGCTGCAATTTAATTTTTTTCCCCTAAATGGGTTTTTATTAAAAAGCGGAAGACAACGACAGTATCCAATGGGTGTATCTCACAGTAACATATGCAGACTAGGCTGCAATTTAATTTTTTTCCCCTAAATGGGTTTTTATTGAAAAGCGGGATACAACAACAGTATCCAATGGGTGTATCTCACAGTAACATATGCAGACTAGGCTGCAATTAAATTTTTTTCCACTAATTGGGTTTTTATTGAAAAGCGGAATACAACAGCAGTATCCAATGGGTGTATCTCACAGTAACATATGCAGACTAGGCTGCAATTTAATTTCTTCCCCTAAATGGGTTTTTATTGAAAAGCGGAATACAACAACAGTATCCAATGGGTGTATCTCACAGTAACATTTGCAGACTAGGCTGCAATTTAATTTTGTTCCCCTAAATGGGTTTTTATTGAAAAGCGGAGTACAACAGCAGTATCCAATGGGTATATCTCACAGTAACATTTGCAGACTAGGCTGCAATTTTTTTCCCCCTAAATAGGTTTTTATTGAAATGCAGAATAGAAAAAAGGATCCAACAAGTGTATCTCACAGTAACATATGCAGAATAGGCTGCAATTTAATTTTTCCCCCCTAAATAGGTTTTTATTGAAAAGCAGAATACAACAACAGTATCCAATGGGTGTATCTCTCAGTAACATATGCAGACTAGGCTGCAATTAAATTTTTTCCCCCAAAATGGGTTTTTATTGAAAAGCGGAATACAACAACAGTAGCCAATGGGTGTATCTTACAGTAACATATGCAGACTAGGCTGCAATTTAATTTTTCCCCTAAATGGGTTTTTATTAAAAATCTGAATAGAACAACAGTATCCAATGGGTGTATCTCACAGTAACATACGCAGACTAGGCCGCGATTTAATTATTTTTCCCTAAATTGGTTTTTATTGAAAAGCGGAATAGAACAACAGTATCCAATTGGTGCATCTCATAGTAACATATGTAGACTAGACTGCAATTTAATTTTTCCCCCTAAATGGGTTTTTATTAAAAATCTGAAAAGAACAACAGTATCCAATGGGTGTATCTCACAGTAACATACGAAGACTAGGCCGCAATTTAAATATTTTTCCCTAAATTGTTTTTTATTGAAAAGCGGAATAGAACAACAGTATCCAACAGGTGTATGTCACAGTAACATAGGCAGACTAGACTGCAATTTAATTTTTTTCCCAAAATGGGTTTTTATTGAAAAGTGGAATAGAACAAAATTATCCAACAGGTATATTTAACAGTAACATATGCAGACTAGGCTGTAATTTAATTTTTTTCCCTTAAATGGGTTTTTATTGAAAAACGGAATAGAACAACAGTATGCAATGGGTGTATCTCATAGTAATATATGAAGACTAGTCTGCAATTGAATTTTTTTCCCCTAAATGGGTTTTTATTAAAAAGCGGAATACAACAACAGTATCCAATGGGTGTATCTCACAGTAACATATGCAGACTAGGCTGCAATTTAATTTTTCCCCAAAATGGGTTTTTATTAAAAATCTGAACAGAACAACAGTATTCAATGGGTGTATCTCACAGTAACATATGCAGACTAGGCTGCAATTTAATTTATTTTTCCCTAATTGGGTTTTCATTGAAAAGCGGAATACAACAACAGTATCAAATGGGTGTATCTCACAGTAACATATGCAGACTAGGCTGCAATTTAATTTTTTTCCCCTAAATCGGTTTTTATTGAAAAGTGGAATACAACAACAGTATCCAATGGGTGTATCTCACAGTAACATTTGCAGACTAGGCTGCAATTTAATTTTGTTCCCCTAAATGGGATTTTATTGAAAAGCGGAATACAACAGCAGTATTCAATTTGAATATCTCACAGTAACATTTGCAGACTAGGCTGCAATTTTTTTCCCCCTAAATAGGTTTTTATTGAAAAGCAGAATAGAAAAAAGGATCCAACGAGTGTATCTCACAGTAACATATGCAGAATAGGCTGCAATTTAATTTTTCCCCCCTAAATAGGTTTTTATTGAAAAGCAGAATACAACAACAGTATCCAATGGGTGTATCTCTCAGTTACATATGCAGACTAGGCTGCAATTAAATTTTTTCCCCCTAAATGGGTTTTTATTGAAAAGCGGAATACAACAACAGTAGCCAATGGGTGTATCTTACAGTAACATATGCAGACTAGGCTGCAATTTAATTTTTCCCCTAAATGGGTTTTTATTAAAAATCTGAATAGAACAACAGTATCCAATGGGTGTATCTCACAGTAACATACGCAGACTAGGCCGCGATTTAATTATTTTTCCCTAAATTGGTTTTTATTGAAAAGCGGAATAGAACAACAGTATCCAACGGGTGTATGTCACAGTAACATATGCAGACTAGGCTGCAATTTTAATTTTTTTCAATAAATGGGTTTTTATTGAAAAGTGGAATAGAACAAAAGTATCCAACGGGTATATCTCACAGTAACATATGCAGACTAGGTTGTAATTTAATTTTTTTCCCTTAAATGGGTTTTTCTTGAAACACGGAATAGAACAACAGTATGCAATGGGTGTATCTCATAGTAACATATGAAGACTAGGCTGCAATTTATTTTCTTTCCCCTAAATGGGTTTTTATTGAAAAGCGGGATACAACAACAGTATCCAATGGGTGTATCTCACAGAAACATATGCAGACTAGGCTGCAATTTAATTTTTCCCCAAAATGGGTTTTTAATAAAAATCTGAATAGAACAAAAGTATTCAATGGGTGTATCTCACAGTAACATATGCAGACTAGGCTGCAATTTAATTTATTTTTCCCTAATTGGGTTTTTATTGAAAAGCAGAATACAACAACAGTATCAAATGGGTGTATCTCACAGTAACATATGCAGACTAGGCTGCAATTTAATTTTTTCCCCTAAATCGGTTTTTATTGAAAAGTGGAATACAACAACAGTATCCAACGGGTGTATCTCACAGTAACATTTGCAGACTAGGCTGCAATTTAATTTTTTTCCCCTAAATGGGTTTTTATTGAAAAACGGAATACAACAACAGTATCCCACGGGTGTATCTTACAGTAACACATGCAGACTAGGCCGCAATTTTTTTTTTTTCCCTAAATTGGTTTTTATTGAAAAGCAGAATACAACAACAGTATCCAATGGGTGTATCGCACAATAACATATGCAGACTAGGCTGCAATTTAATTTTTTTCCCCTAAATAGGTTTTTATTGAAAAACAGAATACAACAACAGTATCCAATGGGTGTATCTCACAGTAACATATGCAGACTAGGCTGCAATTAAATTTTTTCCACTAATTGGGTTTTTATTGAAAAGCGGAATACAACAGCAGTATCCAATGGGTGTATCTCACAGTAACAAATGCAGACTAGGCTGCAATTTAATTTTTTCCCCTAAATGGGTTTTTATTGAAAAGCGGAATAAAACATCAGTATCCAACGGGTGTATCTCACAGTAACATTTGCAGAGTAGGCTACAATTTAATTTTTTCCCCCTAAATGGGTTTTTATTGAAAAGCGGAATACAACAACAGTATCCAATGGGTGTATCTCACAGTAACATTTGCAGACTAGGCTGCAATTTAATTTTGTTCCCCTAAATGGGTTTTTATTGAAAAGCGGAATACAACAGCAGTATCCAATGGGTATATCTCACAGTAATATTTGCAGACTAGGCTGCAATTTATTCCCCCTAAATAGGTTTGTATTGAAAAGCAGAATAGAAAAAAGGATCCAACGAGTGTATCTCACAGTAACATATGCAGAATAGGCTGCAATTTAATTTTTCCCCCCTAAATAGGTTTTTATTGAAAAGCAGAATACAACAACAGTATCCAATGGGTGTATCTCTCAGTAACATATGCAAAATAGGCTGCAATTAAATTTTTTTCCCCTAAATGGGTTTTTATTGAAAAGCGGAATACAACAACAGTAGCCAATGGGTGTAACTTACAGTAACATATGCAGACTAGGCTGCAATTTAATTTTTCCCCTAAATGGGTTTTTATTAAAAATCTGAATAGAACAACAGTATCCAATGGGTGTATCTCACAGTAACATACGCAGACTAGGCCGCGATTTAATTATTTTTCCCTAAATTTTATTGAAAAGCGGATTAGAACAACAGTATCCAACGGGTGTATGTCACAGTAACATATGCAGACTAGGCTGCAATTTAAATTTTTTTCAATAAATGGGTTTTTATTGAAAAGTAGAATAGAACAAAAGTATCCAACGGGTATATCTCACAGTAACATATGCAGACTAGGCTGTAATTTAATTTTTTTCCCTTAAATGGGTTTTTCTTGAAAAACGGAATAGAACAACAGTATGCAATGGGTGTATCTCATAGTAACATATGAAGACTAGGCTGCAATTTATTTTTTTTCCCCTAAATGGGTTTTTATTGAAAAGCGGGATACAACAACAGTATCCAATGGGTGTATCTCACAGTAACGTATGCAGACTAGGCTGCAATTTAATTTTTCCCCTAAATGGGTTTTTATTGAAAAGCGGAATACAACAAGTGTATCCAATGGGTGTATCTCATAGTAACATATGTAGACTAGACTGCAATTTAATTTTTCCCCCTAAATGGGTTTTTAATAAAAATCTGAAAAGAACAACAGTATCCAATGGGTGTATCTCACAGTAACATACGAAGACTAGGCCGCAATTTAAATATTTTTCCCTAAATTGGTTTTTATTGAAAAGCGGAATAGAACAACAGTATCCAACGGGTGTATGTCACAGTAACATATGCAGACTAGGCTGCAATTTAATTTTTTTCCCTAAATGGGTTTTTATTGAAAAGTGGAATAGAACAAAAGTATCCAACAGGTATATCTCACGGTAAAATATGCAGACTACGCTGTAATTTAATTTTTTTCCCCTAAATGGTTTTTTATAGAAAAACGGAATAGAACAACAGTACGCAATGGGTGTATCTCATAGTAACATATGAAGACTAGGCTGCAATTTAATTTTTTCCCCTAAATGGGTTTTTATTAAAAATCTGAATAGAACAACAGTATTCAATGGGTGTATCTCACAGTAACATATGCAGACTAGGCTGCAATTTAATTTATTTTTCCCTAATTGGGTTTTTATTGAAAAGCGGAATTATAACAACAGTATCCAACGAGTGTATCTCACAGTAACATATGCACACTAGGCTGCAATTTAATTTTTTTCCCCCTAAATAGGTTTTTATTGAAAAGCGGAATAGAACAACAGTATGCAATGGGTGTATCTCATAGTAACATATGAAGACTAGGCTGCAATTTAAATTTTTTCCCCTAAATGGATTTTTATTAAAAAGCGGAATACAACAACAGTATCCAATGGATGTATCTCACAGTAACAGATGCAGACTAGGCTGCAATTTAATTTTTTCCCCCTAAATGGGTTTTTATTGAAAAGCGGAACACAACAACAGTATCCAACGGGTGTATCTCACAGTAACATATGCAGACTAGGCTGCAATTTAATTTATTTTTCCCTAAATGGGTTTTTATTGAAAAGCGGAATTAGAACAACAGTATCCAACGAGTGTATCTCACAGTAACATATGCAGACTAGGCTGCAATTTAATTTTTTCCCCCCCTAAATAGGTTTTTATTGAAAAGCGGAATACAACAACAGTATCCAATGGGTGTATCTCACATTAACATATGCAGACTAGGCTGCAATTAAATTTTTTCCCCCTTAATGGGTTTTTATTGAAAAGCGGAATACAGCAACAGTATCCAATGGGTGTATCTCACAGTAACATATGTAGATTAGGCTGAAATTAATTTTTTTCCCCCTAAATGGGTTTTTATTGAAAAGCGGAATACAACAGCAGTATCCAATGGGTGTATCTCACAGTAACATATGCAGACTAGGCTGCAATTCAATTTTTTTCCCCTAAATGGGTTTCTATTGAAAAACGGAATACAACAACAGTATCCAACGGGTGTATCTTACAGTAACACATGCAGACTAGGCCGCAATTTATTTTTTCCCCCTAAATGGGTTTTTATTGAAAAGCGGAATACAACAACAGTATCCAATGGGTGTATCGCACAATAACATATGCAGACTAGGCTGCAATTTAATTTTTTTCCCCTAAATAAGTTTTTATTGAAAAACAGAATACAACAACAGTATCCAATGGGTGTATCTCACAGTAACATATGCAGACTAGGCTGCAATTTAATTTTTTCCCCGAAATGGGTTTTTATTGAAAAGCGGAATAAAACATCAGTATCCAACGGGTGTATCTCACAGTAACATTTGCAGACTAGGCTACAATTAAATTTTTTTCCCCTAAATGGGTTTTTATTGAAAAGCGGAATACAACAACAGTATCCAATGGGTGTATCTCACAGTAACATTTGCAGACTAGGCTGCAATTTAATTTTGTTCCCCTAAATGGGTTTTTATTGAAAAGCGGAATACAACAGCAGTATCCAATGGTTATATCTCACAGTAACATTTGCAGACTAGGCTGCAATTTTTTTCCCCCTAAAGAGGTTTTTATTGAAAAGCAGAATAGAAAAAAGGATCCAACGAGTGTATCTCACAGTAACATATGCAGAATAGGCTGCAATTTAATTTCCCCCCCTAAATAGGTTTTTATTGAAAAGCAGAATACAACAACAGTATCCAATGGGTGTATCTCTCAGTAACATATGCAGACTAGGCTGCAATTAAATTTTTTTCCCCTAAATGGTTTTTTATTGAAAAGCGGAATACAACAACAGTAGCCAATGGGTGTATCTTACAGTAACATATGCAGACTAGGCTGCAATTTAATTTTTCCCCTAAATGGGTTTTTATTAAAAATCTGAATAGAACAACAGTATCCAATGGGTGTATCTCAAAGAAACATACACAGACTAGGCAGCGATTTAATTATTTTTCCCTAAATTTTATTGAAAAGCGGAATAGAACAACAGTATCCAACGGGTGTATGTCACAGTAACATATGCAGACTAGGCTGCAATTTAAATTTTTTTCAATAAATGGGTTTTTATTGAAAAGTGGAATAGAACAACAGTATGCAATGGGTGTATCTCATAGTAACATATGAAGACTAGGCTGCAATTTAATTTTTTTCCCCTAAATGGGTTTTTATTGAAAAGCGGAATACAACAACAGTATCTAATGGGTGTATCTCATAGTAACATATGTAGACTAGACTGCAATTTAATTTTTCCCCCTAAATGGGTTTTTAATAAAAATCTGAAAAGAACAACAGTATCCAATGGGTGTATCTCACAGTAACATACGAAGACTAGGCCGCAATTTAAATATTTTTCCCTAAATTGGTTTTTATTGAAAAGCGGAATAGAACAACAGTATCCAACGGGTGTATGTCACAGTAACATATGCAGACTAGGCTGCAATTTAATTTTTTTCCCTAAATGGGTTTTTATTGAAAAGTGGAATAGAACAAAAGTATCCAACAGGTATATCTCACAGTAAAATATGCAGACTACGCTGTAATTTAATTTTTTTCCCTTAAATGGGTTTTTATTGAAAAACGGAATAGAACAACAGTACGCAATGGGTGTATCTCATAGTAACATATGAAGACTAGGCTGCAATTTAATTTTTTTCCCCTAAATGGGTTTTTATTAAAAATCGGAATGCAACAACAGTATCCAATGGGTGTATCTCACAGTAACATATGCACACTAGGCTGCAATTTAATTTTTTCCCCTAAATGGGTTTTTATTAAAAATCTGAATAGAACAACAGTATTCAATGGGTGTATCTCACAGTAACATATGCAGACTAGTCTGCAATTTTATTTATTTTTCCCTAATTGGGTTTTTATTGAAAAGCGGAATTAGAACAACAGTATCCAACGAGTGTATCTCACAGTAACATATGCAGACTAGGCTGCAATTTAATTTTTTCCCCCTAAATAGGTTTTTATTGAAAAGCGGAATATAACAACAGTATGCAATGGGTGTATCTCATAGTAACATATGAAGACTAGGCTGCAATTTAAATTTTTTCCCCTAAATGGGATTTTATTGAAAAGCGGAATACAACAGCAGTATTCAATGGGAATATCTCACAGTAACATTTGCAGACTAGGCTGCAATTTTTTTCCCCCTAAATAGGTTTTTATTGAAAAGCAGAATAGAAAAAAGGATCCAACGAGTGTATCTCACAGTAACATATGCAGAATAGGCTGCAATTTAATTTTTCCCCCCTAAATAGGTTTTTATTGAAAAGCAGAATACAACAACAGTATCCAATGGGTGTATCTCTCAGTTACATATGCAGACTAGGCTGCAATTAAATTTTTTCCCCCTAAATGGGTTTTTATTGAAAAGCGGAATACAACAACAGTAGCCAATGGGTGTATCTTACAGTAACATATGCAGACTAGGCTGCAATTTAATTTTTCCCCTAAATGGGTTTTTATTAAAAATCTGAATAGAACAACAGTATCCAATGGGTGTATCTCACAGTAACATACGCAGACTAGGCCGCGATTTAATTATTTTTCCCTAAATTGGTTTTTATTGAAAAGCGGAATAGAACAACAGTATCCAACGGGTGTATGTCACAGTAACATATGCAGACTAGGCTGCAATTTAAATTTTTTTCAATAAATGGGTTTTTATTGAAAAGTGGAATAGAAAAAAAGTATCCAACGGGTATATCTCACAGTAACATATGCAGACTAGGCTGTAATTTAATTTTTTTCCCTTAAATGGGTTTTTCTTGAAAAACGGAATAGAACAACAGTATGCAATGGGTGTATCTCATAGTAACATATGAAGACTAGGCTGCAATTTATTTTCTTTCCCCTAAATGGGTTTTTATTGAAAAGCGGGATACAACAACAGTATCCAATGGGTGTATCTCACAGAAACATATGCAGACTAGGCTGCAATTTAATTTTTCCCCAAAATGGGTTTTTAATAAAAATCTGAATAGAACAAAAGTATTCAATGGGTGTATCTCACAGTAACATATGCAGACTAGGCTGCAATTTAATTTATTTTTCCCTAATTGGGTTTTTATTGAAAAGCAGAATACAACAACAGTATCAAATGGGTGTATCTCACAGTAACATATGCAGACTAGGCTGCAATTTAATTTTTTCCCCTAAATCGGTTTTTATTGAAAAGTGGAATACAACAACAGTATCCAACGGGTGTATCTCACAGTAACATTTGCAGACTAGGCTGCAATTTAATTTTTTTCCCCTAAATGGGTTTTTATTGAAAAACGGAATACAACAACAGTATCCAACGGGTGTATGTTACAGTAACACATGCAGACTAGGCCGCAATTTATTTTTTCCCCCTAAATGGGTTTTTATTGAAAAGCAGAATACAACAACAGTATCCAATGGGTGTATCGCACAATAACATATGCAGACTAGGCTGAAATTTAATTTTTTTCCCCTAAATAGGTTTTTATTGAAAAACAGAATACAACAACAGTATCCAATGGGTGTATCTCACAGTAACATATGCAGACTAGGCTGCAATTAAATTTTTTTCCACTAATTGGGTTTTTATTGAAAAGCGGAATACAACAGCAGTATCCAATGGGTGTATCTCACAGTAACATATGCAGACTAGGCTGCAATTTAATTTTTTCCCCTAAATGGGTTTTTATTGAAAAGCGGAATAAAACATCAGTATCCAACGGGTGTATCTCACAGTAACATTTGCAGACTAGGCTACAATTTAATTTTTTCCCCCTAAATGGGTTTTTATTGAAAAGCGGAATACAACAACAGTATCCAATGGGTGTATCTCACAGTAACATTTGCAGACTAGGCTGCAATTTAATTTTGTTCCCCTAAATGGGTTTTTATTGAAAAGCGGAATACAACAGCAGTATCCAATGGGTATATCTTACAGTAATATTTGCAGACTAGGCTGCAATTTTTTCCCCCTAAATAGGTTTGTATTGAAAAGCAGAATAGAAAAAAGGATCCAACGAGTGTATCTCACAGTAACATATGCAGAATAGGCTGCAATTTAATTTTTCCCCCCTAAATAGGTTTTTATTGAAAAGCGGAATACAACAACAGTAGCCAATGGGTGTATCTTACAGTAACATATGCAGACTAGGCTGCAATTTAATTTTTCCCCTAAATGGGTTTTTATTAAAAATCTGAATAGAACAACAGTATCCAATGGGTGTATCTCACAGTAACATACGCAGACTAGGCCGCAATTTAATTATTTTTCCCTAAATTTTATTGAAAAGCGGAATAGAACAACAGTATCCAACGGGTGTATGTCACAGTAACATATGCAGACTAGGCTGCAATTTAAATTTTTTTCAATAAATGGGTTTTTATTGAAAAGTAGAATAGAACAAAAGTATCCAACGGGTATATCTCACAGTAACATATGCAGACTAGGCTGCAATTTAATTTTTTTCCCCCTAAATAGGTTTTTATTGAAAAGCGGAATAGAACAACAGTATGCAATGGGTGTATCTCATAGTAACATATGAAGACTAGGCTGCAATTTAAATTTTTTCCCCTAAATGGGTTTTTATTAAAAAGCGGAATACAACAACAGTATCCAATGGGTGTATCTCACAGTAACAGATGCAGACTAGGCTGCAATTTAATTTTTTCCCCCTAAATGGGTTTTTATTGAAAAGCGGAACACAACAACAGTATCCAACGGGTGTATCTCACAGTAACATATGCAGACTAGGCTGCAATTTAATTTATTTTTCCCTAAATGGGTTTTTATTGAAAAGCGGAATTAGAACAACAGTATCCAACGAGTGTATCTCACAGTAACATATGCAGACTAGGCTGCAATTTAATTTTTTCCCCCCCTAAATAGGTTTTTATTGAAAAGCGGAATACAACAACAGTATCCAATGGGTGTATCTCACATTAACATATGCAGACTAGGCTGCAATTAAAGTTTTTCCCCCTTAATGGGTTTTTATTGAAAAGCGGAAAACAGCAACAGTATCCAATGGGTGTATCTCACAGTAACATATGTAGATTAGGCTGAAATTAATTTTTTTCCCCCTAAATGGGTTTTTATTGAAAAGCGGAATACAACAGCAGTATCCAATGGGTGTATCTCACAGTAACATATGCAGACTAGGCTGCAATTCAATTTTTTTCCCCTAAATGGGTTTCTATTGAAAAACGGAATACAACAACAGTATCCAACGGGTGTATCTTACAGTAACACATGCAGACTAGGCCGCAATTTATTTTTTCCCCCTAAATGGGTTTTTATTGAAAAGCGGAATACAACAACAGTATCCAATGGGTGTATCGCACAATAACATATGCAGACTAGGCTGCAATTTAATTTTTTTCCCCTAAATAAGTTTTTATTGAAAAACAGAATACAACAACAGTATCCAATGGGTGTATCTCACAGTAACATATGCAGACTAGGCTGCAATTTAATTTTTTCCCCGAAATGGGTTTTTATTGAAAAGCGGAATAAAACATCAGTATCCAATAGGTGTATCTCACAGTAACATTTGCAGACTAGGCTACAATTAAATTTTTTTCCCCTAAATGGGTTTTTATTGAAAAGCGGAATACAACAACAGTATCCAATGGGTGTATCTCACAGTAACATTTGCAGACTAGGCTGCAATTTAATTTTGTTCCCCTAAATGGGTTTTTATTGAAAAGCGGAATACAACAGCAGTATCCAATGGGTATATCTTACAGTAATATTTGCAGACTAGGCTGCAATTTTTTCCCCCTAAATAGGTTTGTATTGAAAAGCAGAATAGAAAAAAGGATCCAACGAGTGTATCTCACAGTAACATATGCAGAATAGGCTGCAATTTAATTTTTCCCCCCTAAATAGGTTTTTATTGAAAAGCGGAATACAACAACAGTAGCCAATGGGTGTATCTTACAGTAACATATGCAGACTAGGCTGCAATTTAATTTTTCCCCTAAATGGGTTTTTATTAAAAATCTGAATAGAACAACAGTATCCAATGGGTGTATCTCACAGTAACATACGCAGACTAGGCCGCAATTTAATTATTTTTCCCTAAATTTTATTGAAAAGCGGAATAGAACAACAGTATCCAACGGGTGTATGTCACAGTAACATATGCAGACTAGGCTGCAATTTAAATTTTTTTCAATAAATGGGTTTTTATTGAAAAGTAGAATAGAACAAAAGTATCCAACGGGTATATCTCACAGTAACATATGCAGACTAGGCTGCAATTTAATTTTTTTCCCCCTAAATAGGTTTTTATTGAAAAGCGGAATAGAACAACAGTATGCAATGGGTGTATCTCATAGTAACATATGAAGACTAGGCTGCAATTTAAATTTTTTCCCCTAAATGGGTTTTTATTAAAAAGCGGAATACAACAACAGTATCCAATGGGTGTATCTCACAGTAACAGATGCAGACTAGGCTGCAATTTAATTTTTTCCCCCTAAATGGGTTTTTATTGAAAAGCGGAACACAACAACAGTATCCAACGGGTGTATCTCACAGTAACATATGCAGACTAGGCTGCAATTTAATTTATTTTTCCCTAAATGGGTTTTTATTGAAAAGCGGAATTAGAACAACAGTATCCAACGAGTGTATCTCACAGTAACATATGCAGACTAGGCTGCAATTTAATTTTTTCCCCCCCTAAATAGGTTTTTATTGAAAAGCGGAATACAACAACAGTATCCAATGGGTGTATCTCACATTAACATATGCAGACTAGGCTGCAATTAAAGTTTTTCCCCCTTAATGGGTTTTTATTGAAAAGCGGAAAACAGCAACAGTATCCAATGGGTGTATCTCACAGTAACATATGTAGATTAGGCTGAAATTAATTTTTTTCCCCCTAAATGGGTTTTTATTGAAAAGCGGAATACAACAGCAGTATCCAATGGGTGTATCTCACAGTAACATATGCAGACTAGGCTGCAATTCAATTTTTTTCCCCTAAATGGGTTTCTATTGAAAAACGGAATACAACAACAGTATCCAACGGGTGTATCTTACAGTAACACATGCAGACTAGGCCGCAATTTATTTTTTCCCCCTAAATGGGTTTTTATTGAAAAGCGGAATACAACAACAGTATCCAATGGGTGTATCGCACAATAACATATGCAGACTAGGCTGCAATTTAATTTTTTTCCCCTAAATAAGTTTTTATTGAAAAACAGAATACAACAACAGTATCCAATGGGTGTATCTCACAGTAACATATGCAGACTATGCTGCAATTTAATTTTTTCCCCGAAATGGGTTTTTATTGAAAAGCGGAATACAACAACAGTAGCTAATGGGTGTATCTTACAGTAACATATGCAGACTAGGCTGCAATTTAATTTTTCCCCTAAATGGGTTTTTATTAAAAATCTGAATAGAACAACAGTATCCAATGGGTGTATCTCAAAGAAACATACACAGACTAGGCCGCGATTTAATTATTTTTCCCTAAATTTTATTGAAAAGCGGAATAGAACAACAGTATCCAACGGGTGTATGTCACAGTAACATATGCAGACTAGGCTGCAATTTAAATTTTTTTCAATAAATGGGTTTTTATTGAAAAGTGGAATAGAACAACAGAATTCAATGGGTGTATCTCATAGTAACATATGAAGACTAGGCTGCAATTTAATTTTTTTCCCCTAAATGGGTTTTTATTGAAAAGCGGAATACAACAACAGTATCCAATGGGTGTATCTCACAGTAACGTATGCAGACTAGGCTGCAATTTAATTTTTTTCCCTTAAATGGGTTTTTATTGAAAAGCGGAATACAACAACAGTATCTAATGGGTGTATCTCATAGTAACATATGTAGACTAGACTGCAATTTAATTTTTCCCCCTAAATGGGTTTTTAATAAAAATCTGAAAAGAACAACAGTATCCAATGGGTGTATCTCACAGTAACATACGAAGACTAGGCCGCAATTTAAATATTTTTCCCTAAATTGGTTTTTATTGAAAAGCGGAATAGAACAACAGTATCCAACGGGTGTATGTCACAGTAACATATGCAGACTAGGCTGCAATTTAATTTTTTTCCCTAAATGGGTTTTTATTGAAAAGTGGAATAGAACAAAAGTATCCAACAGGTATATCTCACAGTAAAATATGCAGACTACGCTGTAATTTAATTTTTTTCCCTTAAATGGGTTTTTATTGAAAAACGGAATAGAACAACAGTACGCAATGGGTGTATCTCATAGTAACATATGAAGACTAGGCTGCAATTTAATTTTTTTCCCCTAAATGGGTTTTTATTAAAAATCGGAATGCAACAACAGTATCCAATGGGTGTATCTCACAGTAACATATGCACACTAGGCTGCAATTTAATTTTTTCCCCTAAATGGGTTTTTATTAAAAATCTGAATAGAACAACAGTATTCAATGGGTGTATCTCACAGTAACATATGCAGACTAGGCTGCAATTTTATTTATTTTTCCCTAATTGGGTTTTTATTGAAAAGCGGAATTAGAACAACAGTATCCAACGAGTGTATCACACAGTAACATATGCAGACTAGGCTGCAATTTAATTTTTTCCCCCTAAATAGGTTTTTATTGAAAAGCGGAATAGAACAACAGTATGCAATGGGTGTATCTCATAGTAACATATGAAGACTAGGCTGCAATTTAAATTTTTTCCCCTAAATGGGTTTTCATTGAAAAGCGGAATACAACAACAGTATCAAATGGGTGTATCTCACAGTAACATATGCAGACTAGGCTGCAATTTAATTTTTTTCCCCTAAATCGGTTTTTATTGAAAAGTGGAATACAACAACAGTATCCAATGGGTGTATCTCACAGTAACATTTGCAGACTAGGCTGCAATTTAATTTTGTTCCCCTAAATGGGATTTTATTGAAAAGCGGAATACAACAGCAGTATTCAATGGGAATATCTCACAGTAACATTTGCAGACTAGGCTGCAATTTTTTTCCCCCTAAATAGGTTTTTATTGAAAAGCAGAATAGAAAAAAGGATCCAACGAGTGTATCTCACAGTAACATATGCAGAATAGGCTGCAATTTAATTTTTCCCCCCTAAATAGGTTTTTATTGAAAAGCAGAATACAACAACAGTATCCAATGGGTGTATCTCTCAGTTACATATGCAGACTAGGCTGCAATTAAATTTTTTCCCCCTAAATGGGTTTTTATTGAAAAGCGGAATACAACAACAGTAGCCAATGGGTGTATCTTACAGTAACATATGCAGACTAGGCTGCAATTTAATTTTTCCCCTAAATGGGTTTTTATTAAAAATCTGAATAGAACAACAGTATCCAATGGGTGTATCTCACAGTAACATACGCAGACTAGGCCGCGATTTAATTATTTTTCCCTAAATTGGTTTTTATTGAAAAGCGGAATAGAACAACAGTATCCAACGGGTGTATGTCACAGTAACATATGCAGACTAGGCTGCAATTTAAATTTTTTTCAATAAATGGGTTTTTATTGAAAAGTGGAATAGAAAAAAAGTATCCAACGGGTATATCTCACAGTAACATATGCAGACTAGGCTGTAATTTAATTTTTTTTCCCTTAAATGGGTTTTTCTTGAAAAACGGAATAGAACAACAGTATGCAATGGGTGTATCTCATAGTAACATATGAAGACTAGGCTGCAATTTATTTTCTTTCCCCTAAATGGGTTTTTATTGAAAAGCGGGATACAACAACAGTATCCAATGGGTGTATCTCACAGAAACATATGCAGACTAGGCTGCAATTTAATTTTTCCCCAAAATGGGTTTTTAATAAAAATCTGAATAGAACAAAAGTATTCAATGGGTGTATGTCACAGTAACATATGCAGACTAGGCTGCAATTTAATTTATTTTTCCCTAATTGGGTTTTTATTGAAAAGCAGAATACAACAACAGTATCAAATGGGTGTATCTCACAGTAACATATGCAGACTAGGCGGCAATTTAATTTTTTCCCCTAAATCGGTTTTTATTGAAAAGTGGAATACAACAACAGTATCCAACGGGTGTATCTCACAGTAACATTTGCAGACTAGGCTGCAATTTAATTTTTTTCCCCTAAATGGGTTTTTATTGAAAAACGGAATACAACAACAGTATCCAACGGGTGTATCTTACAGTAACACATGCAGACTAGGCCGCAATTTATTTTTTCCCCCTAAATGGGTTTTTATTGAAAAGCAGAATACAACAACAGTATCCAATGGGTGTATCGCACAATAACATATGCAGACTAGGCTGCAATTTAATTTTTTTCCCCTAAATAGGTTTTTATTGAAAAACAGAATACAACAACAGTATCCAATGGGTGTATCTCACAGTAACATATGCAGACTAGGCTGCAATTAAATTTTTTTCCACTAATTGGGTTTTTATTGAAAAGCGGAATACAACAGCAGTATCCAATGGGTGTATCTCACAGTAACATTTGCAGACTAGGCTACAATTTAATTTTTTCCCCCTAAATGGATTTTATTGAAAAGCGGAATACAACAACAGTATCCAATGGGTGTATCTCACAGTAACATTTGCAGACTAGGCTGCAATTTAATTTTGTTCCCCTAAATGGGTTTTTATTGAAAAGCGGAATACAACAGCAGTATCCAGTGGGTATATCTCACAGTAATATTTGCAGACTAGGCTGCAATTTTTTCCCCCTAAATAGGTTTGTATTGAAAAGCAGAATAGAAAAAAGGATCCAACGAGTGTATCTCACAGTAACATATGCAGACTAGGCTGCAATTTAATTTTTCCCCTAAATGGGTTTTTATTAAAAATCTGAATACAACAACAGTATCCAATGGGTGTATCTCACAGTAACATACGCAGACTAGGCCGCGATTTAATTATTTTTCCCTAAATTTTATTGAAAAGCGGAATAGAACAACAGTATCCAACGGGTGTATGTCACAGTAACATATGCAGACTAGGCTGCAATTTAATTTTTTCCCCTAAATGGGTTTTTATTGAAAAGCGGAATACAACAAGAGTATCCAATGGGTGTATCTCATAGTAACATATGTAGACTAGACTGCAATTTAATTTTCCCCCCTAAATGGGTTTTTAATAAAGATCTGAAAAGAACAACAGTATCCAATGGGTGTATCTCACAGTAACATACGAACACTAGGCCGCAATTTAAATATTTTTCCCTAAATTGGTTTTTATTGAAAAGCGGAATAGAACAACAGTATCCAATGGGTGTATGTCACAGTAACATATGCAGACTAGGCTGCAATTTAATTTTTTCCCCTAAATGGGTTTTTATTGAAAAGTGGAATAGAACAAAAGTATCCAACAGGTATATCTCACAGTAAAATATGCAGACTACGCTGTAATTTAATTTTTTTCCCTTAAATGGTTTTTTATAGAAAAACGGAATAGAACAACAGTACGCAATGGGTGTATCTCATAGTAACATATGAAGACTAGGCTGCAATTAATTTTTTTCCCCTAAATGGGTTTTTATTAAAAATCTGAATAGAACAACAGTATTCAATGGGTGTATCTCACAGTAACATATGCAGACTAGGCTGCAATTTAATTTATTTTTCCCTAATTGGGTTTTTATTGAAAAGCGGAATTATAACAACAGTATCCAACGAGTGTATCTCACAGTAACATATGCACACTAGGCTGCAATTTAATTTTTTTCCCCCTAAATAGGTTTTTATTGAAAAGCGGAATAGAACAACAGTATGCAATGGGTGTATCTCATAGTAACATATGAAGACTAGGCTGCAATTTAATTTTTTCCCCTAAATGGGTTTTTATTAAAAAGCGGAATACAACAACAGTATCCAATGGGTGTATCTCACAGTAACAGATGCAGACTAGGCTGCAATTTAATTTTTTCCCCCTAAATGGGTTTTTATTGAAAAGCGGAACACAACAACAGTATCCAACGGGTGTATCTCACAGTAACATATGCAGACTAGGCTGCAATTTAATTTATTTTTCCCTAAATGGGTTTTTATTGAAAAGCGGAATTAGAACAACAGTATCCAACGAGTGTATCTCACAGTAACATATGCAGACTAGGCTGCAATTTAATTTTTTCCCCCCCTAAATAGGTTTTTATTGAAAAGCGGAATACAACAACAGTATCCAATGGGTGTATCTCACATTAACATATGCAGACTAGGCTGCAATTCAATTTTTTCCCCCTTAATGGGTTTTTATTGAAAAGCGGAATACAGCAACAGTATCCAATGGGTGTATCTCACAGTAACATATGTAGATTAGGCTGAAATTAATTTTTTTCCCCCTAAATGGGTTTTTATTGAAAAGCGGAATACAACAGCAGTATCCAATGGGTGTATCTCACAGTAACATATGCAGACTAGGCTGCAATTCAATTTTTTTCCCCTAAATGTGTTTCTATTGAAAAACGGAATACAACAACAGTATCCAACGGGTGTATCTTACAGTAACACATGCAGACTAGGCCGCAATTTATTTTTTCCCCCTAAATGGGTTTTTATTGAAAAGCGGAATACAACAACAGTATCCAATGGGTGTATCGCACAATAACATATGCAGACTAGGCTGCAATTTAATTTTTTCCCCTAAATAAGTTTTTATTGAAAAACAGAATACAACAACAGTATCCAATGGGTGTATCTCACAGTAACATATGCAGACTAGGCTGCAATTTAATTTTGTTCCCCTAAATGGGTTTTTATTGAAAAGCGGAATACAACAGCAGTATCCAATGGTTATATCTCACAGTAACATTTGCAGACTAGGCTGCAATTTTTTTTCCCCCTAAAGAGGTTTTTATTGAAAAGCAGAATAGAAAAAAGGATCCAACGAGTGTATCTCACAGTAACATATGCAGAATAGGCTGCAATTTAATTTCCCCCCCTAAATAGGTTTTTATTGAAAAGCAGAATACAACAACAGTATCCAATGGGTGTATCTCTCAGTAACATATGCAGACTAGGCTGCAATTAAATTTTTTTCCCCTAAATGGTTTTTTATTGAAAAGCGGAATACAACAACAGTAGCCAATGGGTGTATCTTACAGTAACATATGCAGACTAGGCTGCAATTTAATTTTTCCCCTAAATGGGTTTTTATTAAAAATCTGAATAGAACAACAGTATCCAATGGGTGTATCTCAAAGAAACATACACAGACTAGGCAGCGATTTAATTATTTTTCCCTAAATTTTATTGAAAAGCGGAATAGAACAACAGTATCCAACGGGTGTATGTCACAGTAACATATGCAGACTAGGCTGCAATTTAAATTTTTTCCCCCTTAATGGGTTTTTATTGAAAAGCGGAATACAGCAACAGTATCCAATGGGTGTATCTCACAGTAACATATGTAGATTAGGCTGAAATTAATTTTTTTCCCCCTAAATGGGTTTTTATTGAAAAGCGGAATACAACAGCAGTATCCAATGGGTGTATCTCACAGTAACATATGCAGACTAGGCTGCAATTCAATTTTTTTCCCCTAAATGTGTTTCTATTGAAAAACGGAATACAACAACAGTATCCAACGGGTGTATCTTACAGTAACACATGCAGACTAGGCCGCAATTTATTTTTTCCCCCTAAATGGGTTTTTATTGAAAAGCGGAATACAACAACAGTATCCAATGGGTGTATCGCACAATAACATATGCAGACTAGGCTGCAATTTAATTTTTTCCCCTAAATAAGTTTTTATTGAAAAACAGAATACAACAACAGTATCCAATGGGTGTATCTCACAGTAACATATGCAGACTAGGCTGCAATTTAATTTTGTTCCCCTAAATGGGTTTTTATTGAAAAGCGGAATACAACAGCAGTATCCAATGGTTATATCTCACAGTAACATTTGCAGACTAGGCTGCAATTTTTTTTCCCCCTAAAGAGGTTTTTATTGAAAAGCAGAATAGAAAAAAGGATCCAACGAGTGTATCTCACAGTAACATATGCAGAATAGGCTGCAATTTAATTTCCCCCCCTAAATAGGTTTTTATTGAAAAGCAGAATACAACAACAGTATCCAATGGGTGTATCTCTCAGTAACATATGCAGACTAGGCTGCAATTAAATTTTTTTCCCCTAAATGGTTTTTTATTGAAAAGCGGAATACAACAACAGTAGCCAATGGGTGTATCTTACAGTAACATATGCAGACTAGGCTGCAATTTAATTTTTCCCCTAAATGGGTTTTTATTAAAAATCTGAATAGAACAACAGTATCCAATGGGTGTATCTCAAAGAAACATACACAGACTAGGCAGCGATTTAATTATTTTTCCCTAAATTTTATTGAAAAGCGGAATAGAACAACAGTATCCAACGGGTGTATGTCACAGTAACATATGCAGACTAGGCTGCAATTTAAATTTTTTTCAATAAATGGGTTTTTATTGAAAAGTGGAATAGAACAACAGTATGCAATGGGTGTATCTCATAGTAACATATGAAGACTAGGCTGCAATTTAATTTTTTTCCCCTAAATGGGTTTTTATTGAAAAGCGGAATACAACAACAGTATCCAATGGGTGTATCTCACAGTAACGTATGCAGACTAGGCTGCAATTTAATTTTTTTCCCCTAAATGGGTTTTTATTGAAAAGCGGAATACAACAACAGTATCTAATGGGTGTATCTCATAGTAACATATGTAGACTAGACTGCAATTTAATTTTTCCCCCTAAATGGGTTTTTAATAAAAATCTGAAAAGAACAACAGTATCCAATGGGTGTATCTCACAGTAACATACGAAGACTAGGCCGCAATTTAAATATTTTTCCCTAAATTGGTTTTTATTGAAAAGCGGAATAGAACAACAGTATCCAACGGGTGTATGTCACAGTAACATATGCAGACTAGGCTGCAATTTAATTTTTTTCCCTAAATGGGTTTTTATTGAAAAGTGGAATAGAACAAAAGTATCCAACAGGTATATCTCACAGTAAAATATGCAGACTATGCTGTAATTTAATTTTTTTCCCTTAAATGGGTTTTTATTGAAAAACGGAATAGAACAACAGTACGCAATGGGTGTATCTCATAGTAACATATGAAGACTAGGCTGCAATTTAATTTTTTTCCCCTAAATGGGTTTTTATTAAAAATCGGAATGCAACAACAGTATCCAATGGGTGTATCTCACAGTAACATATGCACACTAGGCTGCAATTTAATTTTTTCCCCTAAATGGGTTTTTATTAAAAATCTGAATAGAACAACAGTATTCAATGGGTGTATCTCACAGTAACATATGCAGACTAGTCTGCAATTTTATTTATTTTTCCCTAATTGGGTTTTTATTGAAAAGCGGAATATAACAACAGTATGCAATGGGTGTATCTCATAGTAACATATGAAGACTAGGCTGCAATTTAAATTTTTTCCCCTAAATGGGATTTTATTGAAAAGCGGAATACAACAGCAGTATTCAATGGGAATATCTCACAGTAACATTTGCAGACTAGGCTGCAATTTTTTTCCCCCTAAATAGGTTTTTATTGAAAAGCAGAATAGAAAAAAGGATCCAACGAGTGTATCTCACAGTAACATATGCAGAATAGGCTGCAATTTAATTTTTCCCCCCTAAATAGGTTTTTATTGAAAAGCAGAATACAACAACAGTATCCAATGGGTGTATCTCTCAGTTACATATGCAGACTAGGCTGCAATTAAATTTTTTCCCCCTAAATGGGTTTTTATTGAAAAGCGGAATACAACAACAGTAGCCAATGGGTGTATCTTACAGTAACATATGCAGACTAGGCTGCAATTTAATTTTTCCCCTAAATGGGTTTTTATTAAAAATCTGAATAGAACAACAGTATCCAATGGGTGTATCTCACAGTAACATACGCAGACTAGGCCGCAATTTAATTATTTTTCCCTAAATTGGTTTTTATTGAAAAGCGGAATAGAACAACAGTATCCAACGGGTGTATGTCACAGTAACATATGCAGACTAGGCTGCAATTTAAATTTTTTTCAATAAATGGGTTTTTATTGAAAAGTGGAATAGAAAAAAAGTATCCAACGGGTATATCTCACAGTAACATATGCAGACTAGGCTGTAATTTAATTTTTTTCCCTTAAATGGGTTTTTCTTGAAAAACGGAATAGAACAACAGTATGCAATGGGTGTATCTCATAGTAACATATGAAGACTAGGCTGTAATTTATTTTCTTTCCCCTAAATGGGTTTTTATTGAAAAGCGGGATACAACAACAGTATCCAATGGGTGTATCTCACAGAAACATATGCAGACTAGGCTGCAATTTAATTTTTCCCCAAAATGGGTTTTTAATAAAAATCTGAATAGAACAAAAGTATTCAATCGGTGTATCTCACAGTAACATATGCAGACTAGGCTGCAATTTAATTTATTTTTCCCTAATTGGGTTTTTATTGAAAAGCAGAATACAACAACAGTATCAAATGGGTGTATCTCACAGTAACATATGCAGACTAGGCTGCAATTTAATTTTTTCCCCTAAATCGGTTTTTATTGAAAAGTGGAATACAACAACAGTATCCAACGGGTGTATCTCACAGTAACATTTGCAGACTAGGCTGCAATTTAATTTTTTTCCCCTAAATGGGTTTTTATTGAAAAGCAGAATACAACAACAGTATCCAATGGGTGTATCGCACAATAACATATGCAGACTAGGCTGCAATTTAATTTTTTTCCCCTAAATAGGTTTTTATTGAAAAACAGAATACTACAACAGTATCCAATGGGTGTATCTCACAGTAACATATGCAGACTAGGCTGCAATTAAATTTTTTTCCACTAATTGGGTTTTTATTGAAAAGCGGAATACAACAGCAGTATCCAATGGGTGTATCTCACAGTAACATATGCAGACTAGGCTGCAATTTAATTTTTTCCCCTAAATTGGTTTTTATTGAAAAGCGGAATAAAACATCAGTATCCAACGGGTGTATCTCACAGTAACATTTGCAGACTAGGCTACAATTTAATTTTTTCCCCCTAAATGGGTTTTTATTGAAAAGCGGAATACAACAACAGTATCCAATGGGTGTATCTCACAGTAACATTTGCAGACTAGGCTGCAATTTAATTTTGTTCCCCTAAATGGGTTTTTATTGAAAAGCGGAATACAACAGCAGTATCCAATGGGTATATCTCACAGTAATATTTGCAGACTAGGCTGCAATTTTTCCCCCCTAAATAGGTTTGTATTGAAAAGCAGAATAGAAAAAAGGATCCAACGAGTGTATCTCACAGTAACATATGCAGAATAGGCTGCAATTTAATTTTTCCCCCCTAAATAGGTTTTTATTGAAAAGCAGAATACAACAACAGTATCCAATGGGTGTATCTCTCAGTAACATATGCAGACTAGGTTGCAATTAAATTTTTTTCCCCTAAATGGGTTTTTATTGAAAAGCGGAATACAACAACAGTAGCCAATGGGTGTATCTTACAGTAACATATGCAGACTAGGCTGCAATTTAATTTTTCCCCTAAATGGGTTTTTATTAAAAATCTGAATAGAACAACAGTATCCAATGGGTGTATCTCACAGTAACATACGCAGACTAGGCCGCAATTTAATTATTTTTCCCTAAATTTTATTGAAAAGCGGAATAGAACAACAGTATCCAACGGGTGTATGTCACAGTAACATATGCAGACTAGGCTGCAATTTAAATTTTTTTCAATAAATGGGTTTTTATTGAAAAGTAGAATAGAACAAAAGTATCCAACGGGTATATCTCACAGTAACATATGCAGACTAGGCTGCAATTTAATTTTTTTCCCCCTAAATAGGTTTTTATTGAAAGCGGAATAGAACAACAGTATGCAATGGGTGTATCTCATAGTAACATATGAAGACTAGGCTGCAATTTAAATTTTTTCCCCTAAATGGGTTTTTATTAAAAAGCGGAATACAACAACAGTATCCAATGGGTGTATCTCACAGTAACAGATGCAGACTAGGCTGCAATTTAATTTTTTCCCCCTAAATGGGTTTTTATTGAAAAGCGGAACACAACAACAGTATCCAACGGGTGTATCTCACAGTAACATATGCAGACTAGGCTGCAATTTAATTTATTTTTCCCTAAATGGGTTTTTATTGAAAAGCGGAATTAGAACAACAGTATCCAACGAGTGTATCTCACAGTAACATATGCAGACTAGGCTGCAATTTAATTTTTTCCCCCCCTAAATAGGTTTTTATTGAAAAGCGGAATACAACAACAGTATCCAATGGGTGTATCTCACATTAACATATGCAGACTAGGCTGCAATTAAATTTTTTCCCCCTTAATGGGTTTTTATTGAAAAGCGGAATACAGCAACAGTATGCAATGGGTGTATCTCACAGTAACATATGTAGATTAGGCTGAAATTAATTTTTTCCCCCTAAATGGGTTTTTATTGAAAAGCGGAATACAACAGCAGTATCCAATGGGTGTATCTCACAGTAACATATGCAGACTAGGCTGCAATTCAATTTTTTTCCCCTAAATGGGTTTCTATTGAAAAACGGAATACAACAACAGTATCCAACGGGTGTATCTTACAGTAACACATGCAGACTAGGCCGCAATTTATTTTTTCCCCCTAAATGGGTTTTTATTGAAAAGCGGAATACAACAACAGTATCCAATGGGTGTATCGCACAATAACATATGCAGACTAGGCTGCAATTTAATTTTTTTCCCCTAAATAAGTTTTTATTGAAAAACAGAATACAACAACAGTATCCAATGGGTGTATCTCACAGTAACATATGCAGACTAGGCTGCAATTTAATTTTTTCCCCGAAATGGGTTTTTATTGAAAAGCGGAATAAAACATCAGTATCCAATAGGTGTATCTCACAGTAACATTTGCAGACTAGGCTACAATTAAATTTTTTTCCCCTAAATGGGTTTTTATTGAAAAGCGGAATACAACAACAGTATCCAATGGGTGTATCTCACAGTAACATTTGCAGACTAGGCTGCAATTTAATTTTGTTCCCCTAAATGGGTTTTTATTGAAAAGCGGAATACAACAGCAGTATCCAATGGTTATATCTCACAGTAACATTTGCAGACTAGGCTGCAATTTTTTTTCCCCCTAAAGAGGTTTTTATTGAAAAGCAGAATAGAAAAAAGGATCCAACGAGTGTATCTCACAGTAACATATGCAGAATAGGCTGCAATTTAATTTCCCCCCCTAAATAGGTTTTTATTGAAAAGCAGAATACAACAACAGTATCCAATGGGTGTATCTCTCAGTAACATATGCAGACTAGGCTGCAATTAAATTTTTTTCCCCTAAATGGGTTTTTATTGAAAAGCGGAATACAACAACAGTAGCCAATGGGTGTATCTTACAGTAACATATGCAGACTAGGCTGCAATTTAATTTTTCCCCTAAATGGGTTTTTATTAAAAATCTGAATAGAACAACAGTATCCAATGGGTGTATCTCAAAGAAACATACACAGACTAGGCCGCGATTTAATTATTTTTCCCTAAATTTTATTGAAAAGCGGAATAGAACAACAGTATCCAACGGGTGTATGTCACAGTAACATATGCAGACTAGGCTGCAATTTAAATTTTTTTCAATAAATGGGTTTTTATTGAAAAGTGGAATAGAACAACAGAATGCAATGGGTGTATCTCATAGTAACATATGAAGACTAGGCTGCAATTTAATTTTTTTCCCCTAAATGGGTTTTTATTGAAAAGCGGAATACAACAACAGTATCCAATGGGTGTATCTCACAGTAACGTATGCAGACTAGGCTGCAATTTAATTTTTTTCCCTAAATGGGTTTTTATTGAAAAGCAGAATACAACAACAGTATCTAATGGGTGTATCTCATAGTAACATATGTAGACTAGACTGCAATTTAATTTTTCCCCCTAAATGGGTTTTTAATAAAAATCTGAAAAGAACAACAGTATCCAATGGGTGTATCTCACAGTAACATACGAAGACTAGGCCGCAATTTAAATATTTTTCCCTAAATTGGTTTTTATTGAAAAGCGGAATAGAACAACAGTATCCAACGGGTGTATGTCACAGTAACATATGCAGACTAGGCTGCAATTTAATTTTTTTCCCTAAATGGGTTTTTATTGAAAAGTGGAATAGAACAAAAGTATCCAACAGGTATATCTCACAGTAAAATATGCAGACTACGCTGTAATTTAATTTTTTTCCCTTAAATGGGTTTTTATTGAAAAACGGAATAGAACAACAGTACGCAATGGGTGTATCTCATAGTAACATATGAAGACTAGGCTGCAATTTAATTTTTTTCCCCTAAATGGGTTTTTATTAAAAATCGGAATGCAACAACAGTATCCAATGGGTGTATCTCACAGTAACATATGCACACTAGGCTGCAATTTAATTTTTTCCCCTAAATGGGTTTTTATTAAAAATCTGAATAGAACAACAGTATTCAATGGGTGTATCTCACAGTAACATATGCAGACTAGGCTGCAATTTTATTTATTTTTCCCTAATTGGGTTTTTATTGAAAAGCGGAATTAGAACAACAGTATCCAACGAGTGTATCTCACAGTAACATATGCAGACTAGGCTGCAATTTAATTTTTTCCCCCTAAATAGGTTTTTATTGAAAAGCGGAATAGAACAACAGTATGCAATGGGTGTATCTCATAGTAACATATGAAGACTAGGCTGCAATTTAAATTTTTTCCCCTAAATGGGTTTTCATTGAAAAGCGGAATACAACAACAGTATCAAATGGGTGTATCTCACAGTAACATATGCAGACTAGGCTGCAATTTAATTTTTCCCCCCTAAATAGGTTTTTATTGAAAAGCAGAATACAACAACAGTATCCAATGGGTGTATCTCTCAGTTACATATGCAGACTAGGCTGCAATTAAATTTTTTCCCCCTAAATGGGTTTTTATTGAAAAGCGGAATACAACAACAGTAGCCAATGGGTGTATCTTACAGTAACATATGCAGACTAGGCTGCAATTTAATTTTTCCCCTAAATGGGTTTTTATTAAAAATCTGAATAGAACAACAGTATCCAATGGGTGTATCTCACAGTAACATACGCAGACTAGGCCGCGATTTAATTATTTTTCCCTAAATTGGTTTTTATTGAAAAGCGGAATAGAACAACAGTATCCAACGGGTGTATGTCACAGTAACATATGCAGACTAGGCTGCAATTTAAATTTTTTTCAATAAATGGGTTTTTATTGAAAAGTGGAATAGAAAAAAAAGTATCCAACGGGTATATCTCACAGTAACATATGCAGACTAGGCTGTAATTTAATTTTTTTCCCTTAAATGGGTTTTTCTTGAAAAACGGAATAGAACAACAGTATGCAATGGGTGTATCTCATAGTAACATATGAAGACTAGGCTGCAATTTATTTTCTTTCCCCTAAATGGGTTTTTATTGAAAAGCGGGATACAACAACAGTATCCAATGGGTGTATCTCACAGAAACATATGCAGACTAGGCTGCAATTTAATTTTTCCCCAAAATGGGTTTTTAATAAAAATCTGAATAGAACAAAAGTATTCAATGGGTGTATCTCACAGTAACATATGCAGACTAGGCTGCAATTTAATTTATTTTTCCCTAATTGGGTTTTTATTGAAAAGCAGAATACAACAACAGTATCAAATGGGTGTATCTCACAGTAACATATGCAGACTAGGCTGCAATTTAATTTTTTCCCCTAAATCGGTTTTTATTGAAAAGTGTAATACAACAACAGTATCCAACGGGTGTATCTCACAGTAACATTTGCAGACTAGGCTGCAATTTAATTTTTTTCCCCTAAATGGGTTTTTATTGAAAAACGGAATACAACAACAGTATCCAACGGGTGTATCTTACAGTAACACATGCAGACTAGGCCGCAATTTATTTTTTCCCCCTAAATGGGTTTTTATTGAAAAGCAGAATACAACAACAGTATCCAATGGGTGTATCGCACAATAACATATGCAGACTAGGCTGCAATTTAATTTTTTTCCCCTAAATAGGTTTTTATTGAAAAACAGAATACAACAACAGTATCCAATGGGTGTATCTCACAGTAACATATGCAGACTAGGCTGCAATTAAATTTTTTTCCACTAATTGGGTTTTTATTGAAAAGCGGAATACAACAGCAGTATCCAATGGGTGTATCTCACAGTAACATTTGCAGACTAGGCTACAATTTAATTTTTTCCCCCTAAATGGATTTTATTGAAAAGCGGAATACAACAACAGTATCCAATGGGTGTATCTCACAGTAACATTTGCAGACTAGGCTGCAATTTAATTTTGTTCCCCTAAATGGGTTTTTATTGAAAAGCGGAATACAACAGCAGTATCCAATGGGTATATCTCACAGTAATATTTGCAGACTAGGCTGCAATTTTTTCCCCCTAAATAGGTTTGTATTGAAAAGCAGAATAGAAAAAAGGATCCAACGAGTGTATCTCACAGTAACATATGCAGACTAGGCTGCAATTTAATTTTTCCCCTAAATGGGTTTTTATTAAAAATCTGAATACAACAACAGTATCCAATGGGTGTATCTCACAGTAACATACGCAGACTAGGCCGCGATTTAATTATTTTTCCCTAAATTTTATTGAAAAGCGGAATAGAACAACAGTATCCAACGGGTGTATGTCACAGTAACATATGCAGACTAGGCTGCAATTTAAATTTTTTTCAATAAATGGGTTTTTATTGAAAAGTAGAATAGAACAAAAGTATCCAACGGGTATATCTCACAGTAACATATGCAGACTAGCCTGTAATTTAATTTTTTTCCCTTAAATGGGTTTTTCTTGAAAAACGGAATAGAACAACAGTATGCAATGGGTGTATCTCATAGTAACATATGAAGACTAGGCTGCAATTTATTTTTTTTCCCCTAAATGGGTTTTTATTGAAAAGCGGGATACAACAACAGTATCCAATGGGTGTATCTCACAGTAACGTATGCAGACTAGGCTGCAATTTAATTTTTTCCCCTAAATGGGTTTTTATTGAAAAGCGGAATACAACAAGAGTATCCAATGGGTGTATCTGATAGTAACATATGTAGACTAGACTGCAATTTAATTTTCCCCCCTAAATGGGTTTTTAATAAAAATCTGAAAAGAACAACAGTATCCAATGGGTGTATCTCACAGTAACATACGAACACTAGGCCGCAATTTAAATATTTTTCCCTAAATTGGTTTTTATTGAAAAGCGGAATAGAACAACAGTATCCAATGGGTGTATGTCACAGTAACATATGCAGACTAGGCTGCAATTTAATTTTTTTCCCTAAATGGGTTTTTATTGAAAAGTGGAATAGAACAAAAGTATCCAACAGGTATATCTCACAGTAAAATATGCAGACTACGCTGTAATTTAATTTTTTTCCCTTAAATGGGTTTTTATTGAAAAACGGAATAGAACAACAGTACGCAATGGGTGTATCTCATAGTAACATATGAAGACTAGGCTGCAATTTAATTTTTTTCCCCTAAATGGGTTTTTATTAAAAATCGGAATGCAACAACAGTATCCAATGGGTGTATCTCACAGTAACATATGCACACTAGGCTGCAATTTAATTTTTTCCCCTAAATGGGTTTTTATTAAAAATCTGAATAGAACAACAGTATTCAATGGGTGTATCTCACAGTAACATATGCAGACTAGGCTGCAATTTTATTTATTTTTCCCTAATTGGGTTTTTATTGAAAAGCGGAATTAGAACAACAGTATCCAACGAGTGTATCTCACAGTAACATATGCAGACTAGGCTGCAATTTAATTTTTTCCCCCTAAATAGGTTTTTATTGAAAAGCGGAATAGAACAACAGTATGCAATGGGTGTATCTCATAGTAACATATGAAGACTAGGCTGCAATTTAAATTTTTTCCCCTAAATGGGTTTTCATTGAAAAGCGGAATACAACAACAGTATCAAATGGGTGTATCTCACAGTAACATATGCAGACTAGGCTGCAATTTAATTTTTCCCCCCTAAATAGGTTTTTATTGAAAAGCAGAATACAACAACAGTATCCAATGGGTGTATCTCTCAGTTACATATGCAGACTAGGCTGCAATTAAATTTTTTCCCCCTAAATGGGTTTTTATTGAAAAGCGGAATACAACAACAGTAGCCAATGGGTGTATCTTACAGTAACATATGCAGACTAGGCTGCAATTTAATTTTTCCCCTAAATGGGTTTTTATTAAAAATCTGAATAGAACAACAGTATCCAATGGGTGTATCTCACAGTAACATACGCAGACTAGGCCGCGATTTAATTATTTTTCCCTAAATTGGTTTTTATTGAAAAGCGGAATAGAACAACAGTATCCAACGGGTGTATGTCACAGTAACATATGCAGACTAGGCTGCAATTTAAATTTTTTTCAATAAATGGGTTTTTATTGAAAAGTGGAATAGAAAAAAAAGTATCCAACGGGTATATCTCACAGTAACATATGCAGACTAGGCTGTAATTTAATTTTTTTCCCTTAAATGGTTTTTTCTTGAAAAACGGAATAGAACAACAGTATGCAATGGGTGTATCTCATAGTAACATATGAAGACTAGGCTGCAATTTATTTTCTTTCCCCTAAATGGGTTTTTATTGAAAAGCGGGATACAACAACAGTATCCAATGGGTGTATCTCACAGAAACATATGCAGACTAGGCTGCAATTTAATTTTTCCCCAAAATGGGTTTTTAATAAAAATCTGAATAGAACAAAAGTATTCAATGGGTGTATCTCACAGTAACATATGCAGACTAGGCTGCAATTTAATTTATTTTTCCCTAATTGGGTTTTTATTGAAAAGCAGAATACAACAACAGTATCAAATGGGTGTATCTCACAGTAACATATGCAGACTAGGCTGCAATTTAATTTTTTCCCCTAAATCGGTTTTTATTGAAAAGTGGAATACAACAACAGTATCCAACGGGTGTATCTCACAGTAACATTTGCAGACTAGGCTGCAATTTAATTTTTTTCCCCTAAATGGGTTTTTATTGAAAAACGGAATACAACAACAGTATCCAACGGGTGTATCTTACAGTAACACATGCAGACTAGGCCGCAATTTATTTTTTCCCCCTAAATGGGTTTTTATTGAAAAGCAGAATACAACAACAGTATCCAATGGGTGTATCACACAATAACATATGCAGACTAGGCTGCAATTTAATTTTTTTCCCCTAAATAGGTTTTTATTGAAAAACAGAATACAACAACAGTATCCAATGGGTGTATCTCACAGTAACATATGCAGACTAGGCTGCAATTAAATTTTTTTCCACTAATTGGGTTTTTATTGAAAAGCGGAATACAACAGCAGTATCCAATGGGTGTATCTCACAGTAACATTTGCAGACTAGGCTACAATTTAATTTTTTCCCCCTAAATGGATTTTATTGAAAAGCGGAATACAACAACAGTATCCAATGGGTGTATCTCACAGTAACATTTGCAGACTAGGCTGCAATTTAATTTTGTTCCCCTAAATGGGTTTTTATTGAAAAGCGGAATACAACAGCAGTATCCAATGGGTATATCTCACAGTAATATTTGCAGACTAGGCTGCAATTTTTTCCCCCTAAATAGGTTTGTATTGAAAAGCAGAATAGAAAAAAGGATCCAACGAGTGTATCTCACAGTAACATATGCAGACTAGGCTGCAATTTAATTTTTCCCCTAAATGGGTTTTTATTAAAAATCTGAATACAACAACAGTATCCAATGGGTGTATCTCACAGTAACATACGCAGACTAGGCCGCGATTTAATTATTTTTCCCTAAATTTTATTGAAAAGCGGAATAGAACAACAGTATCCAACGGGTGTATGTCACAGTAACATATGCAGACTAGGCTGCAATTTAAATTTTTTTCAATAAATGGGTTTTTATTGAAAAGTAGAATAGAACAAAAGTATCCAACGGGTATATCTCACAGTAACATATGCAGACTAGCCTGTAATTTAATTTTTTTCCCTTAAATGGGTTTTTCTTGAAAAACGGAATAGAACAACAGTATGCAATGGGTGTATCTCATAGTAACATATGAAGACTAGGCTGCAATTTATTTTTTTTCCCCTAAATGGGTTTTTATTGAAAAGCGGGATACAACAACAGTATCCAATGGGTGTATCTCACAGTAACGTATGCAGACTAGGCTGCAATTTAATTTTTTCCCCTAAATGGGTTTTTATTGAAAAGCGGAATACAACAAGAGTATCCAATGGGTGTATCTGATAGTAACATATGTAGACTAGACTGCAATTTAATTTTCCCCCCTAAATGGGTTTTTAATAAAAATCTGAAAAGAACAACAGTATCCAATGGGTGTATCTCACAGTAACATACGAACACTAGGCCGCAATTTAAATATTTTTCCCTAAATTGGTTTTTATTGAAAAGCGGAATAGAACAACAGTATCCAATGGGTGTATGTCACAGTAACATATGCAGACTAGGCTGCAATTTAATTTTTTTCCCTAAATGGGTTTTTATTGAAAAGTGGAATAGAACAAAAGTATCCAACAGGTATATCTCACAGTAAAATATGCAGACTACGCTGTAATTTAATTTTTTTCCCTTAAATGGCTTTTTATAGAAAAACGGAATAGAACAACAGTACGCAATGGGTGTATCTCATAGTAACATATGAAGACTAGGCTGCAATTTATTTTTTTCCCCTAAATGGGTTTTTATTAAAAATCTGAATAGAACAACAGTATTCAATGGGTGTATCTCACAGTAACATATGCAGACTAGGCTGCAATTTAATTTATTTTTCCCTAATTGGGTTTTTATTGAAAAGCGGAATTATAACAACAGTATCCAACGAGTGTATCTCACAGTAACATATGCACACTAGGCTGCAATTTAATTTTTTTCCCCCTAAATAGGTTTTTATTGAAAAGCGGAATAGAACAACAGTATGCAATGGGTGTATCTCATAGTAACATATGAAGACTAGGCTGCAATTTAATTTTTCCCCCCTAAATAGGTTTTTATTGAAAAGCAGAATACAACAACAGTATCCAATGGGTGTATCTCTCAGTAACATATGCAGACTAGGTTGCAATTACATTTTTTTCCCCTAAATGGGTTTTTATTGAAAAGCGGAATACAACAACAGTAGCCAATGGGTGTATCTTACAGTAACATATGCAGACTAGGCTGCAATTTAATTTTTCCCCTAAATGGGTTTTTATTAAAAATCTGAATAGAACAACAGTATCCAATGGGTGTATCTCACAGTAACATACGCAGACTAGGCCGCAATTTAATTATTTTTCCCTAAATTTTATTGAAAAGCGGAATAGAACAACAGTATCCAACGGGTGTATGTCACAGTAACATATGCAGACTAGGCTGCAATTTAAATTTTTTTCAATAAATGGGTTTTTATTGAAAAGTAGAATAGAACAAAAGTATCCAACGGGTATATCTCACAGTAACATATGCAGACTAGGCTGCAATTTAATTTTTTTCCCCCTAAATAGGTTTTTATTGAAAAGCGGAATAGAACAACAGTATGCAATGGGTGTATCTCATAGTAACATATGAAGACTAGGCTGCAATTTAAATTTTTTCCCCTAAATGGGTTTTTATTAAAAAGCGGAATACAACAACAGTATCCAATGGGTGTATCTCACAGTAACAGATGCAGACTAGGCTGCAATTTAATTTTTTCCCCCTAAATGGGTTTTTATTGAAAAGCGGAACACAACAACAGTATCCAACGGGTGTATCTCACAGTAACATATGCAGACTAGGCTGCAATTTAATTTATTTTTCCCTAAATGGGTTTTTATTGAAAAGCGGAATTAGAACAACAGTATCCAACGAGTGTATCTCACAGTAACATATGCAGACTAGGCTGCAATTTAATTTTTTCCCCCCCTAAATAGGTTTTTATTGAAAAGCGGAATACAACAACAGTATCCAATGGGTGTATCTCACATTAACATATGCAGACTAGGCTGCAATTAAATTTTTTCCCCCTTAATGGGTTTTTATTGAAAAGCGGAATACAGCAACAGTATCCAATGGGTGTATCTCACAGTAACATATGTAGATTAGGCTGAAATTAATTTTTTCCCCCTAAATGGGTTTTTATTGAAAAGCGGAATACAACAGCAGTATCCAATGGGTGTATCTCACAGTAACATATGCAGACTAGGCTGCAATTCAATTTTTTTCCCCTAAATGGGTTTCTATTGAAAAACGGAATACAACAACAGTATCCAACGGGTGTATCTTACAGTAACACATGCAGACTAGGCCGCAATTTATTTTTTCCCCCTAAATGGGTTTTTATTGAAAAGCGGAATACAACAACAGTATCCAATGGGTGTATCGCACAATAACATATGCAGACTAGGCTGCAATTTAATTTTTTTCCCCTAAATAAGTTTTTATTGAAAAACAGAATACAACAACAGTATCCAATGGGTGTATCTCACAGTAACATATGCAGACTAGGCTGCAATTTAATTTTTTCCCCGAAATGGGTTTTTATTGAAAAGCGGAATAAAACATCAGTATCCAATAGGTGTATCTCACAGTAACATTTGCAGACTAGGCTACAATTAAATTTTTTTCCCCTAAATGGGTTTTTATTGAAAAGCGGAATACAACAACAGTATCCAATGGGTGTATCTCACAGTAACATTTGCAGACTAGGCTGCAATTTAATTTTGTTCCCCTAAATGGGTTTTTATTGAAAAGCGGAATACAACAGCAGTATCCAATGGTTATATCTCACAGTAACATTTGCAGACTAGGCTGCAATTTTTTTTCCCCCTAAAGAGGTTTTTATTGAAAAGCAGAATAGAAAAAAGGATCCAACGAGTGTATCTCACAGTAACATATGCAGAATAGGCTGCAATTTAATTTCCCCCCCTAAATAGGTTTTTATTGAAAAGCAGAATACAACAACAGTATCCAATGGGTGTATCTCTCAGTAACATATGCAGACTAGGCTGCAATTAAATTTTTTTCCCCTAAATGGGTTTTTATTGAAAAGCGGAATACAACAACAGTAGCCAATGGGTGTATCTTACAGTAACATATGCAGACTAGGCTGCAATTTAATTTTTCCCCTAAATGGGTTTTTATTAAAAATCTGAATAGAACAACAGTATCCAATGGGTGTATCTCAAAGAAACATACACAGACTAGGCCGCGATTTAATTATTTTTCCCTAAATTTTATTGAAAAGCGGAATAGAACAACAGTATCCAACGGGTGTATGTCACAGTAACATATGCAGACTAGGCTGCAATTTAAATTTTTTTCAATAAATGGGTTTTTATTGAAAAGTGGAATAGAACAACAGAATGCAATGGGTGTATCTCATAGTAACATATGAAGACTAGGCTGCAATTTAATTTTTTTCCCCTAAATGGGTTTTTATTGAAAAGCGGAATACAACAACAGTATCCAATGGGTGTATCTCACAGTAACGTATGCAGACTAGGCTGCAATTTAATTTTTTTCCCTTAAATGGGTTTTTATTGAAAAGCAGAATACAACAACAGTATCTAATGGGTGTATCTCATAGTAACATATGTAGACTAGACTGCAATTTAATTTTTCCCCCTAAATGGGTTTTTAATAAAAATCTGAAAAGAACAACAGTATCCAATGGGTGTATCTCACAGTAACATACGAAGACTAGGCCGCAATTTAAATATTTTTCCCTAAATTGGTTTTTATTGAAAAGCGGAATAGAACAACAGTATCCAACGGGTGTATGTCACAGTAACATATGCAGACTAGGCTGCAATTTAATTTTTTTCCCTAAATGGGTTTTTATTGAAAAGTGGAATAGAACAAAAGTATCCAACAGGTATATCTCACAGTAAAATATGCAGACTACGCTGTAATTTAATTTTTTTCCCTTAAATGGGTTTTTATTGAAAAACGGAATAGAACAACAGTACGCAATGGGTGTATCTCATAGTAACATATGAAGACTAGGCTGCAATTTAATTTTTTTCCCCTAAATGGGTTTTTATTAAAAATCGGAATGCAACAACAGTATCCAATGGGTGTATCTCACAGTAACATATGCACACTAGGCTGCAATTTAATTTTTTCCCCTAAATGGGTTTTTATTAAAAATCTGAATAGAACAACAGTATTCAATGGGTGTATCTCACAGTAACATATGCAGACTAGGCTGCAATTTTATTTATTTTTCCCTAATTGGGTTTTTATTGAAAAGCGGAATTAGAACAACAGTATCCAACGAGTGTATCTCACAGTAACATATGCAGACTAGGCTGCAATTTAATTTTTTCCCCCTAAATAGGTTTTTATTGAAAAGCGGAATAGAACAACAGTATGCAATGGGTGTATCTCATAGTAACATATGAAGACTAGGCTGCAATTTAAATTTTTTCCCCTAAATGGGTTTTCATTGAAAAGCGGAATACAACAACAGTATCAAATGGGTGTATCTCACAGTAACATATGCAGACTAGGCTGCAATTTAATTTTTCCCCCCTAAATAGGTTTTTATTGAAAAGCAGAATACAACAACAGTATCCAATGGGTGTATCTCTCAGTTACATATGCAGACTAGGCTGCAATTAAATTTTTTCCCCCTAAATGGGTTTTTATTGAAAAGCAGAATACAACAACAGTAGCCAATGGGTGTATCTTACAGTAACATATGCAGACTAGGCTGCAATTTAATTTTTCCCCTAAATGGGTTTTTATTAAAAATCTGAATAGAACAACAGTATCCAATGGGTGTATCTCACAGTAACATACGCAGACTAGGCCGCGATTTAATTATTTTTCCCTAAATTGGTTTTTATTGAAAAGCGGAATAGAACAACAGTATCCAACGGGTGTATGTCACAGTAACATATGCAGACTAGGCTGCAATTTAAATTTTTTTCAATAAATGGGTTTTTATTGAAAAGTGGAATAGAAAAAAAAGTATCCAACGGGTATATCTCACAGTAACATATGCAGACTAGGCTGTAATTTAATTTTTTTCCCTTAAATGGGTTTTTCTTGAAAAACGGAATAGAACAACAGTATGCAATGGGTGTATCTCATAGTAACATATGAAGACTAGGCTGCAATTTATTTTCTTTCCCCTAAATGGGTTTTTATTGAAAAGCGGGATACAACAACAGTATCCAATGGGTGTATCTCACAGAAACATATGCAGACTAGGCTGCAATTTAATTTTTCCCCAAAATGGGTTTTTAATAAAAATCTGAATAGAACAAAAGTATTCAATGGGTGTATCTCACAGTAACATATGCAGACTAGGCTGCAATTTAATTTATTTTTCCCTAATTGGGTTTTTATTGAAAAGCAGAATACAACAACAGTATCAAATGGGTGTATCTCACAGTAACATATGCAGACTAGGCTGCAATTTAATTTTTTCCCCTAAATCGGTTTTTATTGAAAAGTGGAATACAACAACAGTATCCAACGGGTGTATCTCACAGTAACATTTGCAGACTAGGCTGCAATTTAATTTTTTTCCCCTAAATGGGTTTTTATTGAAAAACGGAATACAACAACAGTATCCAACGGGTGTATCTTACAGTAACACATGCAGACTAGGCCGCAATTTATTTTTTCCCCCTAAATGGGTTTTTATTGAAAAGCAGAATACAACAACAGTATCCAATGGGTGTATCGCACAATAACATATGCAGACTAGGCTGCAATTTAATTTTTTTCCCCTAAATAGGTTTTTATTGAAAAACAGAATACAACAACAGTATCCAATGGGTGTATCTCACAGTAACATATGCAGACTAGGCTGCAATTAAATTTTTTTCCACTAATTGGGTTTTTATTGAAAAGCGGAATACAACAGCAGTATCCAATGGGTGTATCTCACAGTAACATTTGCAGACTAGGCTACAATTTAATTTTTTCCCCCTAAATGGATTTTATTGAAAAGCGGAATACAACAACAGTATCCAATGGGTGTATCTCACAGTAACATTTGCAGACTAGGCTGCAATTTAATTTTGTTCCCCTAAATGGGTTTTTATTGAAAAGCGGAATACAACAGCAGTATCCAATGGGTATATCTCACAGTAATATTTGCAGACTAGGCTGCAATTTTTTCCCCCTAAATAGGTTTGTATTGAAAAGCAGAATAGAAAAAAGGATCCAACGAGTGTATCTCACAGTAACATATGCAGACTAGGCTGCAATTTAATTTTTCCCCTAAATGGGTTTTTATTAAAAATCTGAATACAACAACAGTATCCAATGGGTGTATCTCACAGTAACATACGCAGACTAGGCCGCGATTTAATTATTTTTCCCTAAATTTTATTGAAAAGCGGAATAGAACAACAGTATCCAACGGGTGTATGTCACAGTAACATATGCAGACTAGGCTGCAATTTAAATTTTTTTCAATAAATGGGTTTTTATTGAAAAGTAGAATAGAACAAAAGTATCCAACGGGTATATCTCACAGTAACATATGCAGACTAGCCTGTAATTTAATTTTTTTCCCTTAAATGGGTTTTTCTTGAAAAACGGAATAGAACAACAGTATGCAATGGGTGTATCTCATAGTAACATATGAAGACTAGGCTGCAATTTATTTTTTTTCCCCTAAATGGGTTTTTATTGAAAAGCGGGATACAACAACAGTATCCAATGGGTGTATCTCACAGTAACGTATGCAGACTAGGCTGCAATTTAATTTTGTTCCCCTAAATGGGTTTTTATTGAAAAGCGGAATACAACAGCAGTATCCAATGGGTATATCTCACAGTAATATTTGCAGACTAGGCTGCAATTTTTTCCCCCTAAATAGGTTTGTATTGAAAAGCAGAATAGAAAAAAGGATCCAACGAGTGTATCTCACAGTAACATATGCAGACTAGGCTGCAATTTAATTTTTCCCCTAAATGGGTTTTTATTAAAAATCTGAATACAACAACAGTATCCAATGGGTGTATCTCACAGTAACATACGCAGACTAGGCCGCGATTTAATTATTTTTCCCTAAATTTTATTGAAAAGCGGAATAGAACAACAGTATCCAACGGGTGTATGTCACAGTAACATATGCAGACTAGGCTGCAATTTAAATTTTTTTCAATAAATGGGTTTTTATTGAAAAGTAGAATAGAACAAAAGTATCCAACGGGTATATCTCACAGTAACATATGCAGACTAGCCTGTAATTTAATTTTTTTCCCTTAAATGGGTTTTTCTTGAAAAACGGAATAGAACAACAGTATGCAATGGGTGTATCTCATAGTAACATATGAAGACTAGGCTGCAATTTATTTTTTTTCCCCTAAATGGGTTTTTATTGAAAAGCGGGATACAACAACAGTATCCAATGGGTGTATCTCACAGTAACGTATGCAGACTAGGCTGCAATTTAATTTTTTCCCCTAAATGGGTTTTTATTGAAAAGCGGAATACAACAAGAGTATCCAATGGGTGTATCTGATAGTAACATATGTAGACTAGACTGCAATTTAATTTTCCCCCCTAAATGGGTTTTTAATAAAAATCTGAAAAGAACAACAGTATCCAATGGGTGTATCTCACAGTAACATACGAACACTAGGCCGCAATTTAAATATTTTTCCCTAAATTGGTTTTTATTGAAAAGCGGAATAGAACAACAGTATCCAATGGGTGTATGTCACAGTAACATATGCAGACTAGGCTGCAATTTAATTTTTTTCCCTAAATGGGTTTTTATTGAAAAGTGGAATAGAACAAAAGTATCCAACAGGTATATCTCACAGTAAAATATGCAGACTACGCTGTAATTTAATTGTTTTCCCTTAAATGGTTTTTTATAGAAAAACGGAATAGAACAACAGTACGCAATGGGTGTATCTCATAGTAACATATGAAGACTAGGCTGCAATTTATTTTTTTCCCCTAAATGGGTTTTTATTAAAAATCTGAATAGAACAACAGTATTCAATGGGTGTATCTCACAGTAACATATGCAGACTAGGCTGCAATTTAATTTATTTTTCCCTAATTGGGTTTTTATTGAAAAGCGGAATTATAACAACAGTATCCAACGAGTGTATCTCACAGTAACATATGCACACTAGGCTGCAATTTAATTTTTTTCCCCCTAAATAGGTTTTTATTGAAAAGCGGAATAGAACAACAGTATGCAATGGGTGTATCTCATAGTAACATATGAAGACTAGGCTGCAATTTAATTTTTCCCCCCTAAATAGGTTTTTATTGAAAAGCAGAATACAACAACAGTATCCAATGGGTGTATCTCTCAGTAACATATGCAGACTAGGTTGCAATTAAATTTTTTTCCCCTAAATGGGTTTTTATTGAAAAGCGGAATACAACAACAGTAGCCAATGGGTGTATCTTACAGTAACATATGCAGACTAGGCTGCAATTTAATTTTTCCCCTAAATGGGTTTTTATTAAAAATCTGAATAGAACAACAGTATCCAATGGGTGTATCTCACAGTAACATACGCAGACTAGGCCGCAATTTAATTATTTTTCCCTAAATTTTATTGAAAAGCGGAATAGAACAACAGTATCCAACGGGTGTATGTCACAGTAACATATGCAGACTAGGCTGCAATTTAAATTTTTTTCAATAAATGGGTTTTTATTGAAAAGTAGAATAGAACAAAAGTATCCAACGGGTATATCTCACAGTAACATATGCAGACTAGGCTGCAATTTAATTTTTTTCCCCCTAAATAGGTTTTTATTGAAAAGCGGAATAGAACAACAGTATGCAATGGGTGTATCTCATAGTAACATATGAAGACTAGGCTGCAATTTAAATTTTTTCCCCTAAATGGGTTTTTATTAAAAAGCGGAATACAACAACAGTATCCAATGGGTGTATCTCACAGTAACAGATGCAGACTAGGCTGCAATTTAATTTTTTCCCCCTAAATGGGTTTTTATTGAAAAGCGGAACACAACAACAGTATCCAACGGGTGTATCTCACAGTAACATATGCAGACTAGGCTGCAATTTAATTTATTTTTCCCTAAATGGGTTTTTATTGAAAAGCGGAATTAGAACAACAGTATCCAACGAGTGTATCTCACAGTAACATATGCAGACTAGGCTGCAATTTAATTTTTTCCCCCCCTAAATAGGTTTTTATTGAAAAGCGGAATACAACAACAGTATCCAATGGGTGTATCTCACATTAACATATGCAGACTAGGCTGCAATTAAATTTTTTCCCCCTTAATGGGTTTTTATTGAAAAGCGGAATACAGCAACAGTATCCAATGGGTGTATCTCACAGTAACATATGTAGATTAGGCTGAAATTAATTTTTTCCCCCTAAATGGGTTTTTATTGAAAAGCGGAATACAACAGCAGTATCCAATGGGTGTATCTCACAGTAACATATGCAGACTAGGCTGCAATTCAATTTTTTTCCCCTAAATGGGTTTCTATTGAAAAACGGAATACAACAACAGTATCCAACGGGTGTATCTTACAGTAACACATGCAGACTAGGCCGCGATTTATTTTTTCCCCCTAAATGGGTTTTTATTGAAAAGCGGAATACAACAACAGTATCCAATGGGTGTATCGCACAATAACATATGCAGACTAGGCTGCAATTTAATTTTTTTCCCCTAAATAAGTTTTTATTGAAAAACAGAATACAACAACAGTATCCAATGGGTGTATCTCACAGTAACATATGCAGACTAGGCTGCAATTTAATTTTTTCCCCGAAATGGGTTTTTATTGAAAAGCGGAATAAAACATCAGTATCCAATAGGTGTATCTCACAGTAACATTTGCAGACTAGGCTACAATTAAATTTTTTTCCCCTAAATGGGTTTTTATTGAAAAGCGGAATACAACAACAGTATCCAATGGGTGTATCTCACAGTAACATTTGCAGACTAGGCTGCAATTTAATTTTGTTCCCCTAAATGGGTTTTTATTGAAAAGCGGAATACAACAGCAGTATCCAATGGTTATATCTCACAGTAACATTTGCAGACTAGGCTGCAATTTTTTTTCCCCCTAAAGAGGTTTTTATTGAAAAGCAGAATAGAAAAAAGGATCCAACGAGTGTATCTCACAGTAACATATGCAGAATAGGCTGCAATTTAATTTCCCCCCCTAAATAGGTTTTTATTGAAAAGCAGAATACAACAACAGTATCCAATGGGTGTATCTCTCAGTAACATATGCAGACTAGGCTGCAATTAAATTTTTTTCCCCTAAATGGGTTTTTATTGAAAAGCGGAATACAACAACAGTAGCCAATGGGTGTATCTTACAGTAACATATGCAGACTAGGCTGCAATTTAATTTTTCCCCTAAATGGGTTTTTATTAAAAATCTGAATAGAACAACAGTATCCAATGGGTGTATCTCAAAGAAACATACACAGACTAGGCCGCGATTTAATTATTTTTCCCTAAATTTTATTGAAAAGCGGAATAGAACAACAGTATCCAACGGGTGTATGTCACAGTAACATATGCAGACTAGGCTGCAATTTAAATTTTTTTCAATAAATGGGTTTTTATTGAAAAGTGGAATAGAACAACAGAATGCAATGGGTGTATCTCATAGTAACATATGAAGACTAGGCTGCAATTTAATTTTTTTCCCCTAAATGGGTTTTTATTGAAAAGCGGAATACAACAACAGTATCCAATGGGTGTATCTCACAGTAACGTATGCAGACTAGGCTGCAATTTAATTTTTTTCCCTTAAATGGGTTTTTATTGAAAAGCAGAATACAACAACAGTATCTAATGGGTGTATCTCATAGTAACATATGTAGACTAGACTGCAATTTAATTTTTCCCCCTAAATGGGTTTTTAATAAAAATCTGAAAAGAACAACAGTATCCAATGGGTGTATCTCACAGTAACATACGAAGACTAGGCCGCAATTTAAATATTTTTCCCTAAATTGGTTTTTATTGAAAAGCGGAATAGAACAACAGTATCCAACGGGTGTATGTCACAGTAACATATGCAGACTAGGCTGCAATTTAATTTTTTTCCCTAAATGGGTTTTTATTGAAAAGTGGAATAGAACAAAAGTATCCAACAGGTATATCTCACAGTAAAATATGCAGACTACGCTGTAATTTAATTTTTTTCCCTTAAATGGGTTTTTATTGAAAAACGGAATAGAACAACAGTACGCAATGGGTGTATCTCATAGTAACATATGAAGACTAGGCTGCAATTTAATTTTTTTCCCCTAAATGGGTTTTTATTAAAAATCGGAATGCAACAACAGTATCCAATGGGTGTATCTCACAGTAACATATGCACACTAGGCTGCAATTTAATTTTTTCCCCTAAATGGGTTTTTATTAAAAATCTGAATAGAACAACAGTATTCAATGGGTGTATCTCACAGTAACATATGCAGACTAGGCTGCAATTTTATTTATTTTTCCCTAATTGGGTTTTTATTGAAAAGCGGAATTAGAACAACAGTATCCAACGAGTGTATCTCACAGTAACATATGCAGACTAGGCTGCAATTTAATTTTTTCCCCCTAAATAGGTTTTTATTGAAAAGCGGAATAGAACAACAGTATGCAATGGGTGTATCTCATAGTAACATATGAAGACTAGGCTGCAATTTAAATTTTTTCCCCTAAATGGGTTTTCATTGAAAAGCGGAATACAACAACAGTATCAAATGGGTGTATCTCACAGTAACATATGCAGACTAGGCTGCAATTTAATTTTTCCCCCCTAAATAGGTTTTTATTGAAAAGCAGAATACAACAACAGTATCCAATGGGTGTATCTCTCAGTTACATATGCAGACTAGGCTGCAATTAAATTTTTTCCCCCTAAATGGGTTTTTATTGAAAAGCAGAATACAACAACAGTAGCCAATGGGTGTATCTTACAGTAACATATGCAGACTAGGCTGCAATTTAATTTTTCCCCTAAATGGGTTTTTATTAAAAATCTGAATAGAACAACAGTATCCAATGGGTGTATCTCACAGTAACATACGCAGACTAGGCCGCGATTTAATTATTTTTCCCTAAATTGGTTTTTATTGAAAAGCGGAATAGAACAACAGTATCCAACGGGTGTATGTCACAGTAACATATGCAGACTAGGCTGCAATTTAAATTTTTTTCAATAAATGGGTTTTTATTGAAAAGTGGAATAGAAAAAAAAGTATCCAACGGGTATATCTCACAGTAACATATGCAGACTAGGCTGTAATTTAATTTTTTTCCCTTAAATGGGTTTTTCTTGAAAAACGGAATAGAACAACAGTATGCAATGGGTGTATCTCATAGTAACATATGAAGACTAGGCTGCAATTTATTTTCTTTCCCCTAAATGGGTTTTTATTGAAAAGCGGGATACAACAACAGTATCCAATGGGTGTATCTCACAGAAACATATGCAGACTAGGCTGCAATTTAATTTTTCCCCAAAATGGGTTTTTAATAAAAATCTGAATAGAACAAAAGTATTCAATGGGTGTATCTCACAGTAACATATGCAGACTAGGCTGCAATTTAATTTATTTTTCCCTAATTGGGTTTTTATTGAAAAGCAGAATACAACAACAGTATCAAATGGGTGTATCTCACAGTAACATATGCAGACTAGGCTGCAATTTAATTTTTTCCCCTAAATCGGTTTTTATTGAAAAGTGGAATACAACAACAGTATCCAACGGGTGTATCTCACAGTAACATTTGCAGACTAGGCTGCAATTTAATTTTTTTCCCCTAAATGGGTTTTTATTGAAAAACGGAATACAACAACAGTATCCAACGGGTGTATCTTACAGTAACACATGCAGACTAGGCCGCAATTTATTTTTTCCCCCTAAATGGGTTTTTATTGAAAAGCAGAATACAACAACAGTATCCAATGGGTGTATCGCACAATAACATATGCAGACTAGGCTGCAATTTAATTTTTTTCCCCTAAATAGGTTTTTATTGAAAAACAGAATACAACAACAGTATCCAATGGGTGTATCTCACAGTAACATATGCAGACTAGGCTGCAATTAAATTTTTTTCCACTAATTGGGTTTTTATTGAAAAGCGGAATACAACAGCAGTATCCAATGGGTGTATCTCACAGTAACATTTGCAGACTAGGCTACAATTTAATTTTTTCCCCCTAAATGGATTTTATTGAAAAGCGGAATACAACAACAGTATCCAATGGGTGTATCTCACAGTAACATTTGCAGACTAGGCTGCAATTTAATTTTGTTCCCCTAAATGGGTTTTTATTGAAAAGCGGAATACAACAGCAGTATCCAATGGGTATATCTCACAGTAATATTTGCAGACTAGGCTGCAATTTTTTCCCCCTAAATAGGTTTGTATTGAAAAGCAGAATAGAAAAAAGGATCCAACGAGTGTATCTCACAGTAACATATGCAGACTAGGCTGCAATTTAATTTTTCCCCTAAATGGGTTTTTATTAAAAATCTGAATACAACAACAGTATCCAATGGGTGTATCTCACAGTAACATACGCAGACTAGGCCGCGATTTAATTATTTTTCCCTAAATTTTATTGAAAAGCGGAATAGAACAACAGTATCCAACGGGTGTATGTCACAGTAACATATGCAGACTAGGCTGCAATTTAAATTTTTTTCAATAAATGGGTTTTTATTGAAAAGTAGAATAGAACAAAAGTATCCAACGGGTATATCTCACAGTAACATATGCAGACTAGCCTGTAATTTAATTTTTTTCCCTTAAATGGGTTTTTCTTGAAAAACGGAATAGAACAACAGTATGCAATGGGTGTATCTCATAGTAACATATGAAGACTAGGCTGCAATTTATTTTTTTCCCCTAAATGGGTTTTTATTGAAAAGCGGGATACAACAACAGTATCCAATGGGTGTATCTCACAGTAACGTATGCAGACTAGGCTGCAATTTAATTTTTTCCCCTAAATGGGTTTTTATTGAAAAGCGGAATACAACAAGAGTATCCAATGGGTGTATCTGATAGTAACATATGTAGACTAGACTGCAATTTAATTTTCCCCCCTAAATGGGTTTTTAATAAAAATCTGAAAAGAACAACAGTATCCAATGGGTGTATCTCACAGTAACATACGAACACTAGGCCGCAATTTAAATATTTTTCCCTAAATTGGTTTTTATTGAAAAGCGGAATAGAACAACAGTATCCAATGGGTGTATGTCACAGTAACATATGCAGACTAGGCTGCAATTTAATTTTTTTCCCTAAATGGGTTTTTATTGAAAAGTGGAATAGAACAAAAGTATCCAACAGGTATATCTCACAGTAAAATATGCAGACTACGCTGTAATTTAATTTTTTTCCCTTAAATGGTTTTTTATAGAAAAACGGAATAGAACAACAGTACGCAATGGGTGTATCTCATAGTAACATATGAAGACTAGGCTGCAATTTATTTTTTTCCCCTAAATGGGTTTTTATTAAAAATCTGAATAGAACAACAGTATTCAATGGGTGTATCTCACAGTAACATATGCAGACTAGGCTGCAATTTAATTTATTTTTCCCTAATTGGGTTTTTATTGAAAAGCGGAATTATAACAACAGTATCCAACGAGTGTATCTCACAGTAACATATGCACACTAGGCTGCAATTTAATTTTTTTCCCCCTAAATAGGTTTTTATTGAAAAGCGGAATAGAACAACAGTATGCAATGGGTGTATCTCATAGTAACATATGAAGACTAGGCTGCAATTTAATTTTTTCCCCTAAATGGGTTTTTATTAAAAAGCGGAATACAACAACAGTATCCAATGGGTGTATCTCACAGTAACAGATGCAGACTAGGCTGCAATTTAATTTTTTCCCCCTAAATGGGTTTTTATTGAAAAGCGGAACACAACAACAGTATCCAACGGGTGTATCTCACAGTAACATATGCAGACTAGGCTGCAATTTAATTTATTTTTCCCTAAATGGGTTTTTATTGAAAAGCGGAATTAGAACAACAGTATCCAACGAGTGTATCTCACAGTAACATATGCAGACTAGGCTGCAATTAAATTTTTTCCCCCCCTAAATAGGTTTTTATTGAAAAGCGGAATACAACAACAGTATCCAATGGGTGTATCTCACATTAATATATGCAGACTAGGCTGCAATTAAATTTTTTCCCCCTTAATGGGTTTTTATTGAAAAGCGGAATACAGCAACAGTATCCAATGGGTGTATCTCACAGTAACATATGTAGATTAGGCTGAAATTAATTTTTTTCCCCCTAAATGGGTTTTTATTGAAAAGCGGAATACAACAGCAGTATCCAATGGGTGTATCTCACAGTAACATATGCAGACTAGGCTGCAATTCAATTTTTTTCCCCTAAATGGGTTTCTATTGAAAAACGGAATACAACAACAGTATCCAACGGGTGTATCTTACAGTAACACATGCAGACTAGGCCGCAATTTATTTTTTCCCCCTAAATGGGTTTTTATTGAAAAGCGGAATACAACAACAGTATCCAATGGGTGTATCGCACAATAACATATGCAGACTAGGCTGCAATTTAATTTTTTTCCCCTAAATAAGTTTTTATTGAAAAACAGAATACAACAACAGTATCCAATGGGTGTATCTCACAGTAACATATGCAGACTAGGCTGCAATTTAATTTTTTCCCCGAAATGGGTTTTTATTGAAAAGCGGAATAAAACATCAGTATCCAACGGGTGTATCTCACAGTAACATTTGCAGACTAGGCTACAATTACATTTTTTTCCCCTAAATGGGTTTTTATTGAAAAGCGGAATACAACAACAGTATCCAATGGGTGTATCTCACAGTAACATTTGCAGACTAGGCTGCAATTTAATTTTGTTCCCCTAAATGGGTTTTTATTGAAAAGCGGAATACAACAGCAGTATCCAATGGTTATATCTCACAGTAACATTTGCAGACTAGGCTGCAATTTTTTTCCCCCTAAAGAGGTTTTTATTGAAAAGCAGAATAGAAAAAAGGATCCAACGAGTGTATCTCACAGTAACATATGCAGAATAGGCTGCAATTTAATTTCCCCCCCTAAATAGGTTTTTATTGAAAAGCAGAATACAACAACAGTATCCAATGGGTGTATCTCTCAGTAACATATGCAGACTAGGCTGCAATTAAATTTTTTTCCCCTAAATGGTTTTTTATTGAAAAGCGGAATACAACAACAGTAGCCAATGGGTGTATCTTACAGTAACATATGCAGACTAGGCTGCAATTTAATTTTTCCCCTAAATGGGTTTTTATTAAAAATCTGAATAGAACAACAGTATCCAATGGGTGTATCTCAAAGAAACATACACAGACTAGGCAGCGATTTAATTATTTTTCCCTAAATTTTATTGAAAAGCGGAATAGAACAACAGTATCCAACGGGTGTATGTCACAGTAACATATGCAGACTAGGCTGCAATTTAAATTTTTTTCAATAAATGGGTTTTTATTGAAAAGTGGAATAGAACAACAGTATGCAATGGGTGTATCTCATAGTAACATATGAAGACTAGGCTGCAATTTAATTTTTTTCCCCTAAATGGGTTTTTATTGAAAAGCGGAATACAACAACAGTATCCAATGGGTGTATCTCACAGTAACGTATGCAGACTAGGCTGCAATTTAATTTTTTTCCCCTAAATGGGTTTTTATTGAAAAGCCGAATACAACAACAGTATCTAATGGGTGTATCTCATAGTAACATATGTAGACTAGACTGCAATTTAATTTTTCCCCCTAAATGGGTTTTTAATAAAAATCTGAAAAGAACAACAGTATCCAATGGGTGTATCTCACAGTAACATACGAAGACTAGGCCGCAATTTAAATATTTTTCCCTAAATTGGTTTTTATTGAAAAGCGGAATAGAACAACAGTATCCAACGGGTGTATGTCACAGTAACATATGCAGACTAGGCTGCAATTTAATTTTTTCCCCCCCTAAATAGGTTTTTATTGAAAAGCGGAATACAACAACAGTATCCAATGGGTGTATCTCACATTAACATATGCAGACTAGGCTGCAATTAAATTTTTTCCCCCTTAATGGGTTTTTATTGAAAAGCGGAATACAGCAACAGTATCCAATGGGTGTATCTCACAGTAACATATGTAGATTAGGCTGAAATTAATTTTTTCCCCCTAAATGGGTTTTTATTGAAAAGCGGAATACAACAGCAGTATCCAATGGGTGTATCTCACAGTAACATATGCAGACTAGGCTGCAATTCAATTTTTTTCCCCTAAATGGGTTTCTATTGAAAAACGGAATACAACAACAGTATCCAACGGGTGTATCTTACAGTAACACATGCAGACTAGGCCGCGATTTATTTTTTCCCCCTAAATGGGTTTTTATTGAAAAGCGGAATACAACAACAGTATCCAATGGGTGTATCGCACAATAACATATGCAGACTAGGCTGCAATTTAATTTTTTTCCCCTAAATAAGTTTTTATTGAAAAACAGAATACAACAACAGTATCCAATGGGTGTATCTCACAGTAACATATGCAGACTAGGCTGCAATTTAATTTTTTCCCCGAAATGGGTTTTTATTGAAAAGCGGAATAAAACATCAGTATCCAATAGGTGTATCTCACAGTAACATTTGCAGACTAGGCTACAATTAAATTTTTTTCCCCTAAATGGGTTTTTATTGAAAAGCGGAATACAACAACAGTATCCAATGGGTGTATCTCACAGTAACATTTGCAGACTAGGCTGCAATTTAATTTTGTTCCCCTAAATGGGTTTTTATTGAAAAGCGGAATACAACAGCAGTATCCAATGGTTATATCTCACAGTAACATTTGCAGACTAGGCTGCAATTTTTTTTCCCCCTAAAGAGGTTTTTATTGAAAAGCAGAATAGAAAAAAGGATCCAACGAGTGTATCTCACAGTAACATATGCAGAATAGGCTGCAATTTAATTTCCCCCCCTAAATAGGTTTTTATTGAAAAGCAGAATACAACAACAGTATCCAATGGGTGTATCTCTCAGTAACATATGCAGACTAGGCTGCAATTAAATTTTTTTCCCCTAAATGGGTTTTTATTGAAAAGCGGAATACAACAACAGTAGCCAATGGGTGTATCTTACAGTAACATATGCAGACTAGGCTGCAATTTAATTTTTCCCCTAAATGGGTTTTTATTAAAAATCTGAATAGAACAACAGTATCCAATGGGTGTATCTCAAAGAAACATACACAGACTAGGCCGCGATTTAATTATTTTTCCCTAAATTTTATTGAAAAGCGGAATAGAACAACAGTATCCAACGGGTGTATGTCACAGTAACATATGCAGACTAGGCTGCAATTTAAATTTTTTTCAATAAATGGGTTTTTATTGAAAAGTGGAATAGAACAACAGAATGCAATGGGTGTATCTCATAGTAACATATGAAGACTAGGCTGCAATTTAATTTTTTTCCCCTAAATGGGTTTTTATTGAAAAGCGGAATACAACAACAGTATCCAATGGGTGTATCTCACAGTAACGTATGCAGACTAGGCTGCAATTTAATTTTTTTCCCTTAAATGGGTTTTTATTGAAAAGCAGAATACAACAACAGTATCTAATGGGTGTATCTCATAGTAACATATGTAGACTAGACTGCAATTTAATTTTTCCCCCTAAATGGGTTTTTAATAAAAATCTGAAAAGAACAACAGTATCCAATGGGTGTATCTCACAGTAACATACGAAGACTAGGCCGCAATTTAAATATTTTTCCCTAAATTGGTTTTTATTGAAAAGCGGAATAGAACAACAGTATCCAACGGGTGTATGTCACAGTAACATATGCAGACTAGGCTGCAATTTAATTTTTTTCCCTAAATGGGTTTTTATTGAAAAGTGGAATAGAACAAAAGTATCCAACAGGTATATCTCACAGTAAAATATGCAGACTACGCTGTAATTTAATTTTTTTCCCTTAAATGGGTTTTTATTGAAAAACGGAATAGAACAACAGTACGCAATGGGTGTATCTCATAGTAACATATGAAGACTAGGCTGCAATTTAATTTTTTTCCCCTAAATGGGTTTTTATTAAAAATCGGAATGCAACAACAGTATCCAATGGGTGTATCTCACAGTAACATATGCACACTAGGCTGCAATTTAATTTTTTCCCCTAAATGGGTTTTTATTAAAAATCTGAATAGAACAACAGTATTCAATGGGTGTATCTCACAGTAACATATGCAGACTAGGCTGCAATTTTATTTATTTTTCCCTAATTGGGTTTTTATTGAAAAGCGGAATTAGAACAACAGTATCCAACGAGTGTATCTCACAGTAACATATGCAGACTAGGCTGCAATTTAATTTTTTCCCCCTAAATAGGTTTTTATTGAAAAGCGGAATAGAACAACAGTATGCAATGGGTGTATCTCATAGTAACATATGAAGACTAGGCTGCAATTTAAATTTTTTCCCCTAAATGGGTTTTCATTGAAAAGCGGAATACAACAACAGTATCAAATGGGTGTATCTCACAGTAACATATGCAGACTAGGCTGCAATTTAATTTTTCCCCCCTAAATAGGTTTTTATTGAAAAGCAGAATACAACAACAGTATCCAATGGGTGTATCTCTCAGTTACATATGCAGACTAGGCTGCAATTAAATTTTTTCCCCCTAAATGGGTTTTTATTGAAAAGCAGAATACAACAACAGTAGCCAATGGGTGTATCTTACAGTAACATATGCAGACTAGGCTGCAATTTAATTTTTCCCCTAAATGGGTTTTTATTAAAAATCTGAATAGAACAACAGTATCCAATGGGTGTATCTCACAGTAACATACGCAGACTAGGCCGCGATTTAATTATTTTTCCCTAAATTGGTTTTTATTGAAAAGCGGAATAGAACAACAGTATCCAACGGGTGTATGTCACAGTAACATATGCAGACTAGGCTGCAATTTAAATTTTTTTCAATAAATGGGTTTTTATTGAAAAGTGGAATAGAAAAAAAAGTATCCAACGGGTATATCTCACAGTAACATATGCAGACTAGGCTGTAATTTAATTTTTTTCCCTTAAATGGGTTTTTCTTGAAAAACGGAATAGAACAACAGTATGCAATGGGTGTATCTCATAGTAACATATGAAGACTAGGCTGCAATTTATTTTCTTTCCCCTAAATGGGTTTTTATTGAAAAGCGGGATACAACAACAGTATCCAATGGGTGTATCTCACAGAAACATATGCAGACTAGGCTGCAATTTAATTTTTCCCCAAAATGGGTTTTTAATAAAAATCTGAATAGAACAAAAGTATTCAATGGGTGTATCTCACAGTAACATATGCAGACTAGGCTGCAATTTAATTTATTTTTCCCTAATTGGGTTTTTATTGAAAAGCAGAATACAACAACAGTATCAAATGGGTGTATCTCACAGTAACATATGCAGACTAGGCTGCAATTTAATTTTTTCCCCTAAATCGGTTTTTATTGAAAAGTGGAATACAACAACAGTATCCAACGGGTGTATCTCACAGTAACATTTGCAGACTAGGCTGCAATTTAATTTTTTTCCCCTAAATGGGTTTTTATTGAAAAACGGAATACAACAACAGTATCCAACGGGTGTATCTTACAGTAACACATGCAGACTAGGCCGCAATTTATTTTTTCCCCCTAAATGGGTTTTTATTGAAAAGCAGAATACAACAACAGTATCCAATGGGTGTATCGCACAATAACATATGCAGACTAGGCTGCAATTTAATTTTTTTCCCCTAAATAGGTTTTTATTGAAAAACAGAATACAACAACAGTATCCAATGGGTGTATCTCACAGTAACATATGCAGACTAGGCTGCAATTAAATTTTTTTCCACTAATTGGGTTTTTATTGAAAAGCGGAATACAACAGCAGTATCCAATGGGTGTATCTCACAGTAACATTTGCAGACTAGGCTACAATTTAATTTTTTCCCCCTAAATGGATTTTATTGAAAAGCGGAATACAACAACAGTATCCAATGGGTGTATCTCACAGTAACATTTGCAGACTAGGCTGCAATTTAATTTTGTTCCCCTAAATGGGTTTTTATTGAAAAGCGGAATACAACAGCAGTATCCAATGGGTATATCTCACAGTAATATTTGCAGACTAGGCTGCAATTTTTTCCCCCTAAATAGGTTTGTATTGAAAAGCAGAATAGAAAAAAGGATCCAACGAGTGTATCTCACAGTAACATATGCAGACTAGGCTGCAATTTAATTTTTCCCCTAAATGGGTTTTTATTAAAAATCTGAATACAACAACAGTATCCAATGGGTGTATCTCACAGTAACATACGCAGACTAGGCCGCGATTTAATTATTTTTCCCTAAATTTTATTGAAAAGCGGAATAGAACAACAGTATCCAACGGGTGTATGTCACAGTAACATATGCAGACTAGGCTGCAATTTAAATTTTTTTCAATAAATGGGTTTTTATTGAAAAGTAGAATAGAACAAAAGTATCCAACGGGTATATCTCACAGTAACATATGCAGACTAGCCTGTAATTTAATTTTTTTCCCTTAAATGGGTTTTTCTTGAAAAACGGAATAGAACAACAGTATGCAATGGGTGTATCTCATAGTAACATATGAAGACTAGGCTGCAATTTATTTTTTTCCCCTAAATGGGTTTTTATTGAAAAGCGGGATACAACAACAGTATCCAATGGGTGTATCTCACAGTAACGTATGCAGACTAGGCTGCAATTTAATTTTTTCCCCTAAATGGGTTTTTATTGAAAAGCGGAATACAACAAGAGTATCCAATGGGTGTATCTGATAGTAACATATGTAGACTAGACTGCAATTTAATTTTCCCCCCTAAATGGGTTTTTAATAAAAATCTGAAAAGAACAACAGTATCCAATGGGTGTATCTCACAGTAACATACGAACACTAGGCCGCAATTTAAATATTTTTCCCTAAATTGGTTTTTATTGAAAAGCGGAATAGAACAACAGTATCCAATGGGTGTATGTCACAGTAACATATGCAGACTAGGCTGCAATTTAATTTTTTTCCCTAAATGGGTTTTTATTGAAAAGTGGAATAGAACAAAAGTATCCAACAGGTATATCTCACAGTAAAATATGCAGACTACGCTGTAATTTAATTTTTTTCCCTTAAATGGTTTTTTATAGAAAAACGGAATAGAACAACAGTACGCAATGGGTGTATCTCATAGTAACATATGAAGACTAGGCTGCAATTTATTTTTTTCCCCTAAATGGGTTTTTATTAAAAATCTGAATAGAACAACAGTATTCAATGGGTGTATCTCACAGTAACATATGCAGACTAGGCTGCAATTTAATTTATTTTTCCCTAATTGGGTTTTTATTGAAAAGCGGAATTATAACAACAGTATCCAACGAGTGTATCTCACAGTAACATATGCACACTAGGCTGCAATTTAATTTTTTTCCCCCTAAATAGGTTTTTATTGAAAAGCGGAATAGAACAACAGTATGCAATGGGTGTATCTCATAGTAACATATGAAGACTAGGCTGCAATTTAATTTTTTCCCCTAAATGGGTTTTTATTAAAAAGCGGAATACAACAACAGTATCCAATGGGTGTATCTCACAGTAACAGATGCAGACTAGGCTGCAATTTAATTTTTTCCCCCTAAATGGGTTTTTATTGAAAAGCGGAACACAACAACAGTATCCAACGGGTGTATCTCACAGTAACATATGCAGACTAGGCTGCAATTTAATTTATTTTTCCCTAAATGGGTTTTTATTGAAAAGCGGAATTAGAACAACAGTATCCAACGAGTGTATCTCACAGTAACATATGCAGACTAGGCTGCAATTAAATTTTTTCCCCCCCTAAATAGGTTTTTATTGAAAAGCGGAATACAACAACAGTATCCAATGGGTGTATCTCACATTAATATATGCAGACTAGGCTGCAATTAAATTTTTTCCCCCTTAATGGGTTTTTATTGAAAAGCGGAATACAGCAACAGTATCCAATGGGTGTATCTCACAGTAACATATGTAGATTAGGCTGAAATTAATTTTTTTCCCCCTAAATGGGTTTTTATTGAAAAGCGGAATACAACAGCAGTATCCAATGGGTGTATCTCACAGTAACATATGCAGACTAGGCTGCAATTCAATTTTTTTCCCCTAAATGGGTTTCTATTGAAAAACGGAATACAACAACAGTATCCAACGGGTGTATCTTACAGTAACACATGCAGACTAGGCCGCAATTTATTTTTTCCCCCTAAATGGGTTTTTATTGAAAAGCGGAATACAACAACAGTATCCAATGGGTGTATCGCACAATAACATATGCAGACTAGGCTGCAATTTAATTTTTTTCCCCTAAATAAGTTTTTATTGAAAAACAGAATACAACAACAGTATCCAATGGGTGTATCTCACAGTAACATATGCAGACTAGGCTGCAATTTAATTTTTTCCCCGAAATGGGTTTTTATTGAAAAGCGGAATAAAACATCAGTATCCAACGGGTGTATCTCACAGTAACATTTGCAGACTAGGCTACAATTACATTTTTTTCCCCTAAATGGGTTTTTATTGAAAAGCGGAATACAAAAACAGTATCCAATGGGTGTATCTCACAGTAACATTTGCAGACTAGGCTGCAATTTAATTTTGTTCCCCTAAATGGGTTTTTATTGAAAAGCGGAATACAACAGCAGTATCCAATGGTTATATCTCACAGTAACATTTGCAGACTAGGCTGCAATTTTTTTCCCCCTAAAGAGGTTTTTATTGAAAAGCAGAATAGAAAAAAGGATCCAACGAGTGTATCTCACAGTAACATATGCAGAATAGGCTGCAATTTAATTTCCCCCCCTAAATAGGTTTTTATTGAAAAGCAGAATACAACAACAGTATCCAATGGGTGTATCTCTCAGTAACATATGCAGACTAGGCTGCAATTAAATTTTTTTCCCCTAAATGGTTTTTTATTGAAAAGCGGAATACAACAACAGTAGCCAATGGGTGTATCTTACAGTAACATATGCAGACTAGGCTGCAATTTAATTTTTCCCCTAAATGGGTTTTTATTAAAAATCTGAATAGAACAACAGTATCCAATGGGTGTATCTCAAAGAAACATACACAGACTAGGCAGCGATTTAATTATTTTTCCCTAAATTTTATTGAAAAGCGGAATAGAACAACAGTATCCAACGGGTGTATGTCACAGTAACATATGCAGACTAGGCTGCAATTTAAATTTTTTTCAATAAATGGGTTTTTATTGAAAAGTGGAATAGAACAACAGTATGCAATGGGTGTATCTCATAGTAACATATGAAGACTAGGCTGCAATTTAATTTTTTTCCCCTAAATGGGTTTTTATTGAAAAGCGGAATACAACAACAGTATCCAATGGGTGTATCTCACAGTAACGTATGCAGACTAGGCTGCAATTTAATTTTTTTCCCCTAAATGGGTTTTTATTGAAAAGCCGAATACAACAACAGTATCTAATGGGTGTATCTCATAGTAACATATGTAGACTAGACTGCAATTTAATTTTTCCCCCTAAATGGGTTTTTAATAAAAATCTGAAAAGAACAACAGTATCCAATGGGTGTATCTCACAGTAACATACGAAGACTAGGCCGCAATTTAAATATTTTTCCCTAAATTGGTTTTTATTGAAAAGCGGAATAGAACAACAGTATCCAACGGGTGTATGTCACAGTAACATATGCAGACTAGGCTGCAATTTAATTTTTTTCCCTAAATGGGTTTTTATTGAAAAGTGGAATAGAACAAAAGTATCCAACAGGTATATCTCACAGTAAAATATGCAGACTACGCTGTAATTTAATTTTTTTCCCTTAAATGGGTTTTTATTGAAAAACGGAATAGAACAACAGTACGCAATGGGTGTATCTCATAGTAACATATGAAGACTAGGCTGCAATTTAATTTTTTTCCCCTAAATGGGTTTTTATTAAAAATCGGAATGCAACAACAGTATCCAATGGGTGTATCTCACAGTAACATATGCACACTAGGCTGCAATTTAATTTTTTCCCCTAAATGGGTTTTTATTAAAAATCTGAATAGAACAACAGTATTCAATGGGTGTATCTCACAGTAACATATGCAGATTAGTCTGCAATTTTATTTATTTTTCCCTAATTGGGTTTTTATTGAAAAGCGGAATATAACAACAGTATGCAATGGGTGTATCTCATAGTAACATATGAAGACTAGGCTGCAATTTAAATTTTTTCCCCTAAATGGGATTTTATTGAAAAGCGGAATACAACAGCAGTATTCAATGGGAATATCTCACAGTAACATTTGCAGACTAGGCTGCAATTTTTTTCCCCCTAAATAGGTTTTTATTGAAAAGCAGAATAGAAAAAAGGATCCAACGAGTGTATCTCACAGTAACATATGCAGAATAGGCTGCAATTTAATTTTCCCCCCTAAATAGGTTTTTATTGAAAAGCAGAATACAACAACAGTATCCAATGGGTGTATCTCTCAGTTACATATGCAGACTAGGCTGCAATTAAATTTTTTCCCCCTAAATGGGTTTTTATTGAAAAGCGGAATACAACAACAGTAGCCAATGGGTGTATCTTACAGTAACATATGCAGACTAGGCTGCAATTTAATTTTTCCCCTAAATGGGTTTTTATTAAAAATCTGAATAGAACAACAGTATCCAATGGGTGTATCTCACAGTAACATACGCAGACTAGGCCGCAATTTAATTATTTTTCCCTAAATTGGTTTTTATTGAAAAGCGGAATAGAACAACAGTATCCAACGGGTGTATGTCACAGTAACATATGCAGACTAGGCTGCAATTTAAATTTTTTTCAATAAATGGGTTTTTATTGAAAAGTGGAATAGAAAAAAAGTATCCAACGGGTATATCTCACAGTAACATATGCAGACTAGGCTGTAATTTAATTTTTTTCCCTTAAATGGGTTTTTCTTGAAAAACGGAATAGAACAACAGTATGCAATGGGTGTATCTCATAGTAACATATGAAGACTAGGCTGTAATTTATTTTCTTTCCCCTAAATGGGTTTTTATTGAAAAGCGGGATACAACAACAGTATCCAATGGGTGTATCTCACAGAAACATATGCAGACTAGGCTGCAATTTAATTTTTCCCCAAAATGGGTTTTTAATAAAAATCTGAATAGAACAAAAGTATTCAATGGGTGTATCTCACAGTAACATATGCAGACTAGGCTGCAATTTAATTTATTTTTCCCTAATTGGGTTTTTATTGAAAAGCAGAATACAACAACAGTATCAAATGGGTGTATCTCACAGTAACATATGCAGACTAGGCTGCAATTTAATTTTTTCCCTTAAATCGGTTTTTATTGAAAAGTGGAATACAACAACAGTATCCAACGGGTGTATCTCACAGTAACATTTGCAGACTAGGCTGCAATTTAATTTTTTTCCCCTAAATGGGTTTTTATTGAAAAACGGAATACAACAACAGTATCCAACGGGTGTATGTTACAGTAACACATGCAGACTAGGCCGCAATTTATTTTTTCCCCCTAAATGGGTTTTTATTGAAAAGCAGAATACAACAACAGTATCCAATGGGTGTATCGCACAATAACATATGCAGACTAGGCTGCAATTTAATTTTTTTCCCCTAAATAGGTTTTTATTGAAAAACAGAATACAACAACAGTATCCAATGGGTGTATCTCACAGTAACATATGCAGACTAGGCTGCAATTAAATTTTTTTCCACTAATTGGGTTTTTATTGAAAAGCGGAATACAACAGCAGTATCCAATGGGTGTATCTCACAGTAACATATGCAGACTAGGCTGCAATTTAATTTTTTCCCCTAAATGGGTTTTTATTGAAAAGCGGAATAAAACATCAGTATCCAACGGGTGTATCTCACAGTAACATTTGCAGACTAGGCTACAATTTAATTTTTTCCCCCTAAATGGGTTTTTATTGAAAAGCGGAATACAACAACAGTATCCAATGGGTGTATCTCACAGTAACATTTGCAGACTAGGCTGCAATTTAATTTTGTTCCCCTAAATGGGTTTTTATTGAAAAGCGGAATACAACAGCAGTATCCAATGGGTATATCTCACAGTAATATTTGCAGACTAGGCTGCAATTTTTTCCCCCTAAATAGGTTTGTATTGAAAAGCAGAATAGAAAAAAGGATCCAACGAGTGTATCTCACAGTAACATATGCAGAATAGGCTGCAATTTAGTTTTTCCCCCCTAAATAGGTTTTTATTGAAAAGCAGAATACAACAACAGTATCCAATGGGTGTATCTCTCAGTAACATATGCAGACTAGGTTGCAATTAAATTTTTTTCCCCTAAATGGGTTTTTATTGAAAAGCGGAATACAACAACAGTAGCCAATGGGTGTATCTTACAGTAACATATGCAGACTAGGCTGCAATTTAATTTTTCCCCTAAATGGGTTTTTATTAAAAATCTGAATAGAACAACAGTATCCAATGGGTGTATCTCACAGTAACATACGCAGACTAGGCCGCAATTTAATTATTTTTCCCTAAATTTTATTGAAAAGCGGAATAGAACAACAGTATCCAACGGGTGTATGTCACAGTAACATATGCAGACTAGGCTGCAATTTAAATTTTTTTCAATAAATGGGTTTTTATTGAAAAGTAGAATAGAACAAAAGTATCCAACGGGTATATCTCACAGTAACATATGCAGACTAGGCTGCAATTTAATTTTTTTCCCCCTAAATAGGTTTTTATTGAAAAGCGGAATAGAACAACAGTATGCAATGGGTGTATCTCATAGTAACATATGAAGACTAGGCTGCAATTTAATTTTTTCCCCTAAATGGGTTTTTATTAAAAAGCGGAATACAACAACAGTATCCAATGGGTGTATCTCACAGTAACAGATGCAGACTAGGCTGCAATTTAATTTTTTCCCCCTAAATGGGTTTTTATTGAAAAGCGGAACACAACAACAGTATCCAACGGGTGTATCTCACAGTAACATATGCAGACTAGGCTGCAATTTAATTTATTTTTCCCTAAATGGGTTTTTATTGAAAAGCGGAATTAGAACAACAGTATCCAACGAGTGTATCTCACAGTAACATATGCAGACTAGGCTGCAATTTAATTTTTTCCCCCCCTAAATAGGTTTTTATTGAAAAGCGGAATACAACAACAGTATCCAATGGGTGTATCTCACATTAACATATGCAGACTAGGCTGCAATTAAATTTTTTCCCCCTTAATGGGTTTTTATTGAAAAGCGGAATACAGCAACAGTATCCAATGGGTGTATCTCACAGTAACATATGTAGATTAGGCTGAAATTAATTTTTTTCCCCCTAAATGGGTTTTTATTGAAAAGCGGAATACAACAGCAGTATCCAATGGGTGTATCTCACAGTAACATATGCAGACTAGGCTGCAATTCAATTTTTTTCCCCTAAATGGGTTTCTATTGAAAAACGGAATACAACAACAGTATCCAACGGGTGTATCTTACAGTAACACATGCAGACTAGGCCGCAATTTATTTTTTCCCCCTAAATGGGTTTTTATTGAAAAGCGGAATACAACAACAGTATCCAATGGGTGTATCGCACAATAACATATGCAGACTAGGCTGCAATTTAATTTTTTTCCCCTAAATAAGTTTTTATTGAAAAACAGAATACAACAACAGTATCCAATGGGTGTATCTCACAGTAACATATGCAGACTAGGCTGCAATTTAATTTTTTCCCCGAAATGGGTTTTTATTGAAAAGCGGAATAAAACATCAGTATCCAACGGGTGTATCTCACAGTAACATTTGCAGACTAGGCTACAATTAAATTTTTTTCCCCTAAATGGGTTTTTATTGAAAAGCGGAATACAACAACAGTATCCAATGGGTGTATCTCACAGTAACATTTGCAGACTAGGCTGCAATTTAATTTTGTTCCCCTAAATGGGTTTTTATTGAAAAGCGGAATACAACAGCAGTATCCAATGGTTATATCTCACAGTAACATTTGCAGACTAGGCTGCAATTTTTTTTCCCCCTAAAGAGGTTTTTATTGAAAAGCAGAATAGAAAAAAGGATCCAACGAGTGTATCTCACAGTAACATATGCAGAATAGGCTGCAATTTAATTTCCCCCCCTAAATAGGTTTTTATTGAAAAGCAGAATACAACAACAGTATCCAATGGGTGTATCTCTCAGTAACATATGCAGACTAGGCTGCAATTAAATTTTTTTCCCCTAAATGGTTTTTTATTGAAAAGCGGAATACAACAACAGTAGCCAATGGGTGTATCTTACAGTAACATATGCAGACTAGGCTGCAATTTAATTTTTCCCCTAAATGGGTTTTTATTAAAAATCTGAATAGAACAACAGTATCCAATGGGTGTATCTCAAAGAAACATACACAGACTAGGCAGCGATTTAATTATTTTTCCCTAAATTTTATTGAAAAGCGGAATAGAACAACAGTATCCAACGGGTGTATGTCACAGTAACATATGCAGACTAGGCTGCAATTTAAATTTTTTTCAATAAATGGGTTTTTATTGAAAAGTGGAATAGAACAACAGTATGCAATGGGTGTATCTCATAGTAACATATGAAGACTAGGCTGCAATTTAATTTTTTTCCCCTAAATGGGTTTTTATTGAAAAGCGGAATACAACAACAGTATCCAATGGGTGTATCTCACAGTAACGTATGCAGACTAGGCTGCAATTTAATTTTTTTCCCCTAAATGGGTTTTTATTGAAAAGCGGAATACAACAACAGTATCTAATGGGTGTATCTCATAGTAACATATGTAGACTAGACTGCAATTTAATTTTTCCCCCTAAATGGGTTTTTAATAAAAATCTGAAAAGAACAACAGTATCCAATGGGTGTATCTCACAGTAACATACGAAGACAAGGCCGCAATTTAAATATTTTTCCCTAAATTGTTTTTTATTGAAAAGCGGAATAGAACAACAGTATCCAACGGGTGTATGTCACAGTAACATATGCAGACTAGGCTGCAATTTAATTTTTTTCCCTAAATGGGTTTTTATTGAAAAGTGGAATAGAACAAAAGTATCCAACAGGTATATCTCACAGTAAAATATGCAGACTACGCTGTAATTTAATTTTTTTCCCTTAAATGGGTTTTTATTGAAAAACGGAATAGAACAACAGTACGCAATGGGTGTATCTCATAGTAACATATGAAGACTAGGCTGCAATTTAATTTTTTTCCCCTAAATGGGTTTTTATTAAAAATCGGAATGCAACAACAGTATCCAATGGGTGTATCTCACAGTAACATATGCACACTAGGCTGCAATTTAATTTTTTCCCCTAAATGGGTTTTTATTAAAAATCTGAATAGAACAACAGTATTCAATGGGTGTATCTCACAGTAACATATGCAGACTAGTCTGCAATTTTATTTATTTTTCCCTAATTGGGTTTTTATTGAAAAGCGGAATTAGAACAACAGTATCCAACGAGTGTATCTCACAGTAACATATGCAGACTAGGCTGCAATTTAATTTTTTCCCCCTAAATAGGTTTTTATTGAAAAGCGGAATATAACAACAGTATGCAATGGGTGTATCTCATAGTAACATATGAAGACTAGGCTGCAATTTAAATTTTTTCCCCTAAATGGGATTTTATTGAAAAGCGGAATACAACAGCAGTATTCAATGGGAATATCTCACAGTAACATTTGCAGACTAGGCTGCAATTTTTTTCCCCCTAAATAGGTTTTTATTGAAAAGCAGAATAGAAAAAAGGATCCAACGAGTGTATCTCACAGTAACATATGCAGAATAGGCTGCAATTTAATTTTTCCCCCCTAAATAGGTTTTTATTGAAAAGCAGAATACAACAACAGTATCCAATGGGTGTATCTCTCAGTTACATATGCAGACTAGGCTGCAATTAAATTTTTTCCCCCTAAATGGGTTTTTATTGAAAAGCGGAATACAACAACAGTAGCCAATGGGTGTATCTTATAGTAACATATGCAGACTAGGCTGCAATTTAATTTTTCCCCTAAATGGGTTTTTATTAAAAATCTGAATAGAACAACAGTATCCAATGGGTGTATCTCACAGTAACATACGCAGACTAGGCCGCGATTTAATTATTTTTCCCTAAATTGGTTTTTATTGAAAAGCGGAATAGAACAACAGTATCCAACGGGTGTATGTCACAGTAACATATGCAGACTAGGCTGCAATTTAAATTTTTTTCAATAAATGGGTTTTTATTGAAAAGTGGAATAGAAAAAAAGTATCCAAGGGGTATATCTCACAGTAACATATGCAGACTAGGCTGTAATTTAATTTTTTTCCCTTAAATGGGTTTTTCTTGAAAAACGGAATAGAACAACAGTATGCAATGGGTGTATCTCATAGTAACATATGAAGACTAGGCTGCAATTTATTTTCTTTCCCCTAAATGGGTTTTTATTGAAAAGCGGGATACAACAACAGTATCCAATGGGTGTATCTCACAGAAACATATGCAGACTAGGCTGCAATTTAATTTTTCCCCAAAATGGGTTTTTAATAAAAATCTGAATAGAACAAAAGTATTCAATGGGTGTATCTCACAGTAACATATGCAGACTAGGCTGCAATTTAATTTATTTTTCCCTAATTGGGTTTTTATTGAAAAGCAGAATACAACAACAGTATCAAATGGGTGTATCTCACAGTAACATATGCAGACTAGGCTGCAATTTAAATTTTTTTCAATAAATGGGTTTTTATTGAAAAGTGGAATAGAAAAAAAGTATCCAACGGGTATATCTCACAGTAACATATGCAGACTAGGCTGTAATTTAATTTTTTTCCCTTAAATGGGTTTTTCTTGAAAAACGGAATAGAACAACAGTATGCAATGGGTGTATCTCATAGTAACATATGAAGACTAGGCTGCAATTTATTTTCTTTCCCCTAAATGGGTTTTTATTGAAAAGCGGGATACAACAACAGTATCCAATGGGTGTATCTCACAGAAACATATGCAGACTAGGCTGCAATTTAATTTTTCCCCAAAATGGGTTTTTAATAAAAATCTGAATAGAACAAAAGTATTCAATGGGTGTATCTCACAGTAACATATGCAGACTAGGCTGCAATTTAATTTATTTTTCCCTAATTGGGTTTTTATTGAAAAGCAGAATACAACAACAGTATCAAATGGGTGTATCTCACAGTAACATATGCAGACTAGACTGCAATTTAATTTTTTCCCCTAAATCGGTTTTTATTGAAAAGTGGAATACAACAACAGTATCCAACGGGTGTATCTCACAGTAACATTTGCAGACTAGGCTGCAATTTAATTTTTTTCCCCTAAATGGGTTTTTATTGAAAAACGGAATACAACAACAGTATCCAACGGGTGTATGTTACAGTAACACATGCAGACTAGGCCGCAATTTATTTTTTCCCCCTAAATGGGTTTTTATTGAAAAGCAGAATACAACAACAGTATCCAATGGGTGTATCGCACAATAACATATGCAGACTAGGCTGCAATTTAATTTTTTTCCCCTAAATAGGTTTTTATTGAAAAACAGAATACAACAACAGTATCTAATGGGTGTATCTCATAGTAACATATGTAGACTAGACTGCAATTTAATTTTTCCCCCTAAATGGGTTTTTAATAAAAATCTGAAAAGAACAACAGTATCCAATGGGTGTATCTCACAGTAACATACGAAGACTAGGCCGCAATTTAAATATTTTTCCCTAAATTGGTTTTTATTGAAAAGCGGAATAGAACAACAGTATCCAACGGGTGTATGTCACAGTAACATATGCAGACTAGGCTGCAATTTAATTTTTTTCCCTAAATGGGTTTTTATTGAAAAGTGGAATAGAACAAAAGTATCCAACAGGTATATCTCACAGTAAAATATGCAGACTACGCTGTAATTTAATTTTTTTCCCTTAAATGGGTTTTTATTGAAAAACGGAATAGAACAACAGTACGCAATGGGTGTATCTCATAGTAACATATGAAGACTAGGCTGCAATTTAATTTTTTTCCCCTAAATGGGTTTTTATTAAAAATCGGAATGCAACAACAGTATCCAATGGGTGTATCTCACAGTAACATATGCACACTAGGCTGCAATTTAATTTTTTCCCCTAAATGGGTTTTTATTAAAAATCTGAATAGAACAACAGTATTCAATGGGTGTATCTCACAGTAACATATGCAGATCAGTCTGCAATTTTATTTATTTTTCCCTAATTGGGTTTTTATTGAAAAGCGGAATATAACAACAGTATGCAATGGGTGTATCTCATAGTAACATATGAAGACTAGGCTGCAATTTAAATTTTTTCCCCTAAATGGGATTTTATTGAAAAGCGGAATACAACAGCAGTATTCAATGGGAATATCTCACAGTAACATTTGCAGACTAGGCTGCAATTTTTTTCCCCCTAAATAGGTTTTTATTGAAAAGCAGAATAGAAAAAAGGATCCAACGAGTGTATCTCACAGTAACATATGCAGAATAGGCTGCAATTTAATTTTTCCCCCCTAAATAGGTTTTTATTGAAAAGCAGAATACAACAACAGTATCCAATGGGTGTATCTCTCAGTTACATATGCAGACTAGGCTGCAATTAAATTTTTTCCCCCTAAATGGGTTTTTATTGAAAAGCGGAATACAACAACAGTAGCCAATGGGTGTATCTTACAGTAACATATGCAGACTAGGCTGCAATTTAATTTTTCCCCTAAATGGGTTTTTATTAAAAATCTGAATAGAACAACAGTATCCAATGGGTGTATCTCACAGTAACATACGCAGACTAGGCCGCAATTTAATTATTTTTCCCTAAATTGGTTTTTATTGAAAAGCGGAATAGAACAACAGTATCCAACGGGTGTATGTCACAGTAACATATGCAGACTAGGCTGCAATTTAAATTTTTTTCAATAAATGGGTTTTTATTGAAAAGTGGAATAGAAAAAAAGTATCCAACGGGTATATCTCACAGTAACATATGCAGACTAGGCTGTAATTTAATTTTTTTCCCTTAAATGGGTTTTTCTTGAAAAACGGAATAGAACAACAGTATGCAATGGGTGTATCTCATAGTAACATATGAAGACTAGGCTGTAATTTATTTTCTTTCCCCTAAATGGGTTTTTATTGAAAAGCGGGATACAACAACAGTATCCAATGGGTGTATCTCACAGAAACATATGCAGACTAGGCTGCAATTTAATTTTTCCCCAAAATGGGTTTTTAATAAAAATCTGAATAGAACAAAAGTATTCAATGGGTGTATCTCACAGTAACATATGCAGACTAGGCTGCAATTTAATTTATTTTTCCCTAATTGGGTTTTTATTGAAAAGCAGAATACAACAACAGTTTTAAATGGGTGTATCTCACAGTAACATATGCAGACTAGGCTGCAATTTAATTTTTTCCCTTAAATCGGTTTTTATTGAAAAGTGGAATACAACAACAGTATCCAACGGGTGTATCTCACAGTAACATTTGCAGACTAGGCTGCAATTTAATTTTTTTCCCCTAAATGGGTTTTTATTGAAAAACGGAATACAACAACAGTATCCAACGGGTGTATGTTACAGTAACACATGCAGACTAGGCCGCAATTTATTTTTTCCCCCTAAATGGGTTTTTATTGAAAAGCAGAATACAACAACAGTATCCAATGGGTGTATCGCACAATAACATATGCAGACTAGGCTGCAATTTAATTTTTTTCCCCTAAATAGGTTTTTATTGAAAAACAGAATACAACAACAGTATCCAATGGGTGTATCTCACAGTAACATATGCAGACTAGGCTGCAATTAAATTTTTTTCCACTAATTGGGTTTTTATTGAAAAGCGGAATACAACAGCAGTATCCAATGGGTGTATCTCACAGTAACATATGCAGACTAGGCTGCAATTTAATTTTTTCCCCTAAATGGGTTTTTATTGAAAAGCGGAATAAAACATCAGTATCCAACGGGTGTATCTCACAGTAACATTTGCAGACTAGGCTACAATTTAATTTTTTCCCCCTAAATGGGTTTTTATTGAAAAGCGGAATACAACAACAGTATCCAATGGGTGTATCTCACAGTAACATTTGCAGACTAGGCTGCAATTTAATTTTGTTCCCCTAAATGGGTTTTTATTGAAAAGCGGAATACAACAGCAGTATCCAATGGGTATATCTCACAGTAATATTTGCAGACTAGGCTGCAATTTTTTCCCCCTAAATAGGTTTGTATTGAAAAGCAGAATAGAAAAAAGGATCCAACGAGTGTATCTCACAGTAACATATGCAGAATAGGCTGCAATTTAGTTTTTCCCCCCTAAATAGGTTTTTATTGAAAAGCAGAATACAACAACAGTATCCAATGGGTGTATCTCTCAGTAACATATGCAGACTAGGTTGCAATTAAATTTTTTTCCCCTAAATGGGTTTTTATTGAAAAGCGGAATACAACAACAGTAGCCAATGGGTGTATCTTACAGTAACATATGCAGACTAGGCTGCAATTTAATTTTTCCCCTAAATGGGTTTTTATTAAAAATCTGAATAGAACAACAGTATCCAATGGGTGTATCTCACAGTAACATACGCAGACTAGGCCGCAATTTAATTATTTTTCCCTAAATTTTATTGAAAAGCGGAATAGAACAACAGTATCCAACGGGTGTATGTCACAGTAACATATGCAGACTAGGCTGCAATTTAAATTTTTTTCAATAAATGGGTTTTTATTGAAAAGTAGAATAGAACAAAAGTATCCAACGGGTATATCTCACAGTAACATATGCAGACTAGGCTGCAATTTAATTTTTTTCCCCCTAAATAGGTTTTTATTGAAAAGCGGAATAGAACAACAGTATGCAATGGGTGTATCTCATAGTAACATATGAAGACTAGGCTGCAATTTAATTTTTTCCCCTAAATGGGTTTTTATTAAAAAGCGGAATACAACAACAGTATCCAATGGGTGTATCTCACAGTAACAGATGCAGACTAGGCTGCAATTTAATTTTTTCCCCCTAAATGGGTTTTTATTGAAAAGCGGAACACAACAACAGTATCCAATGGGTGTATCGCACAGTAACATATGCAGACTAGGCTGCAATTTAATTTATTTTTCCCTAAATGGGTTTTTATTGAAAAGCGGAATTAGAACAACAGTATCCAACGAGTGTATCTCACAGTAACATATGCAGACTAGGCTGCAATTTAATTTTTTCCCCGAAATGGGTTTTTATTGAAAAGCGGAATAAAACATCAGTATCCAACGGGTGTATCTCACAGTAACATTTGCAGACTAGGCTACAATTAAATTTTTTTCCCCTAAATGGGTTTTTATTGAAAAGCGGAATACAACAACAGTATCCAATGGGTGTATCTCACAGTAACATTTGCAGACTAGGCTGCAATTTAATTTTGTTCCCCTAAATGGGTTTTTATTGAAAAGCGGAATACAACAGCAGTATCCAATGGTTATATCTCACAGTAACATTTGCAGACTAGGCTGCAATTTTTTTTCCCCCTAAAGAGGTTTTTATTGAAAAGCAGAATAGAAAAAAGGATCCAACGAGTGTATCTCACAGTAACATATGCAGAATAGGCTGCAATTTAATTTCCCCCCCTAAATAGGTTTTTATTGAAAAGCAGAATACAACAACAGTATCCAATGGGTGTATCTCTCAGTAACATATGCAGACTAGGCTGCAATTAAATTTTTTTCCCCTAAATGTTTTTTTATTGAAAAGCGGAATACAACAACAGTAGCCAATGGGTGTATCTTACAGTAACATATGCAGACTAGGCTGCAATTTAATTTTTCCCCTAAATGGGTTTTTATTAAAAATCTGAATAGAACAACAGTATCCAATGGGTGTATCTCAAAGAAACATACACAGACTAGGCAGCGATTTAATTATTTTTCCCTAAATTTTATTGAAAAGCGGAATAGAACAACAGTATCCAACGGGTGTATGTCACAGTAACATATGCAGACTAGGCTGCAATTTAAATTTTTTTCAATAAATGGGTTTTTATTGAAAAGTGGAATAGAACAACAGTATGCAATGGGTGTATCTCATAGTAACATATGAAGACTAGGCTGCAATTTAATTTTTTTCCCCTAAATGGGTTTTTATTGAAAAGCGGAATACAACAACAGTATCCAATGGGTGTATCTCACAGTAACGTATGCAGACTAGGCTGCAATTTAATTTTTTTCCCCTAAATGGGTTTTTATTGAAAAGCGGAATACAACAACAGTATCTAATGGGTGTATCTCATAGTAACATATGTAGACTAGACTGCAATTTAATTTTTCCCCCTAAATGGGTTTTTAATAAAAATCTGAAAAGAACAACAGTATCCAATGGGTGTATCTCACAGTAACATACGAAGACAAGGCCGCAATTTAAATATTTTTCCCTAAATTGTTTTTTATTGAAAAGCGGAATAGAACAACAGTATCCAACGGGTGTATGTCACAGTAACATATGCAGACTAGGCTGCAATTTAATTTTTTTCCCTAAATGGGTTTTTATTGAAAAGTGGAATAGAACAAAAGTATCCAACAGGTATATCTCACAGTAAAATATGCAGACTACGCTGTAATTTAATTTTTTTCCCTTAAATGGGTTTTTATTGAAAAACGGAATAGAACAACAGTACGCAATGGGTGTATCTCATAGTAACATATGAAGACTAGGCTGCAATTTAATTTTTTTCCCCTAAATGGGTTTTTATTAAAAATCGGAATGCAACAACAGTATCCAATGGGTGTATCTCACAGTAACATATGCACACTAGGCTGCAATTTAATTTTTTCCCCTAAATGGGTTTTTATTAAAAATCTGAATAGAACAACAGTATTCAATGGGTGTATCTCACAGTAACATATGCAGACTAGTCTGCAATTTTATTTATTTTTCCCTAATTGGGTTTTTATTGAAAAGCGGAATTAGAACAACAGTATCCAACGAGTGTATCTCACAGTAACATATGCAGACTAGGCTGCAATTTAATTTTTTCCCCCTAAATAGGTTTTTATTGAAAAGCGGAATATAACAACAGTATGCAATGGGTGTATCTCATAGTAACATATGAAGACTAGGCTGCAATTTAAATTTTTTCCCCTAAATGGGATTTTATTGAAAAGCGGAATACAACAGCAGTATTCAATGGGAATATCTCACAGTAACATTTGCAGACTAGGCTGCAATTTTTTTCCCCCTAAATAGGTTTTTATTGAAAAGCAGAATAGAAAAAAGGATCCAACGAGTGTATCTCACAGTAACATATGCAGAATAGGCTGCAATTTAATTTTTCCCCCCTAAATAGGTTTTTATTGAAAAGCAGAATACAACAACAGTATCCAATGGGTGTATCTCTCAGTTACATATGCAGACTAGGCTGCAATTAAATTTTTTCCCCCTAAATGGGTTTTTATTGAAAAGCGGAATACAACAACAGTAGCCAATGGGTGTATCTTATAGTAACATATGCAGACTAGGCTGCAATTTAATTTTTCCCCTAAATGGGTTTTTATTAAAAATCTGAATAGAACAACAGTATCCAATGGGTGTATCTCACAGTAACATACGCAGACTAGGCTGCGATTTAATTATTTTTCCCTAAATTGGTTTTTATTGAAAAGCGGAATAGAACAACAGTATCCAACGGGTGTATGTCACAGTAACATATGCAGACTAGGCTGCAATTTAAATTTTTTTCAATAAATGGGTTTTTATTGAAAAGTGGAATAGAAAAAAAGTATCCAAGGGGTATATCTCACAGTAACATATGCAGACTAGGCTGTAATTTAATTTTTTTCCCTTAAATGGGTTTTTCTTGAAAAACGGAATAGAACAACAGTATGCAATGGGTGTATCTCATAGTAACATATGAAGACTAGGCTGCAATTTATTTTCTTTCCCCTAAATGGGTTTTTATTGAAAAGCGGGATACAACAACAGTATCCAATGGGTGTATCTCACAGAAACATATGCAGACTAGGCTGCAATTTAATTTTTCCCCAAAATGGGTTTTTAATAAAAATCTGAATAGAACAAAAGTATTCAATGGGTGTATCTCACAGTAACATATGCAGACTAGGCTGCAATTTAATTTATTTTTCCCTAATTGGGTTTTTATTGAAAAGCAGAATACAACAACAGTATCAAATGGGTGTATCTCACAGTAACATATGCAGACTAGGCTGCAATTTAAATTTTTTTCAATAAATGGGTTTTTATTGAAAAGTGGAATAGAAAAAAAGTATCCAACGGGTATATCTCACAGTAACATATGCAGACTAGGCTGTAATTTAATTTTTTTCCCTTAAATGGGTTTTTCTTGAAAAACGGAATAGAACAACAGTATGCAATGGGTGTATCTCATAGTAACATATGAAGACTAGGCTGCAATTTATTTTCTTTCCCCTAAATGGGTTTTTATTGAAAAGCGGGATACAACAACAGTATCCAATGGGTGTATCTCACAGAAACATATGCAGACTAGGCTGCAATTTAATTTTTCCCCAAAATGGGTTTTTAATAAAAATCTGAATAGAACAAAAGTATTCAATGGGTGTATCTCACAGTAACATATGCAGACTAGGCTGCAATTTAATTTATTTTTCCCTAATTGGGTTTTTATTGAAAAGCAGAATACAACAACAGTATCAAATGGGTGTATCTCACAGTAACATATGCAGACTAGGCTGCAATTTAAATTTTTTTCAATAAATGGGTTTTTATTGAAAAGTGGAATAGAAAAAAAGTATCCAACGGGTATATCTCACAGTAACATATGCAGACTAGGCTGTAATTTAATTTTTTTCCCTTAAATGGGTTTTTCTTGAAAAACGGAATAGAACAACAGTATGCAATGGGTGTATCTCATAGTAACATATGAAGACTAGGCTGCAATTTATTTTCTTTCCCCTAAATGGGTTTTTATTGAAAAGCGGGATACAACAACAGTATCCAATGGGTGTATCTCACAGAAACATATGCAGACTAGGCTGCAATTTAATTTTTCCCCAAAATGGGTTTTTAATAAAAATCTGAATAGAACAAAAGTATTCAATGGGTGTATCTCACAGTAACATATGCAGACTAGGCTGCAATTTAATTTATTTTTCCCTAATTGGGTTTTTATTGAAAAGCAGAATACAACAACAGTATCAAATGGGTGTATCTCACAGTAACATATGCAGACTAGACTGCAATTTAATTTTTTCCCCTAAATCGGTTTTTATTGAAAAGTGGAATACAACAACAGTATCCAACGGGTGTATCTCACAGTAACATTTGCAGACTAGGCTGCAATTTAATTTTTTTCCCCTAAATGGGTTTTTATTGAAAAACGGAATACAACAACAGTATCCAACGGGTGTATGTTACAGTAACACATGCAGACTAGGCCGCAATTTATTTTTTCCCCCTAAATGGGTTTTTATTGAAAAGCAGAATACAACAACAGTATCCAATGGGTGTATCGCACAATAACATATGCAGACTAGGCTGCAATTTAATTTTTTTCCCCTAAATAGGTTTTTATTGAAAAACAGAATACAACAACAGTATCCAATGGGTGTATCTCACAGTAACATATGCAGACTAGGCTGCAATTAAATTTTTTTCCACTAATTGGGTTTTTATTGAAAAGCGGAATACAACAGCAGTATTCAATGGGTGTATCTCACAGTAACATATGCAGACTAGGCTGCAATTTAATTTTTTCCCCTAAATGGGTTTTTATTGAAAAGCGGAATAAAACATCAGTATCCAACGGGTGTATCTCACAGTAACATTTGCAGACTAGGCTACAATTTAATTTTTCCCCCTAAATGGGTTTTTATTGAAAAGCGGAATACAACAACAGTATCCAATGGGTGTATCTCACAGTAACATTTGCAGACTAGGCTGCAATTTAATTTTGTTCCCCTAAATGGGTTTTTATTGAAAAGCGGAATACAACAGCAGTATCCAATGGGTATATCTCACAGTAATATTTGCAGACTAGGCTGCAATTTTTTCCCCCTAAATAGGTTTGTATTGAAAAGCAGAATAGAAAAAAGGATCCAACGAGTGTATCTCACAGTAACATATGCAGAATAGGCTGCAATTTAATTTTTCCCCCCTAAATAGGTTTTTATTGAAAAGCAGAATACAACAACAGTATCCAATGGGTGTATCTCTCAGTAACATATGCAGACTAGGTTGCAATTAAATTTTTTTCCCCTAAATGGGTTTTTATTGAAAAGCGGAATACAACAACAGTAGCCAATGGGTGTATCTTACAGTAACATATGCAGACTAGGCTGCAATTTAATTTTTCCCCTAAATGGGTTTTTATTAAAAATCTGAATAGAACAACAGTATCCAATGGGTGTATCTAACAGTAACATACGCAGACTAGGCCGCAATTTAATTATTTTTCCCTAACTTTTATTGAAAAGCGGAATAGAACAACAGTATCCAACGGGTGTATGTCACAGTAACATATGCAGACTAGGCTGCAATTTAAATTTTTTTCAATAAATGGGTTTTTATTGAAAAGTAGAATAGAACAAAAGTATCCAACGGGTATATCTCACAGTAACATATGCAGACTAGGCTGCAATTTAATTTTTTTCCCCCTAAATAGGTTTTTATTGAAAAGCGGAATAGAACAACAGTATGCAATGGGTGTATCTCATAGTAACATATGAAGACTAGGCTGCAATTTAAATTTTTTCCCCTAAATGGGTTTTTATTAAAAAGCGGAATACAACAACAGTATCCAATGGGTGTATCTCACAGTAACAGATGCAGACTAGGCTGCAATTTAATTTTTTCCCCCTAAATGGGTTTTTATTGAAAAGCGGAACACAACAACAGTATCCAACGGGTGTATCTCACAGTAACATATGCAGACTAGGCTGCAATTTAATTTATTTTTCCCTAAATGGGTTTTTATTGAAAAGCGGAATTAGAACAACAGTATCCAACGAGTGTATCTCACAGTAACATATGCAGACTAGGCTGCAATTTAATTTTTCCCCCCCTAAATAGGTTTTTATTGAAAAGCGGAATACAACAACAGTATCCAATGGGTGTATCTCACATTAACATATGCAGACTAGGCTGCAATTAAATTTTTTCCCCCTTAATGGGTTTTTATTGAAAAGCGGAATACAGCAACAGTATCCAATGGGTGTATCTCACAGTAACATATGTAGATTAGGCTGAAATTAATTTTTTTCCCCCTAAATGGGTTTTTATTGAAAAGCGGAATACAACAGCAGTATCCAATGGGTGTATCTCACAGTAACATATGCAGACTAGGCTGCAATTCAATTTTTTTCCCCTAAATGGGTTTCTATTGAAAAACGGAATACAACAACAGTATCCAACGGGTGTATCTTACAGTAACACATGCAGACTAGGCCGCAATTTATTTTTTCCCCCTAAATGGGTTTTTATTGAAAAGCAGAATACAACAACAGTATCCAATGGGTGTATCGCACAATAACATATGCAGACTAGGCTGCAATTTAATTTTTTTCCCCTAAATAAGTTTTTATTGAAAAACAGAATACAACAACAGTATCCAATGGGTGTATCTCACAGTAAAATATGCAGACTAGGCTGCAATTTAATTTTTTCCCCGAAATGGGTTTTTATTGAAAAGCGGAATAAAACATCAGTATCCAATAGGTGTATCTCACAGTAACATTTGCAGACTAGGCTACAATTAAATTTTTTTCCCCTAATGGGTTTTTATTGAAAAGCGGAATACAACAACAGTATCCAATGGGTGTATCTCACAGTAACATTTGCAGACTAGGCTGCAATTTAATTTTGTTCCCCTAAATGGGTTTTTATTGAAAAGCGGAATACAACAGCAGTATCCAATGGTTATATCTCACAGTAACATTTGCAGACTAGGCTGCAATTTTTTTTCCCCCTAAAGAGGTTTTTATTGAAAAGCAGAATAGAAAAAAGGATCCAACGAGTGTATCTCACAGTAACATATGCAGAATAGGCTGCAATTTAATTTCCCCGCCTAAATAGGTTTTTATTGAAAAGCAGAATACAACAACAGTATCCAATGGGTGTATCTCTCAGTAACATATGCAGACTAGGCTGCAATTAAATTTTTTTCCCCTAAATGGGTTTTTATTGAAAAGCGGAATACAACAACAGTAGCCAATGGGTGTATCTTACAGTAACATATGCAGACTAGGCTGCAATTTAATTTTTCCCCTAAATGGGTTTTTATTAAAAATCTGAATAGAACAACAGTATCCAATGGGTGTATCTCAAAGAAACATACACAGACTAGGCCGCGATTTAATTATTTTTCCCTAAATTTTATTGAAAAGCGGAATAGAACAACAGTATCCAACGGGTGTATGTCACAGTAACATATGCAGACTAGGCTGCAATTTAAATTTTTTTCAATAAATGGGTTTTTATTGAAAAGTGGAATAGAACAACAGAATGCAATGGGTGTATCTCATAGTAACATATGAAGACTAGGCTGCAATTTAATTTTTTTCCCCTAAATGGGTTTTTATTGAAAAGCGGAATACAACAACAGTATCCAATGGGTGTATCTCACAGTAACGTATGCAGACTAGGCTGCAATTTAATTTTTTTCCCTTAAATGGGTTTTTATTGAAAAGCGGAATACAACAACAGTATCTAATGGGTGTATCTCATAGTAACATATGTAGACTAGACTGCAATTTAATTTTTCCCCCTAAATGGGTTTTTAATAAAAATCTGAAAAGAACAACAGTATCCAATGGGTGTATCTCACAGTAACATACGAAGACTAGGCCGCAATTTAAATATTTTTCCCTAAATTGGTTTTTATTGAAAAGCGGAATAGAACAACAGTATCCAACGGGTGTATGTCACAGTAACATATGCAGACTAGGCTGCAATTTAATTTTTTTCCCTAAATGGGTTTTTATTGAAAAGTGGAATAGAACAAAAGTATCCAACAGGTATATCTCACAGTAAAATATGCAGACTACGCTGTAATTTAATTTTTTTCCCTTAAATGGGTTTTTATTGAAAAACGGAATAGAACAACAGTACGCAATGGGTGTATCTCATAGTAACATATGAAGACTAGGCTGCAATTTAATTTTTTTCCCCTACATGGGTTTTTATTAAAAATCGGAATGCAACAACAGTATCCAATGGGTGTATCTCACAGTAACATATGCACACTAGGCTGCAATTTAATTTTTTCCCCTAAATGGGTTTTTATTAAAAATCTGAATAGAACAACAGTATTCAATGGGTGTATCTCACAGTAACATATGCAGACTAGGCTGCAATTTTATTTATTTTTCCCTAATTGGGTTTTTATTGAAAAGCGGAATTAGAACAACAGTATCCAACGAGTGTATCTCACAGTAACATATGCAGACTAGGCTGCAATTTAATTTTTTCCCCCTAAATAGGTTTTTATTGAAAAGCGGAATAGAACAACAGTATGCAATGGGTGTATCTCATAGTAACATATGAAGACTAGGCTGCAATTTAAATTTTTTCCCCTAAATGGGTTTTCATTGAAAAGCGGAATACAACAACAGTATCAAATGGGTGTATCTCACAGTAACATATGCAGACTAGGCTGCAATTTAATTTTTTTCCCCTAAATCGGTTTTTATTGAAAAGTGGAATACAACAACAGTATCCAATGGGTGTATCTCACAGTAACATTTGCAGACTAGGCTGCAATTTAATTTTGTTCCCCTAAATGGGATTTTATTGAAAAGCGGAATACAACAGCAGTATTCAATGGGAATATCTCACAGTAACATTTGCAGACTAGGCTGCAATTTTTTTCCCCCTAAATAGGTTTTTATTGAAAAGCAGAATAGAAAAAAGGATCCAACGAGTGTATCTCACAGTAACATATGCAGAATAGGCTGCAATTTAATTTTTCCCCCCTAAATAGGTTTTTATTGAAAAGCAGAATACAACAACAGTATCCAATGGGTGTATCTCTCAGTTACATATGCAGACTAGGCTGCAATTAAATTTTTTCCCCCTAAATGGGTTTTTATTGAAAAGCGGAATACAACAACAGTAGCCAATGGGTGTATCTTACAGTAACATATGCAGACTAGGCTGCAATTTAATTTTTCCCCTAAATGGGTTTTTATTAAAAATCTGAATAGAACAACAGTATCCAATGGGTGTATCTCACAGTAACATACGCAGACTAGGCCGCGATTTAATTATTTTTCCCTAAATTGGTTTTTATTGAAAAGCGGAATAGAACAACAGTATCCAACGGGTGTATGTCACAGTAACATATGCAGACTAGGCTGCAATTTAAATTTTTTTCAATAAATGGGTTTTTATTGAAAAGTGGAATAGAAAAAAAGTATCCAACGGGTATATCTCACAGTAACATATGCAGACTAGGCTGTAATTTAATTTTTTTCCCTTAAATGGGTTTTTCTTGAAAAACGGAATAGAACAACAGTATGCAATGGGTGTATCTCATAGTAACATATGAAGACTAGGCTGCAATTTATTTTCTTTCCCCTAAATGGGATTTTATTGAAAAGCGGGATACAACAACAGTATCCAATGGGTGTATCTCACAGAAACATATGCAGACTAGGCTGCAATTTAATTTTTCCCCAAAATGGGTTTTTAATAAAAATCTGAATAGAACAAAAGTATTCAATGGGTGTATCTCACAGTAACATATGCAGACTAGGCTGCAATTTAATTTATTTTTCCCTAATTGGGTTTTTATTGAAAAGCAGAATACAACAACAGTATCAAATGGGTGTATCTCACAGTAACATATGCAGACTAGGCTGCAATTTAATTTTTTCCCCTAAATCGGTTTTTATTGAAAAGTGGAATACAACAACAGTATCCAACGGGTGTATCTCACAGTAACATTTGCAGACTAGGCTGCAATTTAATTTTTTTCCCCTAAATGGGTTTTTATTGAAAAACGGAATACAACAACAGTATCCAACGGGTGTATCTTACAGTAACACATGCAGACTAGGCCGCAATTTATTTTTTCCACTAATTGGGTTTTTATTGAAAAGCGGAATACAACAGCAGTATCCAATGGGTGTATCTCACAGTAACATTTGCAGACTAGGCTACAATTTAATTTTTTCCCCCTAAATGGATTTTATTGAAAAGCGGAATACAACAACAGTATCCAATGGGTGTATCTCACAGTAACATTTGCAGACTAGGCTGCAATTTAATTTTGTTCCCCTAAATGGGTTTTTATTGAAAAGCGGAATACAACAGCAGTATCCAATGGGTATATCTCACAGTAATATTTGCAGACTAGGCTGCAATTTTTTAACCCTAAATAGGTTTGTATTGAAAAGCAGAATAGAAAAAAGGATCCAACGAGTGTATCTCACAGTAACATATGCAGACTAGGCTGCAATTTAATTTTTCCCCTAAATGGGTTTTTATTAAAAATCTGAATACAACAACAGTATCCAATGGGTGTATCTCACAGTAACATACGCAGACTAGGCCGCGATTTAATTATTTTTCCCTAAATTTTATTGAAAAGCGGAATAGAACAACAGTATCCAACGGGTGTATGTCACAGTAACATATGCAGACTAGGCTGCAATTTAAATTTTTTTCAATAAATGGGTTTTTATTGAAAAGTAGAATAGAACAAAAGTATCCAACGGGTATATCTCACAGTAACATATGCAGACTAGCCTGTACTTTAATTTTTTCCCTTAAATGGGTTTTTCTTGAAAAACGGAATAGAACAACAGTATGCAATGGGTGTATCTCATAGTAACATATGAAGACTAGGCTGCAATTTATTTTTTTTCCCCTAAATGGGTTTTTATTGAAAAGCGGGATACAACAACAGTATCCAATGGGTGTATCTCACAGTAACGTATGCAGACTAGGCTGCAATTTAATTTTTTCCCCTAAATGGGTTTTTATTGAAAAGCGGAATACAACAAGAGTATCCAATGGGTGTATCTCATAGTAACATATGTAGACTAGACTGCAATTTAATTTTCCCCCCTAAATGGGTTTTTAATAAAAATCTGAAAAGAACAACAGTATCCAATGGGTGTATCTCACAGTAACATACGAACACTAGGCCGCAATTTAAATATTTTTCCCTAAATTGGTTTTTATTGAAAAGCGGAATAGAACAACAGTATCCAATGGGTGTATGTCACAGTAACATATGCAGACTAGGCTGCAATTTAATTTTTTTCCCTAAATGGGTTTTTATTGAAAAGTGGAATAGAACAAAAGTATCCAACAGGTATATCTCACAGTAAAATATGCAGACTACGCTGTAATTTAATTTTTTTCCCTTAAATGGTTTTTTATAGAAAAACGGAATAGAACAACAGTACGCAATGGGTGTATCTCATAGTAACATATGAAGACTAGGCTGCAATTTATTTTTTTCCCCTAAATGGGTTTTTATTAAAAATCTGAATAGAACAACAGTATTCAATGGGTGTATCTCACAGTAACATATGCAGACTAGGCTGCAATTTAATTTATTTTTCCCTAATTGGGTTTTTATTGAAAAGCGGAATTATAACAACAGTATCCAACGAGTGTATCTCACAGTAACATATGCACACTAGGCTGCAATTTAATTTTTTTCCCCCTAAATAGGTTTTTATTGAAAAGCGGAATAGAACAACAGTATGCAATGGGTGTATCTCATAGTAACATATGAAGACTAGGCTGCAATTTAATTTTTTCCCCTAAATGGGTTTTTATTAAAAAGCGGAATACAACAACAGTATCCAATGGGTGTATCTCACAGTAACAGATGCAGACTAGGCTGCAATTTAATTTTTTCCCCCTAAATGGGTTTTTATTGAAAAGCGGAACACAACAACAGTATCCAACGGGTGTATCTCACAGTAACATATGCAGACTAGGCTGCAATTTAATTTATTTTTCCCTAAATGGGTTTTTATTGAAAAGCGGAATTAGAACAACAGTATCCAACGAGTGTATCTCACAGTAACATATGCAGACTAGGCTGCAATTTAATTTTTTCCCCCCCTAAATAGGTTTTTATTGAAAAGCGGAATACAACAACAGTATCCAATGGGTGTATCTCACATTAACATATGCAGACTAGGCTGCAATTAAATTTTTTCCCCCTTAATGGGTTTTTATTGAAAAGCGGAATACAGCAACAGTATCCAATGGGTGTATCTCACAGTAACATATGTAGATTAGGCTGAAATTAATTTTTTTCCCCCTAAATGGGTTTTTATTAAAAAGCGGAATACAACAGCAGTATCCAATGGGTGTATCTCACAGTAACATATGCAGACTAGGCTGCAATTCAATTTTTTTCCCCTAAATGGGTTTCTATTGAAAAACGGAATACAACAACAGTATCCAACGGGTGTATCTCACAGTAACATATGCAGACTAGGCCGCAATTTATTTTTTCCCCCTAAATGGGTTTTTATTGAAAAGCGGAATACAACAACAGTATCCAATGGGTGTATCGCACAATAACATATGCAGACTAGGCTGCAATTTAATTTTTTTCCCCTAAATAAGTTTTTATTGAAAAACAGAATACAACAACAGTATCCAATGGGTGTATCTCACAGTAACATATGCAGACTAGGCTGCAATTTAATTTTTTCCCCGAAATGGGTTTTTATTGAAAAGCGGAATAAAACATCAGTATCCAACGGGTGTATCTCACAGTAACATTTGCAGACTAGGCTACAATTAAATTTTTTTCCCCTAAATGGGTTTTTATTGAAAAGCGGAATACAACAACAGTATCCAATGGGTGTATCTCACAGTAACATTTGCAGACTAGGCTGCAATTTAATTTTGTTCCCCTAAATGGGTTTTTATTGAAAAGCGGAATACAACAGCAGTATCCAATGGTTATATCTCACAGTAACATTTGCAGACTAGGCTGCAATTTTTTTTCCCCCTAAAGAGGTTTTTATTGAAAAGCAGAATAGAAAAAAGGATCCAACGAGTGTATCTCACAGTAACATATGCAGAATAGGCTGCAATTTAATTTCCCCCCCTAAATAGGTTTTTATTGAAAAGCAGAATACAACAACAGTATCCAATGGGTGTATCTCTCAGTAACATATGCAGACTAGGCTGCAATTAAATTTTTTTCCCCTAAATGGTTTTTTATTGAAAAGCGGAATACAACAACAGTAGCCAATGGGTGTATCTTACAGTAACATATGCAGACTAGGCTGCAATTTAATTTTTCCCCTAAATGGGTTTTTATTAAAAATCTGAATAGAACAACAGTATCCAATGAGTGTATCTCAAAGAAACATACACAGACTAGGCAGCGATTTAATTATTTTTCCCTAAATTTTATTGAAAAGCGGAATAGAACAACAGTATCCAACGGGTGTATGTCACAGTAACATATGCAGACTAGGCTGCAATTTAAATTTTTTTCAATAAATGGGTTTTTATTGAAAAGTGGAATAGAACAACAGTATGCAATGGGTGTATCTCATAGTAACATATGAAGACTAGGCTGCAATTTAATTTTTTTCCCCTAAATGGGTTTTTATTGAAAAGCGGAATACAACAACAGTATCCAATGGGTGTATCTCACAGTAACGTATGCAGACTAGGCTGCAATTTAATTTTTTTCCCCTAAATGGGTTTTTATTGAAAAGCGGAATACAACAACAGTATCTAATGGGTGTATCTCATAGTAACATATGTAGACTAGACTGCAATTTAATTTTTCCCCCTAAATGGGTTTTTAATAAAAATCTGAAAAGAACAACAGTATCCAATGGGTGTATCTCACAGTAACATACGAAGACTAGGCCGCAATTTAAATATTTTTCCCTAAATTGGTTTTTATTGAAAAGCGGAATAGAACAACAGTATCCAACGGGTGTATGTCACAGTAACATATGCAGACTAGGCTGCAATTTAATTTTTTTCCCTAAATGGGTTTTTATTGAAAAGTGGAATAGAACAAAAGTATCCAACAGGTATATCTCACAGTAAAATATGCAGACTACGCTGTAATTTAATTTTTTTCCCTTAAATGGGTTTTTATTGAAAAACGGAATAGAACAACAGTACGCAATGGGTGTATCTCATAGTAACATATGAAGACTAGGCTGCAATTTAATTTTTTTCCCCTAAATGGGTTTTTATTAAAAATCGGAATGCAACAACAGTATCCAATGGGTGTATCTCACAGTAACATATGCACACTAGGCTGCAATTTAATTTTTTCCCCTAAATGGGTTTTTATTAAAAATCTGAATAGAACAACAGTATTCAATGGGTGTATCTCACAGTAACATATGCAGACTAGTCTGCAATTTTATTTATTTTTCCCTAATTGGGTTTTTATTGAAAAGCGGAATTAGAACAACAGTATCCAACGAGTGTATCTCACAGTAACATATGCAGACTAGGCTGCAATTTAATTTTTTCCCCCTAAATAGGTTTTTATTGAAAAGCGGAATATAACAACAGTATGCAATGGGTGTATCTCATAGTAACATATGAAGACTAGGCTGCAATTTAAATTTTTTCCCCTAAATGGGATTTTATTGAAAAGCGGAATACAACAGCAGTATTCAATGGGAATATCTCACAGTAACATTTGCAGACTAGGCTGCAATTTTTTTCCCCCTAAATAGGTTTTTATTGAAAAGCAGAATAGAAAAAAGGATCCAACGAGTGTATCTCACAGTAACATATGCAGAATAGGCTGCAATTTAATTTTTCCCCCCTAAATAGGTTTTTATTGAAAAGCAGAATACAACAACAGTATCCAATGGGTGTATCTCTCAGTTACATATGCAGACTAGGCTGCAATTAAATTTTTTCCCCCTAAATGGGTTTTTATTGAAAAGCGGAATACAACAACAGTAGCCAATGGGTTTATCTTACAGTAACATATGCAGAATAGGCTGCAATTTAATTTTTCCCCTAAATGGGTTTTTATTAAAAATCTGAATAGAACAACAGTATCCAATGGGTGTATCTCACAGTAACATACGCAGACTAGGCCGCGATTTAATTATTTTTCCCTAAATTGGTTTTTATTGAAAAGCGGAATAGAACAACAGTATCCAACGGGTGTATGTCACAGTAACATATGCAGACTAGGCTGCAATTTAAATTTTTTTCAATAAATGGGTTTTTATTGAAAAGTGGAATAGAAAAAAAGTATCCAACGGGTATATCTCACAGTAACATATGCAGACTAGGCTGTAATTTAATTTTTTTCCCTTAAATGGGTTTTTCTTGAAAAACGGAATAGAACAACAGTATGCAATGGGTGTATCTCATAGTAACATATGAAGACTAGGCTGCAATTTATTTTCTTTCCCCTAAATGGGTTTTTATTGAAAAGCGGGATACAACAACAGTATCCAATGGGTGTATCTCACAGAAACATATGCAGACTAGGCTGCAATTTAATTTTTCCCCAAAATGGGTTTTTAATAAAAATCTGAATAGAACAAAAGTATTCAATGGGTGTATCTCACAGTAACATATGCAGACTAGGCTGCAATTTAATTTATTTTTCCCTAATTGGGTTTTTATTGAAAAGCAGAATACAACAACAGTATCAAATGGGTGTATCTCACAGTAACATATGCAGACTAGGCTGCAATTTAATTTTTTCCCCTAAATCGGTTTTTATTGAAAAGTGGAATACAACAACAGTATCCAACGGGTGTATCTCACAGTAACATTTGCAGACTAGGCTGCAATTTAATTTTTTTCCCCTAAATGGGTTTTTATTGAAAAACGGAATACAACAACAGTATCCAACGGGTGTATGTTACAGTAACACATGCAGACTAGGCCGCAATTTATTTTTTCCCCCTAAATGGGTTTTTATTGAAAAGCAGAATACAACAACAGTATCCAATGGGTGTATCGCACAATAACATATGCAGACTAGGCTGCAATTTAATTTTTTTCCCCTAAATAGGTTTTTATTGAAAAACAGAATACAACAACAGTATCCAATGGGTGTATCTCACAGTAACATATGCAGACTAGGCTGCAATTAAATTTTTTTCCACTAATTGGGTTTTTATTGAAAAGCGGAATACAACAGCAGTATCCAATGGGTGTATCTCACAGTAACATATGCAGACTAGGCTGCAATTTAATTTTTTCCCCTAAATGGGTTTTTATTGAAAAGCGGAATAAAACATCAGTATCCAACGGGTGTATCTCACAGTAACATTTGCAGACTAGGCTACAATTTAATTTTTTCCCCCTAAATGGGTTTTTAATGAAAAGCGGAATACAACAACAGTATCCAATGGGTGTATCTCACAGTAACATTTGCAGACTAGGCTGCAATTTAATTTTGTTCCCCTAAATGGGTTTTTTTGAAAAGCGGAATACAACAGCAGTATCCAATGGGTATATCTCACAGTAATATTTGCAGACTAGGCTGCAATTTTTTCCCCCTAAATAGGTTTGTATTGAAAAGCAGAATAGAAAAAAGGATCCAACGAGTGTATCTCACAGTAACATATGCAGAATAGGCTGCAATTTAATTTTTCCCCCCTAAATAGGTTTTTATTGAAAAGCAGAATACAACAACAGTATCCAATGGGTGTATCTCTCAGTAACATATGCAGACTAGGTTGCAATTAAATTTTTTTCCCCTAAATGGGTTTTTATTGAAAAGCGGAATACAACAACAGTAGCCAATGGGTGTATCTTACAGTAACATATGCAGACTAGGCTGCAATTTAATTTTTCCCCTAAATGGGTTTTTATTAAAAATCTGAATAGAACAACAGTATCCAATGGGTGTATCTCACAGTAACATACGCAGACTAGGCCGCAATTTAATTATTTTTCCCTAAATTTTATTGAAAAGCGGAATAGAACAACAGTATCCAACGGGTGTATGTCACAGTAACATATGCAGACTAGGCTGCAATTTAAATTTTTTTCAATAAATGGGTTTTTATTGAAAAGTAGAATAGAACAAAAGTATCCAACGGGTATATCTCACAGTAACATATGCAGACTAGGCTGCAATTTAATTTTTTTCCCCCTAAATAGGTTTTTATTGAAAAGCGGAATAGAACAACAGTATGCAATGGGTGTATCTCATAGTAACATATGAAGACTAGGCTGCAATTTAAATTTTTTCCCCTAAATGGGTTTTTATTAAAAAGCGGAATACAACAACAGTATCCAATGGGTGTATCTCACAGTAACAGATGCAGACTAGGCTGCAATTTAATTTTTTCCCCCTAAATGGGTTTTTATTGAAAAGCGGAACACAACAACAGTATCCAACGGGTGTATCTCACAGTAACATATGCAGACTAGGCTGCAATTTAATTTATTTTTCCCTAAATGGGTTTTTATTGAAAAGCGGAATTAGAACAACAGTATCCAACGAGTGTATCTCACAGTAACATATGCAGACTAGGCTGCAATTTAATTTTTTCCCCCCCTAAATAGGTTTTTATTGAAAAGCGGAATACAACAACAGTATCCAATGGGTGTATCTCACAGTAACATTTGCAGACTAGGCTGCAATTTAATTTTGTTCCCCTAAATGGGTTTTTATTGAAAAGCGGAATACAACAGCAGTATCCAATGGTTATATCTCACAGTAACATTTGCAGACTAGGCTGCAATTTTTTTTTCCCCCTTATGAGGTTTTTATTGAAAAGCAGAATAGAAAAAAGGATCCAACGAGTGTATCTCACAGTAACATATGCAGAATAGGCTGCAATTTAATTTCCCCCCCTAAATAGGTTTTTATTGAAAAGCAGAATACAACAACAGTATCCAATGGGTGTATCTCTCAGTAACATATGCAGACTAGGCTGCAATTAAATTTTTTTCCCCTAAATGGGTTTTTATTTAAAAGCGGAATACAACAACAGTAGCCAATGGGTGTATCTTACAGTAACATATGCAGACTAGGCTGCAATTTAATTTTTCCCCTAAATGGGTTTTTATTAAAAATCTGAATAGAACAACAGTATCCAATGGGTGTATCTCAAAGTAACATACACAGACTAGGCCGCGATTTAATTATTTTTCCCTAAATTTTATTGAAAAGCGGAATAGAACAACAGTATCCAACGGGTGTATGTCACAGTAACATATGCAGACTAGGCTGCAATTTAAATTTTTTTCAATAAATGGGTTTTTATTGAAAAGTGGAATAGAACAACAGTATGCAATGGGTGTATCTCATAGTAACATATGAAGACTAGGCTGCAATTTAATTTTTTTCCCCTAAATGGGTTTTTATTGAAAAGCGGAATACAACAACAGTATCCAATGGATGTATCTCACAGTAACGTATGCAGACTAGGCTGCAATTTAATTTTTTTCCCCTAAATGGGTTTTTATTGAAAAGCGGAATACAACAACAGTATCTAATGGGTGTATCTCATAGTAACATATGTAGACTAGACTGCAATTTAATTTTTCCCCCTAAATGGGTTTTTAATAAAAATCTGAAAAGAACAACAGTATCCAATGGGTGTATCTCACAGTAACATACGAAGACTAGGCCGCAATTTAAATATTTTTCCCTAAATTGGTTTTTATTGAAAAGCGGAATAGAACAACAGTATCCAACGGGTGTATGTCACAGTAACATATGCAGACTAGGCTGCAATTTAATTTTTTTCCCTAAATGGGTTTTTATTGAAAAGTGGAATAGAACAAAAGTATCCAACAGGTATATCTCACAGTAAAATATGCAGACTACGCTGTAATTTAATTTTTTTCCCTTAAATGGGTTTTTATTGAAAAACGGAATAGAACAACAGTACGCAATGGGTGTATCTCATAGTAACATATGAAGACTAGGCTGCAATTTAATTTTTTTCCCCTAAATGGGTTTTTATTAAAAATCGGAATGCAACAACAGTATCCAATGGGTATATCTCACAGTAACATATGCACACTAGGCTGCAATTTAATTTTTTCCCCTAAATGGGTTTTTATTAAAAATCTGAATAGAACAACAGTATTCAATGGGTGTATCTCACAGTAACATATGCAGACTAGGCTGCAATTTTATTTATTTTTCCCTAATTGGGTTTTTATTGAAAAGCGGAATTAGAACAACAGTATCCAACGAGTGTATCTCACAGTAACATATGCAGACTAGGCTGCAATTTAATTTTTCCCCCCTAAATAGGTTTTTATTGAAAAGCGGAATAGAACAACAGTATGCAATGGGTGTATCTCATAGTAACATATGAAGACTAGGCTGCAATTTAAATTTTTTCCCCTAAATGGGTTTTTATTAAAAAGCGGAATACAACAACAGTATCCAATGGGTGTATCTCACAGTAACATATGCAGACTAGGCTGCAATTTAATTTTTTCCCCTTAAATGGGTTTTTATTGAAAAGCGGAACACAACAACAGTATCCAACGGGTGGATCTCACAGTAACATTTGCAGACTAGGCTGCAATTTAATTTATTTTTCCCTAAATGGGTTTTTATTGAAAAGCGGAATTAGAACAACAGTATCCAACGAGTGTATCTCACAGTAACGTATGCAGACTAGGCTGAAATTTAATTTTTTCCCCCCCTAAATAGGTTTTTATTGAAAAGCGGAATACAACAACAGTATCCAATGGGTGTATCTCACATTAACATATGCAGACTAGGCTGCAATTAAATTTTTTTCCCCTTAATAGGTTTTTATTGAAAAGCGGAATCCAGCAACAGTATCCAATGGGTGTATCTCACAGTAACATATGTAGATTAGGCTGAAATTAATTTTTTCCCCCTAAATGGGTTTTTATTGAAAAGCGGAATACAACAGCAGTATCCAATGGGTGTATCTCACAGTAACATATGCAGACTAGGCTGCAATTCAATTTTTTTCCCCTAAATGGGTTTCTATTGAAAAACGGAATACAACAACAGTATCCAACGGGTGTAACTTACAGTAACACATGCAGACTAGGCCGCAATTTATTTTTTCCCCCTAAATGGGTTTTTATTGAAAAGCGGAATACAACAGCAGTATCCAATGGGTATATCTCACAGTAACATTTGCAGACTAGGCTGCAATTTTTTTTCCCCCTAAATAGGTTTTTATTGAAAAGCAGAAGAGAAAAAAGGATCCAACGAGTGTATCTCACAGTAACATATGCAGAATAGGCTGCAATTTAATTTTTCCCCCCTATATAGGTTTTTATTGAAAAGCAGAATACAACAACAGTATCCAATGGGTGTATCTCTCAGTAACATATGCAGACTAGGCTGCAATTAAATTTTCTTCCCCTAAATGGGTTTTTATTGAAAAGCGGAATACAACAACAGTAGCCAATGGGTGTATCTTACAGTAACATATGCAGACTAGGCTGCAATTTAATTTTTCCCCTAAATGGGTTTTTATTAAAAATCTGAATAGAACAACAGTATCCAATGGGTGTATCTCACAGTAACATACGCAGACTAGGCCGCAATTTAAATTTTTTTTCAATAAATGGGTTTTTATTGAAAAGTGGAATAGAACAAAAGTATCCAACGGGTATATCTCACAGTAACATATGCAGACTAGGCTGTAATTTAATTTTTTTCCCTTAAATGGGTTTTTATTGAAACACGGAATAGAACAACAGTATGCAATGGGTGTATCTCATAGTAACATATGTAGACTAGACTGCAATTTAATTTTTCCCCCTAAATGGGTTTTTATTAAAAATCTGAAAAGAACAACAGTATCCAATGGGTGTATCTCACAGTAACATACGAAGACTAGGCCGCAATTTAAATATTTTTCCCTAAATTGGTTTTTATTGAAAAGCGGAATAGAACAACAGTATCCAACGGGTGTATGTCACAGTAACATATGCAGACTAGGCTGCAATTTAATTTTTTTCCCTAAATGGGTTTTTATTGAAAAGTGGAATAGAACAAAAGTATCCAACAGGTATATCTCACAGTAACATATGCAGACTAGGCTGTAATTTAATTTTTTTCCCTTAAATGGGTTTTTATTGAAAAACGGAATAGAACAACAGTACGTAATGTGTGTATCTCATAGTAACATATGAAGACTAGGCTGCAATTTAATTTTTTTCCCGTAAATGGGTTTTTATTAAAAAGCGGAATGCAACAACAGTATCCAATGGGTGTATCTCACAGTAACATATGCAGACTAGGCTGCAATTTAATTTTTTCCCCTTAAATGGGTTTTTATTGAAAAGCGGAACACAACAACAGTATCCAACGGGTGTATCTCACAGTAACATATGCAGACTAGGCTGCAATTTAATTTATTTTTCCCTAAATGGGTTTTTATTGAAAAGCGGAATTAGAACAACAGTATCCAACGAGTGTATCTCACAGTAACATATGCAGACTAGGCTGCAATTTAATTTTTTCCCCCCCTAAATAGGTTTTTATTGAAAAGCGGAATACAACAACAGTATCCAATATTAAAAAAGAATAGCGCAACCATGCAAAAGAAATGACTATTAAATATGGAGACAATCCATAAATAAAAATGGGGGTTTAGTCCCACCATATGGCCATATCGTGCTCAAGCCCACCACTGCGTCAAAGTACCCCATTATCAGTGGGTCCTACACTATCCATAGAAAAGGGGTGAATCCAGCCTCTCCAACCCTTGGAGACAACACTCCTTGCTGGGATGGATGTGCTAATTTACTACAAAGGACTCCTCCTGTGTCTACTTGATGGTGGACTCTGATAGAGTACAGGTGTGTGTGGGGGGTGGGATGCTCAACCACAGAAGTCTGGTCAGACTGAATACATAATAAACAAGCAAAAAAATTGGGGGAGCAGACCCTGAACATGTATATCTAAAGCCGGTGCAGCTATGGACCAAGCAACATGTATATTAAAAAAGAATAGCGCAACCATGCAAAAGAAATGACTATTAAATATGGAGACAATCCATAAATAAAAATGGGGGTTTAGTCCCACCATATGGCCATATCGTGCTCAAGCCCACCACTGCGTCAAAGTACCCCATTATCAGTGGGTCCTACACTATCCATAGAAAAGGGGTGAATCCAGCCTCTCCAACCCTTGGAGACAACACTCCTTGCTGGGATGGATGTGCTAATGCACTACAAAGGACTCCTCCTGTGTCTACTTGATGGTGGACTCTGATAGAGTACAGGTGTGTGTGGGGGGTGGGATGCTCAACCACAGAAGTCTGGTCAGACTGAATACATAATAAACAAGCAAAAAAATTGGGGGAGCAGACCCTGAACATGTATATCTAAAGCCGGTGCAGCTATGGACCAAGCAACATGTATATTAAAAAAGAATAGCGCAACCATGCAAAAGAAATGACTATTAAATATGGAGACATTCCATAAATAAAAATGGGGGTTTAGTCCCACCATATGGCCATATCGTGCTCAAGCCCACCACTGCGACAGTATCCAATGGGTGTATCTCACATTAACATATGCAGACTAGGCTGCAATTAAATTTTTTTCCCCTTAATGGGTTTTTATTGAAAAGCGGAATACAGCAACAGTATCCAATGGGTGTATCTCACAGTAACATATGTAGATTAGGCTGAAATTAATTTTTTCCCCCATAAATGGGTTTTTATTGAAAAGCGGAATACAACAGCAGTATCCAATGGGTATATCTCACAGTAACATATGCAGACTAGGCTGCAATTCAATTTTTTTCCCCTAAATGGGTTTCTATTGAAAAACGGAATACAACAACAGTATCCAACGGGTGTATCTTACAGTAACACATGCAGACTAGGCCGCAATTTATTTTTTCCCCCTAAATGGGTTTTTATTGAAAAGCGGAATACAACAGCAGTATCCAAAGGGTATATCTCACAGTAACATTTGCAGACTAGGCTGCAATTTTTTTTCCCCCTAAATAGGTTTTTATTGAAAAGCAGAATAGAAAAAAGGATCCAACGAGTGTATCTCACAGTAACATATTCAGAATAGGCTGCAATTTAATTTTTCCCCCCTAAATAGGTTTTTATTGAAAAGCAGAATACAACAACAGTATCCAATGGGTGTATCTCTCAGTAACATATGCAGACTAGGCTGCAATTAAATTTTTTTCCCCTAAATGGGTTTTTATTGAAAAGCGGAATACAACAACAGTAGCCAATGGGTGTATCTTACAGTAACATATGCAGACTAGGCTGCAATTTAATTTTTCCCCTAAATGGGTTTTTATTAAAAATCTGAATAGAACAACAGTATCCAATGGGTTTATCTCACAGTAACATACGCAGACTAGGCCGCAATTTAAATTTTTTTCAATAAATGGGTTTTTATTGAAAAGTGGAATAGAACAAAAGTATCCAACGGGTATATCTCACAGTAACATATGCAGAATAGGCTGCAATTACATTTTTTTCAATAAATGGGTTTTTATTGAAAAGTGGAATAGAACAAAATTATCCAACGGGTATATCTCACAGTAACATATGCAGACTAGGCTGTAATTTAATTTTTTTCCCTTAAATGGGTTTTTATTGAAAAACGGAATAGAACAACAGTATGCAATGGGTGTATCTCATAGTAACATATGTAGACTAGACTGCAATTTAATTTTTCCCCCTAAATTGGTTTTTATTAAAAATCTGAAAAGAACAACAGTATCCAATGGGTGTATCTCACAGTAACATACGAAGACTAGGCCGCAATTTAAATATTTTTCCCTAAATTGGTTTTTATTGAAAAGCGGAATAGAACAACAGTATCCAACAGGTGTATGTCACAGTAACATATGCAGACTAGGCTTCAATTAAATTTATGTCCCTAAATGGGTTTTTATTGAAAAGTGGAATAGAATAAAAGTATCCAACAGGTATATCTCACAGTAACATATGCAGACTAGGCTGTAATTTAATTTTTTCCCTTAAATGGGTTTTTATTGAAAAATGGAATAGAACAACAGTACGCAATGGGTGTATCTCATAGTAGCATATGAAGACTAGGCTGCAATTTAATTTTTTTCCCCTAAATGGGTTTTTATTAAAAAGCGGAATACAACAACAGTATTCAATGGGTGTATCTCACAGTAACATATGCAGACTAGGCTGCAAATTAATTTATTTTTCCCTAATTGGGTTTTTATTGGAAAGCGGAATAGAACAGTAGTATCCAACGAGTGTATCTCACAGTAACATATGCAGACTAGGCTGCAATTTAATTTTTTCCCCCTAGATAGGTTTTTATTGAAAAGCGGAATAGAACAACAGTATACAATGGGTGTATCTCATAGTAACATATGAAGACTAGGCTGCAATTTAATTTTTTTCCCCTAAATGGGTTTTTATTAAAAAGCGGAATACAACAACAGTATCCCATTTGTGCGTCTGACCGGGCTGTGCGACTCGGTGTTGTGCGTCTGACCGGGCTGTGCGACTCGGTGTTGTGCGTCTGACCGGGCTGTGCGACTCGGTGTTGTGCGTCTGACCGGGCTGTGCGACTGAGTGTTGTGCGTCTGACCGGGCTGTGCGACTCTGTGTTGTGCGTCTGACCGGGCTGTGCGACTCTGTGTTGTGCGTCTGACCGGGCTGTGCGACTCTGTGTTGTGCGTCTGACCGGGCTGTGCGACTCTGTGTTGTGCGTCTGACCGGGCTGTGCGACTCTGTGTTGTGCGTCTGACCGGGCTGTGCGACTCTGTGTGGTGCGTCTGACCGGGCTGTGCGACTCAGTGTTGTGCGTCTGACCGCGCTGTGCGACTTAGTGTTGTGCGTCTGACCGGGCTGTGCGACTTAGTGTTGTGCGTCTGACCGGGCTGTGCGACTCAGTGTTTTGCGTCTGACCGGGCTGTGCGACTGAGCGTTGTGCGTCTGACCGGGCTGTGCGACTGAGTGTTGTGCGTCTGACCGGGCTGTGCGACTGAGCGTTGTGCGTCTGACCGGGCTGTGCGACTCAGTGTTGTGCGTCTGACCGGGCGGTGCGACTCAGTGTTTTGCGTCTGACCGGGCTGTGCGACTCAGTGTTTTGCGTCTGACCGGGCTGTGCGACTCAGTGTTTTGCGTCTGACCGGGCTGTGCGACTGAGTGTTGTGCATCTGACCGGGCTGTGCGACTGAGCGTTGTGTGTCTGACCGGGCTGTGCGACTGAGCGCTGTGCGTCTGACCGGGCTGTGCGACTCAGTGTTGTGCGTCTGACCGGGCTGTGCGACTCAGTGTTGTGCGTCTGACCGGGCTGTGCGACTCAGTGTTGTGCGTCTGACCGGGCTGTGCGACTCAGTGTTGTGCGACTGACCGGGCTGTGCGACTCAGTGTTGTGCGTCTGACCGGGCTGTGCGACTCAGTGTTGTGCGTCTGACCGGGCTGTGCGACTCAGTGTTGTGCGTCTGACCGGGCTGTGCGACTCAGTGTTGTGCGTCTGACCGGGCTGTGCGACTCAGTGTTGTGCGTCTGACCGGGCTGTACGACTCAGTGTTGTGCGTCTGACCGGGCTGTGCGACTGTGTTGTGAGTCTGACCGGGCTGTGCGACTGAGTGTTGTGCGTCTGACTGGGCTGTGCGACTCGGTGTTGTGCGTCTGACCGGGCTGTGCGACTCTGTGTTGTGCGTCTGACCGGGCTGTGCGACTCGGTGTTGTGCGTCTGACCGGGCTGTGCGACTCGGTGTTGTGCGTCTGACCGGGCTGTGCGACTGAGTGTTGTGTGTCTGACCGGGCTGTGCGACTCGGTGTTGTGCGTCTGACCGGGCTGTGCGACTCTGTGTTGTGCGTCTGACCGGGCTGTGCGACTCTGTGTTGTGCGTCTGACCGGGCTGTGCGACTCTGTGTTGTGCGTCTGACCGGGCTGTGCGACTCTGTGTTGTGCGTCTGACCGGGCTGTGCAACTCTGTGTGGTGCGTCTGACCGGGCTGTGCGACTCAGTGTTGTGCGTCTGACCGCGCTGTGCGACTTAGTGTTGTGCGTCTGACCAGGCTGTGCGACTTAGTGTTGTGCGTCTGACCGGGCTGTGCGACTTAGTGTTGTGCGTCTGACCAGGCTGTGCGACTTAGTGTTGTGCGTCTGACCGGGCTGTGCGACTCAGCGTTGTGCGTCTGACCGGGCTGTGAGATTGTGAGTGTTGGGTGACTGACCGGTGTCAAGTGAGTGGAGCGGAATACCAGAGGGTGAGAAGGTAGCGTTAGGAAGCCAGGAAATAGCCACGTAGGATAGACTTAAATCGCTGAATGCCCATTAGATTAGATAGTAGGTACAATGCCCGGCGGGTGTGGAGATGCGACTCGGTGTACATCTTGTGATATGTATGCGTTCCTCGGTCATGCGATCGAGGGCGAATACAAATGCGCAAAATGTGAGCACGTTGCTTCCCTGGAAGCTCAGGTCCTGAATCTAGGGAAGCAGCTGGCAACACTGAGACGAATGTCCATACCGGAGGAGAGCCAGGATTGTACCAATCAGGTGCAGACAGGGGCCTGCACAGAGGTGGGCGGAGTATCGGAGGTGCAGGCATCAGAGCAGAGCAGAGGGGTGACAGTTAGGAGGGGTAGAAGGGGACAAGTCAAGGAGGCTGATCCTGGGCTGGAGCACCCCAATAGATACGCCCCGTTGTGTGATGTTGGGGAAACCAGTCAGGGACCAGCATTGCTGGAGCAGAGCGACGCCCCTAGCTGCCAGGGGACGAACTCCTCCAGTGAGGCCGGGAGAAAGGGAAAGGAAAGACAGGTGCTGGTGGTAGGGGACTCAATTATTAGAAGGACAGACAGTGTAATCTGTGACAAAGACCGTGTGCGCCGAACAGTCTGTTGTTTGCCGGGCGCTCGGGTTCGGCACATCGCGGATCGGGTGAACAGATTATTGGGTGGGGCTGGGGAAGACCCAGCTGTCATGGTACACGTGGGTACCAATGACATAGGCAGAGGAAGACGGAGAGTCCTAAACGATTTCAGGGACTTAGGCGCTAAGTTGAGGACTAGGACCTCCAAGGTAGTATGTTCCGAAATACTACCGGTACCTCGAGCCACACCAGAGAGGCAAAGGGAGATTAGGGAAGTTAACGAGTGGCTGAGGAGCTGGTGTAGTAAGGAGGGTTTCGGGTTCCTGGAGAACTGGGCCGACTTCTCAGTCGGTCACCGGCTCTTTGGTAGGGACGGATTGCACCTAAATGGGGAGGGTGCAGCCGTACTGGGTGAGAGGATGGCCAAAAAGTTAGAGGGGCTTTTAAACTAGGGAATGGGGGGGAGGGTACAGATGTAGAATTAGCCAGTGGAAAGCAAGTTTCAGAGGGCAGAAATGGGGGCATTAGCGGTAGGGTGTTCGGAGCCCCTATACCCAGGGTGGGTACGGGGATAAATCAAGAGAGCAGCCTAAAAACATCAAAATTACGAGGCTTATATACCAATGCCAGAAGCCTGGCCAACAAGATGGGAGAGCTGGAGCTGCTGATGTTTGAGGAGGACTTAGATTTTGTGGGGATAACTGAGACTTGGTTTGACAGCTCTCATGACTGGATGGCGACCATTCAGGGGTATTCCCTTTATCGCAGAGATAGAGAGGGTAAAAAAGGGGGAGGGGTATGTTTGTATATTAAGAACAGTATACAGGTAAATATGAGGGATGATATTAATAATGGAGCTATGGACGAGGCAGAATCCCTATGGGTAGAGCTTCAAAGAAAAGGCACGGTGGGGAAGGTAATATTGGGCGTATGCTATAGGCCCCCAAACCAGAGGGAGGAGGGTGAGGTGGACCTCATGTTACAGATAGGATTGGCAGCAAGGATGGGAAATGTCATTTTAATGGGGGACTTTAATTATCCTGATATAGACTGGGCAGAAGGAACCGCGCATTCAGCCAAGGCTCAGCAGTTCCTAAATGTTTTGCAGGACAATTTCATGGGTCAGATGGTGAATGCACCGACAAGAAACAATGCGGTACTTGACCTACTGATTACCAACAATACAGACCTGCTCACGGATATAGAAATACGGGACAACTTAGGGAACAGTGACCATAGGTCAATTGGTTTCAGTATTAATTACAGTAATAGGAAACACAAGGGTAATATAAGGACACTGAATTTCAAAAGAGCCAATTTCCCTAAACTGCGCTCGCTGCTAGAAAATATCAAATGGGATAGAACCCTGGGAACAAAGAACACGGAGGAAAAATGGGAGTGCTTCAATAGCATACTTAACAAGGGGGTGGGCCAGTGCATTCCACAGGGAAATAAATTTAAAAGAGCAAAACTAAACCCTGGGTGGCTAAACTCCAACATAAAAATGTATATTAGAGCTAAAGAAAAGGCCTTCAAAAAATACAAGACTGAGGGGTCATTGGCAGCATTTAAGCATTACAAAGAGTGTAATAAGAAATGTAAAGATGAAATCAGGGCGGCTAAAATAGAACATGAGAGACATATAGCGGAGGAGAGTAAAAAGAACCCCAAGAAATTCTTTAAGTATATAAACAGTAAGAAAGCGAGGCCAGAACACATTGGCCCCATAAAAGATGATAAAGGAAAAATGGCCACTGAGGACAGAGAAAAGGCGGAAGTGTTAAATAATTTCTTTTCTTCAGTCTTCACAAAGGAATCGGGGGGCTACACGAACCCCGCTTGTAAGGCCGAACTAAATAATACACCTCAGGAAGTGCCGCCATGGCTAACAGAGGATAGACTTAGAGCTAAACTAGAGAAACTTAACATAAATAAATCCCCGGGACCAGATGGCTTGCACCCAAGGGTTCTAAATGAGCTCAGTCAGGTGATTGCCAGACCATTATTCTTGATCTTTAAGGATAGTTTACAGACAGGTATGGTGCCAGCTGATTGGAAAAAAGCCAACGTGGTACCAATATTTAAAAAGGGGCCGAGATATATCCCGGGTAACTATAGGCCGGTCAGCCTAACATCTGTAGTCTGCAAAATTTTGGAGGGGATGATAAGGGACCACATACAAGACTTTAGTAATGAAAACGGTATTATAAGTAGTAATCAGCATGGATTCATGAAAAATCGTTCATGCCAAACCAATCTATTAACCTTCTACGATGAAGTGAGCTGCCACTTAGATAAAGGTAAGCCTGTGGATGTGGTGTATCTGGACTTTGCAAAGGCCTTTGACACCGTTCCCCACAAACGCTTACTGTACAAACTAAGGAAGGTAGGTATGGACCATAAGGTGAGTACCTGGATAGAGAACTGGCTCCAGGGGAGAGTACAGAGGGTGGTGATTAATGGGGAGTACTCGGATTGGGCGGGTGTGGAAAGTGGGGTCCCCCAGGGTTCTGTCCTGGGACCAATCCTGTTTAATTTATTCATAAATGATCTAGAGGAGGGGATATCTAGTACAATCTCAGTATTTGCAGATGATACTAAATTAGGCATGCCAATATCTTCTATGCAGGATGTGGAAATCTTGCAAGCAGACCTGAACAAAATAACGGGGTGGGCAACTACATGGCAGATGAGATTTAATGTAGAAAAATGTAAAGTAATGCACTTGGGGGCCAGAAACCAGAAAGCAAGCTACTCACTAGGGGGGGAACCTCTGGGTGAGTCTAGGATGGAAAGGGACCTGGGGGTACTGGTAGACAACAGGCTTGGAAGTGGCATGCAATGCCAAGCCGCTGCAAGCAAAGCCAACAGAATACTGGGTTGTATAAAAAAGGGGATTCACTCCAGAAATAAAGAGATTATTCTTCCACTCTACAAGACTCTGGTCCGGCCACATCTGGAGTATGCTGTCCAGTTCTGGGCACCGGTCCTCAGGAAGGATGTGCTGGAACTGGAGAAAGTCCAGAGAAGGGCAACAAAAATAATTAGGGGAATGGAGGACATCGGCTATGAGGAAAGACTACAAGCACTGAACCTATTCTCTCTGGAGAAGAGACGCTTGAGGGGGGATATGAAATCAATGTACAAATACTGTACTGGCGACCCTAGCATAAGGAACAAACTATTTAGAGTAAGGGAATACAATAAGACACGTGGCCACTCACTAAAACTAGAGGAAAGGCGGTTTAACCTTAAAGTGCGTAAGGGGTTCTTCACTGTAAGAGCGGTAAGGATGTGGAATTCTCTTCCGCAAGCAGTCGTATCAGCGGGGAGCATTGATAGTTTCAAAAAACTATTGGATGGACACCTTAAAGACCACAACATACAGGGGTATACAATGTACGGTTAAAAGCAAACACACACACATAGGTTGAACTGGATGGACTTGTGTCTTTTTTCAGCCTCACTAACTATGTAACTATGTAACTATGTAACTATGTATCTCACAGTAATATATGCAGACTAGGCTGCAATTTAATTTTTTTCCACTAAATCGGTTTTTATTGAAAAGCAGAATACAGCAACAGTATCCAACGGGTGTATCTCACAGTAACATATGCAGACTAGGCTGCAATTTAATTTTTTTTCCCCTAAATGGGTTTTTATTGAAAAGCAGAATACAACGACAGTATCCAACGGGTGTATCTTACAGTAACATATGCAGACTAGGCCGTAATTTATTTTTTTCCCCTAAATGGGTTTTAATTGAAAAGCGAAATAGAACAACAGTATCCAATGGGTGTATCTCACAGTAACATATGCAGACTAGGCTGCAATTAAATTTTTTTCCCTTAAATGGGTTTTTATTGAAAAGCAGAATACAACGACAGTATCCAACGGGTGTATCTTACAGTAACATATGCAGACTAGGCCGTAATTTATTTTTTTCCCCTAAATGGGTTTTAATTGAAAAGCGAAATACAACAACAGTATCCAATGGGTGTATCTCACAGTAACATATGCAGACTAGGCTGCAATTTAATTTTTTTCCCCTAAATGGGTTTTTATTGAAAAGCGAAATACAACAACAGTATCCAATGGGTGTATCTCACAGTAACATATGCAGACTAGGCTGCAATTTAATTTTTTTCCCCTAAATGGATTTTTATTGAAAAGCGGAATACAACAGCAGTATCCAATGGGTGTATCTCACAGTAACATATGCAGACTAGGCTGCAATTTATTTTTTTTCCCCTAAATGGGTTTTTATTGAAAAGCAGAATACAACAACAGTATCCAAGGGGTGTATCTCACAGTAACATATGCAGACTAGGCTGCAATTTATTTTTTTTCTCTAAACGGGTTTTTATTGAAAAGCGGAATAGAAAAACAGTATCCAACGAGTGTATCTCACAGTAACATATGCAGACTAGGCTGCAATTTAATTTTTTTCCCCCCTAAATAGGTTTTTATTGAAAAGCGGAATACAACAACAGTATCCAATGGGTGTATCTCACAGTAACATATGCAGACTAGGCTGCAATTTAATTTTTTTCCCCTAAATGGGTTTTTATTGAAAAGCGGAATACAGCAGTATCCAATGGGTGTATCTCACAGTAACATATGAAGGAAAACTATCATTGTTTAATTGTTATAAAGATTATAACAGAATATGTAAAAAGGAAATCAAGGAAGCAAAAATTCAAAATGTACGACAGATTGCAAAAGATAATAGGACAATCCCCAAAATATTCTTCAAATATATTAATAACAAAAAAAGGTTAGGTCTGAGCATGTAGGCCCTTTTCAAAATAATTAGTGGGTGACTGTGGACAAAGAGAAGCAAATGTATTAAACACTTTCTTCAGCTCTGTGTATACAAAGGAGCATGGGGGAGCTCATGACCATAATGAGGATGGTATTGACACAGCCCCAAATGATCCACAATGGCTCAAAAATGACATGGTCCATGTAACAGATCCCGAATACTTGGACCATGTATTTCTGTCTTAGGTCCCCAGAATCTCAAGTGATGCAGTCCTGGCCCCTCAATTCCCCCCAAACATCAGCCTCAAGCTTGATGAAGGTTAAAACAAATGACACTTTATTTACCAACTCACTTGCAATATATATCCAGTAATTAAAATACCTGGCCATCTGAACAGACACAGGTGAATGAGACTGCAACATTATCATAATTAATTCAACAAACAACAAAAACATAGCCGAATACACATTCCTAGAAGTGTGAACACACTTAACCTCTAAACAGATAAAAGCAGGAGACATAGGCTCTCAGACAGCCTGTCTCCATATACAACACACCTTAGTAGAACTGTCAATACACATCCCCCCAGTATACCAAAGCTGAGTCTTATGTCATTAGCATCTTTTTAGTCTCTCATGGTGTGAAGTCCTTTGCAGCTTAGGCCCAAAGTCTGTGTCGCTTGGGGTGACAGGGACTTGAATTCAAAGTAACAGTACTCCAAGGGTCCCCCCGCATACACCCCCAACCATAGCCACGCTCCCCTACAAGCCAGGGCCATAGTCCGTGGGCAGGAGGCCTCCACACTCCTCCAGTAGCCCGTGGCGAACGTTACAGCAAATGGGCGTTTGTCACATATCTCCCTCCTCCTGGGGAGACGATTCAGACCCCAGACCTCCAACTGGTTTGGGTCTGTGTTAGTCTGGTGTCATTTGCCAGACTGTGCCATGCTACAGAGGGCCTCCTGCCCTATGTCCCAATTATAATATCTGGGGTCTTCCTGGGCAGGGCACCAGCTATAATCCACTCCAGAGGCATTCCATTGTTGCTGGAGGGGCAAAATCAGGGTGGCATGGACCCCCATACTAGGGGGATGGAGATCTGGGCCGATTGCCCAGCATCTCTGTAATCCAGGGGAGGAGGCCACGGCCCCATCCACCCCTTCCATGCCAAAAGCTGCATGGACTGGTGGGCAGATACCAGTGGGGTTCTGCCCGGCTGCCAGCTCTTCCGCTGGGTAGGCACTCAGCTGCTGGGACAAGGGACCTACAATCGCTTCTCCCGCTAATGCTGGCTGGTCCTGGGTAGTGGGCACGACCATCTTCACCCCCAGTGCTGTGGGCTGCTGCTGGGACGAGGGACCTACAATCGCCTCTCCTGGTAACACTGGCTGGTCCTGGGTAGTGGGCACGACCATCTCCACCCCCAGTGCTGTTGGCTGCTGCTGAGACGAGGGACCTACAATCGCCTCTCCTGGTAACGCTGGCTTGTGCTGGGTAGTGGGCACGACCATCTCCATCCCCAGTGCTGTGGGCTGCTGCTGGGACGAGGGACCTACAATCGCCTCTCCCGGTAATGCTGGCTGGTCCTGGGTAGTGGGCACGACCATCTCCACCCCCAGTGCTGTTGGCTGCTGCTGGGATGAGGGACCTACAATCGCCTCTCCTGGTAACGCTGGCTGGTGCTGGGTAGTGGGCACAACCATCTCCACCCCCAGTGCTGTTGGCTGCTGCTGGGACGAGGGACCTACAATTGCCTCTCCTGGTAACGCTGGCTGGTGCTGGGTAGTGGGCACGACCATCTCCATCCCCAGTGCTGTGGGCTGCTGCTGGGACGAGGGACCTACAATCGCCTCTCCTGGTAACGCTGGCTGGTGCTGGGTAGTGGGCACGACCATCTCCACCCCCAGTGCTGTTGGCTGCTGCTGGGATGAGGGACCTACAATCGCCTCTCCTGGTAACGCTGGCTGGTGCTGGGTAGTGGGCACGACCATCTCCACCCCCAGTGCTGTGGGCTGCTGCTGGACCAAGTCTAGGAGGTTTTGGTAGTCCTGTTCCAACCCCCACTCGATCATAACAAGGTAGATGAGGTCTAGTCTCAGCTCCACCAACAACTGGGCTGGTAGCATCCTTCTCCGGTAGTAATAAATAGCCCAGAACCGTGACATCGCAGGACTGCCAAAATCATCATCCTCCTCCATGGCCTTCCACAACAGGCCTGGGCCATCATAGCCCCCCCCCTCTGGTTGAATGCCTTCTGCCAACCAAGGGTCTCGTTGGACTGCCTACCACCATAGTGCCCGGTACGAGTCGTCCAGCATAATTTCTCTCTGGACCAGGCACTCAAGGTGCCTTTCCCACTGCGTCAAAGGTTGTTCTCCCAGGATAAACATCCGTTGGCTCACTTGTTCCTGCCAGCGTTGCGCTGTACTTGGAAGCTTCTCTTTCCTGCCAGAGTTCTTGCATTACATTTTTTCTCCAGTTCCCCTTGTCCTTGGCTGACATATGGCCCTGTTCCTTTGCCAGTATGTCTTGTAGCCTCCGCTGGAACTCCACCTCATATGGGGACATTGCCTGGGGGCTAGCTTGCTCCATCTCCTGAGTTCCTCCTTAGACTGAGATGCTGCTGGGCTCCTCACTGCATTCCTGGTTTGGGATCTATTCTGAGAAGAATCCCACCACTTGCCACCAGTGTAACAGATCCCGAATACTTGGACCAGGTATTTCTGTCTTAGGTCCCCAGAATCTCAAGTGATGCAGTCCTGGCCCCTCAATCCCCCCCCCCCCAAACATCAGCCTCCAGCTTGATGAAGGTTAAAACAAATGACACTTTATTTACCAACTCACGTGCAATATATATCCAGTAATTAACATGCCTGGCCATTTGGACAGACACAGTTGAATGAGACTGCAACATTATCATAATTAATTCAACAAACAACAAACCCAAAACATAGCCGAATACACATTCCTAGAAGTGTGAACACACTTAACCTCTAAACAGATAAAAGCAGGAGACATAGGCTCTCAGACAGCCCGTCTCCATATACAACACACCTTAGTAGAACTGTCAATACACATCCCCCCAGTATACCAAAGCTGAGTCTTATGTCATTAGCATCTGTTTAGTCTCTCATGGTGTGAAGTCCTTTGCAGCTTAGGCCCAAAGTCTGTGTCGCTTGGGGTGACAGGGACTTGAATTCAAAGTAACAGTACTCCAAGGGTCCTCCCGCATACACCCCCAACCAGAGCCGCGCTCCCCTACAAGCCAGGGCCATAGTTCGTGGGCAGGAGGCAGAGACAGAATAAAGGTGGATAAAGCGCCTGGACCAGATGGCATCCACCCACGCATACTAAAAGAAATGAAAGCCTTTGTTTCTAATTTTTAGGGACTCGTTAAGGACTTGAATAGTACCACTGGACTGGCGTAGGGCCAATGTGGTGCCTATATTTAAAAAAGGATCAAAGTCTTTGCCAAGTAACTATAGACCTGTTAGTTTAACTTCTATAGTCTGAAAGATACTGGAGAGTTTAATAAAAGACCACATAGATGAGTTCTTGCTGGAAAAAAATATTTTAAGCAACAGACAGCATGGATTCATGAAAGACAGAAGTTGTCAAAAACAAACCTAATTTCTTTTTATGAGGAGGTAAGTAGAAACCTTGGAGAGAGGAGTGGCTGTGGATGTAGTATACATGGATTTTGCAAAAGCGTTTGACACAGTTCCCCACACACGGCTAATGTGTAAGGTAAAGTCTACAGGCTTGAAACAATAAGTTTGTAATTGGATAGAAAATTGGTAAAATATAGAATTCAGAGAGTAGTTGTTAATGATTCTTACTCTGAATGGTCTAAGGTTATCAGTGGTGTACCCCAAGCTTCAGTGTTGGGACCCTTACTTTTTAATATCTTAATAAATGATATAAGGTCTGGGATTAAAAGTACCATTTCAGTCTTTGCAGATGACACCATGCTTTGCAGTGAAAGAACTTCCTTACAGGATGTCTCCAACTTACAAGCCGACCTCAATGCACTGTTTCATTGGGCAAATATGTGGCAAATGAGGTTTAATGTTGATAAATGTAAAGTTATGCACTTGGGGGCTAAGAATATACATGCTAGGTGGAGTAGAACTGGGGGAATCCATAGCGGAGAAGGATCTGGATGTTCTGGTAGATCCTAAGCTTAATAATAGCATGCAATGCCAAGCTGCCGTTTCCAAAGCAACCAAAGCCCTTTCTTGTATTAACAGAGGCATGGACTCCAGAGAGAGAGATATAATTTTACCCCTGTACAAATAATTAGTAAGACCTCATCTGGAATATGCAGTTCAGTTTTGGGCACCAGTTTTTAAAAAAGGATATCGGGGAACTAGAGAGAGTGCAGAGAAGGGCAACCAAACTGATAAGAGGCATGGAGGAGCTCAGCTATGAGAAAAGATTAGAGGAACTGAATTTATTCTCTCTTGAGAAGAGGAGATTAAATGGGGATATGATTAACATGTATAAATACATAAGGGGTCTGTTAGGTTGCTGGTGGTAACCTGACGGCAGAGGAAGGCCCCGATGTTCGCTAGAGGGCAGAGCTTGGATGGGAACCCCCAAGGTAAGTGACACAGGCTAGCCTGAGGTGCGGAATCTAAGTATCCACCTGTTTTCACCAGAGCCCCTGGTGGTGAGGATGGACTTCGCTGCGTGTGAATACCAGGTCGCGGTCCACAGGGACCTACCAAGGGTGAACCTGTCAAGGTCCAAAGACAGATTAAACAGACAAGGAAGATCCGAAAGAATGGTCAAACAAACCGGGGTCAGGACGGGCAGCAGACAAGCGGAGTCGGGGACGAGCCAAAAGGTCAACAGGAAATAAGCAGGAAACAGGTCACAGGTTCAGGAACAACGGCAAGAGCTGTAGGCAAGACAGCAAAGACACAGAGCTGCTGAGGGGTTTAAATAAGGCAGCCTGTTGCCAATTACTGCAATTAAGCCTACACTGGATTAACCCTTTGGATGGCAGACTCATGACAGCACATCAATGTGCTCAGGGAGCATTCCTATCATTGCCCCCCCCTTAAGGGCAACCTCCGGGTGCCCAACAAGCTCCTTTTTTGTGGATGAGCATGAAAAATGCTTGGATTAGGTCTGCAGCATGGACATTCCATTCAGGCTCCCAGGAGTTCTCTTCCGGACCATAACCCTTCCATTTGATGAGAAACTGTAGCTGGTTGCCTTTCTTTCGACAGTCCACCACAGCCTCAACTTCATACTCCACATCTCCATCCACAATCACAGGTTCTGGAGTTCCGGAACTTCTACCGGGGAAGTTATCGGGGACCACGGGCTTCAGTAAGGAAACATGAAATACGGGATGGATCCGAAGGGTATCAGGTAGGGATAGTTCATGGGACACATCATTGAGTTTCCTTTTAACTGGGAATGGACCAATAAATCTGGGAGCCAGCTTCTTGGATGGGCAGGCCAGGCAGAGATTAGCCGTGGATAGCCAAACCCGGTCGTCAGGTTGAAGAATCAGCTCTCCCTTCTTTCTCTTGTCGAAGATTCTTTTGGACGCAGTTTGGGCCTTGGCTAAGGTCTCCCGCAGGAGGTTATTATTTTGGGAAAAGAAGTTGACGGTGTCCTGGACTGCGGGAACTCCGGATTCAGATGGAATATCTGGTAAGAAGGAGGGATGAAACCCGTAATTAGCGAAGAAGGGAGATTGGCCAGTAACAGAGTGTTTGGAATTGTTGTAGGCAAATTCCGCAAACGGTAACAGGGCTACCCAGTCATCCTGGACAAAGTTGGTAAAGCACCGCAGGTACTGCTCCAGGGTTTGGTTTGTCCTCTCAGTTTGTCCGTTGGTCTGTGGGTGGTAGGCTGAGGACATAGACAACTCAATCTTTAGCAGTTTACATAAAGCCTTCCAGAAGCGGGACGTAAATTGTACCCCTCTGTCAGAGATGATGTTCATGGGTACCCCATGGAGTCTTATGATTAGGGATGATCGAACTTTTGAAAAGTTCGGTTTGACCAGAACACCCGGATTTTCCAAAAGTTCGGTTCGGATTCCAGAACCCCATTAAAATCAATGGGACCCGAACTTCGGGAATCAAAAAACACAATTTTGAAGCCCTAAAACCTAATAAATGCCCATAAAAAGTAAAAGTGCCTAGGGTTCTGGGTCATGCCCCAGGGACTATTAGGCAAAAAAAGTTCTTAAAAATTGTCGTTTTTGATGGAGAGCCAATTATTAAAAAAATTATTGAAAAAAAAAAAAGAGATTTCTTGCACTACATAAACAAAGACTTTTTGATTTTGAAGGACTCTGTTCTTGCTTAGTTGGATGTTTTGGATTATTTATGCAATGTATGCACTTTATTTATTTGCACTTTATGAAACGAGGGTAACACCATCCCTGTGCTACTGAAATGCTAAGAAAGATAATCTGTTTTTTTGTGATGAATTTTAATTTATGTATAGTTGTCACTGAGGCTTTATCAGAGTCAGGTCACCCTAAACTACTGTCACCCTGACATGGCAGAGTGGGGTCACCCTGGCATGGCAGAGCCAGGTCACCCTAAACTCCGGTCACCCTGGCATGGCAGAGTGGGGTCACCCTGGCATGGCAGAGTCAGGTCACCCTAAACTCCGGTCACCCTGACATGGCAGAGCCAGGTCACCCTAAACTCCAGTCACCCTGACATGACAGAGTGGGGTCACCATGTGCTTCCTGTAAGGGGGTGTGGTATTTTGCACAATAACTGACTAGCAAGCACGTATACCTGCTGTAGATATATTAGCAGTGCAACGTGCTCACTAGACGGAACCCTGACACTTAAAAGTATCCCACAAAAACTAGATTATTGAATCTAACTATAGTGGTATATAGTACCCTAACCACACTGCAAATCCCTTTCCTCACATTAAAAGAACAGCTCCATACAGCAGAAGATAATTGCAAAATGACACTGGAGCTTTACAAGCAGAAGGAGAAACACAAATGCTTCCACTCTCTTTAAAATCCTCTGTATTACAGTGCTAGAGGTTAGGCGGGGCTATGTTATATACTGTGAGGCATATTCACTCCTGATTGGCCTCTGGTCCCCGTAGTCACTCCAATCACGTTCCTAGCAGACTCCTGCCCCCTCATTGGCTTTTACTGACGTTTCTGGGCCAATCATGGGCTTTTAAAGCCCACTTTGCATTTTGGGCGGTTCTGGTGACCAAATTTCCGAACTTTTACCGCAAAAAGTTCGGAATTCGGCCGAATCTCGAACACCCAATGTTCGGGTCGAACCGATGGTCGACCCGAACCGTTCGATCATCCCTACTTATGATCTCCCTAATGAAAATCTCTGTGGTTTCCCTTGCAGAGGGAGTACCCTTGAGGGGCAAAAAATGGGCCATTTTAAAGAGCCGATCTACCACCACAAAAATGGCAGAGCACCCCGCTGAAGGTGGAAGTTCTACGATGAAATCCATGGCAATTGTTTGCCAGGGCCGATCAGGGATGGGAAGAGGTCTGAGAAGGCCCCACGCCTTACTTTTGGCAGTTTTACACCTGGAACAGATGGTACAGGAGAGTACATAACTTATGTTACATAGTTACATAGTTAGTGAGGTTGAAAAAATACATCAGTCCATCCAGTTCAACCTGTGATGTGTGTGTGTGTTTGCTGTTAACCGTACATTGTATACCCCTGTATGTTGTGGTCTTTAAGGTGCCCATCTAATAGTTTTTTGAAACTATCAATGCTCCCTGCTGATACCACTGTTTGCGATAGAGAATTCCACATCCTTACTGCTCTCACAGTGAAGAACCCCCTGCGTATTTTAAGGTTAAACCACCTTTCCTCTAGTTTTAGTGAGTGGCCACGTGTCTTATTGTATTTTCTTTCTCTGAATAGGTTTTTCCATATGCTAGGGTTGCCAGTACAATATTTGTACATTGATATCATATTCCCCCCTCAATCGTCTCTTCTCCAGAGAGAATAAGTTCAGTGCTTGTAGTCTTTCCTCATAGCTGATGTCCTCCATTCCTCTAATTATTTTTGCTGCCCTTCTCTGGACTTTCTCCAGTTCCAGCACATCCTTCCTGAGGACCGGTGCCCAGAACTGGACAGCATACTCCAGATGTGGCCGGACCAGAGTCTTGTAGAGTGGGAGAATAATCTCTTTATTTCTGGAGTGAATCCCCTTTTTTATACCTCCGAGTATTCTGTTGGCTTTGCTTGCAGCGGCTTGGCATTGCATGCCACTGCCAAGCCTGTTGTCTACCAGTACCCCCAGGTCCTTTTCCATCCTAGACTCACCCAGAGGTTCCCCCCCTAGTGAGTAGCTTGCTTTCTGGTTTCTGGCACCCAGGTGCATTACTTTACATTTTTCAAAATTAAACCTCATCTGCCATGTAGTTGCCCACCCCATAATTTTGTTCAGGTCCGCTTGTAAGGTTTCCACATCCTGCCCAGAAGATATTGGCCTGCTTAGTTTAGTATCGTCCGCAAATACTGAGATTTTACTCGATATCCCCTCCTCTAGATCATTTATGAATAAATTAAACAGGATTGGCCCCAGGACAGAACCCTGGGGGACCCCGCTTTCCACACCCGCCCAATCTGAGTACTCCCCATTAATCACCACCCTTTGCAACCTCCCCTGGAGCCAGTTCTCTATCCAGGTACTCACCTTACCTACCTTCCTTAGTTTGAACAGTAAGCGTTTGTGGGGAATGGTGTCAAAGGCCTTTGCGAAGTCCAGGTACACCACATCCACAGGCTTACCTTTATCTAGGTGGCAGCTCACTTCATCATAGAAGGTTAATAGATTGGTTTGGCAAGAATGATTTTTCATAAATCCATGCTGATTACTACTAATAATACTGTTTTCATTACTAAAGTCTTGTATGTGGTCCCTTAACATCCCCTCCAAAATCTTGCAGACTACTGATGTTAGGCTGACCGGCCTATAGTTACCGGGGACATATCTCGGCCCCTTTTTAAATATTGGTACCACGTTGGCTTTTTTCCAATCAGCTGGCACCATACCCATCTGTAGACTATTTTTAAAGATCAAGAATAATGGTCTGGCAATCCGGTCCCGGTGATTTATTTATGTTAAGATTCTCTAGTTTAGTTCTAAGTCTATCTTCTGTTAGCCATGGCGGTATTTCTTGAGGTGTGTTGTTTAGTTTGGCCTTACAAGCTGGGTTAGTGTAGCCCCCCAATTCTTTTGTGAAGACTGAAGAGAAGAAATTATTTAACACTACCGCCTTTTCCCTGTCCTCTGTGGCCAAAACTCCCTTATCGTCTTTTATGGGGCCAATGTGTTCTGGCCTCGCTTTCTTATTGTTTATATACTTAAAGAATTTCTTGGGGTTCTTTTTACTCTCTTCCGCTATATGTCAGGCCACCAGAAGGAGCGCTGCAGGAGGTCAAGGGTTCTATGGACGCCAAAATGACTGGCCAGAGGGTGATCATGGCAGGCAGCTAGAATTGCTGTTCCGACCTCCTCCTGGACGAAGACCTTGTCCTTAAAGCATAACAAGCCGTTCTTGCGCACCAGGGGTATTCCAAGTGGACCAGGCATGTGGGCAGAAACTTGCTCAAGACGAGCTTTCAGACTTGTGAACAAAAGTAAGAAGTTTCTTTCGGATAGAATGGTGTCAGGTACTGAAGTTTCCTTAGGACTATCAAACATCCGGGACAGGGCATCCGGTTTGACATTTTTAGACCCAGGCCGATAGGTGATATGTAATGAAAACCTTGAGAAAAACAGTGCCCACCGTGCCTGACGGGGTCTCAGAAGTTTTGCAGATCTCAGATACTCAAGGTTTTTGTGATCCCTAAAAATAAGAATAGGGTGTGCAGCCCCCTCAAGCAAATACCGCCACTCTTCCCGGTCCCCAACATCATAATTCCTCTCTGCAGAGGAGAGCTTCCGGGAGAAGAAGGCTATCGGGTGTATCAAGTCCTTGGTTCCCTGTCTTTGGGAGATGACTGCCCCGATAGCAACTTCAGAAGCGTCAACCTCAAGGAGGTAGGGTAAGGTGGGATCCAGGTGACCCAACACAGGGGCTGACGTGAAAAGCTTCTTAAGGACCAAGAAGGCGGACTGGGCTTTGGGGGTCCATTGAAAGTGGTGAGTTCTAGTGAGCTGAGTAATAGGAGCGATAATATGAGAAAATCCCCTAATTAACCTTCTATAGAAGTTGGCAAAGCCAACAAAGCGCAGCACTCACCTTTTTGTCTGATGGAGGTGGCCAATCCAGGATGGCAGAGACCTTACATAGTTACATAGTTACATAGTTAGTGAGGTTGAAAAAAGACATCAGTCCATCCAGTTCAACCTATGATGTGTGTGCGTGTTTGCTTCTAACCGTACATTGTATACCCCTGTATGTTGTGGTCTCTAAGGTGCCCATCTAATAGTTTTTTGAAACTATCAATGCTCCCTGCTGATACGACTGCTTGTGGAAGAGAATTCCACATCCTTACTGCTCTTACAGTGAAGAACCCCTTACCCATTTTAAGGTTAAACCGCCTTTCCTCTAGTTTTAGTGAGTGGCCACGTGTCTTATTGTATCTCCTTTCTCTGAATAGTTTGTTCCTTATGCTAGGGTCGCCAGTACAGAATTTGTACATTGATATCATATCCCCTCTCAAGCGTCTCTTCTCCAGAGAGAATAGGTTCAGTTTTTGTAGTCTTTCCTCATAGCTGATGTCCTCCATTCCCCTTATTATTTTTGTTGCCCTTCTCTGGACTCTTTCCAATTCCAGCACATCCTTCCTGAGGACTGGTGCCCAGAACTGGACAGCATACTCCAGATGTGGCCGGACCAGAGTCTTGTAGAGAGGGAGAATAATCTCTTTATTTCTGGAGTGAATCCCCTTTTTTATACATCTCAGTATTCTGTTGGCTTTGCTTGCAGCGGCTTGGCATTGCATGCCACTGCCAAGCCTGTTGTCTACCAGTACCCCCAAGTCTTTTTCCATCCTAGACTCACCCAGAGGTTCCCCCCCCCCTAGTGTAACGCTCCTGCGTTTTTAGTATAGGCTGGATTTGCAGCTGCAAAATCTCCACTCAGTAGTCATGTAGAGATGTGTTGAATACCAGATCCAACTCTCCAGGACTCATCACCGTGGGCCTGTCAGCTTCAACATACAGATATATACACACTCAATGAGATGTTCCTGGAGTGATAGGATGTATATGATAGTATGAAGGTGATGTGCTGAAGGGACAGGTGTGAACAGTGACAAGGATGGTAATCACTTGATAGGTTTGTATAGGAGAGTTCAAGATGGTATTTAGGAATGCAGATAGGTTAGTATCGAGTATGCTAACAGGTGGTGAATACAGCAGATGACAAATACAGGATAGACTAACCCAGTGCAAGGATAGATAGTAGTAGACAGGAGAGCTAGCAATCTATGCAGCAGTGCAGATGATAGATGGTAGTAGGCTCAAGCGCTAGCAATCTATGTAACAGTGCAGATGATAGGATAGTATGGATAGGTAGTAACAGTCCTTAATGTGCATAGGTAGATAGTGCAATAAGGTTATGGAGGGTTCCCCTGCGGGGTACTTATCACTTGTAATGTTAGTAGTTTAGAGAGGTCCAGTAGATAAGGAATGATCCGGTAGCGAGATACAGGGATCAGTAGCGAGGTTCCGGTCTGCTCCAGGTAAAGGGAATAGCTGGAGGTTCCGATCGAGAGACAGGCTTGAAAGCATGTGGATAACAAGGCAGGAAAGCAGGGTGAGATAGCCATAAGTAGAAGCAGTATTCCAAGAGTGATCGGGTAGTGAGATACAAGATCAGTGAGTGAAACAAGTCCAGGTAGCGAGATACATGAGCGAGTAACATCAGGTATGGCTGCTTCAGGCATGGCTTGATCGAACCAACCATGCGGTTGAACGAACAATGTGAGTGAGACCGCCGGCGGTTGAAATAGCCGCTCTGCGGCGCTCAGCAGTGACATCATCGTTCTTAAAGGTATATGCGTACCACCTGAAGAGAAAGGTGGGACGCATTACAGAGAAAGTGGTGATTAAGGGTACCGGAGGTACCAGAATCTTACACCTAGTGAGTAGCTTGCTTTCTGGTTTCTGGCCCCCAAGTGCATTACTTTACATTTTTCAACATTAAACCTCATCTGCCATGTAGTTGCCCACCCCATTATTTTGTTCAGGTCTGCTTGTAAGGTTTCCACATCCTGCATAGAAGATATTGGCATGCTTAGTTTAGTATCATCCGCAAATACTGAGATTGTACTAGATATCCCCTCCTCTAGATCATTTATCAATAAATTAAACAGGATTGGTCCCAGGACAGAACCCTGGGGGACCCCACTTTCCACACCCGCCCAATCCGAGTACTCCCCATTAATCATCACCCTCTGGACTCTCCCCTGGAGCCAGTTCTCTATCCAGGTACTCACCTTATGGTCCATACCTACCTTCCTTAGTTTGTACACTAAGCGTTTGTGGGGAACGGTGTCAAAGGCCTTTGCAAAGTCCAGATACACCACATCCACAGGCTTACCTTTATCTAGGTGGCAGCTCACTTCATCGTAGAAGGTTAATAGATTGGTTTGGCAAGAATGATTTTTCATGAATCCATGCGATTACTACTAATAATACAGTTTTCATTACTAAAGTCCTGTATGTGGTCCCTTAACATCCCCTCCAAAATCTTGCAGACTACAGATGTTAGGCTGACCGGCCTATAGTTACCCGGGATAAATCTCTGCCCCTTTTTAAATATTGGTACCACGTTGGCTTTTTTCCAATCAGCTGGCACCATACCCGTCTGTAAACTATCCTTAAAGATCAAGAATAATGGTCTGGCAATCACCTGGCTGAGCTCCTTAAGAACCCTCGGGTGCAAGCCATCCGGTCCCGGTGATTTATTTATGTTAAGTTTCTCTAGTTTAGTTCTAAGTCTTTCTTCTGTTAGCCATGGCGGTATTTCCTGAGGTGTGTTGTTTAGTTCGGCCTTACAAGCTAGGTTCGTGTAGCCCCCCGATTCTTTTGTGAAGACTGAAGAGAAGAAATTATTTAACACTTCCGCCTTTTCTCTGTCCTCAGTGGCCATATTTCCTTTGTCATCTTTTATGGTGCCAATGTGTTCTGGCCTCGCTTTCTTACTGTTTATATACTTAAAGAACTTCTTGGGGTTCTTTTTACTCTCCTCCGCTATATGTCTCTCGTGTTCTATTTTAGCCGCCCTGATTTCATCTTTATATCTCCTATTACACTCTTTGTAATGCTTAAATGCTGCCAATGACCCCTCAGTCTTGTATTTTTTGAAGGCCTTTTCTTTAGTACTAATATGCATTTTTATGTTGGAGTTTAGCCACCCAGGGTTTAGTTTTGCTCTTTTGGGGATCCTTTTTTATTCCCTCTGTAGAAATGATTTACCCCAGAAACGGGATGCTGCTCTGCTCGAAGTCGCACTTCTCGGCCTTAACATAGAGACCATGCTGACGAAGGCGGCCAAGGACATTTCGAACATGCTCGCGGTGTTGCTCCAGGGATGTTGAGAAGATCAGGATGTCATCTAGGTAAACGATGACAAAGATGTCCAGCCAATCCCTGAAAATATCGTTCACAAAGTGTTGGAACGTAGCTGGAGCATTGCAGGGGCCAAAAGGCATCACTAGATATTCGAAATGTCCGAACCTGGTACGAAAAGCTGTTTTCCACTCATCGCTCAGATCTAAGTAGCTGAAAAAGCTCGGGAACCAGAGGGAGAGGGTAGCGGTTCTTAATGGTAACTTTATTCAAGTCTCGGTAATCGATACAAGGTCGAAGGGAGTGATCCTTCTTTTCTACGAAAAAGATACCTGCCCCTGCCGGAGAGGTGGAGGGACGGATAAATCCCTTCTTCAGACTTTCGTCCACATAATCGTTTAAAACGTCCAGCTCGCGTTCAGATAGCGGGTAAATTCGACCAAATGGGATCTCGGCTCCCGGGAGTAAGTCAATGGGGCAATCATATGGACGGTGAGGAGGTAAGATCTCAGCTCCTCGCTTGCTGAAAACATCCAGGAAGTCCTGATAGGCCTTGGGTACAACAGAACGTAAATCAGGCTCAGATTCAAAACAGAACAGGGTCTGGGGGGACTTGGATGGAGCGGGTAGACAGGAGTTACTGCAGTAAGGAGATGGGAACTGGATGGCTCCTGTGATCCAGTTGATTTGCGGGTTGTGTGCCTGCAACCATGGCAATCCCAGGATAATGGGAAATAAGGGAGATGTGATGACATCCAAACTTATCAATTCCTTATGGCCTGATGAAGAGACCATCGGAAGAGGAAGGGTTTCTTGGGTCACGGTCCAGACTTGATGTGGGAGCCATCGTCCAGGAAGATGGTGAGGTCCTGGGTCTTGGACTGGAGGGGTATGCCTTATTGCCCCGCAAAGGAACGGTCAATGAAACAGCTGCAAGCCCCCGAGTCAATGATTGCTGTAACCTGGATGGGTCCTTCCGGAAGCTGCAAAGACACAGGAAAGGCTAAGTGGGAAGTAGAGGTAACCGATGCCACACAACTGGAGGGTGAGACTGGCAAAGACTTACGGTATTTCGCTGGGCAGGAGTGCACATAATGGCCAGCTTCTCCGCAGTACAGGCAAAGATTACCCAGCTGGCGGCGACGTCTCTCCTCCGGAGACAAGGCAGGTCGTATGACCCCAAGTTGCATGGGTTCAGGTACATCGGGCATGGCTCCGACGGGAACAGGGCTAGGAGAGACTGCCCCAGTGGGAGAGAAGTGTACAGGAGGTGATACTCTTGGCAACATCCAGGCTGGCTGAAACTGCTGCAGGGATCGTTCTGCCTGGTGTTCTCAGAGCCGACGGTCAATTTGAATAGTCTGGGAGATCAAATCCTCCAGTGCGTCAGGGACACCCACCCGGGCCAATTCGTCCTTCAGTGCCTCGGACAAGCCAAGACAGAACTGGTACCGTAGTGCTGCCTCGTTCCAAGAAGTGTCGGAGCTCAGGCGACGGAAGTCGGTGACATAGTCCTATACGGGTCTGCGCCCCTGCTGGAGAACGTGTAGCGCAGCTTCTGCGGTGGAAGATCGCTGCGGATCGTCATAGAGCTGGGCCATAGCCTCAAAAAATGACAACAGAGAGTTCAAATGGGGGCTACCCTCTTCAAGGAGCCGATGAGCCTAGGACTGAGGTTCGCCTAGCAGCAACAAAATAACAAACCCCACCTTGGTGGCCTCCAGGGAGAAGGTCCGGGTTGCAATGAAAAGTATAGCTGGCAGGCATTGCGAAACGCTCGGAATATACCCCGATCTCCAGAAAAATTTTCAGGGGTAGGGACCCGAGGTTTCGGTGGCAGCATCACTACTGTGGGGCCGGAGGCTGGCGGCTGCGGTAGCAGAGGAGGGAGCAGATGGCACGGGAGGATCCGCTGGAAGGTTTACAGAGCGCAATTGTCCCTCTGTGTATAGCCATCCTAAAGCGACTTCACGTCTTGAGACTGGGCAGCTAGGTGTTGGCAGATCTCCTCTAACGGTGAGGCCTCTCTTGCAGGTTCCGACATGGCTGTCTTGTACTGTTAGGTTGCTGGTGGTAAACTGACGGTAGAGGAAGGCCCCGATGTTCGCTAGAGGGCGAAGCTTGGATGGGAACCCCCGAGGTAAGTGACACAGGATAGCCTGAGATGTGGAATCTAAGTATCCACCGGTTTTTGCCAGAGCCTCTGGTGGTGAGGATGGACTTTGCTGCATGTGAATGCCAGGTCGCGGTCCTCAGGGTCGCCCTACCAAGGGTGAACCTGTCAAGGTCCGAAGGCAGATTAAACAGACAAGGAAGATCCGAGAGAATGGTCAAAAAAGCCGGGGTCAGGACGGGCAGCAGACAAGCGGAGTCGGGGACGAACCAAAAGGTCAACAGGAAATTAGCAGGAAACAGGTCACAGGTTCAGGAACAACGGCAAGAGCTGTAGACAAGACAGCAAAGACACAGAGCTGCTGAGGGGTTTAAATAAGGCAGCCTGTTGCCAATTACTGCAATTAGGCCTACACTGGATTAACCCTTTGGATGGCAGACTCATGACAGCACATCAATGTGTTCAGGGAGCATTCCTAACAGGGTCCATATAGTGAACTTGGTGTTGGGTTATTCACTTTAAGGTCAACACAGAGGACAAGGGGGCACTCTTTACGTTTAGAGGAAAACAGATTATGTCTCCAAATATGGAAAGTTTTCTTCCCTGTAAGAGCTGTGAAAATGTGGAATAGATTCCCTCCAGAGGTGGTTCTGGCTAGCTCACTAGATTGCTTTAAAAAAGGCCTGGATTCTTTTAAATGTAAGTGGATATATTGTTTGTATAATAAAGTACCATCAGTATTTCACTATGGAGAGTCTATCCCTTTTACGTACATCTGTGGAGGAGAGCTCATAAGGAACAGAGTCTGGCAAAGTTATCCACTGATTGATACATATACCAGCGTTGTGGACCTTACCATCTAGAGAAATCTCTTTACTCATTAGCTCCGATGAGTGGGGACACAAAGGGGAGCACGGATTGTACACTGAATGAGCAGGGAATTGTTTACCAACAGTTGAAGTCCAGCATCAGAACTTTATGGACTTTATTTATTGATATGGGCGTTTATTTATCTACATGAATTTATATTATCACTAAGACACTTTTTTTGCACTATGCACTTTATGCACTATTTATGCATTTGATAGTTTGAATTAGATATTTAAACTATGCACAGGTAAATTTATTATTGTGGTTTACTTAGAGGAGCAGCGCTGACACTCGCCATTCTTTTCTATTTAACCATTTGCAGACTGCCCGCCGCAGTTGTACGGTGGCAGTCTGGCGCTCCCAGGTAAAGTGCCATACATGTACGGCACTAGCCTGGGAGGAGCTAGGGGGGGATCGCGCGCCGCTGGAGGCGCGCTCCCACCACCACTCGTCGGCTGGGGAATCAGTGAGTGTGACCGGTGGCTCTGATGGCCACCGGCCACTCGCAATCTCCCGCTGCAGTGAGGGAAGGACACATGGCTGATGTAAACACAGCAGTCTGTCATTCTCACTAAAGTAATCACAGAGGCTATGCGATCCTGCTATGTAGGATCGCACATCTCTGTGATTACATCACAAGACACACCCCTTCACAGTTATAATCACGCCCCTAGGGACACACTTAACCCCTTGATCACCAGTAAAATTAACCCCTTCCCTGCCAGTGTCATGTTTACAGTAACAGTGCATATTTATAACACTGATTACTGTAGTAATGTCACTGGTACTCCCAAAAGTGTCAAAAATGTCAGTCAGGGGTCTGATCTGTCCGCCGCAATGTCGCAGTCCCGCAAAAAAAATCGCAGATTGCCGCCATTACTAGTTAAAAAAAAACTATAAAAATGACATAAATCTTTCCCGTAGTTAGTAAACGCAATAACTTTTGCGCAAACCAATCAAAATACACTTATTGTGATTTTGTTTTACCAAAAATATGTAGCAGAAAACAAATTTGCCTAAAATGTTAAAAAATTTTGATTTTTACATTTTTGTTTTTGAGAATTTGATATAAAAAAATGTGAAAAATATTGTTATTTTTTTCAAAATTGTCGCTCTTTTTTTGTTTATAGCGCAAATAATAAAAATCGCACAGGTGATCAAATACCACCAAAAGAAAGCTCTGTTTAAGGGAAAAAAAGGACGTCAATTTCGTTTGGGTACAGCATCGCACGACCACGCAATTATCCGTTAAAATCACGTAGTGCCGAATCGCAAAATAGGGCCTGGTCTTTGAGCAGCCAAATCTTCCGGGGCTAAAGTGGTTAAAGGCACACACCTTAATGTTAGCAGCAGCCCCAGAGTTTTAGTTTTTACTTTTTTATTTATTTTTTTACCCATTCATTTGGTAACACAAGGACATACTCTTCCCCCAGTATATATTTTTTTAATTCCAAAGCTATGGGATAGTAGGCAGTACATTTTTTTTTTTTTTAACCCTTATAACTATAAATAAAACCCAAGACTCAAAATATGGATTAAATTGGCCGCGGTCGTTTATTATTGGTTTAAACAAATAAATAATAATACATTAAATAACTTCTTAAAAACATTTAAAACAGCCTAGCCATTACAGCTCAGGCTATACCAATAAATAAGCAGATTCATTTCATTAAAACAACTCCCACACGACAGAAGAGGGGAGAGAATCAACCCCTTCTGTCACCAACCCCATTTCAATACAGGACCCAAGATCCGTGTTAAAGATATCAAGACCTATGTTAGATAGATGAACTCCATCAAACCTGTATAGGGCCTCTGAACTACCTTCCAATTCTGTATGTCTAAAAGACAAAATTCCTACTTTCACCCTCTTCCTAATTTTTTCGAAAGGGCACAGCGAAGGTGAGACAACCCACCTTAGTCTCTGCACCACTTCCGAAAAAACAATCACTGTCCTAGGGGATGATAAACTAAAATTATACAAATCATTACATATCTGAAAAACTAGATCTTAAGTCTTAACCTGACCTATGTCATTCCCTCCGAGATGTACAACCAGCACATGTGGAGAGGGAAGCTCCTGATGAAGTCTACACATTTAAAAAAAAAAATCTTCACAAACCATCCCACGACTACCACACCAAAAAAACTGATAATCTTGAGGATTCAGTCCTAAATTCTCTGAATACACCCTCTGTCTTGCTCTCTGGTGCGCCCAAAAAATAAAGGAGTGGCCGACAACCTGGACCACTTTCTTGGCACCTAAAAAGAATCAAATAGAACAATTAGGACACACATATAATTTATAGCATTTCGACTTCCACCTACCCATCTTCTTGATCACTGAAGCATCCAAACCTAGCCTAGCAGCCTCAGTGGCTGCACCTATTCTGAAAGAATGTGAGGTAAAATTTTTTGACTGTAAACCAACCTTATTCATGCATAACCTAAAAACCTTTTCAAATTGATATTTGGTAAGGGAAGAACCGAACTCATGAATAAAAAATTAACTAAAATTACCTACAGGCCTATATGAAATATATCTATCTAATAGATGAACTGGACAAAACTTGGAACCTTGAAAAACATGTAATGTAATCCAACATCCTTTACCCAATTGATTTGTTTTAGAGCTTTCTAAAAAAAATATTGCTTCACCATTAGACACAGTAATACCACCTTGGCGAAGGCCAATAATCTCTGAAATACGCAAAGCTGCAAAAAAGCAAGCGGAAAAAACTTTTTAAAAAGAAGGGATTCGAATTTAGAATAACAAACCTGCTCCGTAACCTCACATAAACTACTCAAAATCTGTGGAGTAATTGGTAGGCGCCAATCCCTTCTAAAATGTTTTCTTTGAAATCCTTTGCCGCCTGCTTGACAGAGAAAAAAGAAGTGCAAGAAGGTAAATCATTCAATTTAAGAAAAAAGGAAACACCAGCCAAAACTTTTTGAATGTGAGCACATGAATATTGAGCTTTTATCAAATTTTCCAAAAATAATAGTACCAAACCTTCAGAAAAAGCATTATGCTCTTTTCCAGCATCCTGTGGGAACCTCAACCACATCAACCAGGCCGACTGATACCCAGCCCAGGTGGCGGGTGCCACTGAATCCCTGATACAATCAGGAATACAATTTAAAGTAGGGTCCACAAATTTGGCGGCCAAGGAACACCGACTTGATCCGCTTCTGGAAGCAACTGGAAAAATCTCCTCATCTGCAAACGAGATAGAGCATCCGCCACATCATTGTCCTTACCAGCCACATGTGTCGCCTTTAACCAAACATTCAATTCTAAACATTTAAAGACCAGATATCTCAACAAGACAATGATGGGCGGAGACTTAGATGACAGACAATTAATGGCATATAGGACCCCCCATGTTATCAGTTCTAACCATCAGTCTCTTATTCCTGAATTCTTTACCCCACACTTCCAATGCTGCTAGAATAGGAAATAGTTCCAAAAGAACTATATTTTTCAGAAAACCCTTCTCCTCCCACCTAGGGGACCAAACCCCCGCCACACCAGTGTGTGCGCCATACTGCTGCGAATCCAGGTGAACCAGCTGAATCCGTGAACAGTAGGAAGTCCTTGTCCAAAATAGATTCTTCTTGAAAATATGTCCTACCATTAAAGTACAATAAAAATTGGGACCAGACTAATAAATCCTCTTTCAACTCAGAGGTGACCCTCAAATGAGCCGAAGGGGATTTTAAACCAGAAATTGCTCTGTAAAGTCTCCTTGAGAAAGCTTTTCCAATAGGCATCACTCTGGACGCAAAGGCAAGCAGACCCAAGAGCGATTGCATTTCTCTTAAGCATACTTTTTTCCTTCTTATCACTAGTGTTGAGCGAACACGGACTGTATTATTCGTGTTCGTACCGAATAATTGGATTTTTGTTACCCGAACACGGACACGGACACTTTACTGTATGTTCGGGTAAAAAATCCGTGTTCGGTCGTTTTATTTCCGGGTTTTGCATGTTTTGGCGCTCTTTTCATGGCGGGCTTTCAACAGCCAATCAACAATCGTTTAACTGGTGTGCCTTAAGCTATCCCAGCCATGCCTGCAAATGTATGAGTAGCTGTGATTGGCCGTCTGAAGCATGTGACCAAGTCTTTATAAGTTCGAGGCAGCCGCAGCGGCGTCATTCTGCTGCTTAGCTCAGGGACAGAGCACACATACGTGCTGGCTGCTGATTAGGGAAAGACAGGCAGGGAAAACGATTGGTGTCCGGATAGAATTTAGGGTCAGGTCGGAGTGTTTAGGCAGGGCGAGTTGTAGGCATTTTAGGGATAGAGTCTGCTGAATTATAGGGTCAGTGTGTTCTACAAACTACAATCGATATTGCTGTGTGGTGTGGGATAGGAGATAGGCAGGTGTCAGTGATCCACATCCATTTTTCTGTGTGTGGGCTGCAGTGAACACAATCTTTTTGGGGTGCAGTGAACACAATCCTTTTGGGGTGCAGTGAACAAAATCTTTGTGGGGTACAGTGAACACAATCTTTGTGGGGTGCAGTGAAGACAATCCTTGTGGGGTGCAGTGAAGACAATCCTTGTGGGGTACAGTGAACACAATCTTTGTGGGGTGCAGTGAAGACAATCCTTTTGGGGTGCAGTGAACACAATTTTTGTGGGGTGCAGTGAACAAAATCTTTGTGGGGTACAGTGAACACAATCTTTGTGGGGTACAGTGAACAAAATCTTTGTGGGGTACAGTGAACACAATCTTTGTGGGGTGCAGTGAAGACAATCCTTGTGGGGTGCAGTGAACAAAATCTTTGGGGGGTACAGTGAACACAATCTTTGTGGGGTACAGTGAACACAATCTTTGTGGGGTGCAGTGAAGACAATCCTTGTGGGGTGCAGTGAAGACAATCCTTGTGGGGTGCAGTGAACAAAATCTTTGGGGGGTACAGTGAACACAATCTTTGTGGGGTACAGTGAACACAATCTTTGTGGGGTGCAGTGAAGACAATCCTTTTGGGGTGCAGTGAACACAATCATTGTGGGGTACAGTGAACACAATCTTTGTGGGGTGCAGTGAAGACAATCCTTGTGGGGTGCAGTGAAGACAATCCTTGTGGGGTACAGTGAACACAATCTTTGTGGGGTGCAGTGAAGACAATCCTTTTGGGGTGCAGTGAACACAATCTTTGTGGGGTGCAGTGAACAAAATCTTTGCGGGGTACAGTGAACACAATCTTTGTGGGGTACAGTGAACACAATCCTTGTGGGGTGCAGTGAAGACAATCCTTGTGGGGTGCAGTGAACAAAATCTTTGGGGGGTACAGTGAACACAATCTTTGTGGGGTACAGTGAACACAATCTTTGTGGGGTGCAGTGAAGACAATCCTTGTGGGGTGCAGTAAAGACAATCCTTGTGGGGTACAGTGAACACAATCTTTGTGGGGTGCAGTGAAGACAATCCTTTTGGGGTGCAGTGAACACAATCTTTGTGGGGTGCAGTGAACACAATCTTTGTGGGGTACAGTGAAGACAATCCTTGTGGGGTGCAGTGAAGACAATCCTTGTGGGGTGCAGTGAACAAAATCTTTGGGGGGTACAGTAAACACAATCTTTGTGGGGTACAGTGAACACAATCTTTGTGGGGTGCAGTGAAGACAATCCTTGTGGGGTACAGTGAACACAATCTTTGTGGGGTGCAGTGAAGACAATCCTTTTGGGGTGCAGTGAACACAATCTTTGTGGGGTGCAGTGAACAAAATCTTTGTGGGGTACAGTGAACACAATCTTTGTGGGGTACAGTGAAAAAAATCTTTGTGGGGTACAGTGAAGACAATCTTTGTGGGGTGCAGTGAAGACAATCCTTGTGGGGTGCAGTGAACAAAATCTTTGGGGGTACAGTGAACACAATCTTTGTGGGGTACAGTGAACACAATCTTTGTGGGGTGCAGTGAAGAAAATCCTTTTGGGGTGCAGTGAACACAATCTTTGTGGGGTACAGTGAACACAATCTTTGTGGGGTGCAGTGAAGACAATCCTTGTGGGGTGCAGTGAAGACAATCCTTGTGGGGTGCAGTGAACAAAATCTTTGTGGGGTACAGTGAACACAATTTTTGTGGATTACAGTGAACACAATCTTTGTGGGGTGCAGTGAAGACAATCCTTTTGGGGTGCAGTGAACACAATCTTTGTGGGGTACAGTGAACACAATCTTTGTGGGGTGCAGTGAAGACAATCCTTGTGGGGTGCAGTGAAGACAATCCGTGTGGGGTGCAGTGATCAAAATCTTTGTGGGGTACAGTGAACACAATATTTGTGGGGTACAGTGAACACAATCTTTGTGGGGTGCAGTGAACACAATCTTTGTGGGGTGCAGTGAAGACAATCCTTTTGGGGTGCAGTGAACACAATCTTTGTGGGGTACAGTGAACACAATCTTTGTGGGGTGCAGTAAACAAAATCTTTGTGGGGTACAGTGAACACAATCTTTGTGGGGTACAGTGAACACAATCTTTGTGGGGTGCAGTGAAGACAATCCTTTTGTGGTGCAGTGAACACAATCTTTGTGGGGTACAGTGAACACAATCTTTGTGGGGTGCAGTGAAGACAATCCTTGTGGGGTGCAGTGAAGACAATCCTTGTGGGGTACAGTGAACACAATCTTTGTGGGGTGCAGTGAAGACAATCCTTTTGGGGTGCAGTGAACACAATCTTTGTGGGGTACAGTGAACACAATCTTTGTGGGGTGCAGTGAAGACAATCCTTGTGGGGTGCAGTGAAGACAATCCTTGTTGGGTGCAGTGAACAAAATCTTTGGGGGGTACAGTGAGCACAATCTTTGTGGGGTACAGTGAACACAATCTTTGTGGGGTGCAGTGAAGACAATCCTTTTGGGGTGCAGTGAACACAATCTTTGTGGGGTACAGTGAACACAATCTTTGTGGGGTGCAGTGAAGACAATCCTTGTGGGGTGCAGTGAAGACAATCCTTGTGGGGTGCAGTGAACAAAATCTTTGTGGGGTACAGTGAACACAATCTTTGTGGGGTGCAGTGAACAAAATCTTTGGGGGGTACAGTGAACACAATCTTTGTGGATTACAGTGAACACAATCTTTGTGGGGTGCAGTGAAGACAATCCTTTTGGGGTGCAGTGAACACAATCTTTGTGGGGTACAGTGAACACAATCTCATACTTCTGAAGATTTGAGGGTGCTGCCTGTTTCATACTCCTCCTCCTCATCCATCCTTTTAGGGGTACAAACAATAGTAATTGGGGCCTAGTGTGCTTCTGTACGTGTGAAAAACATACACTTTTTTTTGATCATATTTCCTATTCCGCTATTCAATAAAAACCTTTGGGGATCAATTAAATTGCGGGATAGTCTGTGTCGGTACGTGTGAGATCCACCTTTCCAAGTTTTTGGGGTTCATCTCATACTTCTGAAGCTTTGAGGGTGCTGCCTGTTCCATACTCCTCCTCCTCCTCCTCCATCCTTTTAGGTGTACAAACAATAGTAATTGGGGCCTAGTGTGCTTCTGTACGTGTGAGATACATACACTTTTTTTGATCATATTTCCTATTCCGCTATTCAATAAAAACCTTTGGGGATCAATTAAATTGCAGAATAGTCTGTGTCGGTACGTGTGAGATCCACCTTTCCAAGTTTTTGGGGTTCATCTCATACTTCTGAAGCTTTGAGGGTGCTGCCTGTTCCATACTCCTCCTCCTCCTCCTCCATCCTTTTAGGTGTACAAACAATAGTAATTGGGGCCTAGTGTGCTTCTGTACGTGTGAGATACATACACTTTTTTTGATCATATTTCCTATTCCGCTATTCAATAAAAACCTTTGGGGATCAATTAAATTGCGGAATAGTCTGTGTCGGTACGTGTGAGATCCACCTTTCCAAGTTTTTGAGGTTCATCTCATACTTCTGAAGATTTAAGGGTGCTGCCTGTTCCATACTCCTCCTCCTCCTCATCCATCCTTTTAGGTGTACAAACAATAGTAATTGGGGCCTAGTGTGCTTCTGTACGTGTGAGATACATACACTTTTTTTGATCATATTTCCCATTCCGCTATTCAATAAAAACCTTTGGGGATCAATTAAATTGCGGAATAGTCTGTGTCGGTACGTGTGAGATCCACCTTTCCAAGTTTTTGAGGTTCATCTCATACTTCTGAAGATTTGAGGGTGCTGCCTGTTCTATACTCCTCTTCCTCATCCTCCCTTTAGGGTAGGAAAAAATTTAATCGGGCCTAGTCTGTGTTTGTACGTGTGAGATACACAGTTTTTTATCCTATTCCGCTATTCAATACACACCCTGGTGTAGTAAGGAGGGTTTCGGGTTCCTGGAGAACTGGGCCGACTTCTCAGTCGGTCACCGGCTCTTTGGTAGGGACGGATTGCACCTAAATGGGGTGGGTGCAGCCGTACTGGGTGCGAGGATGGCCAAAAAGTTAGAGGGGCTTTTAAACTAGGGAATGGGGGGGAGGGTACAGATGTAGAATTAGCCAGTGGAAAGCAAGTTTCAGAGGGCAGAAATGGGTGCATTAGCGGTAGGGTGTTCGGAGCTCCTATACCCAGGGTGGGTACGGGGAAAAATCAAGAGAGCAGCCTAAAAACATCAAAATTACGAGGCTTATATACCAATGCCAGAAGCCTGGCCAACAAGATGGGAGAGCTGGAGCTGCTGATGTTTGAGGAGGACTTAGATTTTGTGGGGATAACTGAGACTTGGTTTGACAGCTCTCATGACTGGATGGCGACCATTCAGGGGTATTCCCTTTATCGCAGAGATAGAGAGGGTAAAAAAGGGGGAGGGGTATGTTTGTATATTAAGAACAGTATACAGGTAAATATGAGGGATGATATTACTAATGGAGCTATGGACGAGGCAGAATCCCTATGGGTAGAGCTTCAAAGGGAAGGCACTGTGGGGAAGGTAATATTGGGCGTATGCTATAGGCCCCCAAACCAGAGGGAGGAGGGTGAGGTGGACCTCATGTTACAGATAGGATTGGCAGCAAGGATGGGAAATGTCATTATAATGGGGGACTTTAATTATCCTGATATAGACTGGGCAGAAGGAACCGCGCATTCAGCCAAGGCTCGGCAGTTCCTAAATGTTTTGAAGGACAATTTCATGGGTCAGATGGTGAATGCACCGACAAGAAACAATGCGGTACTTGACCTACTGATTACCAACAATACAGACCTGCTCATGGATATAGAAATACGGGACAACTTAGGGAACAGTGACCATAGGTCAATTGGTTTCAGTATTAATTACAGTAATAGGAAACACAAGGGTAATATAAGGACACTGAATTTCAAAAGAGCCAATTTCCCTAAACTGAGCTCGCTGCTAGAAAATATCAAATGGGATAGAACCCTGGGAACAAAGAACATGGAGGAAAAATGGGAGTGCTTCAAGAGCATACTTAACAAGGGGGTGGGCCAGTGCATTCCACAGGGAAATAAATTTAAAAGAGCAAAACTAAACCCTGGGTGGCTAAACTCCAACATAAAAATGTATATTAGAGCTAAAGAAAAGGCCTTCAAAAAATACAAGACTGAGGGGTCATTGGCAGCATTTAAGCACTACAAAGAGTGTAATAAGAAATGTAAAGACGAAATCAGGGCGGCTAAAATAGAACACGAGAGACATATAGCGGAGGAGAGTAAAAAGAACCCCAAGAAGTTCTTTAAGTATATAAACAGTAAGAAAGCGAGGCCAGAACACATTGGCCCCATAAAAGATGATAAAGGAAAAATGGCCACTGAGGACAGAGAAAAGGCGGAAGTGTTAAATAATTTCTTCTCTTCAGTCTTCACAAAGGAATCGGGGGGCTACACGAACCCCACTTGTAAGGCCGAACTAAATAATACACCTCAGGAAGTGCCGCCATGGCTAACAGAGGATAGACTTAGAGCTAAACTAGAGAAACTTAACATAAATAAATCCCCGGGACCGGATGGCTTGCACCCAAGGGTTCTTAATGAGCTCAGCCAGGTGATTGCCAGACCATTATTCTTGATCTTTAAGGATAGTTTACAGACAGGTAGGGTGCCAGCTGATTGGAAAAAAGCCAACGTGGTACCAATATTTAAAAAGGGGCCGAGATATATCCCGGGTAACTATAGGCCGGTCAGCCTAACATCAGTAGTCTGCAAAATTTTGGAGGGGATGATAAGGGACCACATACAAGACTTTAGTAATGAAAACGGTATTATAAGTAGTAATCAGCATGGATTCATGAAAAATCGTTCATGCCAAACCAATCTATTAACCTTCTATGATGAAGTGAGCTGCCACCTAGATAAAGGTAAGCCTGTGGATGTGGTGTATCTGGACTTTGCAAAGGCCTTTGACACCGTTCCCCACAAACGCTTACTGTACAAACTAAGGAAGATAGGTATGGACCATAAGGTGAGTACCTGGATAGAGAACTGGCTCCAGGGGAGAGTCCAGAGGGTGGTGATTAATGGGGAGTACTCGGATTGGGCAGGTGTGGAAAGTGGGGTCCCCCAGGGTTCTGTCCTGGGACCAATCCTGTTTAATTTATTCATAAATGATCTAGAGGAGGGGATATCTAGTACAATCTCAGTATTTGCAGATGATACTAAATTAGGCATGCCAATATCTTCTATGCAGGATGTGGAAATCTTGCAAGCAGACCTGAACAAAATAACAGGGTGGGCAACTACATGGCAGATGAGATTTAATGTAGAAAAATGTAAAGTAATGCACTTGGGGGCCAGAAAGCAAGCTACTCACTAGGGGGGGAACCTCTGGGTGAGTCTAGGATGGAAAGGGACCTGGGGGTACTGGTAGACAACAGGCTTGGAAGTGGCATGCAATGCCAAGCCGCTGCAAGCAAAGCCAACAGAATACTGGGTTGTATAAAAAAAGGGGATTCACTCCAGATATAAAGAGATTATTCTTCCACTCTACAAGACTCTGGTCCGGCCACATCTGGAGTATGCTGTCCAGTTCTGGGCACCGGTCCTCAGAAAGGATGTGCTGGAACTGGAGAAAGTCCAGAGAAGGGCAACAAAAATAATTAGGGGAATGGAGGACATCAGCTATGAGGAAAGACTACAAGCACTGAACTTATTCTCTCTGGAGAAGAGACGATTGAGGGGGGATATGATATCAATGTACAAATACTGTACTGGCGACCCTAGCATAAGGAACAAACTATTCAGAGAAAGGAGATACAATAAGACACGTGGCCACTCACTAAAACTTGAGGAAAGGCGGTTTAACCTTAAAGTGCGTAAGGGGTTCTTCACTGTAAGAGCGGTAAGGATGTGGAATTCTCTTCCGCAAGCAGTCGTATCAGCGGGGAGCATTGATAGTTTCAAAAAACTATTGGATGGACACCTTAAAGACCACAACATACAGGGGTATACAATGTACGGTTAAAAGCAAACACACACACACATCATAGGTTGAACTGGATGGACTTGTGTCTTTTTTCAGCCTCACTAACTATGTAACTATGTAACCCTTTTGGTGTAAAAAACATTAAATTGCGGCATAGTTTGCATATTTGACTGTGAGATACACCCGTGCGATACTGTTGTTCTTTTGTTCTGCTATTCAATAAAGACCTTTCTAGGGCAAGATCTTAAAATTTCAGAAATATGAGGAGAGCGTCAAATAGGGGCCGTGGCCGGGGTCGTGGTGCTGCTGCTAGAGCTCCTGTTGCAAGGAGAGGACGTGGTCGATCTGTGCCAGCTACACGCACAAGTGAAAAACACCTTCCTCAAGTGTGAGTAGGCGACAGAACCTGCAGCAGTATTTGGTAGGGCATCATACGCCTCTAGAAGTGATGAGGCCAGAACACAGAGAGGCGATAGTAGATTGGTTTGCTGCTGACAGCTGACAGTGCCTCCAGTTCCTTCACATTGTCTCCCACCCAGTCTACTGCAGAAAGGTCAGAGTTGGCACCTGCAGCCAATGTCCAACCGTCTTTCACCTCACCCCCTTGCAAATCAGGCAAGCAGTCTGAGCCCCAAGCCATACAGCAGTCTCTTATTCTTTTTGAGGACTCTGTCAGCAGGGTTTCCCAGGCCATCTCAGCTTAACTATCCCACTTCTATGCCTCCTTGAAAAAACAATTTGGGCGATGATGGAAGAGGATGTGGCACAGGATGAGGAGGAGGAGGAGGAGGATGAAGAGGTAACATTTCAAAGGCTTTCAGGGCAGTCATTCGCAAGGGGCTCCGAGGGTGGGTTCCTGCACACACAAATGCCAGGGACACAATTGTCCAGCAGGGGCACAGTTCTGGAGGATGAGGAGGAGGAGGAGCTGGAGGAGGAGCTGGAGGAGGAGATGGAACCATGTTCACAGCAGGGTGGCACCCAGGCCAGCTCATGGCCATCACTGGTGCGTGGCTGGGGGGATACAGAGGACACGGACGATACACCTCCCACAGAGGACAGCCTTTCGTCGCCTCTGGGCAGCCTGACACACATGAGCGATTACATGCTGCAGTGTCTCCACAACGACCGCCGAGTTGCCCACATTCTAACTTGTGCTGATTACTGGGTGGCCACGCTGCTGGATCCCCGTTACAAGGACAACGTACCGTCCTTAATTCACTCACTGGAGCGCGATCGCAAGATGCGCGAGTACAAGCGCACGCTGGTAGATGCGATGCTGCTGGCATTCCCATCTGACAGCGGGGCCACAGTGGAAGCACAAGTCAGAGGAGGAGGAGGTCGCCAACGCAACCAGGGCACCGCCAGCACCTCAGAAGGCAGGGTTAGCATGGCCGAAATGTGGAAAAGCTTTGTCAGCACGCCACAACAAACAGCAGCACCAGCAGCTCAGATGGAACGTCTTAGCAGGAGGCAGCATTTTACCAACATGGTGGAGCAGTATGTGTGCACACGCCTACATGTAGTGAATGAGGGGTCTGCCCCCTTCAACTTCTGGGTCTCCAAATTGGGCACATGGCCTGAGCTTGCCCTTTACGCCTTGGAGGTGCTGGCGTGCCCTGCAGCCAGTGTATTATCTGAACGGGTATTTAGCACGGCTGGGGGCGTTATAACAGACAAGCGCAGCCGCCTGTCCAGAGACAATGTGGACAAGCTCACGTTCATTAAAATGAACCAGGCATGGATCCCACTGGACTTTTCCGTACCTTGTGCAGAATAGCAATGGATACCGACCTTACCCACCCATTGTTCCATTTTTGCTCTTTCTCACTCTTTTGGGGTGTACCCTCATTTAAAATTTGTGAAAAGAAGCAGTGTTGGCTACCTCGTCCTCCTCCTCAGGGCCAGATTAACGTAGGGGCTATTGGAGCTGCAGCTCCAGGCCCCTACCTTTTATATAGGCCCCGGGTTGGCCATATTCACTGTGACCGCTCTTCTGTCACTTGTAAACACAGAAGTCTGGCTTCTATGCTCGCTTTCCCAGGCAGCACCCTCAGAACCTCCCCACACAGCTCCAGGCCCCTACCTTTTATATAGGCCCCGGGTTGGCCATATTCACTGTGACCGCTCTTCTGTCACTTGTAAACACAGAAGTCTGGCTTCTATGCTCGCTTCCCCAGGCAGCACCCTCAGAACCTCCCCACACAGCGCGAAGGCCTGACAAGGAGGGACAGTTGCCGATGCATGGATGTGTTTATGGGCTTCAGAGACAGCATCCCATGTTGAATTAGGCATGCATGGCTGCACCCTTCCTCCTCTGGGTGCATGCCAAGGCACGGCCCTTAAGGCCCTTCAAAATCCTCAGCACCAAGACCATGATGCTCTTAATCCGGCCCTGGTCCTCCTCCACCGCCGCTTCCACCTACACCGCCCATAGGTGTGCGCAGCCTATTGCATTATGGTGTGCACCCCAAAGTTGAAATACACATGCATGTGTTTGCCTACATGTACATGGCCCCGATACATTACTCTCCCTGCTGGCAAAGAGAAATAGAGCAGAGCAGGTCCGAGGGAGATCTTTCCCATCTCCTCACTGGCAAACAGAGCGATAATGCTATGTGCCCTAGGTGATTAGGGTGTGCCCAGGTACACCCGGCACACCCTGTGCGCACGCCTATGACACCGCCACATCCACCACCACCTCAACCTCCCTCCTACTCCATATGGGCCTCGTCCTTCAGAGATGAAGAACATTGTTTTATTTTTCTGTTTTTTTTTTTTGTTGTTTTAAGTTATTTCCCTATCCACATTTGTTTGCAGAGCACTTGCCATGCTCTTAACTACGTTTTGCTGCCATTTGCAGCACTCTAGCCCTTTCCATTGGTGTTTTAGAGCCATTTTAGTGCCTTAAAGTTCGGGTCCCCATTGACTTCAATGGGGTTCGGTGTCCGGGAAAAGTTCGGTAAAAGTCCGGGACACGGACCCGGACTTTTTTTTAAAGTTCGGCCGAACCCGTCGAACACGGACATCTAGGTGTCCGCTCAACCCTACTTATCACTGCTAACATGTTCCTTAGTTTTTCAACTTTTGCATCTGGCAACCTGAATTCCATGATTACAGAGTCTATGGTGATACCTAAAAATTCAATGGATGGATGTTGAATGTCTCAACAGCCAGTGGCACACCAAAAACCCTGCAAATGTTGAAAAAGGCTTCCAAAAGCCCTAAACATTCGTGAGAATCCTTTTCACCCATGAACAAGATTTTAAATTTTCAAAAATCTTGCAACCCTCCCCAGGGAAAGAAGGTATTAAAAAACCTTTATCAAAACCCTCAGTTAGTAGCAGAGCTGTCTCCCTGTCTGGAAAAATTTGAAGGTATGGCAACATTTCTGCCAACCTCACTGGGGACTGGGCCTTTTGGAATCAGGAGCTGCTGTTGATTGGTGCTAGCCATCTTTTTGAAGCACTTAGCAACAGAGTGTGATCCTGAGCAGAATGCACACTCGTGCTTGTATCTGCATGCAGAGGACCACTTACATTGTCCCTCATTGAAATTAAAACATACTCCTTTCCGAAAGGTAGTCCCACTGGTCTGGTTGTTAACTTGAGGTTTGCTAAACATTGGCTTCTGGGGGAGAAAAATATTTAACCATAACCCTATGTCTTTTACCCCCCATTTCAAATTTTTATGAATTGCCAGTTTTTGTCTAAAAGCCTCATCATAGGCAAACCAAGCCGTATTACCAAAATTTTTTTATGCCTCCAAAATTATGTCGACATGCTGGAATAATCGAGAACTCTTCTCAGGAGACTTTTCACAAAGAACTGAGGTATATATACAAAAGGACTGTAACCAGTTATTGAAGGACTTTGAAACTGGCCTTCTCCTATCCTCTTCTTTCTTATCCTTCTTATCCAACTTTAAAATAAATTATTTTGCTGAAGGAAGTAGAGATAAGATATCTACAAATTCTCCTCTCCAAATCTTTTCCGGCAGGGCTGTTGGTAAATGATAACCTAAAGGTGATATTTCACACGCTAAAGCTTCCTTCATACAGGTCTCAGGAATATTCGGAGACCTTGCTACCTCAAAAACTGACACATCACAAACATTTTCAATAGAATTGCAGTTAGCAATATTGCTACAAGATGGCGACCATACGTCGCTAACTGCTGGACACCTCTGTACCTGTCTATTACCTTGCAAATCACTAACATCCTTTGACAGTTTTGCTAACATTTCTAAAATATTGGACAGGATAGGCATGTTTGTTGACTCACCCTGCCCCACTTGTTGCTGTCCATCGGGTTGATGTGCCGCTCCAATGACCGAGATAGAGCGACCTCCCATCCGGTTCTCCGATGCCTCTTCCTCCTCGCTTTTAGGCGACCGCTGCCTGGAACGACTCCCTGCTGCAGTCGAGGGTCTCTCCGGTTGCCCCGCCGACCTTCCATCTCCGCTGGGCCCGCTTCCTCGTCCAGCCGCCTCACTCGTCACTTCACGCCTGCGTGGTGGATGGCGCCCGATGCTTTTCGGCGGAATTGACCTCACCGGCGACAGGGAATGACGTCTCCTCTGAGTCCTCTTCCACTTGGCTCTTCCGCCGGAGGTGACGCTGCCGAGATCCAGAACTTCCCCTTGCTGAACCTGCCTGACCTCTCCCGGCATCTGCGGTGGCAACACGAAGTCCCACTCCTCAACCCGAACTCCCTCCGGTGCGGCTTCAGACACAGGCTCCTGAACAACGGACCTAGGTAAGCTTAGACACCTGCGCACCCACTCATCACCTCCCTCCTCTCCTGCTCTTTCAATGAGCTGACAAATTAAACTCATTACTGGTTACCACAGAGAAAACTGCCAAGCCTCACTACGGAACGCACAGCTTGATGTTCTCTGAGGTGAATGAGCCCCCTGAGAACCGCACACACCTTATATAGGCTCTACAGGAACTTCTAGAATCTTCTAGCAGAGGGGATGTGTCCACTACAGGTGAACCTATCACCTGTCAGTACACACTAGGCCCATCTTCTTAACCTATCTCTAGGCAAAATCCCGCTTCTTTTCCTGAGGTAAAAAAACCTGAGGAAAAAACGCCTAAATTCTGACTAGAATTTAAACCTGTTTTCCTGCCACTTATCCCATGAGGAAAAAGGGGGCATATAAAATGCCCTTTTTCCTTCCATTTAGTACAACCTAAAAGACTTTCCCTATTAATCAGCCAACAGTATTGCAGTTTAGTTTGAAGTTTCATCCACCTTTAACAAAATATTGACAATATTGGGCTATTCATTTTTATGATTTCAAGCAAAAAATAAAAAACGCAACGATGATCGAATACCACCAAAATAAAGTTCTATTTGTGGGAGAAAAAGGACATAAACTATATTTGTGTAAAGCGTTGGATGACTGCGCAATTGTCAGTTAAATAAAGCAGTGCAGTATCGCAAAAAAATGGTCTGTCATGAAGGGGGGTAAATCTTCCAGAGGTCAAGTGTTTAATGTGTTCTATTTGTGAAAACAGAAAAAAACAGGGGCACCTATATCTGAGTGTGGAGTATTGGAAACAGCTATTTGGTAGTGATGAATGAATATAGCACGCACATTTGATGGATGAAATATTGGCTGTATATTTCCTCCATCACATGTGAGTGCTATATTTATTCGTCACTACAAAATAGCTGTTTCCAATACTCCACACTCAGATATAGGTGCCTCTGCTTTTTTTTTAATGAATCTTTATTTAGTGTACAAGAGAACAGACAAAAATGAGACATCAACAACAAAATTACAGAGTAAGGGAGGCAGCACAACTTTGCCTCACCCCAGGGGGCATAAAAGTGCAATACGGTACAGAACATATGGGGAAAACAGTAGTGTGTGTCAACACACCATAGTGCAAACTATCATGCAGCGGAACAGATAAGAGGGCGGCCTGCCGGGCGTCACGCGTCATGGTCAGCCACAGACATCCGTGGGTCCCAGAGGGTGCAATAGCAAGCCCGAGGGAGCCCCAGGCGGAAGCACGCCGCCGGGGCGGGGGGCATCAGCCTCCATCAAACCGCCCCCAGTGCGACGACCCCATCCGGCGCCCCCCCAGGCTACTCAAACCTCCCCCCACTATGCGTGGGGGTACAGTAGACGACTGGGAGGAACCACACAGAAGGGCTGTGCCGACCTAGGGCCAGCTCCGTAGGCAGAGGGGCCAGAGGTAAGAAAGGCGCTTCGTGTCTAGCACTGGCAGACCCTCCAAAACATTAACCATAATCGCCCACTCGAGGTGGATGGGGCAGCATATAGGGAAGAAGAACGAGAAAGAAATCTAGAAACAGGGATATCAGAAAGAGGAAACCAGAGGGAAGGGTGAGGAGAGGGAGAGAAGAAAAGGAGCCTAGGGGAGAGGAAGGCGGAAGGGAGAGAGAAGAGCATACCTGCCGGAATCCGGAGCACTGCCAACGCCACGCCCACGGGATCCTCCAGTCCTCCTGAGGGCCAAAGACAGCTAGTGGGAAGGGATTTAAGGGCTGGGCCTGGGAAGGGCTGCTAGGGAAGGGTCGGCCAACACCAGCAAGGCATGATCCAGGCTCGAGGGCAGCGCGGACAGACCACCGGAGTGATCAGCCCACGGCTGCCACCTCGAGTCATTGCGCTCCCGTGTCCCACGACATCTAGCGACCCAGTCCTCCGCATCTCGGATAGTGTCCACCATCCGCCGCCACTCCGCCCTGCCCGGGACCTGCGGCCGCTTCCAATAAATCAGGATCAATTTCCTCGCAGCATTGAGGAGATGGGGTAGCAAGCTACGTCTATATTGACTGAGCGGCATGCAGGGCACGTGCAGGAGAAAATGGAGGGGGCTAAATGGCACGTCCAGATCCAGGATAGTTTTGACCTGGTCTCGGACGTCATGCCAAAAAGGGGCGATCACCGGGCACTCCCACCACAGATGCAGCAGGGTACCGGTACCGCCGCAGTTTCGCCAACATGCGGAGGAAGCCGAGGGGTAGATGCGTGCCAAGTCCGCCGACACTCGGTACCAGCATGTCAGGAGCTTATAATTTGTCTCTTGCATCTTCGAGTCCGCCGAACTCATGTGGGTCAGTTGGTAAAGGCCAGAAAGCTGGGCGGCAGGAAATTGCATTCCCAGGTCCCGCTCCCAAAGTCTAGTACATATGGGAGCAGAATCAGAGGATGCAGCTCCCAATAGTTGGTACAACTCAGGAACCATGTGAGGGATAGGGTCATCCTGAATGAACAGACGTTCGAAGGGTGTAAGAGATGCCTGAGGGCGAATCGTCGGGCCATGAACAGCGAAAAAGTGATGAAGCTGCCTGTATCTCCAAAAATTCATAGGGGACCCACCATGCCGTGCCTTCAGGACGTCATAGGACAGAAGTTTACCGCCTTCCATCAGCTTCCCGCAACTGGCGTTGCCATCATCTACCCAGGGGTCAAAGAAGGCCATCTGTTACCCCGGGGGAAACCAGAGGTAGCCCCCTAAGGGGGCCAATGGGGACACAGGGGGCGCCAGGTCCAGGAGCTTATTCACATGGTCCCACACTTTCAGCGCGTGGACCGTGAGGGGGGAGACATTATCCGACAGCACCCTGTATTCCCGGGAAAGCCAGGGGGCATAGGAAAGGTTTCTACCCGCCATGAACTTTTCAAGAGGGACCCATAGCTTGGATCGGGTGTGGAAGCGCCAGTTGAGGATGCGCTGAAGGACAATAGTGCGGTAGTAACGTCGCACATCTGGAAGGCCGAGGCCTCCCAGGTGTTTAAGACGTTTCAGGGTGGCCAGGGCGATGCGGGGGCGTTTATCATTCCAGACGAAGCCCGTAATCAGGCCGTCCAGAAGGCGGAAGAAACTACGAGGCAAAGGTATAGGCAGCATCTGGAGATAGAACAACACCCTGGGGAGGACGTTCATCTTAATAATATTTACCCTTCCTAACCAGGTAAAGGCCGTTTTGGTCCAATGTAGGAGGTCCTGTTTGATGTCAGCCAAGAGGTTAAAGTGAGTTGACCCGTGTTGGGGGCATAGACAGAGGCAAATGTGTACATCTTACCCATGATCGTTCCCTTCAAGAACACGTATCGGCCTAGGGGGTCTACCAGGTGAGCCACTGGCTGGAAGGGACAAGCCCTGTGGATGGCGATAGCCACGCCCCGTGATTTGCTAATCGGGGAGGTGCTGTGGAACCACTGTGTGAATAGGTGGGTGGGAAGCTTCGGGAGAGATCTAGGGGTGAAGTGGGTCTCCTGTAAGAGGACCACCTGTGCTTTGAGCCGTTTCAGCTCCCACCACAGGCGGTTGCGCTTATGCGGAGAGCACAGACCACGGACATTGTATGATATTACCTTAAGCGACGCCATCAGTTGACAAGAGGAGGGGGAGGATCCACAGGAGGCAGCAGGCTCGTCTCAGAGGGCGGGGCAGCGGGTGGATCCAAGGCGGCAGGCATGGCAGGGGACCGAGAGAAATAGGGAGGAAACAAAAGTAAAAGGCATGAGAGGTCAGGAGAGAACATGTAAAACACAAAAAACATACAGGGGCCACTACAAGTGACCAACAGAGCTCGCCAATAGGCGAAAAACCATCTAAGGGTCCGGCCAAGGGTGGGTCCCCCGAGGGGGACACAGCCCGGGCTGGAGCCATCGTCCAACAAAGGGGACTATAGAACCCGTGAAGGTAGGGCCTACTGGGGGGTATCGTGGGCCAACCACAGAGGTGGGGGGGAGGCACTGCTCCCTAACACAAAGGGGGGTACAAGGGGGGACGCCCACCCCGCACCCACCAGCCCTACAAAAATGTGTCACCAAACCCAGGGGCCGTGAAAAGAGACCAAGCCAACCGTACCCCAGTCAGAAACAGACCCACCCAGCACAAGTCCAGGGCAACAGGAACAGGGGCCCGAGCCAGGGGGGACCGGGGGCAGAATCAGCAGAGACAAGGAGCTTCAGTCAAAGGGAGGGACAGAGGGAGAGATGCAAAGGGCCATCCTGGCCGCCAGTCAGGGAGCCGCAGCCGGTGGCTGCACAGCTGTGGAGCGCGGGCGGTTCCGCTTGCGTTGCTTGCGAGAGGCCGACTGCCAAGGCTGGGGCAGAATCAAAACAGGGAGGTCGGAGACATTTCTCCAGTCGGGAAAGTCCACAGGGTCCAGGTCCAGGGCGGACAGAAACTCAGGGAGATCATCCTTGGTGCGGAGGGTGGCCGAAACCCCATTCCTGGAGGCCTGAAGGTAGAATGGGAAACCCCAGCGGTAGGTTATGTCAGCAGCATGAAGGGACTCCAGGAGGGGGCGCAGGGCCCTGCGTTGCATCAGCGTGCGACGGGACAAGTCCTGGTAGAAATACAAGCGGGCACCATCAAATTCAAAAAAGGGCATTTTCCGCATGATACTGTCCTTAAGAGTGAACTTGTGGAGCTTGCAAATGATGTCTCTTGGAGTGTCCACATCTTGTGAAGGGGGTCGCAGGGCCCTGTGAGCCCTGTCTATCTCGATTGGAGCAGTGACAGGGAGTTCCAGGATGGCTCGGAAGACGTCAACCAGAGTGGGAATGATTTCACTCAGCGCTGTAGCCTCAGGCAGACCGCGGATGCGGATATTACCGCGTCTGCTGCGGTTCTCGAAGTCGTCAAGTTGACTCAAAAGGGCCTCTATCCTCCTATCCTGGTCCACACACCGGGCCTGAAGCTGGGAGATGACAGGAAGGGCAGCATCTAGTCTCTGTTCCACCCTTTCCAGACGGGACCCCAGGTGGGATGTGTCAGTTTTGAGCTGCGCAATGTCCTCCTTAAAGGCAGTTTCCACCCTGGTGATGAATCTGTCCAGGTCAGCCTTAGTAGGCAAGGCCCAAATATGCTTCCTCAAATCCCCATCACACTGAAAGCCAGCTATCTCTGAGCCCCCTCCCTGGGACTCCTGTGGGGAGGGGGGGGGGAGGTGGAGGGGAGAGGTGTACTCACTGACCTCTGTGGAGAAAGTCCCTGGTCAGTGCTCCATGATGGGCTTTCCTCGAGGTGAGGAGAGGCCGGTGCGGCCGCCGCCATCTTGGATGTCCGGGCCTCTCTGCCCCGGGTCTCCGGAAAGAAGGAAGGAAGGCGTCCCTGCTTGGAGCGATCAGCGTCCCTGCTTGGTGAGGCGGTCCGGCTGCGCTGGGACATCACTGGGTGAGTTTTGTGAGCCGGGGGATCCCGGGTTGCTGAATGAAAGTGGCGGCGGGTGCGGAGCTCAGGCAGCGTGCGTCCTCACTCCTCCATAGCCAGGCCACGCCCCCGCGCCTCTGCTTTTTTCTGTTTTCACACACTAATTTTACTCAGAACCTATATAGGGAAGCTCCCTCCTCCCTCCATATGTTAATCTTTTTAACCTTTACCTCCCTTTTCATCCCTCACATCCACCCTGCTGCATTACTGGTCTGGCTAGAGCAGCGCCATAGTTCTTTTCCTACTGAATGTGTTCTATTTGCCTACATAACCTACAATGCTTTCCCTACTTAATCAGCCAACATTATTGCAGTTTAGTTTGAAGCTCCATCCACCCTAAATAAAACATTGACGAAATTGGGACTATTAGTTTTCCTGATTTCACGAAAAACTTAATTGCTAAAAAACACAAGCAATTTACTGCCAATGAACATACTTTATAGCTTTCCCTCTCAGGCAGGTACATGGCAATACACTCAGGGTTTAAAAAGCTAAGATGGGACTTTATTAGGCTTATAATATAGGGTAGAATAGGTAGGGTGGGTTCCAGATTAAAAACATTAGCAACAAAACACAAGGAAAGAGCAACTGTTTATGCATTTTAATTCTCTAAAGCTGGCCGTATATTTAGTGAATTCCAGCTGTTTCTGGCTGTCAGGATACAATAGCCAGCACAACACACTCTATAGTGTGGATACAGGAATCTGTTCGATATTTTTCATACAACTTGCAGGGTGCACAAAAAAAAAAAAAATCAATTTGTGTACGGTCAGCTTAAAACATTTTCTGGGCAACAAAATGACAATGCAAAGATTTATGGGTATGTTATAAAAATTGAGCAAAGAAAAACATCAGAATAGATGCCCCTACTGTGCTATATACATTGTAACTTTTTTATTATTTTTTTTCTCTAATTTGTTTTGGTGCTATATTTTAAATGCTGTTCACATTTTGTATGCTTTCTGAAACATGTAAGTAATTGTTTTGTCCGTCTGCTATATTTCCTTTTAAAGTACTAATAAATAACTGATTGTAATCAAATTCTTTTTCAGAGTATTCCAGTTTCTGGTTCTTTGGTATCTGCTGATCAACATCTGCCTGTTCCTTGGATTCGTTAACTGCAGTACCAAAAACAGTAACAAATAAGAACACCACACAATAGCAATTAAACAGCAAATAATAACCACACTAAACAGGTACCAGTTTTTTTTTTTTTTTTTTTTTTTTTTTTTTAGGCAATATTAAAAATCTGCTACTGGCTACTCAAAAATTCAGTTGCATTCACTTAATGTAGAAATAATGTTGAATATAAAGCTAATCATAATTGTATTCTTGCAATTCCAATATGCACTTGTTTTTGACAGCTCTCTATACAGCATTTAAACATCAAAGATGGCAAATGTTCAAATTTCAGTTATGTTTATCCAAAATAGCACTGAATTGCTTCACTACTTATACTATACTGCCTCCAGCTTTATAAAAGGAGAGACAGATGGGGGAGTATTTAATAGGGAAACAGCTGTGGCTAGAAGAAGGAACAAGCTTACATTCTGCAATCAGGTTTAATAATACAGTACATCAAGGTACCAGTAATATAAGATCTGTAAAGCAGCCAAAAAGTAATATTTTTTAATGTCATTTGCAATAATTGCTTATCTTTGGCACTAGGCATTATACCAGTTATTAAATAGCACTACAATAAATCTGCTACTCAACTTTCTTCAGTGTTTTATATGTTACAGTAAGAAAACAGTTTTCTTCATTTGTTACTAAGTCGTTTTTCCCATTTTTTTTACTATTCATAATATACTAAATAGTTCAAAAAGGCACTTTTTCTGTTAAAAACAGTTTTTCCTTTTCTTTCATAGAATAAAGACCCATCATATGTGTTTATTGCATTATTTAAAACAAAAATTGCACACACCTACAGTAACCAATTTAAATCCCCCAAGATGTGCCCAATGCGACAAGCAATAAGTTATAGTTCAGTGCTTGGCAAAACTATCTAACATAGGAAACCCGGTAAACTCGTCTTTAGAAATTAGAGAATCTGTCCAGGCTCAGTTTGCAGGTGGTTCAGTGAATCCATCTTTATGTCCATGAAAACAAACTTAGCATTGAACCGTGAATCTTGTTAAAAATTCTGTCCTTTTTAGGGTAATAAGCAAACTACTGTGAAAAAGGCATGGGTAACTGAGCACTGCCATAGGGAACTTGAACCAAAAATAAATAAAGTGTTTTACAGTGTGAGAGGGTCTTTAAATGCAGCTTAAAAAACACCATTGATAATAAACAAATCCTTTAAATAGCCTAAAACAAGTAAGCAATTGTCTTAAAGCGTAACTAAACTAATCGATGAAGCTGTTTCCCAAAACAATTACATTGAACGCATGCCCTAGAATGATACCTGTCACAGTTGCCTTTACTCTCAAACTGTGAAGACATCAAATGACTGTTGTCATAAATGATCACATGTGCAGCAACATGGCAACTTTAGATCAAACAGAGGCTAAGATGGGAGCTTCCTTGGCTGCAAAAGTCAGGGGGGTTAGTTCCCCTCTAAGGGGAATATAGAATGTCCTAAGGGCCGGTTCACACTGGTCCAACATACGCTCCGACTTCGAGAGTACAAGTGCATTACATGTCCAAATCAATATTTCTCTATTAGAACCGTCTTAACTGGTCCGACTTGTGCCGATCTGACTTCGAAAATGGTTCCTGCATTACTTTGGTCCGACATGGGCAGGATTTCAGCCCATTGATTTGAATGTAAGTCGCATCAAAGTCAGGTCATCATAACTGATCCGACTTGTGGCATGCTCTGAGGATTTTGAGGGGGAACCCCACGCCCAAAAAAAAAAAGGAATAACATTTTGGCCTAAAAGCAAAACGAGTGTCAGATCCCGTTCATTGAAGTTGCATGGAAGTCGGACATGAACTCACAGGGCAAAGTCGGATCAGAAGTCGTGCGACTTCCGCGTCGGAGCAGTGTGAAGACCAGCCTAAAACTGTATTTACTGTTATGCAACAGACCTTTCACTACCCTTTTCACAGAGAGTTTCAGCAACAGCATACTCTAGCAGTGCATATTGGGTTGTGGAATTTATTTGTTTCTTTTATAATTAGCTTGACTAATATACAGCAGGAGTGCCCTAGTATGATTCTTTGCAGTTTGAATGTTGTCCTTAAAATAAAATAAAATAATAAAAAAAAATGATTAAACGTTCCCTTTAATATTCCAACCAGTCATGTAACCTTGATGCCCAGGAAAGCCAGTGTGTGCACCACTGACCTACCAACTACCCCCATAGTGATGCTATACCAGACCACATGACTTTGAAGATTAAGTGAAGCCTTGCATAATGATGAAGTATGCACAGTGCTTGTGTTATGAATGGTGGGAGTGACCTAATTGTACTAATCATGGGGGGGGGGGGGGGGCTTAAAGAGGCATAGTTAAATAAAACCTAAGCATATTTACTGTATATGTAAAACACACACAGTATAACACAGTGCTTCAGTGCCCACAATATATGCTTTAATTACTGTGTCACGAGCAAGAGCCTCACAGACATAAGTTTAACATCTGCTCTGGGAACCTTTAAAGGAGAAAATATGAGCCATGCAACTTTGCTAGATATTGGGCATGGGCTAAAGGAACATTGGTAAATAGAGCCTAGGCCTAATTGCAGTGGACACTGCACACACACTGTATGCCACATGTGCCCACAAAGTACTTATTATACATATTATGCACAAAATAGTTCTTGTGCCCACAACATACTTCTTAACTACTGTTAGAGAGATTTGACAGATGCACATAAACCTAAAAGATCATCCCAAAAAAACACAAAAAAACAGAATATGGACCTTAAAGCATAACTCCACTTTTGTTGAGAAAAAACATTCCCCTCAGGTGATATACAGTATCTCACAAAAGTGAGTACACCCCTCACATTTTTGAAAATATTTTATTATATTTTTTCATTTGACAACACTAAAGAAATTACACTTTGCTACAATGTAAAGTAGTGAGTGTACAGCTTGTATAGCAGTGTAAGTTTGCTGTCCCCTCAAAATAACTCAACACACAGCCATTAATGTTTAAACCTCTGGCAACAAAAGTGAGTACACCCCTACATAAAAATGTTGAAATAGGCCCAAAGTGTCAATATATTGTGTGCCTTAAGCCTCTTGGGGATGGAGTTCAACAGAGCTTCACAAGTTGCTAATGGAGTCCTCTTCCACTCCTGCGTGATGACATCATGGAGCTGGTGGATGTTAGAAACTTTGAGGTCCTCCACCTTCTGTTTGAGGATGCCCCACAGATGCTCAATAGGGTTTAGGTCTGGAGAAATGCTTGGCCAGTCCATCATCTTTACTCTCAGTTTCTTTAGCAAGACAGTGGTGGTCTTGGAGGTGTGTTTGGGGTCGTTATCATGTTAGAATACTGCCCTGTGGCCCAGTCTTTGAAGGGAGGGGATCATGCTCTGCTTCAGTATGTCACAGTATATGTTGGCATTCATGGTTCCCTCAATTAACTGTAGCTCCCCAGTGCTGGCAGCACTCAAGGAGCCCCAGACCATGACACTCCCACCACCATGCTTGACTGTAGGCAAGATACACTTGTCTTTGTACTCCTCACCTGGTTGCAGCCACACATGCTTGACACCATCTGAACCAAATAAGTTTATTTTGGTCTCATCACCAGACCACAGAACATGGTTCCAGTAATCCATGTCCTTGGTCTGATTGTCTTCAGCAAACTGTTTGCAGGCTTTCTTGTGCATCATCTTTAGAAGAGGCTTCCTTCTGGGACGACAGCCATGCAGACCAATTTGATGCTGTGTGCGGCGCATGGTCTAAGCACTGACAGGCTGACCCCCCACCCCTTCAACCTCTGCATCAATGCTGGCAGCACTTATACGTCTATTTCCCAAAGACAACCTCTGGATATGATGCTGAGCACGTACACTCCACTCCTTTGGTCGACCATGGCGAGGCCTGTTCTGAGTAGAACCTGTCCTGTTAAACCGCTGTATGGTCTTGCCCACCGTGCTGCAGCTCAGTTTCAGGGACTTGTCAATCTTCTTATAGCCTAGACCATCTTTATGTAGAGCGACAATTATTTTTTCAGATCCTTAGAGAGTTCTTTGCCATGAGGTGCCATGTTGAACTTCCAGTGAACATTATGAGAGAGTGAGACTGATAACACCAAATTTAACACACCTGCTCCCCGTTCACACCTGAGATCTTGTAACACTAACAAGTCACATGACACTGGGGAGGGAAAATGGCTAACAGGGCCCAATTTGGACATTTTCACTTAGGGGTGTACTCACTTTTGTTGCCAGCGGTTTAGACATTAATGGCTGTGTGCCCGAACATAGCCATTAATGTCCGAACAGAGCCCGAACCTGCCGTATACCATTTTCCTAATTCCTCTTAACATACGCACAGTGTTTGATATGCTTTCCTGGTTTTATCTCACTTCCATCCTTTACTGATGGGATTTGGCTCACACTTTTTGCAATGGGTTTCAAAACCCTAGAGCCTAGGCTTCTGCTCAGATAACTTCCCCACAGAACGAGGCACCTGTCATGGCTGTCCTCTTTTCCCACTCCTCCTGCCCTGGCAATTGAGGCACTGGCACCTGCCGTATACCATCTTCCTAATTCCTCTTAACATATGCACAGTGTTTGATATGCTTTCCTGGTTTTATCTCACTTCCATCCTTTACTGATGGGATTTGGCTCACACTTTTTGCAATGGGTTTCAAAACCCTAGAGCCTAGGCTTCCGCTCAGATAACTTCCCCACAGAACGAGGCACCTGTCATGGCTGTCCTCTTTTCCCACTCCTCCTGCCCTGGCAATTGAGCCACTGGCACTTCTGATTGGTTCCAACCCGAATATTCAAGGCCTAGAATTAGGCAGACATCAGCACAAACTATGCCTGTTTGCAGACGACATCCTGGTATTCCTGACTTCACCCATAATCTCCTCCCTTAACCTGCTGGATACCCTATCCCACTTTGGACGAGTGCCTGGCCTTATAATCAACCCATAAAAGTCAGCAGCCCTAAATTTTTCTTTATTCTGCATGGCAGTCCGCTTCTCCTATAAGGGATTGTCTTACCTGTGCAAATCCACAGAAGACCTCTAGGCCACACTTCAAGACCTCCATGTTACACCTACTGAGACCAAAACTGAGGGATCCAGACATCAAGATTGTACCTTTTGGGCGAATGTATTCAGGATCCTATAAACTCTTTTTGATACATTCCCGACACCCGATCTGGGACTGTAATGTATGCCATACTTGTCTAGGGGGAAGGTTTTGTGTATAGATGCTGTGCTGTTTGTAAATAAAATTCCAGCGCCTATGAAGTCCTATAAAATGGGTGAACAGCAGCCACTATAAACATAGACCAATCCCATTAACATATAATAAGAGCATAGTCCATATATTTTAAACCACCATAAATCAGCACAATAGTGGCGCTAGACTCTGTGCATCCTCCCGGATGTTAATCAAACCACCCTGAAGTCCGTGAATAAATCACAGTCCCAATGAATGGTGATAAATACTGTGCTGGATAAATAATGGATGTTCCACACAAGTGCCACTTCCACCACACCACGTGAGAATCACTCCCCTTTGTAGTTAAACTCACCAGAAGGTGAACATTAGTAAGCCTTGTATCAATGATCCTGGATAGGGGTCCGATACTATGCTTCTCCACCTCCAACTATTAGATGGTCATACTCATGTAAGGGTGTAAATGACATCACATAGCGTAATTCCATTTAAACATTTATTGAAAACACAGTACATGAAATGGCACTCACATTTAAAAGAAGAAAAAAGCGCAGTTCCACATAAAATGATCCACTGGTAGTTCAGTATCTCTCACCCACTAACCACAGGCAAAATCCGGGCGATACCGTTCTATCCGGCGTTCAATCTCGGAGGTTGCCTGGTCACACCCTGGATGCGTTTTGCCATTACGTCTTCTTTGCCTCCCGAAATAACAAGAAAAAAACCCCCTTCGGGTGGCGGCATTTTAGAGGCCAAGAGAACACCACAAACAAATATGTAAATATATATATAATAAATCAGGTGGAGTTGGAGGTTGAGAAGTATAGTCGGACTTCAGGGTGGTTTGATTAACATCCGGGAGGATGCACAGAGTCTAGCGCCACTATTGTGATGATGTATGGTGTGTATACTGGTCCTGTCTGGTAATTATGGAGGTTTGGGCTGAAATTGCTATATTCTGGTTACAGAGTGGAGGAAGCTGTAGTTTGGCAGAGATACCCATTTGGGGTGTCAAGCAGTTCATCACAAATATACAGTATTTATAAATGATATAGAGTTTGGGGTTAAAAGTACCATTTCAGTATTTGCAGACACCAAGCTAAGCAGTGGAATAACATCCTTACAGGATGTTTCCAATTTACAAGCAGACTTCAATGCAATGTTTAATTGAGCAATTGAGGTTTAATTCTAATAAATGTAAAGTTATGCACTTGGAGGCTAAAAATATGCATGCATCATAAATACTAGGGGAGTACAACTAGGAGAATCAATGGTGGAGAAGGATATGGGTATTCTGGTAAATCATAGACTAAATATTAGCATGCAATGCCAAGCTGCAGTTTCTCAAACAAGCAAAATACAGTACTTACTTGTATTTTATTTATTTCAGGTACTTATATAGCGCTGTCAATTTACGCAGTGCTTTACATATACATTGCACATTCACATCAGTCCCTGCCCTCAAGGAGCTTACAATCTAAGGTCTCTAACTCCCATTCATACATACATAGTAGGGACAATTTTATACAGGATCCAATTAACCTACCAGCATGTCTTTGGAGTGTGGGAGGAAACTGGAGTACCCGGAGGAAACCCACGCAGGGGAACATGCAAACTCCAGGCAGGTAGTGTTGTGGTTGGGATTCGAACCAGTGACCCTCTTGCTGCTAGGTGAAAGTGCTAACCACTACACCACTGTGCGGCCCACTTGTATTAAAAGAGATATAGACTCCAGAGAGATGGATACAGAGAGGACAGAGAGGCTACTCAAGTTATACTGAAGTGGCTGGCTTGTGTGTTCTTTTTGATTTTTGGCTTTCAGTGACCATTTTACCAGGGACAAAGGTTATGCAGTGCATTATAGGTTTGGATGTGAGTTTTGATCCAAACATGTGTAGTTTTGCTGAACCACGAAACTGTGAGATCTACCTCAAACCCAAACTCAAACCTCATCCTTTCCTAAGGTACTGTATATCAGTGCTGCCATTATAAGCAGGGTTACTGTTAGAAATCATGGAGCCTCGTACAGGGCCCCCCTGAAAGTTTTAAAGGAACTTGGGGCTCATTCACATGGGTGCTGTGGCCTGTACAGTGTGAATCATCATTGTTTTTTTATGTGGCTAGAGCCACCTGGAGCTGTGTGCAGGCTTCCTATGTTACACTATGGGAAACAGCAGCTGTATGAACACAGCCGCAGGTCCTAATTTAACATGTGTGTGGGACTGTGGGTGTAGGTGAATGGCCCCAAACACAGGCATACGGGGGCCACTCACCCACATCTTCACACCTGTCAAATCAGGACCTGTGGCTGTGTTTGCACAGCCTCTGATTCCCCTTAGAGTAACAGGAAACCCCAGTCACATGAACAATCCAATCATTCACATGATCAGAGAACCTGTATAAATAAGTCCTTAGAGCTTATTCACACATGAGGTTAGGGGCCAATAAAACCCCACAGTTGAACTGTTCTTTTACCACCCACCAACCACCAGGCAGTGGATAGGGGTGTATACTGTACATACCATGGTTGTTATGCTTCGCAGCCCCCATCGAATGAGACCCATTCAAGTGAATTGCGCTGTTCTGCAAGCTCCCCACAACTGCGTGAAAAGCAAGTGGCTGTGACATGCTAGTGCAGGATTTAATCACCCCCTGTCAGACGCTCTCTGAAGAGCAATCCAAATGCTGATCGCTCTTTAAAGGGGACAAAAGCCTTTTATGATCCTAGATAGTATGTAAGGTCATGGAGTCCAGGTAAGGGCACAGATGGTTATGGTGGCACAGTTTGTGGAAGAATCTTAAATCGGCGCTCCACTCAAAAGGGAAAGTTCTGCTTTAAGCGCTCCTCCCCCCCAAATATGCCACATTTGACAGGTCATTTTTTTGGGAGGGGAACAGGTACCTAGTTTTAAAAGGTACCTGCTCCCACTTCCACTTGAGCCACCTAAATTCTCCTCTCCCCCTCCCTCCTTGCAATCTTCTGGGACACGTCACAGGTCCCAGAAGATTGTCCAACCAATGAGGGGGTGCTGCACGGCTCGCGCGTGCACAGTGCACACCTTGCTGTGAAGCTGCAAGCTGTCACAGCCAGGTGCCCACACTTGCAATGCCGGCGCCGCAGAGAGAAGCAAGGCTTGGGGCAGCCGCATCGCTGGAACGTGGGACAGGTGAGTGTGTGTTTATTAAAAGTCAGCAGCTACACTTTTTGTGGCTGCTGACTTTTATTAAACACAAAAATGAGTGAAACTCCACCGAAAGCACAAATTAACAGGGGAAAGAAAAAACCACAGCACAAGATTTTATTTTGGATTTTATTTTGGAGAGACTTTATTTATGTTTTATATGTGAGAGACATTACTGATTTCTCATGTTGAATATTTAGGTCTGATAATGTTTATGTAAGTGCTACACCTTTTTTTTAAAGCAAAATTCCATTATTTCTATCTTTTGAATTGAATAAATGATCCCCAAAATGTTCAAGTATTCAAACAAGATTAACTTTAATACATAAGTGCTCATTGTCCTTATTTTAATACCGGTTAATCAGTTTACAGAATTATTGGTGTTCTTTGGACTGAGGACGAAAATTCCACTTAGATGACGAAGACCATCTTTCAGGTGGCTCCGCTGCTCTGTATGATGTCTTCATGAGCTTGGACAGCTTTCTCCAGGGGGTATTCAGGTCCGATGGAGGGGCTTCACCCAACCAGACTCCATCCCTCCAAAGAGAGATGCGCCAGGCTCCTTCCAGTCTTCCTTAGTGGAGCTGAAGAGTGACACTCCGATGATGCTGGACTCCTTGGCAATGGTGTCTCTGGGGTTTATTTCAATAGATCCTCTGCAGCCGATAATAAGGACTCTGCCTCCAACAGACAGAAGTTTCAGGTCATAACTCAGGTTTACATTACAGAGCATTTCCAGGATGACATTAGTTCCTTCTCCTCCAGCTGCTTCCTGGATCTTCTCTATATAATCCTCATCTCTGTGGTTGAAAACTTGGTGAGCACCGTTTTGTAGGACTAAATTTAATCCCTCAGGGCTGCTGGCTGTCCCAAATACCCAGAACCCGTAGGCTCTGGCAATCTGATAAGCAGCTATTCCCACCCCTCCACTTGCACCATGTACTAAGACCAGCTCTCCAGATCTGCCATGTGCTTTCTGAAGGAGTGCTCTGTAGGCGGTGAAGTAGGGGACAGATATGGAGGCTCCTTGCTTAAAGTTGAGGTTTTCCGGAAGGTGGTAGATGGTATCTTCAGAGGCTCTGTAATAGTTGATCTGGTGAACACACGATCGCCTTTCTTAAATAATCTTACACTTTTTCCTACTTCTTCTACTATTCCAGAAACGTCTGAGCCTGGGTGTACGGCAAATTTGGCTTCCGATCGTAAGCACCAGCCCTGATATAAGTCTCCACTGGATTTATACCACACACACGAACTCGGATTAGAATCTGGTCCTCGCCTGGTGATGGTACAGCGGCATCTGTTAGGAGTTTTAGTACTTCTGGCTTCCCCAATTCATGGACCAGAAAAGGATGCATTAATCTCCCCACTGACGCCATCCTGGGCTTTCTCTCCCCACTCAGCACTGATCAGTCCCAGCAGAAGCACTGCTCTGTCTGCCTTTGTAAATTTTAAATGCTAATAGTGTTCCTACATTTTTATATTTTTAAATGTCCTTTTATTATTTATAGTTTTTCTAACTTTGGATGTGAGCCATATACTGTAGGTTTTATTTTTAGCATTTTAAACTTATTGCACATGGGAATATATTTTGCATTGTGTTTGCATACTGCTGATTTGAAACATTCCCATTTCTGTTCTCTGTTCTTTGATGACAATATTCCCTTCCAGTCTAAGTCACGAAGAGCAGCTCTTATCTTTGGAAAATTTGCTATCGTAAAATTAAGTGTTTTTTTTCTTTCTAGTATGTGCTTGTTGTTTACAGCTTACATTAAAGGAAATGATGTTATGATCATTGCTACCCAGGTCTTATTTTTTTTTTTTTTTTGAACGTTGGTAAAATGTTCTTCATGGTTTCAAGTTACTAGGTCCAGCAGAGCATTATTTGTATTTCCATAAACTACAAGATATAATTGTCTTGTAATAGTTTTATACATTTTCATCCTCTTTACTGTTCCAACAGTACCATTACGCCAGTTAAATTCAGGGCAGTTAAAATCTTTTATTATTACTGTCCTAGCCCTTGCAGCCCTTTCTGCCTGTGCAAAGAGCTCAGTCTCCACCTTCTCATTAACACTGGGTGGCTTAAGAGTCCAGTACTAATCACCTCTTTGAATCAGATTAAGCGATATCCTAAGGAGGGGGGTTTGGGGTGGGTGGGAAGGTCCGATGGACCCACCTAGATCTTAGGCTGGCCATGCATGGTTTGAATCTAGGCCGGTTCAGCAGATTAAAGCCGTTAAGGGGCAGGCTGAATGCACCAAGTTATTCGATCAATCTGCTTGGGACGACCAGCCTGCCAGATTCTCTGGTGATTATTGTTAGTGACTGCTGCAGCCGCTAGTGTTATTCACTGTCTTCTCCCAGCAGGAATGGCTTATTTTAATGCCACGCTGTGGGCATTCCTGGAATTAAATTGCCACACCTCATATAATAGTATATTATATAATTTATTTCAGAATGTTTGGTCTCCCTATTTCCTTCTAAAGAAGCGGGGTACTCCCCCAAAATGTGTTGAGCTTTTGGTGCCCCTAAACATCCCAGCTTACTCACATGATGTTGATGTATTAAGAGCACATGTGATTTTTAACGTATGTTTTAATAAACTCATATTATTTTGTTTACATAAGTTGCATATATTGTGGGCATCTTTGTTCTCAACAAAATTCCTGTATCTAAGCACATTTGTTTGGGTGCTGAAACAAAGGACTGACTTTCCTTTTCTGAAATCCCATATTACTAGTTTCCTGTTACTACAATAACCCATGATCATATTGACTCACCCCTTAACCCTCCACATCTACCCCATTAACTGCTTGTTTAGTGAGCAGAAGACTTCTCTCAAAGTTATCAGTTTCCCATAGTATTTTACTCTCATTGATTTCTAACATTCCTTTTTTGACTTTAATATATTTCCATTGGGGACCATTAGAAGGATGCCCCCTGCTGGATCCCTTGAGTAATGCATGTGTTCCATAATCTACATGTCAGTGCATTTTTAACATCTTTTCCATAGTTTTTTTACTAATATTACACTAAGCAGTTAAATATGGATTAGTTCAGAAAAAGGTAAATAAATTAAAGGTACCACATCCCAATAATGACATATAGGAAGTAGAAAGAGGTGTGGGGCATGGGGTGGGATTTTAAAGGTACCATCTGTGACCAATAATAGCCAATATTCAAAGATTTACCATCATATTTTTTTATATAAAATCATACATTTTATTATAAAGTCAAATATAAAAAGACAACAACATACATTAAAGTTTAGTTACATAGGACAGTCCAGATAAACAATACAAGTCAGCAAGGCTATAACATTAGGATGATTGTAGCAGACCGTACGGATGTACCAGATGACCAGGGAACACCCTTGTATATCTAGGAAAACTTCCTCAGAATGAATACCCACTACCCGACATGTTTCACGGGATATTCCGCTTCCTCAGGGGTATAGGGGTATACAATTTCAATCAATGTAATGACTGTAGAATAGAAAAAAGTACAATAGAGCATATACATATGTTTGAGTCATTTTGTTAACATACATGCGTACATAAGTTTAACAGTCATATCTTTTTTAGACAAAAAAAAGAAGAAACAATATATATTATTATTTTATCCAAATGGGTATTATAATTGAGTGACATGGGTAGTCCCACCTCTATGGCTGCTTACAAAGAGACGACTGATGAATCCGACCAGAGGCAAACCGAGCCCGCCAGGCGGATATGTACTGCCTATATATGTAGAGGTCGAGGAACCCTAATGGGGTACAAAAGAGTTTTAAAATGAGAGCAGGGGGTATTATTGGCAAGTGGCATACATAAATCATGCCAATATTTTAACCAAGGTTACTAGACATAAATAAGTCATAATGATAAGGGAACATACCCAATAGCAGAGGCAATAAGAACATATATGTCAGACGGTGGGATGAACTGGGTAGCCCAATCCAAGATGTTTGACTCACTGGTGGAGAAGATTAGTTGGTCAAGGTGGACTATAGTTCCAAAAATCCAACAGCGGCAGGGAGAGGGTCTAGATAAATATATGTATATATACAAAAAGAGAAGTCAATAGTGTACCTATTTAAAATCCCGCCCCATTTCTACTTCTTATAAATATTACACTAAGAGTGATGTGTTCTCTTTCTCATTTTTTATCGAATTCATACCATTGGAGAATTTCAAAAAGCCACCATCTGCTGACGCTTTTAACAGAATTCATATTTATATGCTGTGCCTATCCATCTATATGTCAGTGCAATACCTATCACCTACTTTGGTTTATTGATTCTCCCACTAATACTAAACTTAGACAGTGGTGCTCTCTCTCTTTCCCTGTATTTTTTTGTTTTTACATGTAGCACAACCCTGTAGTGGCTGCTGAGTATGGATCTGACGGGGGTCACCCTCTGATTATCCTGTTTCCAGATACCAGGTATATTCACAAACTGTCAGGTGCTCACACACTTTTTCACTCCTTGTCTCCAATGACCAGATGGTCAGAGGATTTGTTTTTGGTGTTTTATTTGGAAAACTTTGATAGGAGAAGGGATTAGTGGGATACTCCAAATTCAACTATGTACAGGTGAGGACAACTCTCGCTTGGCCTCACTTAGTTGAACTGAATAGCAAATCTTCTGCTTACAGCACTCGCATGAGAAGAATAAGTCCTTTGCTTGTGTTAGCAGCAGACTCAGTGAACTCTGTGACTTCAGGACACTAGCCAGTGTCCCCTTCAGCTTACAGCCTGGGGATTTTAAAAGCAACAGTATCTAGGATCCCTCTGGGAAGTCAGTACTCACAAGGCCCTGTCCGCAGGTCACCTTCCTCCGTGATACCAGACGAGACCCATGGAGGTCCTCCACTAGTCAGCACTCAAGAGTCCCTGGGTTTCAGCATCTCTGTTTCTGGCCCTCAGGTGGACCACCTGAGACCGCATGGCAGCCTGTGCTGGAGAGAGGCAGACCCCCCCACCTGGACTCTGCTATCCAGCCGAAGACCCGGTTCCCCACATGTACCTCAGATATAAGTACAGTCAGCCAGCATGCACCAGGGCACCTCATGTGACTATTGGCCAGGGCTGTATGGATATCCCCTGCTCTGATCTGCATGGTTTCCTCCCATTGTCCAATACACTGTATCACTATTGGATTAGTGTGAAACATCAAGCTAGGATGAGATTGGTAGGGTAAAATAACCAAACACATTCTGAGTAACTATACTACACAATAAAATACAGTCACATATTTACATAATTTCACTATGGGATGCCTCAGCCAAGACATAAATGCTCCTTGCAGTCCTGCAAAGGAAAAAAAAGAGCAAAATGCACATTTCCAGCATTTTTACATATCCTATTTGACTAACAGTGGGAAAATCCTCTCCGCAGAGGTCAGTGGCGGCTGGTGCTCAAAATATTTTGGGGGGGGCGCAAACAGAAAAATGTAATAGGCATTGCTTTGCGGCAAAAAAGTTTGCTTGACTTTGAGGTCACAAAAGTGTGAAAGGGGCCTTCAGTAATAAGGCATAGCGTACCCCCTTTCAATGCACAGAGTTAAGCGTGCCCCCTTTCAATGCACAGAGACCAGCGTGCCCCCTTTCAATGCACAGAGTCTAGCGTGCCCCCTTTCAATGCACAGAGACCAGCGTGCCCCTTTCAATGCACAGATGCCAGCGTGCCCCCTGTCAATGTAGAGATGCCAGCATGCCCCCTTTCAATGCAGAGATGCCCGTGTGCCCCCATTCAATGCAGAGATGCCAGCATGCCCCCTTTCAATGCAGAGATGCCAGCGTGCCCCCTGTCAATGCAGAGATACCAGCATGCCCCCTTTCAATGCAGAGATGCCAGCGTGCCCCCTTTCAATGCAGAGATACCAGCGTGCCCCCATTCAATGCAGAGATACCAGCGTGCCCCCATTCAATGCAGAGATGCCAGCGTGCCCCCTTTCAATGCAGAGATTCCAGCGTGTCCCCTTTCAATGCAGAGATGCGAGCGTGCCAAGCCCCCCGAAATGCACTTACCTGTAGCGGCGGCTTCTCTTCAGTCCCACGGCGTCTCCTTGAGTCCTCAGTCCTCCCGCCTCCTCCTCGGCCAATGGCATGGGGTTTGCCTTTCGGCCAATCAGGAGGCGCGTATCGGACCCGCTTCCTGATTGGTCAGGAGGAGGATCCGTGTGACAATAGCGAATTTTCATTCGCTATTGTCACACAATGGGTGGGCTCAGGGCGCACTGCTCTGCGCCCCGGGTCCACCCTTTGCCGAAGCCTATTAGAGCCTCTGGCTCTAATCAGGTGACTAAAAAAAATCCCCATTGAACTCCATGCGTCCAGCACCCGCATGCAGATTAGGGGGCCGGATGCATGGATAGGGGGGCAGCGCCCCTGCGCCCCCAACACCCCGGCCGCCACTGGCAGAGGTGACCTTCCTACCTGACATATATCCATTACTATAATTCACGTAAAGATAACTTTGCAAATTCAGCCCCCTAAGGGCAACTCTTGACACATACCCTCTGGGTTCTGACCACCTGTATGTCAAACCCAGGAACCAGCATAAATAAATATGTCCACTCAACTGATACCTGCAGTGCCACCATTTCTGCAGCATCAGGGACAACAATTCTTCTTCTTGTAGCAAGCCACTGCCTGAGCCTGCAGCATTGACCCACCCACTAACAGACATCACAATCCAGATTTAATCGAATCTGGAGGAGCTTTCAATGGAAGTTCCTTACCCTGGCACTTCCTTTGTACAACAACTCAAGGAGCTTTTAGCAAAAGTCCTTCCTCCGGCACATTTACTTGAAGAAAGGTAATGAGCAACTGCCCTCCGACATGGCAGCAACTCACACAGACTTGATTTTCTGA